>NC_091254.1:78982500-79607500 GCF_042477335.2 Ovis canadensis
TATGAAAGTTATTTTACATATAAGTTACTCAAAATTATCATTATTTTCTTCAAAAATGTGATATAAATTAGTTAAATAGTGATGTGACTATTTGGAAACTATTCATGATGTAACTTAACTAAGCAGGTATAGCTACCAAAAAAAAAAAAAAACAACAAAACCCAAAAGCAAAAACGCACACTGACTATAAGAACATAGATTATTGCAATATGTATTGCTTTCCTGGATTAGTATAATGTTTAAAGACATCACATTTAGGTATCAGGAACCTTTATGATGCTCTTTGATCTCAAAAGCTTTAGAGCTGAAAGGATTTGGAAGTTGTCATCAGCAATTGCTGAAAGCTGCCATCTTATTTGATATTCCTTTGATATTTGGCCTCTTTTTAGTTCTATGGATTTGAAAGTTGTTTGGGGTCATGTATTAATATTCAGTGTACAATGATATTCTCTTCATATAGAGATAAAATATTTAAAAGTATTTTTAATATCAAATACTTGCTTTGGTTCCAAATTATCAATAATCTTACATAATTTAAAATAATTTGTCTTGTCCACTTTGCTTTTTAATCAACCTAGGAATAGTAGAATCTTTTTTTTTTTTTTTTCCCTGATTCTAGTTTTGTGACAATCCAGGCAAGGGGATTTAACTTTATCATTTTTCACTGAGTAAATGGGGTAATATAAACAAAACTACAGTGTAAGAATAAAATGTCAATGGCTGAGCAAATATTCTCCCTTTGTTTTATTTCCCTGATGCAATTGGAACTGATAAGAGATACTATAAAAATGAAAAGTCAAAGTGAAATAAAGATTTTAAACTGATTTACCAAAATTACTACCAAGTATCATTTCTTTTAATAGATTCCTTAAAAAGTGGAATGGGAAATACAAGTGAATGACTTGAATGTAAGTTTACCTGAAGACTGTATTTTATTCTTTGGAAAGATCTGTTTTCTCTAAGAAATAATCAAACCTATTTTAGGATTTCTAAGTAACACAATATTTACCAATGCCAACCTTACTAACATTTATAGAGCTTAATATTTTCAAACATAGAAATGTAGAATTTAAATTTTTATTTTTAATAAATTTGACTGTTAGGAAAGACGACAGCATTTTAAGCATTACAATAAGAAAGAGACAACTGGGTCAGAAGTATTGTGGGGTATTTTTGTAGAAAATGCATGTCAATTTTCTCCTATGTTTTTCTCCAAAGCTAAACCTACAACTGCATACCAATCTACTCTCTGTTGTCTGATTATCTTATACATTCTGTCTACATAAATTTGGGTGTCCCTGGTGGCTCAGATGGTAAATAATCAGCCTGCAATGCAAGAGACCTGGGTTCAATCCCTACATTGGAAAGATTCCTGGGAGAAGGGAATGGTTACCCACTCCAGTATTTTTGCCTGGAGAATTCCATGGACAAAGGAGCCTGTTGGGCTATGGTACATGGGTTCACAAAGAGTCAGACATGAATGAGTGACTAAGCATGCAGGCTCACTACATAAATTTGCTCATGACCTTTGACCACTTGAATATTTTCACTATCCTCATTGTCAACAAGATTATAAGAATCTTACACATTATAAATTAACTGCATATTTAAAATATTTGAATCCTGTAATATGGATAGAAATACACATATATGTCATATATATGCTATTAAATATAATAAAATGAAACTATGGAAATGACCCAGATAACCATGATGGTGTGATCACTCACCTAGAGCCAGACATCCTGGAATTCCAAGTCAAGTGGGCCTTAGGAAGGATCACTAGAAACAAAGCAGGTAAAGGAGATAGAACTCCAGCTGAGTTATATCAAATCTTAAAAGATGATGCTGTGAAAGTGCTGCACTCAATATGCCAGCCAATTTGGAAAACTCAGCAGTGGCCACAGGACTGGAAAAGGTCAGTTTCATTCCAATCCCCAAGAAGGGTATGCCAAAGAATGTTCAGTCCACTGCACAATTGCACTCC
Source organism: Ovis canadensis (assembly GCF_042477335.2). Taxonomy (NCBI): domain Eukaryota; kingdom Metazoa; phylum Chordata; class Mammalia; order Artiodactyla; family Bovidae; genus Ovis; species Ovis canadensis. The sequence goes on from NC_091254.1 coordinate 78,984,488, forward strand.
TCTCACACACTAGCAAAGTGATTCTCAAAATTCTTCAAGCCAGGCTTCAACAGTACGTGAACTATGAACTTCCAGATGTTCAAGCTGGTTTTAGAAAAGGCAGAAGAACTAAAGATCAAATTTCCAACATCCGTTGGATCATAGAAAAAGAAAGAGTTCCAGAAAAACATCTGCTCCTGTGTTATTGGCTATGCCAAAGCTTTTGACTGTATGGATCACAACAAACTGTGGAAAATTCTTAAAGAGATAGGAATACCAGACTACCTTACCTGTCTCCTGAGAAACTTGTATGCAGGTCAAGAAGCAACAGCTAGAATTGGACATGGAACACCAGACTGGTTCCAAATTAGGAAAGGAGCATGTCACCCTGTTTATTTAACTTATATGCAGAGTACATCATGTGAAATGCCAGGCTGGATGAAGCACAAGCTTGAATCAAGATTGCTGGGAGAAATATCAACAACCTCAGATACACAGAAGACTTGCATGGACTCTGGATATAAGTTAAACAGGGTGACAATATAGATCCTTGACCTACTTCTTTCCTGATTTGGAGCCAATCTGTTGTTCCATGTCCAGTTCTAACTGTTGCTTCTTGACCTGCATACAAACTTCTCAGGAGGCCAAAGTATTTCCGTTTCAGCTTCTTTGGTGAAGAACTGACTCCTTGGAAAAGACCCTGAAGCTGGGAAAGATTGAAGGTAGGAGGAGATGGGGACAACAGAGGATGAGATGGTTGGATGGCATCAAATTGATGATGGACAGGGAAGCCTCGTGAGCTGCTCTCCATCAGGCCACAAAGAGACAGACACAGCTGAGGGACTGAATTGAACTGACAGGCAGCCAAGAACCCACTACTTATCTTAAGAATTACATTACCAAAACCCTGGTATTTAATTATGTGCTGTACTTCTCTCGATACTTTCACCTGATTCAAGATATTGTATTTTGTCATTACCTTCCTTTATATTTTATATTTTACCATATATGGATACATCCCCACACAATATAGCTCCTCTGTCCATGGGATTTTCCAGGCAAGAGTACTAGATTGGGGTGCCATTGCCTTCTCCAAATATAATGTATAGCTTAGGTTATTTTAAAATTTTGTATACACATTTTTATATGTATGCAAACTTTTTCATTAGATATAGTAGAAATACCCATATCATAATGCTTTATTATAATTCATTTTCTTGGCTTGGATAGTACAAATTAATCATAGTTGCTTTATTTATTTATATACAACCCTATACTCTTCCATGATATGACCACTATTACAATAAACTCACTTTTCTTAATAGAACTTTCTCAATCATAATGTAATTTTGTTTTCAGAATTTAAGACATTTAGATATATAACATTTAAAATTGTTTTGGCTGTAGGTGGCATAACTGTTTTACTTGAGCCATTTGAAATTAATTTTGATAATCATTTGTATTTAATTTTTTCCTAAATCTTTATGTGGTTTTTGCTTGGGTTTTTTTTACAAAGATGTCAAGATTAGTACTACAAATATTTAATTTTTTTCTCTTATATCAAAGGATTCATCTTTTGGGACATACACATAAAATTCAATTCTATACTCTAACTTCTCAAGGATAGAAAATAAAATTATATTCGATCAAATTATCTCTTTTAACTAAATGATACCACAGCTATCTCTCTTTGGTATTGAAGCCTATGGACATGTACTCCTCTATGGATTTTAGACTCTGTCAAAAAAAAAAAAAAATCAATTCTTCCACCTAGCTGGGAGAGCAGCAAAATACCCTCACAATGTGTGATCTTTATGTTTTTTCATTTTCATGACTTTTCAAAATATTTCTAAAGAATGAATAAGAATTAATACTTCTGGAGCAATGACTGAAAATCATGCTATAAAGTGTTAACTTTATAGATTATTTTAGAGTGAAAAATAATGAAGCTTTTAAAAGATCTGACTCGTTACTTTTACTATAGGTGAATAATGTTTATTATTTTGACTTAGGATTTGCTGAGTTTTCTCAGTTTTCTGAGTTGAGAAAATTGTGGATAGATTTTATCTGGTTGGAGTTGCACTGTAGATTCTTCAAATACATTTTTTTAAATTACTTTTTGTCTCATGGTATATAATTGTTATCTGAAACAGTATCAGCTCAGTTTAAGTTATTTTGCCTTTCTTGGAACAAAAACCTTTCCTGAAACTTAAATTTTATTCTATCTTCATATTATACATTCATCTAATAAGAATCAAATAATGCAAATCTGTGAACATTGGAATAATATGTCTAAGCTTTCTATTCACTTTTTAAGGGAATTTTTTAAGGGAAAAAAGGTTAGTTTGGAAAACATGATATAAATAAAATTTTAAATATTATTTTTTACTAATTTTTTCTAATTCATATTTACAAATATAGCAGCTGTTTTCTATGTATAAGAAGAAAAAAATTTAATTTGTGGTTCCCTAGGTGGTTTTAAACCTAAGCTTTTTCCATTTTAAGTGAAAGATGCTACTGCAAAGATTTGCTAAATATAGAAAGCACTGCAGATCAGAAGATATGATAACTTGATTATCAGCATCAATATTTTAGTGACATCTGAGAAGGCAGATTAATGATGATATTGAAAGATATTGGCTATGATTATCAGAAAATAACTAGTTGAGCTACACTGTTTAATAAGATGCCAGTGAAATGTTGCTTCCTAGAAAGTAAAACAACAACAACTACTCACCTAAATTGCTATTTTAATTTGCATAGAAAATGATTTTTAATTATAATTTCATTTGGATATTGCCATGTAATTTGTTGATTGTTTAACAAATTTTAAGATGATATAAAAATTCCCTGATATTATTTTGTGACTGTATATATTAAAAATAATATATTAACATGAGTAATTCTTTGCTATTATTCTTGCCCTTGAAATAGAATGTTTACATTTTCTGGGTGGTTTATTCTGGTACATTTAAATATTTTCATACAACTCATTCAACATACAGAAGAATATAGTTAATATCATGGAAATGATTCAATTTACTAAACATAAGGGTCAATTGCTCATTAAATACAAGGTCACCATATTATTGCATCCTCTTAGTTTATGACATATTCCATCAACTCTCCTAGTTGAAGATTGATCTCTAGACTCTTCCCGCCAATTAGATAGTCAGATAAATACTTTTATTAGGATTGACTTGTCAACCATGAGATGTTGTTGTTAGCCACAACCCTGGAAAATAAAAATAGTTTATATTTATCCACAGCTCCAAAATGTGTTCAGGCCCATCTTCTAGTATGTATGACTCATTATAAGGGATTCCATCAATGAATCTTTTAGTTCAAGGCCAAGACTCTTAAATAAAAATGAGTATTTGTGATATATTACATTTGGCAGGTGAGTAGAATTATGCTGTGTTTAGTCGCTTAATCATGTCCAATTCTTTGCAAACTCATGGACTGTAGCCCACCAGGTCTATGGGGATTCTCCAGGCAAGAATATCGGAGTGGGTTGCCATGCCCTCCTCCAGGGGATCTTCCCAACACAGGGATCAAAGCCAGTTCTTCCACATTGCAGGCGTCTGAGCCACCTGCTTTATCTGCTTTACTGCTTTACCATCTGAGCCACCATGGAAGCCTGAGTATAATTGTGGTTAGATGTAAAAAGACTTCTTCTGGGATATAACATGCCATCAGTTCAGTTCAGTCGCTCAGTCGTGTCAGACTCTTTGCGACCCCATGAGTCACAGCACGCCAGGCCTCCGTGTCCATCACCAATTCTTGGAGTTCACTCAAACTTATGTCCATCGAGTCAGCAATGCCATCCAGCCATCTCATCCCCCGTCGTCCCCTTCTCCTCCTGCCCCTAATCCCTCCCAGCATCAGGGTCTTTTCCAATGAGTCAGCTCTCCACATCAGGTGGCCAAAGTACTGGAGTTTCTGCTTCAGCATCAGTCCTTCCAGTGAACACTCAGGACTGATCTCCTTTAGGATGGACTGGTTGGATCTCCTTGCAGTCCAGGGGACTCTCAAGAGTCTTCTCCAACACCACAGTTCAAAAGCATTAATTCTTCAGTGCTCAGCTTTCTTCACAATCCAACTTGCCATAGATGCCTTTAAATAACTCATTCTATGTATAAAAGTTCCATTGTGAGAATAATTATTCCCATAGATTAAGATACACTTTTTTATTAAAAGTTGTTTAGATTATATTTTCAAGTTTAGAATGAACTGCTTTACAGCTGAAGTCATTAACATATATTGTTCAGTTCAGTCCAGTCGGTCAGTCATGTCTGACTCTTTGCAACCCCATGAATCGCAGCATGCCAGGCCACCCTGTACATCACCAACTCCCGGAGTTCACTCTGACTCACATCTGTCGAGTCAGTGATGCCATCCAGCCATCTCATCCTCGGTCGTCCCCTTCTCCTCCTGCCCCCAATCCCTCCCAGCATCAGAGTTTTTTTCCAATGAGTCAGCTCTTCACATGAGGTGGCCAAAGTACTGGAGCATCAGCTTTAGCATCATTCCTTCCAAAGAAATCCCAGGGTTGATCTCCTTCAGAATGGACTGGTTGGATCTCCTCGCAGTCCAAGGGACTCTCAAGAGTCTTCTCCAACACCACAGTTCAAAAGCATCAATTCTTCGGCGCTCAGCCTTCTTCACAGTCCAACTCTCACAATATATATTGTTATCACATGCAAATAGTCATGTTAGATTTTGTGAGACAAAAAATAATTAAAATGATAAATAAAGCATAATTCTTGCTTATGGACCCCATAACTTAATAAATATGTATTTTCACAATGACTTTTAAATCTATCTGGCAAAAAGTGATCTTGAAAATATGTTCATTTAACAGCTAGAATTAAATAAGGACACGCTGGTGTTTCTCAAAGGCTAAAATTGAAGCTTATTATCTTGTCCTACTGTATTTTCTAATTCCCTCCTTTAGCACCCAGTTCCTTTCCAGAGTCACCTATGCACAAATCACACATATTTGACCTGGTACTTCCTGTAGCTCCTCTTCTTTTTGCTTTAATTTTTACTGGGAAGCCAGATGGTTTCTGACCCTCACTCATCTATAGTACTCAAGCCAGCATCACCCTTGGTCCTCATCCAAATATAACTGCTAGTTGGCCTTTTGAAAGGGAACATTCTAAACTAGCAAATGAGAATAGGAGACTAATAATCCATTTAAAAATTTTTTCTTTCCTAATAATTTACATTAGTTTTCATGAACCCCATAAGAAATTTAAATTACTCTGTACTTACAGGGTACAGAATATTACAAACATATTACTGAATATATAAACTTTTTTTTTTTTGCCAAATTCATCAGTTCCAGTTCTCTTCTTTATTTTATCCTTTAATCTACTTTTTTAATGCATGTAAAGAGAACCCCTGACTGAGCTATGTAATTTGTGTCCATGTATTTGGTAGAAGTCTGTTTGGGGATGGGTCTGGAAGACTGCAAAGAATCTGGAGGGCTGGGATGGAGTAGGAGGTGGAAGGGAGGGGAGGGGACATATGTATACCTATGATTGATTCATGTTGATATATGGCAGAAACCAATACAATATTGTAAAACAATTATATTTCAATTAAAAATAAATAAATTTAAAAATTTTTTTAAATGGGTTAAGGCGTCTCAATGAAGGTCAGGTTCTTTCAGAGGGCATTTAAAAAGAAGCAATGGCTGAGTCAATGTTCATTATGTCTTTATCATCTAAAACAATTATGCCTGATTTGAAGAAATATGGAGTTGGAATAAAGTCAGAATGAGGTTCCCACTTAATATATCAGCTTCTTATTTTGCTCCTTTTTGCCAACTTCCAAGCTTCCTTATGGGGCTTCCCTGATAGCTCAGTTGGTACAGAATCCGCCTGCAATGCAGGAGACCCTGGTTGAATTCCTGGGTTGGGAAGATCCTCTGGAGAAGGGAAAGGCTACCCCTTCAAGTATTTACACACAAAGTTCCATTTTTGGATTATCAGGTTGTTAATACATTCCAAAAGCAATCCTAAAGTTTCACACCTCTGTGTATATATATTTATTTTTGCCACTTAATCAGGAATACTTATTCTTTTCAGCTTAAGGACCTTCTATTTGGGCTGTAACTAAGCTCAGAAGTTATGCTTTCTATGAAGAATTGTTATCACAATTTCCATTTTAATACACTCCTTTTATAGCTTGCCTATATTTCTAGTGATGTGTGTGTGTGTATATATATGTATATATATATACACACACATAAAATCATCTATATGCAATTAATCAAATATACATATTATATGTATTAATCTATAATATATCTATTAAACTATTTAATTTACATATTGAGCTTCTTAAAGCTAGAAATTGTATTTTATTCAGCAATCTGTCTTCAACTAACATGTTGTTACACAGAAGATGTTTGATAAAAAATTACTCAATCAAAAAAAAATTACTCAATCACCGACAACTGAAATGAGTGAATGAAATGGTAGTTCAGATATGTATGCAGGCTGGAAGACAAGCATGTTAATTTGAAAAATGACTGTTTTCCTTTTCAAATGGAATACTACCAAGATAGTACCCTCCTATCCCTGAATCATGAACTTAATGTCTACATATTCACTATAATAGTATATATTACATATAATTTTATGAAATATACACACTTAAAAAATTCATTCAGAGAAGATTTGACTCTTCTTGGCTGAGAACAGTCTCTAGTTATGTGGAATAGCAAACCACAGTGGAGACTCTACAGGTTGCAAATATAACAATATAATGTGTACCTAGGTGACAATGACATTTGAAAGATTGAACCCTTAGTAGACATTTTTATAATTTAGAGTTTTGAAAATAATTGTACTGATGTGGAGGGATTCAAACTCTGACTCATGCTAAAATATCACTGCCTCCTGGCTCCCTGCCAAAATGTTAACTGAAGTTGTGGGTCACTAGATAAATCTTCTAAGATCCATGCAGATCAGTTAAATGTGAAGGTGTTGCATCCTACATGAAATAGACTTTCTGTTAAATGGGAGTATACCTTCTTAAAAACATGATATATAGAAACAAACAAACACAATCTCCAAAAACCTAAAACAAGAAATATCTGCATTAACCAAATCAGATAAAACTTTGCCTAAGAAAAATACAACCAAGTAGAGTGCCAAAATGATCACTACCAGATCAAAGGCAAAGAATCTTTATCTGCAATTTTTCTCACTCTCAACTTGTATCATTTGATTCTCTTTGCAGTTCCGAGATCTGCATACACCCTTTGCAAGATGATTAACATTTCCTGCAGTTTTTAAAAACTTTTAAAAACAACTATATTGAGGTATTACTGGAGAAAGAAACTGATATCCCAAAGCTGCACATATTTAATGTAAACAATTTGATGATTTATGAAATGTGCATACACCCATGAACCTCAAAGTAATGGACAAAATCGCAAAGTATGTCCAAAGTAATGAACATATCCATGAATCCCAAAAGTTTCCTTGTGTTCCTTTGTACATTTGTTTTAATTTCATTTTTATCATTGTGTGGTGTACGTTGTAAGAACACTCAAGATAAGATCTACCTTCTTAACAAATATTTAAGTGCACAAAACATTATTATTGCTTATAGGCACTATGGTAGTAGATCTTTATAACTTAACTCATTTTACGTGACTGAACTTTATATCCACTGAACAACTTCTTTTCCTCTTCACCTCCAGGCCCTGGCAACCACCAATCCATACTCTAGTAAGTTTGACTAGTTTAGATAGCTCATGTAAGTAGAATCATGCATGATATGTTCTTCTGTGAATAGTTTATTTAATTAAACACAATGTTCTCCAAGTTGTTCATCCATGTTGCTGCATGTTGGGTTTTCCTTTTTTATGGATGAATAATGTGCCATTGTAGGAATATACTACATTTTCATTATTCACTCATCCATTAGTGGACACGGAGGTTTTTATCATATTTTGGCTAGTATGGTTAACACTGCAGTGAACATGAAAGTGCAGATATCCTCCTCAAGATCCTGCCTTCAATTCTTTGGGCTATATACCCAGAGGTGGAATTGGTAGATTATATAATAGTTGTATATTTAACGATGCGAGGGCATGTGGTACTGCTGTGCTTTCCACTTTTGCTCCATTATTTTACAGACCCATCAACAGTGTACAAGATTTCAGTTTCCCAGATGCTTATCAGCACTTTCTTTTTTTCTAGTAGCAATCTTACCAAACGCGAGGTTATAGCTCATTATAGCTTTGATTTGAATTTCCCTGATTATTAGGGATATTGAGCAACTTTTTATGTATATGTTGGCCATCTGTATGTCTTGTTTTGAGAAAGATCTGATCAGGTCCTTTGTCCATTTTTTAAGAAAATCAGGTTATTTGCCTTTTTGTTATTGAGTTGCAGAAGTTTCTAATATATTCTGGATATTAACCTCTTATCTGATATATAATTTATGTATATCTTCTCATATATTTTGTAGGTTGCTCTTTTATTCTATCAATTATTTTTTGAAAATCACACTATTGTCTCAATATACACAGAAAAATCATTTGCAAAAATTCAGCATACTTTCATGATAAAAACTGTAATCATTAAGGAAATGCAAATCAAAACCACAATGAAATATCTATCACCTAGTCACAATGAGACACTGCTTTTCCAAATGGCTAATATCAAAAAGAACACAAATATCAAATGTTGGTGAAGATGTGGAGAAAAGAAAACCCTCCTATACTGTTGGTGGGAATATAAACTGGTACAGCTACTGTGGTAAACAGCATGGAGGTTTCTCAAAAAACTAAAAACAGAATTACCATATGACCCAGTAATTCCACTCTTGGGTACATATCAGGGTGGAAAAAAAAAACAAAAACAAAAAAAAACAAAAATGAACACTAATTTGAAGAGATACATGCATCCCAATGTTCATAGCAGCATTATTTACAACTGCCAAGATATGAAAGCAGCCTAAATGTACATCAACAGATACATGGATAGGGAGAATGTCACACACACACAAACACACACACACACAGAGGATGGAATACTATTCACTCATAAAGAAGAATGAAATTTTGCCATTTGCAGGAATATAGATAGACTACATGCTAAATGAAATAAGTCAGACACAGAAAGGCAAATACTGTATGATATCACTTATATATAATCTAAAAATATAAGAAAATAATGAATATATTGAAGAAGAAGCAGACTCACAGAGAACAAACTAGTGGTTATCAATAGGGTGGGGAAGTAGAAGGTACATATTATTAGAAGGTGTAAAGACAGGCTCCAAGGATATATTATACAACACTGGTAATATAGATAATATTTTGCTACAACTGTAAAAGGTGTGTACTCTTTAAAAATCTCATAAAAATTAAAAGTAAGCAAACAAAACAAAAAAGACTTTTAACAAACTACGTATAAAAGAAGTGTGTTCTAGTGTAATAAAATATGACAAGCCCACAGTTAACATCATGCTCAATGGTGAAAACTGAAAGCTTTATCTCTAAGACCAGGAATAACACTCACCATTTCTGTACAACATAGTACTGAATTCTATCTAGAGCAACTAGGGAAGGGATAGAAAGGCATACAAATCAGAAAGTATGAAGTAAAATTGTCTCTGTGGCAGATAACATGATCTTATATGTAGTGATCCTTAAAGACTCCACAAAAAATGATTAATACTAATATTTACTGAAATTGAAGAATATAAAATCAACATACAAAACTCAGTTGCATTTCTATACACTAATAATAAATTATCCCAAAAGAAATTTAAATATTTCATTTATAATAACATGAAAATAATAAAATATGTAGAAATAAGCTTAACTAACTTCCCATCAAAATCCCAATGAAATTTTGAAAAGAAAGAGAAAATAAATCCTAAAATTCACATGGGACTACAAAAGACCTAGAATTGCCAAAGTGAATTTAAGAAAGAAGAACAAAGCTAAATGCATCACATATCCTGATTTCAAAATGCATTGCAATGTTATAGTAATTAAAACAGCGAGGTTCTGGCATAAAGGTAGACCCTTAGACCAATGGAACAGAATTGAGAGCCCCCAGATAAACCCAAACATATATGATCAACTGATCTTTGACAAGGATGCCAAGATTATGTAACAGGAAAAAGAGTCTTTTCAATAAATGCTGGGAAAACTGAATATTCACGTATAAAATATTAAACTGGATCTCTGTCTTACAACATATACAAAATTCAAATCAAGATGAATTAAAAACTCAAACATAAGACCTGAAACTATAAAGCTATCAGAATAAAACATAGAAGAAAAGTTTCTTGATGTTGGTCTTGTCGATGATTTCTTGGATATGACAGCAAAAGCACAGATAGACAAGTGGTACAACATCAAACTAAAAAGCTTTTGCACAGCACAGGAAACAGTCACTTCTCTCAGTTTCAAGTACTCCACTGTGAATTTTAGCTTTTCAACCTCAATATTTCAATACAGCTCAGTTTTCAAATTACATTTTATCTTTATAAGTGTGAAAACTAATTTCCACTGCCCTAGGCTATCAAAAGACTTCCATCTGTATTGGACTGGTCTCTTCATAATTATCACAGAAAAGGAGAGAACATTGAAATATCTGGATGGGAATCAGAAAAAAAAAAGTTACAAGAAAAAACTTTAGTTTGAATAGTCAAGGGTTTTTTTGTTTGTTTGTTTTTCATTTTTTTTTTAGTTTTTTATTTTTTTTAATTTTAAAATCTTTCATTCTTACATGTGTTCAAAGGTAACATCAGATTTCAGTATGATTCTTTCAAAAAGAGAACTGCACAAAACACTCTCTGTTTGCTAATACTGCAAAATAGTTTTTAAATTTTCTGCCTAATTTGCTGTATATCCTTTAAGCTCCTGATGTTTTGCTCACAAATAAGTAAAATGTCAGTTGTTAATAGATGAAAACATATATTATTTGGACAAATATAATATTGCCTAAAAGGAAATAGTTGTAATGATATTTAGCCGTGAAATCATTTCTTGAGCAGACCTTCTTACTGGGTTCACTGAGATTCAGAAATGGTATTAAAAATATATTTCTAAAGTAAAAGTAAAGAATTTTCATTAAGGATTTTTTTTTTCTTATAGTAAGTTACATCAAGGGACTATAAGAGAATAGCCTCAAATCACTTAATGAAAGGAGTTTTTTGGTACATCAAGATAATTTGATCAAAGTAAAAAGCTTCTCATGTTACTATTGAATTATAAATCTCAGATTATCAAGAAAAGATAAATTCTCTATTCTTAAGTAATTCATGAAGTCCATATTCTTACATGAAAATCAAAGAACCTAACCAACACTTCAACCTAGAAGACAATTATTGTATCTTAACAGGGGAGTTGGGATCAAATTAAATATGGTAATTTAATGGTGTAAAATGAAAAATGATAAATGATTAAATAGTTCTTTGTCTCCCATTCTGGAAGGCAATTAATATACTCCTATTCTTTCTAATTTCTGGTGATTTAATTATTTTTTAAATATAATGCAGATATAAATTTTACAAATCAATAAAGTAAAACTAAAAAACTGAGCCATATGGAACACAGATACTTAATTTTCTATTTTTCTATACCAGATGTAGTACATTCACCTCTTTAATAGGTGCTTTTGGATATTTTACCTTCTGATAGTGAAATTATTAATACTTACTCATGTTTCAAAATTTACTCAGCATCATAATGAAGGTGAATGCCTATAGCCTCATTTTTATGCATTTTTGGGAAAAGGCACTATTGTTATAAAGTGGTGCAACTATCTACATACAAATCTTTGCTTCTTAAATATAAACAATTAGTCAAAAGTCTTTATAGAGTTCATTTATCTTTAAAAGTATGTTACATATACAAATGTGCTTAAAGTGCTTACTTCTTTGTTGGGGGCAGGGTAGGGACAGAAATCTTGCTAGCTTCTTTTCCCCTCCAAAATATATTGATTTGTTTTTTATTATAGAGCACACTTATGAGGTCAAAGTGGTACACACATAACTATAAATGATTTGGGGGAAAAAGAGCTTTAAAAATAATCTGCAACAACTGTTGTTACATAGTTCCAAACTGAGGAATCCATATTGGTAAAGGAGATTGGGGTCCTAAGAAGGGGTTCTTGATAGTGGCTGCCCCAGATTTCTCCAGCCTCAGGCCTGAACCTCAGAAAACAGGTCCTCTGCAGTGGTGGAAGCCTGGGGCTGGGAGCGCTTCTGCTTTTAGCCAGGCTCTTGGCCCCGGCTGGCACAGAGACAGTCCTAATGAATCTAGATTGGCAAAACTTTATAGCTCTCGAGGATCAAGTGGGTGGAAACTGCCAAATACTTCACTTTTTTTCTCATTATTATTTTTTAAAAGCCCCTTCCTCATCTCCCATATCACTGAGGCAGAAAAGGTGTTGTCAAAGCTAACCTATTGACACTGGGTTGTGGCTAAGGAAAGTTCAAGGAGTAGGGGCAGCTAATGCTCAACGGCTATTAGGGAATTTTTTAAAGGCAAGGTGAGGGACAGAGTTGCAGGGTGCATGAACAGCTCATGGTCAATAATCTGATTTGTTGAGGATGAGACTGATATCATAGATGTTATCATCACTGTATGCTCATGGTCATCATGCAGTCAGCTTCATCCATCTGCTGGGGGTTTCAGTATGCATAAAACAACTCAGGAATGTTCATCAGACACTGTTATCTATGTCCCTCAGGGAAGAAGTAACCATTCTATGAGTCTATAACTGATCTATTGTTTAATTGTTACCAGTTCTCCTGATCCAACTGCCATATTTTGTTATTGTGTATTCATATTCTTCCAGTCATTAACCCTGAGCCAGTCTTTTGTGATTTAGGGGAGGCCTGGGAGACTAACACTTTTCTACAAACAAGAGTCAGAGGAAATGGTGGTAGTGGTGGGGGTTGGGTAATGGTGAGGTTGGGGTGGGGGATAGGGGGATTTTCTGTCTCAGGAAAGTCTTATAGGGTCTTGCTTGGTTATAGAGGCACCTACCCAGTCTGTAGGCCTGAGCTCTGGCCTGGATGCTTGCTGCAGGCAGACAAAGGGATAAGTGCCTTCCTAGGAGATGACATGGGAGAAGACCCAAACAGACCAATGTAGGAGAAAAAAATGAAAAACAAAACAAAAAACCCAGGAGACAATAGGAAAAAATAAAAACTCAAAACAATTTCCATAGTTTAGGAAGAAACGTGCCCGTTTGACTCCAAATGAGTAAAAGTGTAGTTGTCCCTGTTTTCCCATTAAACTAAGTAAAAGACATAACCATGTTTGAAGTTCTCTTCTTACTAAAATTCTTGTTCTGCAGTACCTAACGGAGAAGGCAATGGCACCCCACTCTAGTACTCTTGTCTGGAAAATCCCATGGACGGAGAAGCCTGGTAGGCTGAAGTCCATGGGGTCGCTAAGAGTCAGACACGACTGAATGACTTCACTTTCACTTTTCACTTTTATGCATTGGAGAAGGAAATGGCAACCCACTCCAGTTTCTTGCCTGGAGAATCCCAGGGATGGGGGAGCCTGGTGGGCTGCCGTCTATAGGGTCTCACAGAGTTGGACACTGAAGCAACTCAGCAGCAGCAGCAGTACCTAAAGTAGCTGTTAGTCTGCAGGTGGGACATCTCCCACCACTCCCAGTCACCCAACAAGCCACAAATGCATTGAGGACCTAGGACTCCCTCAGTAGTGAAAAGATTTCCACCCTCTGGCATAGCAATGATTGCTGTGGTTAAACTCTATTCAGCCTGTGGTTTGGGCCTCTGGTGGAATTTTTAAAAGCACATGAAAATGAACTACTGACTTGTGAGTGTTTTGAAATTTCTAATTTTTTCTGTTTATATGCTTCAGAGAAATTGATAAAGCCTTGATTTGATTTTAAGAGTTATTAAGATGATGCTAGAAATGAAGTTAAAAATAAAAACATTTCCAATTTTTTTGCTGTTTGACTATCCAATCCTTTCCCTAAAAATTTCCTAAAATTTTCCTGAGGTATAGCAAAAAGCATGAACAATGGGAAGCTTTTTTCAAAAAACTATTCCTGAACTTTCAGGCAATCTTGCACAGACTTTTCCTATTTTTACTCTCATGCATTTTTCAGAAGAGATCACAAAATCCAATGTGAAATATTACCCTTTATTCATTTTTCATTTTGAAATAAGAAAATTATTTCCTGCACATTATATTTTACCACCTTTCCTATGAACATCCATAGCAATGTCATCAAAACTATACTATGATGCTGCTGCTGCTGCTGCTAAGTCGCTTCAGTTGTGTCCGACTGTGCAACTCCATAGACGGCAGCCCACCAGGCTCCCTTGTCCCTGGGATTCTCCAGGCAAGAGCACTGGAGTGGGTTGCCATTTCCTTTTCCAGTGTATGAAAGTGAAACGTGAAAGTGAAGTCGCTCAGTTGTGTCTGACTCTCAGTGATCCCATGGACTGCAGCCTACCAGTCTCCCCTATCTATGGGATTTTCCAGGCAAGAGTACTGGAGTGGGGTGCCATTGCCTTCTCTGATACTATGATACAGGTCATTAAAAAAAAAACAAACTATAGATTTTATTTTTCGGAAAAGTTTAGGTTTCTAGAAAAAAATGAGCAGAAACTACAGAGATTTTCCATATAATCAATCTCCTACTTCCTCTCCTCCAGTTTCCTCTATTATTAACTTCTTGCATTAATACAGGAAGCATATTAAAATTGATGACACAATATTGATGCTTGTTATTAACTAAAGTCCACAGTTTACATTAGAGTTAACACTTTGTCTTGTTTTCTCTGGATTTTGACAGAAGCATAAAGTTATATATTCACCATTACAGAGACTACAGAATAGTCTCATTGCCCTGAAGGTGCCCTATCTTCCACCTGCTCACCCCTTCTATTTTCCCTCCCAAATCCTGGGAACCACAGATTTTTTAAAATTGTATCCAAAGGTATGCCTTGGGGCTTCCCAGGTGGCGCAGTGGCAAAGAATCTACCTACCAATGCAGGAGACACAAGAGACGTGGGTTCGATCCCTGGGTTGGGAACATGCCCTAGAGGAGAAAATGGCAACCCATTTCAGTATTCTTGCCTGGAAAAACTCATGGACAGAGGAGCCTGGTGGGCTACAGTCCACAGGGTCACAAAAAGCTGAACACAACTAAGCATAGCACAGCAGCATGGTTATGCCTTATCCAGAATGTCATGTAGTTGTAATTAAACATTACATAACATTTTTATACTTGCTTCTATCATACATCTATATGTATGTAATGTTCTTCCATGTCTTCTTTTGACTTGGTAGCTCATTTCTTTTCATTGATGAATAACATTCCAAAGTTTGAGTGTATCATGGCTTGTTTATCCATTTGCCTATTGGTTGCTTACTGTTTTAGAAAGTGTAAACAAAGCTGTTTTAAACGTTAATATGAAAGCGATGTGTGAACACTTGTTTTTAACTCATTTTTTTCAAGATTTCTAGAATCATTTAAGAGTGTGATTGCTGGATCATAAGGTAAGGCTAAGTTCAGGTTGGAAGAAACTCCCAGACTATCTTGCAAAATGACTGTTGGATTTCCACCATCAATGAGAGTTCCTAATGTTTCATTTCCTTGCGATGATTTGCTGTTCCACGTGCTTTTGGATTTTAGTAATTCTAATAAATAGGTGCATAGTGGCATTTCATTAATTTGTAACATTCATTATAAATGATGGCAAACATCTTTTCATATACTTACTCGCCATCTCTAAACATTCTTTGGTGAGATGTTTATTCACATATGTCGCCTGCTTTTAACTAGATTGTTTGTTACTTTCTTCTTAAGTCTAAGAGTTCTTGGCATATTTTGAATGCAAGCCCTCTATCAGATCAGTGTTTTTGCAGATACGTTGTCCCAATTTGTAGCTTACCTTTCAAATATCTTTAACAATATTTTGCCTAGAGTATTTTAATCAAGTCCAGCTTATCAGTTTTGCCTTTCATGGATCATACGATATAGTCCATAGAATTCTGCAGGCCAGAATACTGGAGTG
Source organism: Ovis canadensis (assembly GCF_042477335.2). Classification (NCBI taxonomy): domain Eukaryota; kingdom Metazoa; phylum Chordata; class Mammalia; order Artiodactyla; family Bovidae; genus Ovis; species Ovis canadensis. The sequence continues at coordinate 79,000,523 of NC_091254.1, forward strand.
GGTAGCCTTTCCCTTCTCCAGTGGATGATCCCAACCAAGGGATCCAACACAGGTCTCCCCCATTGCAGGCAGATTCTTTACCAGCTGAGTCACAATGGCATTATATCTAAAACATCATTGAAAACCCAGTTTACATAGATTATCTCCCATTTAACTTCTAAAAGTTTTATTATACATTTAAATCTATGATTCATTTAGAGCTACTTTTATGAAAGTTAATAATATATTTTTACTATAATTTATTCCTGTTTTTCCTGCTATAATATAATCTATAAGAGAACAGGGTCTATTACCTACTTTAAATTATATCTCTACTACCAAGATCTGTGTTTGGGAGTAATAATATTTTTTAATGAATGAATGAGAGAAATGATAGCAGGTATATGAGGTAACTCTGTGCTAAACTGCTTATTCTTAATTATTCAATTTTTATAATTTGTTTGAAGTGACTTGGCAAATAGCTCAGTATTTCACATTTATATTGGTATAAGAAAGATAACATAAAGGAAAATATTTAAAATAAATAATTTAGCCTAAAATATTTCAGTGTTTTCTTTTTTTTTTTTAATGCTTCTCCTCTGAAAATAGGGGCAGGAAGAGCGGGGGAAGTACAGTGAACTGCAAACAGTAACAATCTAAATGGGCTTCCCTGGTGGCTCAGATGAATCTGGCTGCAATGCAGGAGACCTGGGTTTGATCCCTGGGTTGGGAAAATCCCCTGGAGAAGGGAATAGCTACCCACTCTAGTTCTCTGGCCTGGAGAATTCCATGGACAGGCAGAATAGATACCTGAAATAATGTCTATAATGTGGAAAACCTCCATTAGCTATAATCTCAAATATTTATAATAGTATTTTAAATAAAAATAAATTTTCTGACTGAAGGATAACAAAATTATCTGGATATTTTAAATACATATTGCTTATATTTTAAAGATAAAATGGAGTTTTATGTGAAATATTATACATAAATTATGCTCAGACAAGCTCAATCTTTCCAAGCTACCCAAGTATTCTCACCTTTGGACATGACAAATTAAGTTGCACATTTAAAGGATTATTGTTGTTGCTGTTTTGTCGCTAAGTGGTGTCTGCCACTTTGTGACCCCATAGACTGTAGCCCACTAGGCTCCTCTGTCCAAGAGATTTCCTGGGCAAGAATACTGAAGTGGGTTGCCATTTTCTTCTCCAGGGGATCTCCCTGATCCATGGATCTAGCCCATGTCTCCTGCACTGGCAGGCAGATTCTTTACCACTGAGACACAAGGGAAGCCCTTTAAAGGATTAGCAATTGTGTATATCCAAAATTGTTTATATCAACATGTCTGCTCAATATTTTAATACACACATATAAAATTTGAGCTATTCAAGTAGAAATGCCTTACATTTCAATAATATCATAAAATTGGGTCCAGAAATCACTTCTAGGATGTTCTGAGTAATGGAAACAGGTCCTTCATAATTTAAAATGCAGCTGAATGAGACAGCGGAGACTACTTAGATGGATAATTCTACAGTATATGGTAGCTAAGGGATTGCAGATCAATCTTGAATGGAATTGACTTGTATTAGAATCTGGATGGAGTAAGATATAGGAGAACAGCACTTCTGATATCTACAGGTAACTGCTAATGCAATGAAAATAAAAAATAAGCATAGCTGAAATGTAAGCTACCCTAAAAAGACATATTTAAACACTGATTCACAATTTCACTATTAAATAATTTGTATATTAAATATATGGTTAGGAGAAAAAATGTTTGTTCAGACTTACATTTATTTTATTTTATTTTATTTTTTTTGTTTTTTTTGTTTTTTTTTTTTTAGTTTTTTATTTTTTAAATTTTAAAATCTTTAATTCTTACATGCATTCCCAAACATGAACCCCCCTCCCACCTCCCTCCCCATAACATCTTTCTGGGTCATCCCCATGCACCAGCCCCAAGCATGCTGCATCCTGTGTCAGACATAGACTGGCGATTCAATTCACATGATAGTATACATGTTAGAATACCATTCTCCCAAATCATCCCACCCTCTCCCTCTCCCTCTGAGTCCAAAAGTCCGTTATACACATCTGTGTCTCTTTCCCTGTCTTGCATACAGGGTCGTCATTGCCATCTTCCTAAATTCCATATATATGTGTTAGTATACTGTATTGGTGTTTTTCTTTCTGGCTTACTTCACTCTGTATAATCGGCTCCAGTTTCATCCATCTCATCAGAACTGATTCAAATGAATTCTTTTTAACGGCTGAGTAATACTCCATTGTGTATATGTACCACAGCTTTCTTATCCATTCATCTGCTGATGGACATCTAGGTTGTTTCCATGTCCTGGCTATTATAAACAGTGCTGCGATGAACATTGGGGTACATGTGTCTCTTTCAATTCTGGTTTCCTCGGTGTGTATGCCCAGCAGTGGGATTGCTGGGTCATAAGGGAGTTCTATTTGCAATTTTTTAAGGAATCTCCACACTGTTCTCCATAGTGGCTGTACTAGTTTGCATTCCCACCAACAGTGTTTACATTTATTTTAAATTGTAACACTCAATATGTTCATGCTCGATCTAAAGTAATATTATATTTTACAGTAGAAAAAAAAAGGCAAAGGTATGTTTTAAAGAGAAGAGATTTTTCTTCTGAATCTATTTCATGCAATTGAATTTTCCAATATAAATAAATTCAGTAACATAAATCAACATGTTTAAGGCAGAATTTTTATTCTTTTTTTTGTTTTGAATAAAGGTTTGAGATGTTCATAATTATTTTTTATTTGGAATCAGGGTATAGGATTTAACATGTATGGGTATATACTTGTGCTTGTATATGTGTTTGATAAGCTATAGCCTTTCAATTGAGGAAAATAAATATGAGCAAAATTTTGTTGAAACAAGTACTATCCAGATAATAATGTCAATTTAATTGTTAAGCTTTCATTACTTTGCTGATATAGTGAGTTAAATTCATTGATATATTCAAGCAAAAACTAAACTACTATTTATTTAACATTATAAAGGAAATTTCTATATTGCTTGGGAGGCTAGAGTACAGAATCACTTAGATTATTAGAACTAATATTTTACAAGTTATTAGTTGTTCCTTTTTTATAGATATGTTTCCTACATGAAAATCAATTTTGGTAAATGTATTAAGATGTATTTTTAAGTAAATACATCATATCAATAATATTGAAAATTTATCTTTGACAGGGTAGTTCCACTTTGAGTGCTATTATCTTTTATAGGTATGAAAGGATATTCATTTTACAGTTTGTGAAAACTAAGTATAATTATTATTGAGAATAAAATAATTAAATATATTTGGGCACTTCTATATTTTTGAATAAGTTTTACCCTTTAATATGAAGTAGACCTATAATTACTGACCTGGAGAGAAGTAATATTACCACGTTAAACTAAAAAGGATAACATAAGAAATATGAGTAGTATGGCTCTTTTACAAAAAGAAAAGTTTTCATAAAAACAGTCAGATATATATATATAATGTAAATATATCAAAAAATAATAGTTAAAGTAAATCCTTAGGAACCAAATTCCTGTCAAGTTTTAATTCTGAGCATTAAATGGGTATTTTATAAATATTTGTTTTGTTTACATTTCTCTTATTTCTGTCAATTATCAAAAGACAAAGCTTTCAAAGAATAACAGATTTTTAGAAATAAAAGGGATCATAAGTAAATGTAGCTCAAGAATCATCTATATTTTACCATAACAATTACAACAATCAGATAATCATGGCTTTGAGAAACCGAATTCCTTACCAAAGTAGCTGTAAAATATGGCCCAAGCCTTCCAGATATTTGAACCAGTTTTTCCCAGATATCTCTTCTGTTTTGTTGTACATGTATTCCTCTTTCAAATATGAACAATTCAACTATCTAAGGAGAGCAGGAATTCTCAGGGTCTTTCCAACTTGTCCATGTACTGCTGACACCCTTTCTAACTGCACTCAATACACATATTCTTCCTACTCTTCTTCAGCTAGAACATCTACAGTCTGCATTTATTTCTTTTCAAATGTGGTTTGAGTGCCAAGTCTGTACTGGTTATCCCCTTGCCAGCTTTCAAGTTTTTGTTAATGTATTTCAGTAAAAACCCAGAACCAGTCTCCCAGGTATTGTCTGTCTAGATCACCTTGAAGTATGATGACTGCTCTCCAGACTGCAGCTAAGGCAACCATCACCACGGGGAAGATACCCATACAATTTCTGATTTACTATTCTTTTACATTAACCAGCAATTCTATTTGCAGCAATTGATATTAATCTATGCCTCTCCTGTGGAGAAGGAAATGGCAATCCACTCCAGTATTCTTGTTTGGAGAATTCCATGTACAAAAGAGCCTGGTGGGTATCCGTGGGGTCACAAAGAGTAGGACACGACTGAGCATGCCTGCACATGCCTCTCCTGTCCTAAATTGTGAAAGTTGTATTACTTGCTCAGTCATGTCCAAATCTTAGCAACCCATAAACTGTAGCCTACCACACTTCTATGTCCATGGAATCCTCCATGGCAAGAATATTAGAGTGGGTAGCCATTCCCTTTGGAGGATCTTCTGCATCCAGGAATCGAACCTGGGTCTCCTGCATTGCAGGCAGATTCTTTACTGCTTTAGCCAACCTACATTGTGAGGCTCAGTTCAAATGTGTGATTTTAATTTGGGGCTTTATAAATTTTCCTATCAAAAATGGACTTGGTAAGTGTGGTCTTGGTCAGCCCTTACAAAGTATATTTTGTACTATCACATCTTTGTTTCCAAAGGAAATTTTACAGTCAATTTATTGTATTTCATATTTAATCAAGTAATTTATAAAAATACCAAAAACACAAGTCCTAAAATACAACTCAGGGATTGAAATCTTCCTTCACATTAATGGTGGTTGCTTGTTAATACCCCAAATGAATTCAAACTAGCTATAATTAATTTATATTTTGAAAAGGCTCTCCTGTTTGTGAGAAACAAATAAATAATATATTGTGATTTTATTAAAAAGATATATGTGACCAAGTGGTAAAGAATGGGCCTGCAGAGGCAGGAGTGGCAGGAGACGTGGCTTTGATCCCTGGGTCAGGAAGACTCCCCCCCTTCCCCTAAAGAAGGAAATGGCAACCCGCTCAAGTATTCTTACCTGGAAAGATCCCATGGGCTGAGGAGCCTGGTGGGCTACAGCCCATGGTGTTGCAAAGAGTTGGACATCACTGAGCACTTGTCAGCAGCATGTGAAATGGAATAGGGACTGAACTATGGTAGCCATTAGCAGCTTATAAGTGTTGAGCCCTTCAAATGTGACTGTTCTTTACTGAGATATGTCACATTTGTTTTGGGGGAGAAAACCAGAATGCAAAATATCTCAATTAATATATATTATGTTGATTATAAATTGATATGACAATGTTTGTGATAAATAGGTTAAATAGTATAATTATTTCCATTTACTTTAATTAATGGCATTGCTAGAAACTCTAAAAACTACATATTTATCTTGCATTTTATTTCTAGTTTAAAGCTCCTTTGCTGCTGCTGCTGCTAAGTCGCTTCAGTTGTGTCCGACTCTGTGAGACCCCATAGACGGCAGCCCACCAGGGTCCCCCATCCCTGAGATTCTCCAGGCAAGAATACTGGAGTGGGTTGCCATTTCCTTCTCCAATGCATGAAAGCGAAAAGTGAAAGTGAAGTCGCTCAGTCGTGTCTGACTCTTAGCGACCCCACGGACTGCAGCTTACCAGGCTCCTCTGTCCATGGGATTTTCCAGGCAAGAGTACTGGAGTGGGGTGCCATTGCCTTCTCCATAAAGCTCCTTTAGGGGATATCATTTTCAAAGTCCATAGATAGTACACATAAGTCATAGGCCCTTAAAGATTTAAGGCAGTTCTAGACCAATAAGTAACATAGCAGTTAGTAAATCTTTCTACTAATGTTCCACTATTGCACTCTGCCTTTCTTTTTGTCATGTTGTTATACTATCTCCTATTTCTTCAGAATTTTCCTTTCCCTTCTTATTTCTGCATTCACATGGCATTCTTCCCATTTTATTTTTATGTATAAGAAAAATCATAATCTTCCTACTTTAACATCTGACTTCACTGCAAGTTTTGTAATACTTAATTTTTTTGTTTATTTGTTTCCAAGAAAAGAAACTTGAAACTGATTGATACAGTCATACATTCATCAGAAGTTCCTGGCCACCAGATACATTAAAGTTTTATAAAATCATGGTATCCTTGTTTGACTTAACTATAGCTAATAATATTGCTCTTTTCATATTTTTACACAAACCTTGGGAAATTTAGATAAGCTACATTTATATATACTGCATTACTCCAATAAGACATGACTATGAATGTGAAATATTAACATATATATACTATTATTATACACTATTACACAATATAATATTATATTATATAATATACACTATTATCTATGCAACAAAGTAATGAAATCAAATCAAAACTCTGTTGCTTAAAGGTACATTATATCCTGGTTTCTGCAAATTAGGAATATAGGTGTGACTTAATTTAGTACATCTGAATCAGAGTACCTCATAATATTGTAGTTAAGGGTCAGTCAGAGATAGAGTAGCATCTGAAGGTTTAGCTGCAGGAGTTAACTGAATTCAATTTGAAGATCATTTACATCATTATTAAATGCTGTTCAGAATGTTGGACTGATGGCCTCAGTTTATCACTATTGGCCAGGGGGCTCTCTATTTCCTGTGACACAAGAATTTTGACAAGCCAGCTCACAACTTCTGAGCTGTCTTATCTAAAAGGAGAGGAGCAAGCTCTCCAGATAAATCATCCTTTTGTCATCTCATACTGGAAGAAATGTCTCATTTGTTTTCTGTTGTTGTTTATTTGTGTGTGTAATTAGTCATAAGGAATTTAATTAAGGTCACACCTGAATGGTCTAGTGGTTTTTCCTATTTTCTTCAATTTAAGTCTGAATTTGGCAATAAGGAGTTCATGATCTAAGCTACAGTCAGCTCCCAGTCTTGCTTTTGCTGACTGTATAGAGCTTCTCTATCTTTGGCTGCAAATAATATAATCAGTCTGATTTCTGTATTGACCATCTGGCAATGTCTATGTTTAGAGTCTTCACTTGTGTTGTTGGAAGAGGGTATTCGCTATGACCAGTGCATTTTCTTGGCAAAACTCCTTTGCCTTGCTTCATTCTGTATTCCAAAGCCAAATTTGCCTGTTACTCTAGATATTTCTTGACTTCCTACTTTTGCATTCCAGTCCCCTATAATGAAAAGGACATCTTTTTTGGGTGTTAGTTCTAGAAGGTCTTGTAGGTCTTTATAAGTAAGTAAGTAAGTAAGTGAAGTCGCTCAGTCGTGTCCGACTCTTTGCGATCTCGTGGACTGTAGCCTACCAGGCATCTCCGTCCATGGGATTCTCCAGGCAAGAATACTAGAGTGGGTTACCATTTCCTTCTCCAGGGTATTTTCCCAACCCAGGGATCGAACCCAGGTCTCCTGCATTGGAGGCAGACACTTTAACCTCTGAGCCACCAGGGATCAATTTTTGCTTCTTCAGCATTACTGCTCGGGACACAGACTAGGATTATTGTGATATTGAAAGATTTGCCTTGGAAATGAACAGATGTTCCCTTACGACTGAGCACACACACACACACAAATAAGCAACAAAACCCAAAGAACAATGGATGGAAGTTCGTGACATTGTACAGGAGGCAGGGATCAAGACCATCCCCAAGAAATAGAAATGGAAAAAGGAAAATGGTTGTCTTAGGAGGCCTTACAAGAAGAGAAGAGAAAAGGTGAAGAGAAGCAAAAGGCAAAGGAGAAAAGGAAAGATATACCCATTTGAATGCAGAGTTCCAAAGAAGAGCAAGGAGAGATAAGAAAGCTTTTCTCAGTGATCAATGCAAAGAAATAGAGGAAAACAATAGAATGGGAAAGACCTCTTCAAGAAAATTAAAGATACCAAAGGAAGATTTCATGCAAAGATGGGCTCGATAAGGGACAGAAAGCATATGGACCTATCAGAAGCAGAAGATATTAAGAAGAGGTGGCAAGAATACACAGAAGAAGTATACAAAAAAGATCTTTATGACCCAGATAATCACGATGGTATGACCACTCACCTAGAGAATGACATCCTGGAATACAAAGTCAAGTGGGCCTTAGGAAGCATCACTACAAACAAAGCTAGTGGGGGTAATGGAATTCCAGTTGAGCTATTTCAAATGCTAAAGGATGATGCTGTGAAAGTGCTGCACTCAGTATGGCAGCAGATTTGGAAAACCCAGCAGTGGCCACAGGACTGGAAAAGGTCAGCTTTCATTCCAATCCGAAAGAAAGGCAATGCCAAAGAATGCTCCAACTACCACACAACTGCACTCATCTCACATGCTAGCAAAGTAATGCTCAAAATTCTCCAAGCCAGGTTTCAATAAAACATGAATCATAAAATTCCAGATGTTCAACCCAGATTTAGAAAAGGCAGAGGAACCAGAGATCAAATTGCCAACATCTGTTGGATCACTGAAAAAGCAAGAGATCTCCAGAAAGGCATAAACTTCTGCATTATTGACTAACCCAATGTAAGACGAGTGCAGAAAAAGAGAGCGAGCCAGGCAGTCAGGCAAGAAAAGGAAATTTACTAGAGGGAAAAGAGAGGGTGACTGGCTTTTAAGGAGAACCATCATTCTCCCTTTCTGATGGAGTACTTCTTATACCCCAGGAATGAAAAATTCCCTGAAGGAATGGTCACATAGCTGGAGGTCTGGAATCTGGTGGTCTCACAGCTTTGACAAGATAAACGCCAGTGAGATAACAGGAAGCCATTTGGGAAATTTAGTCAGTCTCACAGATCACTGTGTTTATTCCTTTTTTGTGAGATCTACGTAAGGAGCCATCTTATCAATGAGACCCCATGTGGGCCCTATCAGCCAAAGGCTTTGACTGTATGGATCACAACAAACTGTAGAAAATTCTTAAAGAGATGGGGATACCAGACCACCTGACCTGCCTCTTGAGAAATATGTATGCAGGTCAGGAAGCAACAGTTAAAACTGGACATGGAACAGACTGGTTCCAAATAGGAAAAGGAGTACATCAAGGCTGTATATTGTCACTCTGCTTATTTAACTTATATGCAGAGTACATCATAAGAAATGCTGGGCTGAATGAAGCACAGGATGGAATCAAGATTGCTGGGAGAAATACCAAAACTTCAGATATGCAGATGACACCACCTTGATGGCAGAAAGCAAGGAAGAACTAAAGAGCCTCTTGATGTTAAGTGAAAGAGTAGAGTGAAAAAGTTGGCTTAAAACTCCACATTCAGAAAACTAAGATCATGGCATCTGGCCCCATCACTTCATGGGAAATAAATGGGGAAACAGTGGAAATGGTGAGAGACTTTATTTTTTTTGGTTCCAAAATCACTGCAGATGGTGATTGCAGCCATGAATTTAAAAGACGCTTACTCCTTGGAAGAAAAGCTATGACCAAACTAGACAGCATATTCAAAAGCAGAGACATTACTTTGCCAACAAATGTCCGCCTAGTCAAAGCTTTGATTTTTCCTGTGGTCATGTATGGATGTGAGAGTTGGACTATAAAGAAAGCTGAGCAATGAAGAATTGATGCTTTTGAACAGTGGTGTTTTGAGAAGACTCTTGAGAGTCGCTTGGACTGCAAGGAGATACAACCAGTTCATTCTAAAGGAAATCAATCCTGAATATTGATTGGGAGGACTGATGCTGAAGCTGAAACTCCAATACTTTGGCCACCTGATGCGAAGAACTGACTCATCTGAAAAGACCCTGATTCTGGGAAAGTTTGATGGCGGAAGGAGAAGGGGATGACAGAGGATGAGATGGTTGGATGGCATCACCTACTCAATGGACATGAGTTTGAATAAATTCCAGGAGTTGGTGGTGGACAGGGAGGTCTGGCGTGCTGCAGTCCATGGTGTCTCAAATAGTTGGACACAACTGAGCGATTGAACTGAACTGAATTGTGCTCGGTTGTGTCCAACTGCGACACCATGGCCTGTAGGCTGCCAGGCTCTTCTATCCATGGAGTTTTCCAGGCAAGATAACTGGAGGGTGTTGCTACTTCCTATTTCAGGGAACTTTCCTTACTTTTGTTGTAGTCTAAATTGAGTTGGACACGACTGAGCGACTGAACTGAACTGAACTGAAATCAGAGGAAACTCACATTTCTTGCTTGATTATGTCAATGTCTCTACTTAAAATAAAATGACATTATTATACTTAAATTAATTGAGATCCTTGAGACAGATTAAAGTCCTATTATCACCTATGCTCTATAGGCACACCAGCCTTCTTTTAGTAACTTGAGAATAAAAGCTTCTTTCTTATTTTATGATATTTCCATGAGTGTCTCTTCTGCTCAAAGATAATCTCTGCCTCCATCTTCAGCTGTCTGGACACTTTCTGCCTTTCAAACAACAGATAAAATATCATCTCCTTAGAGAGACTTTCTCCATTGCCCCAACTAGACTAGTTAACATGTCATTATATATTTCATTATCATTTTAATTTTCTATATGGTTCTTCCTAACAGGAGATCTTTTCCCCTCTACTTTTATCTTTGATTATTTGATGCCTGATATAATAGGATACATACTCAGTGTGTGATGCCTGATATAATAGGATACATACTCAGTGTGTGCTAAATCGCTTCAGTTGTGTCTGACTCTTTGTGACCCCATGGACTGTAGCCTGCCAGACTCCTCTGTCCATGGGATTCTCCAGGCAAGTATACTGAAATAGGGTGCCTGCCCTTCACCAGGTGATCTTACTTACCCAGGGATTGAAACAATGCCTCTTACTTCTCCTGCATTGGCAGGTGGGTTCTTTACCACTAGCATCACCTGGGAAGCCCCAATAGAGACTCTCTAAAATAGCAGGGAATGATATGTTTAACAAAAACTTTTCTGAAAACCAATAAATGTTATCATCACATTAAAGGCAGATAATTATTAATAAAGCATGAGAAGCATTCACAGAATGCTAAGAGAAAAAAAGTATGAATCTAACTGGAGAGAAAAGGACAGATTAAGCTGTATATAGACAAATAAGTGTTTTCTTTTTTTTCTTCTTAATCAAAGAAAGAAGTTCCTTCCCCTTCCCTTCCCTTCCCTTCTGTTCTGTTCTTTTCCCTCCCTTCCCTTCCCTTTCTTCTCCTTGCCAATTTCTGCTCTTGATGGATCTTCCATCCATAAAGGATGGATCCACAATAACAGCAGGAAGAGGCTTCAGTGGTCTTCAGCAGCATCAGAACTGTGAGACTACTGTTTCCTACTTGACAGTAGAGCTGTTTTAATGGAATGAGTACAAAAGGCAGAATAAATGAAAGCCTTGTGTTTGACCTAAGGTAACTCTTCTTCCATTCTTTCATCATCTCCTTTCTCTTTTGGCTCCACCAATAAACATCATCTTCCAACATTCATCTAACCAATTTTCTACAGTAAACATGGATAAAGCCTTTAGTTAACTGTCTTCAGATGGAAATTAAGAAAACAAGCATTGAAAGCAATGGCCACTGATAGAGTATAATAAAATATTTCTGAAACATCAATATTGGAACCTTGAAAAGGCGTTCTATTCTATGCTTGAATATACTGCCTAGAATAAGGCTTGAATATGCTACCAAATTCAAGGAGGGTATATCTGTTTCAAGGATTGACATCAAAAGATTTGGTCTGCCTAATAGATAATCAATCTACATCTGATTTTCAACACATTATTCATTCAAAAATAATTATTGATTTATTACTATTCACAAATAAATTAATATAAATATTTCATCAATGACAAGATTAACATATTTCTTGTTCTTTTGAATCTTAAGTTTAACGAGTAAAATTATTCATATGTGCGAATGAGAGATACTAAGTTCACTGTTCCTCTACTGTCATGACAAAAAAATTCTTAGAGATATTTGTTTAAGAATTTGAAGTTAACAAAAAAGAATCTGAAGTTGACTAAAACATTCAATGTTTAAGAATTTGAAGTTGATAAAACATCCCATGTTTATGGAAGAATCCTAATAATGGTAGACCAGTATCTTCATCATTCACCAGGGCTGAACTTGTAGGCTATTATCTTAAATTGCTCTCCAGGATTTATTATGCTTTAATTAAAAAAACTCAAGAATATTTAAACTGATCAAATCACTTGACAAATAAGAAATTAAGTTTTGCTTCTTATAAGCCAAAATTATTTATAATAGCATGTTAATTTCTTGCATAAAAACAATAGCTACTGAAAAAGGACTAAAAGAGTAGCTACTCAAAAAGTAGATACTCAAAAGAGGACTTTAGTGAACAATTTGACAATGCAGGAGACTGGAGGTGCAATGTACATGAAAATAAAAAGTGCCTCATATCAGCAACATGTGTAGCTGATATCCTGATCAGAACTTTGGCATATTCAGAACTTCATCAGTTTCAGAAATGAATTAGTTGCCACTACATGCCAGGCCTGGTTCATAATATTTACTCACACATACTCAATGATGACAGGAATCAGCAAAAAGATTATTGGAGCCTCACTGTAAAATGGAAATGCAAGTCTCTTCTTCAAAAGTTTTCAAGAATTCCAAGATAGCAGCCATAAGCAAAATCATTTTCCTAATGAAAGATTATATTTCCTACAATACCTTATGCCTAAAACCCACAAAATAGTAAAGTAATACCTAGATTTTTACTGAAGCAATCCCATTAAGTAACACAAAATGTATCATTTTGGCTAATCCTTTTAAAAGATGCAGTGTATTTATGACATTGTCCTTTCAATAAAGCTTAGTGTAAACATGTGGGAAAAAAAATAAGAATTTCAAGATAGCAATAGCAAAGCATTAAAGTATGGATCCTGCTGAAGAGATATTAGGAAATTGTCCAAAATAACAAGTCTACTAAGTAGAAGTGTAGAGAGTTTTAACTCAGGTAATTTCAGACTGAAACTTGTTTATATTTTTTATGCTATAATCCTGCTCTCTCCACCATATGAAAGAAGATATAAGTAAAAATGAGATTACTTCTCCGATACATAACTATCAGAAAAGTTATTAATCTAGATAAACATTTGAGTCACTTATGTTTTTACATGGAGAAGGCAATGGCACCCACTCCAGTACTCTTGCCTGGAAAATCCCATGGACTGGTAGGCTGCAGTCCACGGGGTCGCCAAGAGTCGGACACGATTGAGTGACTTCACTTTCACTTTTCACTTTCATACACTGGAGAAGGAAATGGCAGCCCACTCCAGTGTTCTTGCTTGGAGAATCCCAGGGACGGGGGAGCCTGGTGGGCTGCCATCTATGGGGTCGCACAGAGTCGGACACGACTGAAGTGATTTAGCAGTAGCAGTATGTTTTATATTTAATATATGATTAAAAACTTCTCCAATCAGTTTCAGCACACTTTAAAATTTGTTACACACATACACACATATATATGTAATTGCTAAATATATACACACATATACATATTATACAAATATATACATACTAATATATATATAGGGGGCTTACTTGCAGGCTCCGTGGGAAAAAATTTCCCTGCAGTGCAGGAGACGTGTGCTTGATCCCTAAGTAGGGAAGATCTCCTGGGGAAGGAAATGTCAACCCACTCCAGTATCTTTGCCTGGGAAATCCTAAGGACAGAGGAGCCTGGTGGCCTACAGTTCGTGGGGTTACAATGAGATGATGTGATTTAGTGATTAAAACAACAACATATATATATATATATATATATATATATATATATATATATGTTATACTTTAGTCTCTTCCAAACCACAGAACTTCAGGTTAATACACTCTGACTCAAGTTTAGCAAACGATGTCTCTTTGAAGTCCAGATGAGAACTAATAATGAAACTGACATTGTATTTTCAGTAGAAATAATATAATCTCTTACCTTAAACAACTTTTATTAAGCTAGTTGTTCATAGAAATCTAATGATTTTATATTCAGTTCAATTCAGTTCAGTCACTCAATTGTGTCCAACTCTTTGCGACCCCATGAATCACAGCACGCCAGGCCTCCCTGTCCATCACCATCTCCCAGAGTTCACTCAGACTCACGTCCATCGAGTCGGTGATGCCATCCAGCCATCTCATCCTCGGTCGTCCCCTTCTCCTCTTGCCCCCAATCCCTCCCAGCATCATAGTCTTTTCCAATGAGTCAACTCTTCGCATGAGGTAGCCAAAGTACTAGAATTTCAGCTTTAGCATCATTCCTTCCAAAGAACACCCAGGGCTGATCTCCTTTAGAATGGACTGGTTGGGTCTCCTTGCAGTCCGAGGGACTCTCAAGAGTCTTCTCCAATACCACAGTTCAATAGCATCAATTCTTTGGTGCTCAGCCTTCTTCACAGTCCAACTCTCACATCCATACATGACCACTGGAAAAACATTAGAAAAATATATAAAAGCCTTTTTATATTTAATAAATTTCACTGCATTATACAGAATAGTAAGTTCTTTTGTTTCTATAAAAGATTAATTTGCCTTTTATTCTTTTAGAACTTAAATGTTTGTGCAGTCATTTGTTATATGTATATAAAAATCTCACAGTTTTAAATAGATCAGCATGGTATGATTTAATTAATTGTTGAGCTTGATAACATTTTGGGTATAGAAAATACTCTTGTTCTAATAAATTTTACTTTCTACTTGATTAGTATATATATTGCTGTTATTTCTCATATGAACCTCCTATTATCATGTTAGTATCATAATGAATACCAGTTAACTGGAACTAGCTTCTGATAAGAAAATATAGTTTTTGTTACATTTCCTATAGAACAATAGAGATAGAGAGACAATAGCAACAGAGAGCTAGAGCTAGAGACATGAGGTTGGGGTGAGAGAGAGAAGTTGTATGAAAATACATCAATACTTATTTTATCTGCCTGCAGCACAAGAGATAAAGAAGATACGGGTTTGATCTCTGGATTGGAAAGATCCCCTGGAGGAGGAAATGGCAACCCACTCCAGCATTCGTGCCTAAAAAATTCTCATGGAGAGAGGAGCCTGGAGGGCTGTCAACAGGCCCAATGAAGAATTTGATTATAAAGTGAATTTTCATACATTATGGTACACTGGCATGTAACTTTCTGGTTTAGCCAGAGATTTACTTTATAAAGAAATTAGGAAATGATTGGTCTAAACATTTGATGCAAGAAATAACTTATTTAAAAATTTGTTAGCATTACAAACATTCTCAGGTAAGTAGATATTTGTTCATTTTATTGACAAAAAGCTCATTTGTTCAAAGCTCCTTAAAAAGAATTGCTTCAATTTCATTGTATCATATTCAATATGTGAAAGCTGTATTATTAGCCTTTTTTTCCCCAGAAACATTCCATTTTATTGTAAAAGCAGGATGATTAAAGAATATAAATGTTTAATTATAGTAGCTTTCTAAAACTTTATTTAATGTACTCAGTTCACTCAGTGAGTTCATTCGCTCAGTTGTGTCTGACTCTTTGAGACCCCATGGACTGCAGCACGCCAGGCTTCCCTGTTCATCGCCAACTCCCGGAGCTTACTCAAACTCAGGCCCATCGAGTCAGTGATGTCATCCAACCATCTCATCCTCTGTCGTCCCCTTCTCCTCCTGCCTTCAATCTTTCCGAGCATCAGGGTCTTTTCCCAGGAGTCAGTTCTTGGCATCAGGTGGCCAAAGTATTGGAGTTTCAGCATCAGTACTTCCAATCAATATTCAGGACTGATTTCCTTTAGGATGGCCTGGTTGGATCTCCTTGCAGTCCAAGGGACTCTCAAGAGTCTTTTCCAAACAGCACAGTTCAAAAGCATCAATTCTTCATTGCTCAGCTTTCTTTATACTCCAACACTCACGTCCATACATGCTGCTGCTGCTGCTGCTAAGTCACGTCAGTCATGTCTGACTCTGTGTGACCCCATAGATGGCAGCTCACCAGGCTCCGCCATCCCTGGGATTCTCCAGGCAAGAACACTGGAGAGGGTTGCCATTGCCTTCTCCCACATCCATACATGACCACTGGAAAAACCATAGCTTTGACTAGATGGACTTTTGTCAGCAAAGTAATGTCTCTGCTTTTTAATATGCTGTCTAGGTTCGTCATAGCTTTTGTTTCAAAGAGCAAGTGTCTTTTAATTTCATGGGTGGAGTCACCATCTGCAGTGATTTTGGAGCCCAGAAAAATAAAGTCTGTCCCTGTTTCCACTGTTTCCCCATCTATTTGCCATGAAATTATGGGACCAGATGCCATGATCTTAGTTTTCTGAATGCTGGGTTTTAAGCCAACATTTTCACTCTCCTCTTTCACCTTCACCAAGAGACTCTAGTTCTTTGCTTTCTGCCATAACGGTGGTGTCATCTGCATATCTGAGGTTATTGATATTTCTCTCAGAAATATTGATTCCAATTTGTGCTTCATCCAGCCCAGTATTTCTCATGATATACTCTGCATATAAGTTAAATAAGCAGGGTGACAATACATAGCCTTTCTCTATTTGGAACAAATCTTTTTTCCATGTCCAGTTCTAACTGTTTCATTCTGACCTGCATACAGATCTCTCAAGAGGCAGGTCAGGTGGTCTGGTATTTCCATCTCTTTCAGAATTTTCCACAGCTTGTTTTGATGCATACAGTCAAAGGTTTTGGCATAGTCAATAAAACAGAAGTTTATGCCTTTCTGGAACTCTCTCACTTTTTCAATGATCCAACGGATATTTGATCTCTGTTTCCTCTGCCTTTTCTAAATCCAGCTTGAACATCTGGAAGTTCATGGTTCATGTTTTGTTGAAGCCTGGCTTGGAGAATTCTGAGCATTACTTTGCTACCATGTGAGATGAGTGCAATTGTCTGGAAGTTTGAACATTCTTTGGCATTGCCTTCTTTGGGACTGGAGTGAAGATTGCACTTTTCCAGTCCTGTGTCCACTGCTGAGTTTTCCATATTTGCAAGCATACTGAGTGCAGCACTTTCACAGCATCATCCTTTAGCATTTGAAATAGCTCAACTGGAATTCCATCACTCCCACTAGCTTTGGTGTAGTGATGCTTCCTAAGGCCCACTTGACTTCACATTAAAGGGCGTCCGGCTCTAGGTGGGTGATCACATCATCCTGTTTATCTGGATTGTGAAGATCTTTTTTGTGTACTTCTACTGTGTATTCTTGCCACCTCTTCTTAATATCTTCTGTTTCTGTTAGGTCCATACCATTTATGTCCTTTTTGTGCCCATCTTTTCATGGAATATTCCTTTGGTATCTCTAATTTTTTTTTTAAGAGATCTCTGGTCTTTTCCACTCTATTGTTTTCCTCTATTTCTTTGCATTGATCACTAAGAAACACTTTCTTATCTCTCCTTGCTATTCTCTGGAACTCTGCATTCAAATGGGTACACCTTTCCTTTTCTCCTTTGCCTTTTGCCTCTCTTCTTTTCACAGCTATTTTTGAGGCCTCCTCAGACAACCATTTTGCCTTTTTGTATGTCTTTTTTGGGGGGTGATCTTGATTCCTGCCTACTGTACAATGTCACAAACCTCTATCCATAGTTCTTCAGGCACTCTATCAGATCTAATCCCTAGAGTCTATTTGTCACTTCCACTGTATAAGGGATTTGATTTAGGTCATAATGAATGGTCTAGAGGTTTTTCCCTAGACCATTTAAATTTAAATTTTCTTCAATTTAAATCTGAATTTGGCAATAAGGAGTTCATTTTCTGAGCCACAGTCAGCTCCCAGTTTGTTTTTGCTGACTGTATAGATCTTCTCCATCTTTGGCTGCAAAGAATATAATCAGTCTGATTTCAGTATTGACCATTTGGTGATATCCATGTAAATTATTTTATTTTTTTAAATCAAAACTTGATTTTATTCAAATATGTGAAATGGTACACACTTACCTAAAATTTGTTTGGGAAATTATTTTCTGACAAATGGTAAGTGAAAGGTTGGCAGCAAGTTACCATACAAGTTTGACAGACCCACACAAACAGCTTTTTGTTGAAAGTTTTAGAGAGTTAAAAATGTTTCTTTTGCTGTCTCGCATACAGGGTTATCATTACCATCTTTCTAAATTCCATATATATGCGTTAGTATACTGTATTGCTGTTTTTCTTTCTGGCTTACTTCACTCTGTATAATCGGCTCCAGTTTCATCCACCTCATTAGAACTGATTCAAATGTATTCTTTTTTTAATGGCTGAGTAATACTCCACTGTGTATATGTACCACAGCTTTCTTATCCATTCATCTGCTGATGGACATCTAGGTTGCTTCCATGTCCTGGTTATTATAAACAGTGCTGCGATGAACATTGGGGTACACATGTCTCTTTCAATTCTGGTTTCCTTGGTGTGTATACCCAGCAGTGGGATTGCTGGACTCTGTGGGAGAGGGAGAGGGCAGGATGATTTGGGAGAATGGCACCGAAACATGTACAATACCATATGAGAAAAGAATCGCCAGTTATTTATTAATAAATTTTTGGAACTCAAATGTATCTTGCAGTGTGAGATATTATATTCCAAACAAAAATTATGGATTTAAGGTTTTAGTTAATTTTTACTTTAATATTTGCTTTTTATCTTTCTGAAAAAATAAACATTTAGAAAGTTAATTTTAAACACTATGTTTGTGTCTGTATCACAGTTTCAGAAACAGTTACTTAATTTTATCCTTAACTTTGTGAGTAGGCTGAGAATATCCTAAATCCCCAAACCCTCACTTGTTTCTTTTTTATTTATTTGGCAGTTCTTCCCTCAATTTATCTCCTCCCTGTGACTTTTTATTACATGTATCAAGAAGAAATCAGGTCACATCAATAACACTGTGCTTGGAACTCACTTGAGTTAAATATCCAATGTAGTTATTTGTAAGTTATTCTTTCTACATAAGTGAATGAGACAATTCTTTAAGTCTTCAGCCACTAACAAGTAGATATGTAACTCTCCTCCAATTTCTAATAACATGACTGTCACTTCCTTTTAAGCATCAACAAGTCATTAATAATCATATTTCTGCTACTATTAATTGTTTGCTCAGGGAAATATATACTTTTCATTATGTTCCTTAAAGTTAGCTCTTCCACTCTTTTCTCACTGACCACTTCCAAAGACACTCCCACATTTAGGTGTTTGTCAAGGCAGAGCCCCAGTTCCAGGTACCAAAATCTGTGTTAATTTTCTACAGATGGGCAACAAATTCCCAGAAACTTAGCAACTTTCAACAACACTAATTATCTTACAATATTGAGGACATAAGTCTGCTGAAGTTGGCTGGGCTCTCTGCTTATCAAGTCACAGAAGGCTAAAGTCCAATTATTAGCTGAGCTGGACTCCTACCTGGATGCTCTTTGGAAGAATCCTCTTCAGAAGAATCCTCTTTTGAGATCACTACGGTTGGTAGAATAACCCAGTGCCTTGCGGTAAGCCTGAAATAGCAATTCCTTTGTTGGCTGTCAATTGAGATGTGCTCTCTACACCTGGGTTGAATCCCTGGATTGGGAAGATCCCTTGCAGAAGGGAAAGGCTGCTGCTGCTGCTAAGTTGCTTCAGTCATGTCCAACTCTGTGTGACCCCATAGACAGCAACCCACCAGGCTCCCTGGTTCCTGGGATTCACCAGCCTCCCTGGTCCCTGGGATTCTCCAGGCAAGAACACTGGAGTGGGTTGCCATTTCCTTCTCCAATGTATGAAAGTAAAAAGTGAAAGTGAAGTTGCTCAGTCGTGTCCAGCCCTCAGCGACCCCATGGACTACAGCCTTCTAGGCTCCTCTGTCCATGGGATTTTCCAGGCAAGAGTACTGGAGTGGGGTACCACTGCCTTCTCCAAGGGAAAAGCTAACCACTCCAGTAATCTGGCTTGGCGAGTCCCATGGACAGTATAGTTGAGCACGCAATAAGTTGAACATGACTGAGTGACTTTCACTTTGCTTCACTTCACTCTACATCTATAAACTGCCGGCCTTGGTTCTTGTCAGATACCTCTATTTCCAAACCAGCAAGGGTGCAGTGAATCCTTTTTACAGTACTAACCTCTCTAACTTCTGTGCCAGCCAGAGAAAACTATTTGTTTCTAAGGTAATTATGTAATTAATCACATAATTAAATTAGACTCACTGAGATAATTTATATTTTGCATATAATACAAATAAGCACATGAGTAATACAGTAAGACAAAGGTCATGAGAGTCATCTTAAAATTCTACCTGTCCCATCTACTAATTTTTAATTCAATGATTTATCGTGTGGCCAGTTCTTAGAAAAGCTGAGAGTCAACTATATTGAAGTTAAAAATTTAGAACACTTGATTTTCATGATGGATATCTGATTAGATGACTACAAGATTAACTTCATTATCAACTGACTTACACTCAGGAGTCTCCAATTTCTTCATTGTTTTCCTTGCCTCCCCAACTATTATAGACAGACACTTCTCTATCACTACTAGCCAGTCCTCTCGCAATAATACAAAAAATAGTCTTTTAAGTTAGATTATAGACTACGGCAAGTATTTGTCTACATAAAATATGTGTCTACACAGAAACCTGCACAAAGATGTTTATGGGAGTTTTTATTCATAATTGCTAAAACTTGGAAAGCACATAACATCCTTCAGTAGGTGAATGAATAAATAAACAGTGGTACATCCAAAGAGCAGAATATTATTCCATGTCAGAAATAAGTGTGGTTCTATTTGCAATTTTTTAAGGAATCTCCACACTGTTCTCCATAGTGGCTGTACTAGTTTGCATTCCCACCAACAGTGTAGGAGGGTTCCCTTTTCTCCACACCCTCTCCAGCATTTATTGCTTGCAGATTTTTGGATCGCAGCCATTCTGACTGGTGTGAAGTGGTACCTCATTGTGGTTTTGATTTGCATTTCTCTAATAATGAGTGATGTTGAGCATCTTTTCATGTGTTTGTTAGCCATCCGTATGTCTTCTTTGGAGAAATGTCTATTTAGTTCTTTGGCCCATTTTTTGATTGGGTCGTTTATTTTTCTGGAGTTGAGCTGCAGAAGTTGCTTGTATATTTTTGAGATTAGTTGTTTGTCAGTTGCTTCATTTGCTATTATTTTCTCCCATTCAGATGGCTGTCTTTTCACCTTGCTTATATTTTCCTTTGTTGTGCAGAAGCTTTTAATTTTAATTAGATCCCATTTGTTTATTTTTGCTTTTATTTCCAGAATTCTGGGAGGTGGATCATAGAGGATCCTGCTGTGATTTATGTCTGAGAGTGTTTTGCCTATGTTCTCCTCTAGGAGTTTTATAGTTTCTGATCTTACATTTAGATCTTTAATCCATTTTGAGTTTATTTTTGGGTTCTGGGCATACACACTGAGGAAACCAGAATTGAAAGAGACACATGTACCCCAATGTTCATCGCAGCACTGTTTATAATAGCCAGGACATGGAAACAACCTAGATGTCCATCAGCAGATGAATGGATAAGAAAGCTGTGGTACATATACACAATGGAGTATTACTCAGCCGTTAAAAAGAATTCATTTGAATCAGTTCTGATGAGATGGATGAAACTGGAGCCAATTATACAGAGTGAAGTAAGCCAGAAAGAAAAACACCAATACAGTATACTAACACATATATATGGAATTTAGGAAGATGGCAATGATGACCCTGTATGCAAGACAGGGAAAGAGACACAGATGTGTATAATGGACTTTTGGACTCAGAGGGAGAGGGAGAGGGTGGGATGATTTGGGAGAATGACATTCTAACATGTATACTATCATGTGAATTGAATCGCCAGTCTATGTCTGACGCAGGATGCAGCATGCTTGGGGCTGGTGCATGGGGATGACCCAGAAAGATGTTCTGGGGAGGGAGGTGGGAGGGGGGTTCATGTTTGGGAATGCATGTAAGAATTAAAGATTTTAAAATTTAAAAAATAAAAAACTAAAAATTAAAAAAAAAAAAAAAAAAAAAAGAAATAAGTGTGTTATTGAGTCACAAGAGACACAGAGTAAACTTAAATGTAACTTAAGTGTGTAAAGTCAGTAAAGTGAAAAAAAGTCAATGTGAAAATGCTGCATATTGTATGATACCAATTACAGGACATTCTGGAAAAGACAAACTGTGAAGACAGAAAAATATTTAGTGGTTGCTGGAGGTGGAGTAAAATGAAGAGAGGGAAGCACAGGGAATTTTCAGGACAATAAAAAACTGTGCTTGATATTATTGTTATGATATTATGTGTAATGATGGATATTTATTATGTATTTGTTCAAAACAAAGAATGAAGAATGCCAAAACTGAATCAGAACGTAACCTATGGACTTTGGGTGATTATGATGTATCAGTGTAAGCTCATCAGTTTTAACAAACATATCACTCTAGGGATGTCAATAATGGGGAAGGCAATGCATATGTGGGAACACGGGGTTATGCGAAATCGCTGTACCTTCCATCCTCAGATTTGCTCTGAACCTAAAACAATCCTGAAAAAATTGTCTTAAAAAAGGGTCACATTCATGACCTGCCTCTGTCTGGTCCTCATATCAAGTTAATTTATAAACTAACTGATACCATGTTGATGTGTGATAAACTCCCACAAACAGAACTGTAGAATATAAAGAAAACACTTGTTTTCTTATGTATGTTCCAGCAGTAGTATGTAACAATGTAGGATATCAGAGTGAGTACAAACCATATCCTCTACAGAACTCCTAAATTTCTCACAAACTGGTCAAATACTATCCAATTCAAAATCCTCTATGCAGGTCATCGATGATAGCATGTGAAGAATCTGTTGTCTTATTAGACTTCATGAATTCTAACTCTTTCTATTTGTTTTGTAACATTGCACCACTCATTATCTAAGTGAGGCTTATTTGTAATATTAAGAGTTAATAGCAGAATTACTATCAAAATATGCAATATAGTTTAGCAATCTTCTCTCTCCTTCATAACTCATTTCAAACAATTGTGATTGATTTACAACTAAAAAAACTGAGAACCCTGGCAGAGAATAAAATAATTATGCCCTGATTGATACTTGCTTTGAATTGTTTCTGTTACTTATATTTTGATTGATGATTATGGTTAATTAATGGTATAACATTGGTGGTTTTCAGTGATTAAACTGGAATGAAATCTTGCCTATAATGAAACACTGTAATATTTGCAGATTATCTGTTGTTACCTTAAAAAACTATAAAATATATTTTCACTTCTGCTCTTAAAGAAAAGCCTTAGAATTACCATCTAATTCACACACACACACACACACACACACACACACACACGAATGAGATTTATACATATATATATCTTCATAATATTAAATTTTAAAAGATGAAATAACATTTTCAGGAAAAGCATAATATGTATTTTGTTATAGCCTGAATTAGAGTGGATTAAGAGAGAAAGAAGTTGATTATCACTGTTTTCTGCAGAGGATATGATAAAATGAAACACACTTCATATTATTACCACAAAGAGCTTTAGTCTGTTAAAAAATAAAAATGCTCAAATTCTCAGGATTAATTTGAAATGAAACAATTTGCAAAATATCACATGGAAGTGCTAGAAATTTTGAAAGTAGTGGAAATTCATAGGGTCTAGTTACCTATGAGATTGAGCAATGCATATTCCTCAGCTTCCAACGAAGAATAATATAGATTTATACCAGTCAGAACTCAAAGTCTGTAGTGCTATTAGCCTAGAAGAATAAACACAATATACTCTGCTGTTGCTATCTGAACAAGGTTCTCTTTCATGTTTTTTTTTTTTAAACAAAAATTCAACTATAATTGCTAATACAAGAACAACTGTAATCTTCAAAGTGAAAGAGAATTACTAGACATAGGTATTCATTTGAATTTCTTTTCAATTTGGATTTTATAAGTGTTGCAACTTAAAGCCTTGAGACTTCTCAATTATAGTCAAGAGACCGAGCCACTTTGGGCAGTTAGAAGATAATTTTATTACATTAAAAGGAAATGTCAAAGTCAGAATACTTATTAGGCAAGTCATTCACCAAAACTGCTCTGTAGAAACCACATTAGCTTTCTCACTAGGATAATACCATAACTCTAATGCTCTTTATTGGAATTTCTTTCATCAAAAGATAAAATTATGCCACTAAATGTGAAACAATATTTGTAAAACATACAACTGACAAAAGACTGATGTCCAAAATATACATGAAGATTGTGTATAAATCAAGAAAGTCAGACAACCTAACTGAAAAATAGGCAAGAGATTTGAAGAGATACTTCAGTTCAGTCACTCAGTCATGTCTAACTCTTTGCAACCCCATGAATCACAGCACTCCAGGCCTCCGTGTCCACCACCATCTCCCGGAGTTCACTCAGACTCATGTCCATCGAGTCCGTGATGCCATCCAGCCATCTCATCCTCTGTCGTCCCCTTCTCCTTCTGCCCCCAATCCCTCCCAGCATCAAAGTCTTTTCCAATGAGTCAACTCTTCTCTTGATGTGGCCAAAGTACTGGAGCTTCAGCTTTAGCATCATTCCTTCCAAAGAATCCCAGGGTTGATCTCCTTCAGAATGGACTGGTTGGATCTCCTTGCAGTCCAAGGGACTCTCAAGAGTCTTCTCCAACACCACAGTTCAAAAGCATCGATTCTTCGGCACTCAGCCTTCTTCACAGGCCAACTCTCACATCCATACATGACCACAGGAAAAACCATAGCCTTGACTAGACGGACCTTAGTCGGCAAAGTAATGTCTCTGCTTTTGAATATGCTATCTAGGTTGGTTAAAACTTTTCTTCCAAGGAGTAAGCGTCCTTTAATTTCATGGCTGTAATCACCATCTACAGTGATTTTGGAGCCCCCAAAAATAAAGTCTGACACTGTTTCCACTGTTTCCCCATCTATTTCCCATGAAGTGATGGGACCGGATGCCATGATCTTCGTTTTCTGAATGTGGAGCTTTAAGCCAACTTTTTCGCTCTCCTCTTTCACTTTCATCAAGTCATCAAGAGGCTTTTTAGCTCCTCTTCACTTTCTGCCATAAGAGTGGTGTCATGTTCATATCTGAGGTTATTGATATTTCTCCTGGCAATCTTGATTCCAGCTGTGTTTCTTCCAGTCCAGCGTTTCTCATGATGTACTCTGCATATAAGTTCAGTAAGCAGGGTGACAATATACAGTCTTGACGTACTCCTTTTCCTATTTGGAACCAGTCTGTTGTTCCATGTCCAGTTCTAACTGTTGCTTCCTGACCTGCATACAGATTTCTCAAGAGGCAGGTTAGGTGGTCTGGTATTGCCATCTCTTTCAGAATTTTCCACAGTTTATTGTGATCCACACAGTCAAAGGCTTTGGCATAGTCAGTAAAGCAGAAATAGATATTTTCCTGGAACTCTCTTGCTTTTTCGATGATCCAGCAGATGTTGGCAATTTGATCTCTGGTTCCTCTGCCTTTTCTAAAACCACCTTGAACATCAGGGAGTTCATGTATTGCTGAAGCCTGGCTTGGAGAATTTTGAGCATTACTTTACTAGCATGTGAGATGAGTGCAATTGTGTGGTAGTTGGAGCATTCTTTTGCATTGCCTTTCTGTGGGACTGGAATGAAAACTGAACTTTTCCAGTCCTGTGGCCACTGCTGGGTTTTCCAAATTTGCTGGCATACTGAGTGCAGCACTTTCACAGCACCATCTTTCAGGATTTGAAACAGCTCAACTGGAATACCATCACCTCTACTAGCTTTGTTTGTAGTGATGCTTTCTAAGGCCCACTTGACTTCACATTCCAAGATATCTGGCTCTAGATTAGTGATCACATCATCATGATTATCTGGATCATGAAGATCTCTTTTGTACAGTTCTTCTGTGTATTCTTGCCACCTCTTCTTAATATGTTCTGCTTCTGTTAGGTCCAGACCATTTCTGTCCTTTATCGAGCGCATCTTTCCATGAAATGTTCCCTTGGTATCTCTAATTTTCTTGAAGAGATCTTTAGTCTTTCCCATTCTGTTCTTTTCCTCTATTTCTTTGCATTGGTCGCTGAAGAAGGCTTTCTTATCTCTTCTTGCTATTCTTTGGAACTCTGCATTCAGATGCTTATATCTCTCCTTTTCTCTTTGCTTTTCACCTCTCTTCTTTTCACAGCTATTTGTAAGGCCTCCTCAGACAGCCATTTTGCTTTTATGCATTTCTTTCCCATGGGGATGGTCTTGATCCCTGTCTCCTGTAGAATGTCATGAACTTCATTCCATAGTTCATCAGGCACTCTATCTATCAGATCTAGGCCCTTAAATCTATTTCTCACTTCCACTGTAATCATAAGGGATTTGATTTAGGTCACACCTGAATGGTCTAGCAGTTTTCCCTGTTTTCTTCAATTTGAGTCTGAATTTGGCAATAAGGAGTTCATGATCTGAGCCATAGTCAGCTCCCGGTCTTGTTTTTGCTGAATGTATAGAGCTTCTCCATCTTTGGCTGCAAAGAATATAATCAATCTGATTTTGGTGTTGACCATCTGGTGATGTCCATGTATTGAGTCTTCTCTTGTGTTGTTGGAAGAGTGTGTTTGCTATGACCAGTGCATTTTCTTGGCAAAACTCTATTAGTCTTTGCCCTGCTTCATTCCGTATTCCAAGGCCAAATTTGCTTGTTACTCCAGGCGTTTCTTGACTTCCTACTTTTGCATTCCAGTCCCCTATAATGAAAAGGACATCTTTTTTGGATATTAGTTCTAAAAGGTCTTGTAAGTCTTCATAAAACCGTTCAACTTCAGCTTCTTCAGCGTTACTGGTTGGGGCATAGACTTGGATAACTGTGATATTGAATGGTTTGCCTTGGAGCCAAACAGAGATCATTCTGTCGTTTTCGAGATTGCATCCAAGTACTGCATTTCGACTCTTTTGTTGACCATGATGGCCACTCCATTTCTTCTGAGGGATTCCTGCCCACAGTAGTAGATATAATGGTCATCTGAGTTAAATTCACCCATTCCAGTCCATTTTAGTTTGCTGATTCCTAGAATGTCTATGTTTACTCTTGTCTTCTCCTCTTTGACCACTTCTAATTTGCCTTGATTCATGGACCTGACATTCCAGGTTCCTATGCAATATTTCTCTTTACAGCATCAGATCTTGCTTCTATCACCAGTCACATCCACAACTGGGTATTGTTTTTGCTTTGGCTCCATCCCTTCATTCTTTCTGGAGTTATTTCTCCACTGATCTCCAGTAGCATATTGGGCACCTAATGACCTGGGGAGTTCCCCTTTCGGTATCCTATCATTTTGCCTTTTCATAGTGTTCATGGGGTACTAAAGGCAAGAATACTGAAGTGGCTTGCCATTCCCTTCTCCAATGGACCACATTCTGTCAGACCTCTCCATCATGACCCACCCGTCTTGAGTTGCCCTGCAGGCATGGCTTGGTTTCATTGAGTTAGACAAGGCTGTGGTCCTAGTGTGATTAGATTGACTAGTTTTCTGTGAGTATGGTTTCAGTGTGTCTGCCCTCTGATGCCCTCTTGCAACACCCACCATCTTACTTGGGTTTCTCTTACCTTGGGCGTGGGGTATCTCTTCACGGCTGCTCCAGCGAAGCACAGCCGCAGCTCCTAACCTTGGATGAGGGGTATCTCCTTACTGCCACTGTTCCTGACCTTCAATGTGGGATAGCTCCTCTAGGCCCTCCTGTGCCTGCTCAGCCACCGCTCCTCGGATTTGCTCCTCCTGGCTGCTGGCCCTGGCCTCGGGCATGGGTGGCTCCTCCCTGGTGCTGCCCCTGGCTTCGGGCTTGGGGTGGCTCCTCCGGGTCACTGCCCCTGGCCTTGGGTGCGAGGTGGCTTCTCCCGGCCGCCCCTGACCTTGGACGCAGGGTGGCTCCTCCCGGCCGTTGCTGTGTTGTCGCAGCCTGGAACTCTAGGCCGCTGTCCCTGACTTCGGAGGTGGGGTAGCTCTCGGCTGTGCGGTAGCTCTCGGCTGTGCTTAGCGCACTGGCCCACTGCCACCGCCTGCGCTTAGTGCACCGGCCTGCCACCAAGGAATATGAAAAAAGTGTTCAAGTACTTTAAGAATCATGTGAATGCATAGTCTGAAACAATGCACATTGATACATACTCACTTGAGTAGTTATGAGAAAAAGACTGGCAAAGCTAAGTATTGATAAAGATATGGATCTATAGGAATTACTGTATACTGTTGCTGCTGCTAAGTCGCTTCAGTTGTGCCCTACTCTGTGCGACCCCTTGGACTGCAGCCTACCAGGCTCCTCCATCCATGGGATTTTCCAGGCAAGAGTACTGGAGTGCTTTGCCTTTGCCTTCTCTGTGTATACTGTTGATGGGACTGAAAATCTGCCAGCTGGTAAAATTCTTAAAAATATTCTGGATAAGCTGAATATATGGATACATCCAATAGAAATGTTTGTAAGTGTTCATCAAGATATATGAATTAGAATTTGTATTATATTATTAATAGTTACTAGAAATGGAGAAAAAGTCCAGTGAGCATCAACAATAGAATGGATAATTTGTTTGTTATAGAATGTTACACACCAGAGAAAATCACTTCAGAGAAAATCACTTGGCTACAGATGTAAACAACATAAATAAAGAACTAAGATAATGCTTAACCAATGAAGGAAAATTTGAAAGAATATACATTATATTATTTCTTTATATAAGGTTATATATCAAGTAAGTACTTTTGTGTTTTAAGAGGCTATTACATAGAACTTGCTCTGCTCCCTGCATGACAGGCCAAGAACTCTGAGAGACAAAAGTATTGAGGCAAGAAATACAACCTTATTCAGAAAGGTGGCTGACTGAGAAGATGGCAGACTAATGTCTCAAAATAACCATGCTGTGGGGTTTGGATGCCTGGTTCTTTTACAGAACACAGATGGGGAGAGGAGGTTAAAAAAAAAAAAAAAAAGAAAAGAAAAAGAAAAAGCCCATTAACTTGTAAATATCTCCTAGAATGGCAAGCCTTGGGGAGGGGATGTGTTAATTTTTTCCTTTGTGTAACCATCCATAGTTGGATAGGGTCCTAAACAAAGGCACTTTGGTTTAATATTTAGGCAGAGGGGCAGGGTTGCCTGAGGCAGGCTATTATGTATAAACAGTATCCTTTTAGTGATCCAAAACAACAGGAAGCAAAGGTTAAAGTAACAGATCCAACATGGAGTCAGAATTGGCTCTTCCCTGAAACAATAGTGGGTTTCCCTGGTAGCTCAGTGGTTAAAGCATCTACCTGCAATGCAGAAGACCTGGGTTCAATCCCTGGATTGGGAAGATCTTAATAGTTGAAAATACTGGTTTTCCAGTAAAGGCTGGAGATTCATCTTCAAGTTATTTGACCTTGGTCAGGTTGCTTCACCATTAGGTGCCTCCTGCCTTTATTGGCAAATAAGTCACTGTACTAACACTAATTTTATATGGTTCCTGTATGCTAAATGCAATAATGCAAATAAAGTGCATCTCAATATTAAGATTCATGTTACACTGAAAATACTCAATAAACACAATTACATTTATTTAAATAACAATGTATCATCATAAAAAATAAGAAAAGCCATAAATAGAAATATCAATGGAAATCTATTTAACTCAAAATTGCACTATGCTATATATAATGTTTCTACTTTCTTGAGTAGCTCAAATATTTTAGATTTCACTTTTAAAGATTCCACTGTATTCATTTCCTTTTTGAGTAAAACACACTGAATTGCAGCTGAAACCTGAGTGAATCAGCATTCAGTACTAGACATGGTTGCAAACAGCTAACTCAAGGATAAGATTTTGGTATTGGCTTTTTGACCAGCTTTAGGTTTAAAGGCAATGAGGATAAGGCTAACACCAGAGAATGGAACTGTAATACTCTAAGGAACTTAGTGTCAAAACTGTCACTTAAACAATCAACTGTGATTGCCTGGAATAAAATGCCTACTGAAGGCACAGATATGGAAGAATATTTGTGCTGGGTATGCAAAGGACAGCAGTGTGTATGTGTGTGTGCATTTGTGTGTGTGTGTGCACACACGCTCATGCTCAGTTGTTTCTGACTCTTTCCATCTCCATGGACTGTATCCTGCCAGGCTCATCGGTCCATGGGATTTTCCAGGCATGAATACTGGACCAGATTGCCAGTTTCTTCTCCAGGGGATCTTCCCAATGCAGGGATCAAACCTGCATCTCTTGATCTCCTGCATTGGCAGGTGGGTTTTTTACCATTAGCACCACCTGGGAAGCACTGAAAACCTGAAGAACAAAACCAAAAGGCTTTTTTAAAATTCAGCGTTCAACGTGTATGGAGAGAGCCAGTAAACTTTCTATTGCTGCCAATTAAAAAAAAAAAATTCAGGAAGCCAAAAGCCATAAAAAGAATTTGTTACTGGTGGGTGATAAATTATTGTGTATGTTGAGTTCACAAACTTGTCAGATTTCTTTGGTTATTCATTTGGGGAAAAAAATGAGACCTGAAAGTTTGAATGATAACATTTAGATAATTTTGAGGATCAAAAACTCCAAATCTCACCAAGCATTTCTAGTCAGCAGAGACAGCTCCTCTCCCACTGTCTGATGCAATCTATCTTGCATTAATTGGAAATCCATTAAGACTTTAATTTAGATACCTATCTTTCAAGGGCCTGTCAATTTTCTTCATTCCTACCACTCCTCAGTGAGTCTTGAACTGTAATTATATTCAGATTCCAGCCTATCCCAGGGTGTCAGTTAAGAAACTGAACCTGGAATAGCAAAAGTGTGCATGGTTTTCAAATTCATGTGTTCAAAAAGCCATAGGTAATTTTTGAAAGAATTTACTAAACCAAGAGAAGAAAAATGTAAGTTCAAAGCATTGCATCTAGCATCTAGGTATCTCTTTCTCTCTCCTCTTTATCTCTTTCAGTTAGATCTTGAAATAGATTCAATGCTAACATACTCATTTTGAGATTTAAGTACTAGAAATTTCTGAGTATAGTTAAGAACTATTGAAAAACCAATATAATATTGCAAAGTAATTAACTTCCAATTAAAATAAATAAACTTATATATAAAAAAAACTGTATCTAGTATCCAATAAACAAATGTGCCTATCAAGCAATTTAAATGTGGTTATCCAAATTAAGATGTGTTTTAAGTGTGAAAAACACACATCAAATTTTGAAGATTTGAAAGTCTTATATCTTGACTTCATTTGTATGTCTTAAAAGTAAAATATCATTAATGCATTTTTATTTTTATTACATGGTGATATTTTGGATATACTGGATTAAATAAAATTTATTATTAAATTATTCTACCTGATTATTTTTAATGTGGATACTAAACATTTAAAATACTTAAGTGGCTAATACTATTTCTATTCAATATTATATAACTGGGAGAAAGGATCTAAAGATTTAGAGTGCTGACACAAATTTATAATGTACTTTTATTTATAGACCTATAAACCCTATAACAAGGCCCAGAATTTACTCTCTTCACCAATACTTGAACAGTTCTTAGCTGAGAAGAGGGCCAAGATCCTTGAAAAGTGCACAAATGAAACTATCTAGGCTCCTATAGCAGAGTTTTGGTATTGTAACATTGAATCAGAAACACAGCTTCAGTGGGGAGGATAGAATTCAGCTTTGACACATGATTGGTCAGTTTTCACAGATACTATAATGTAGAGCAAAGGCAGAGTGAGGATCCCTGACTCTCGCTGAGTTATAGTGTAGGATATAGCATTTATTTTAAACTGGCCACTAACAAACACTTTGACTGTGTGGATCACAACAAACTGTGGAAAATTCTGAAAGAGATGGGAATACCAGACCACCTGACCTGCCTCTTGAGAAATCTGTATGCAGGTCAGGAAGCAACAGTTAGGATTGGACATGGAACAACAGACTGGTTCAAAATAGGGAAAGGATTACGTCAAGACTGTATATTGTCATCCTGCTTATTTAACCTATACGCAGAGTACATCGTGAGAAACGCTGGGCTAGAAGAAGCACAAGCAGGAATCAAGATTGCTGGGAGAAATATCAATAACCTCAGATATGCAGATGACATCACCCTTATGGCAGAAAGTGAAGAAGAACTAAAGAGCCTCTTGATGAAAGTGAAAAAGGAGAGTGAAAATGTTGGCTTAAAGCTCAACATTCAGAAAACGAAGATCATGGCATCTGGTCCCATCACTTCATGGCAAATAGATGGGGAAACAGTGTCAGACTTTATTTTTGGGGGGCTCCAAAATCACTGCAGATGGTGACTGCAGCAATGAAATTAAAAGACACTCCTTGGAAGGAAAGTTATGACCAACCTAGACAGCTTATTAAAAATCAGAGACATTACTTTGTCAACAAAGGTCCATCTAGTCAAGGCTATGGTTTTTCCCGTGGTCACTTTTGCATGTGAGAGTTGGATTATAAAGAAAGCTGAGTGCTGAAGAATTGATGCTTTTGAACTGTGGTTTTGGAAAAGATTCTTGAGAGTCCCTTCGACTGCAAGGAGATCCAACCAGTCCATCTTAAAGATCAGTCCTGGGTGTTCACTGGAAGGCCTGATGCTGAGGCTGAAACTCCAATACTTTGGCCACCTGTGCAAAGAGCTGATTCATTTGAAAAGACCCTGATGCTGGGAAAGATTGAGGGCAGGAGGAGAAGGGGACAACAGAGGATAAGATGGTTGGATGGCATTACCGACTTAATGGACACGGGTTTGGGTGGACTCTGGGAGTTGGTGATGGACAGGGAGGCTTGGCGTGCTGCGGTTCATGGGGTCACAAAGTGTTGGACACAACTGAGTGATTGAACTGAACTGAACTACATGTGTTATACACAGTATAAGCTTATAGACTATGCATGGAGAGTATTTTAGATAAACGCTAAGAATGCTTACTTTTGACTATATGAGAAACTGGAAAAAAACTATATGATTCAATTGTGTTTCTAAATAAACATTTTCAATATTTAATGAGGCAAAAATAAAGTACATCTCAAACATGCTTAGGCTAGTCTAAAAATCGCACCTGCTTCAGTTGCCAAATAAAATGACCTGGATCCCATTACGTTGTGGTGATTATACAAACATTGCTACTTCTCTAGAGGCTACAATAAATCAGAAACCAACCATATTCTTAGAATGTGCAGTGTCAGAGAACTGGAGAGAGAGTTTTAAATGGTGATTGGTTCGATATGCAACAGTAGAGGAGTTTCACTCCTATAGGCAAATAGAAGAAAGAGATTGATAAACAGTTTCTGGTCCTGCCACTAGTACTTAAATGTTGTCTCAAGGTTGCCAGTGGCTCAGGTTCTGGTAGATTGCCTCATAGAATTAAAATTAATATCCTCTACTATGAAAAAGTATAAGTCAATTTTTAAACAATAAACCAACACTTAGGAAAGAAGGCAAGCATCTCAATATATGCTGAGATTAGATAGACAACAAACAACACAAAATTCTTTTAAATTACAGTATGGCAAATCAAGCTATGAGTAATTGGATACAAATGCAGTTTGTACTGAACTTTATTACATATGCTCAACTTTATTGAGAGATCTAAGAAGTTCCTAATTTCTCAATGCTAACAAAATCATTTTAGTTTTACGAAGAAAACAGTCTTATTGCAGTGAATCAATGGACTCTCCTATACCTCAGTTAGAAGAAAATGAATTTTAGCTTGAGATCTAAAGAACGAGAAGTAGCTGGATTGTGACAGAAAGAGAAAAAAGAAAGCATAACAACTCAGAGGTGAGAAAAAAAAATGGGCATATTTGAGGTTCTGAAAGACAACCAGTATGATTAATGCTTGATCACCAAGAATTACAGAATAAGATTACAGAGGTGGACTGGGGCCTGATCATACCAACATTGAGACTTGGGTTTTGTTCACAATATAATGGGAAGCCGCTGAAGAAGTTTAAATAGCACAGCTGAAATCATCAGTGCATGAAGGTGGGGATGAGGAACCCCCACCTCAAAAGATAAAAGTAGTGATGATGAGATTATGAAGTCAAAGGTATTTTCTGAGAAGCTGACACGTTTGTCAGAAAGAAGAGACTGTGGAATTCAAACACTCCACAACTTTAGGTGCTTTAGGGATTGGGGGAATGAGGATCTCCTGTTGAGTAGATTGCAGGAAAAAAAATATGTCTTTGGGGAACTTCTAGTTTTAAATTGAGATAAAATTGTGAAGGAATAGGGACGTTTGCAGACAACCAAAGTGTCACACTGTCTAAAAATCGTAGTTACCTCCGTTGAGCAAAATTTTTGAAATTGTGACTCAGGTAAAATAATAAAGAATAGAGTGTTCCTAGTAGGCCATTGATATGTCACACAACTTCCTGGCTTCATGTCATTCTGCTGGCCATCATTGCCTTGGTTGTTAAAGGCAGCCGATATAAAAAAGGCCAGTACTTTATCAATACTCTATGAAGGATGCTTAGTAGATATGTACCTACTAGATAGATGAAAAAAAATATATGATTTTCTTAAAAATTTTGGAATTCTACACCTAAAGTTTAGACAGTAAGATGATGAGTTATACAGAGCCTCCCCATTGAACTTCTTTTCATCCTTTATAAAAGTTGAGGAATAAACTCATCTGTACAGAGAAGTTTAAAGGCTTCAGGGAGACTAGCGAAAGAGGACAGTAGGATCAGGGATGTGACTGGAGAAAATTATGGATACACTTGAGTCTTTGTGCCATACTATCAGCTAATTCTCCATTGATTGATTTCTCTTTGATTTATTATAATTATCAAATTTCTTATATAGAACTTAACGATAATGTCTCTGCTCACCCAATCAAACTCAAAAGCAGCAGCACCTCTACTAAATAATTTACCACTCAAAAGAATAAATTTTTTTGGAGCCATTTTTACCCTAAAAGCTGATTTAATAGATGCTTCTTAAATTAAAGTGAATTAACTCTATTTTGTCTTTCTGAAAACAACTTTGGAAAGTATCTTCCCTGACATGGTCCTCAATGTAACCTATATGTATCCTCACAAATAAATGCGTAGTTTAAACAGAAAGATTATAAGATAACTAGTTTAGTGGTATCTAATCCAATACCTTGCTAGGAAAAAAACCATTTAGTTATATCAATCATACAACCATACCAACAGATGCAACTACAATCGCAAAAGATCCAGCACATTTAAGCTAGCTTCATTTCAGTTGTAGAGCAAAATAGGAGATGTTAAAATGTGTCTCATCTCACTTATTGTAAATAACCTCTGGGTTTAGAAATGAGATATTAACTTATGTTTAATCAAGGATTAATGACTGCTTTAATCACAATGCTTTAATTAATGCAATTAATTGAAAGGTTTATGGTCTACTAAAAATCCCCAAGTTTCAAATTCTGGGTTGCTAAAATTTAACAGAAATGAATTTTTTGTTGGAGGGCCTGTCGCCTGAGGATTGCTTCAACTTGTTTGAGTCCATGTCCATCCGGAGCTTTTCTGTCTAAAGGTGTGATAAAACGCTTCATTGTAGACTTGAGCTCATTTTTCACAGTGTATTTTATTACTCTAACATCAATTTCTGCACAGCATTCAGCAGAAGTACTCAGGAGTTCCTTATAAGATATCATACAAATCAAAACAATCAACTATTATATAGCATCTATTTGTTACCATACCTTTAGACATTTTTACATATTTAATAAATTAGATCTTTGTTGGATTAGTATGAAGAATAATTGCCTCATCCTATCTGTCTTTAGAAATTTCAAATAAAAATAATGATTCATATTTTAAGGAACTCTGAGTAATATTAAATTTTTATTGTTTTACTGTTGTGATAGTTCCTATTTATGAAAAGAGGCTTTTAAAATGATTTATTATTTCACTAATGTGTTTTTAAACAACTGGTTTCATATGCTCTTTTCTAAGCTTATATATATATACGAAGAGTGAAAGTGAAAGCCACTCAGCCGTGTCCTACTCTTTGCAACCCCATGGACTATACAGTTCATGGAATTCTCAAGGCCAGAATACTGGAGTGGGTAGCCTTTCCCTTCTCCAGGGAATCTTGCCAACCCAGGGATCGAACCCAGGTCTCCTGCATTGCAGGCGGACTCTTTACCAGCTGAGGCATAAGGGAAGCCCTGTGTGTGTGTATGTGTGTGTGTGTGTGTACATATATGTGTGTATATATACATATATGTGTATATATATGTGTACATATATATTATAAATGTCTGTATATATATATTCTCAAATAAATACATAGCAGCAGTATCAACATTACTTCTCATTGTCAATTTCTAAATCAGTGACGTCTGCTTTTGAAAAATTTCTTCTTCAGAAAGAATGTCAGCCCCATCTGAAAAATACCGCTTCTTCATCTGGATTCTCGGAAGCAGGGTAGCTTCTCTCGGCAGCCGCCTGCGCTTTAGTGGGCCGGTTATGCAGATGACACCACCCTTATGGCAGAAAGTGAAGAGGAACTAAAAAGCCTCTTGATGAAAGTGAAAGAGGAGAATGAAAAAGTTGGCTTAAAGTGCAACATTCAGAAAACGAAGATCTTGGCTTCTGGTCCCGTCACTTCATGGAAAATAGATGGTGAAACAGTAGAAACAGTGTCAGACTTTATTCTTTGGGGCTCCAAAATCACTGCAGATGGTGACTGCAGCCATGGAATTAAAAGACACTTACTTCTTGGAAGAAAAGTCATGACCAATCTAGATAGCATATTCAAAAGCAGAGACATTACTTTGCCGACTAAGGTCCGTCTAGTCAAGGCTATGGTTTTTCCTGTGGTCATGTATGGATGTGGGAGTTGGACTGTGAAGAAGGCTGAGCACTGAAGAATCGATGCTTTTGAACTGTGGTGTTGGAGAAGACTCTTGAGAGTTCTTTGGACTGCAAGGAGATCCAACCAGTCCATTCTGAAGGAGATCAGCCCTGGGATTTCTTTGGAAGGACTGATGCTAAAGCTGAAGCTCCAGTACTTTGGCCACCTCATGCGAAGAGTTGACTCATTGGAAAAGACTCTGATGCTGGGAGGGATTGGGAGCAGGAGGAGAAGAGGACGACTGAGGATGAGATGGCTGGATGGCATCGCGGACTCGATGGACATGAGTCTGAGTGAGCTCCGGGAGCTGGTGATGGACAGGGAGGCCTGGCGTGCTGCGGTTCATGGGGTCGCAAAGAGTCGACACGACTGAGCGACGGAACTGTCACTGCCACTGCCATCTGGGTTCTTGCTGCCATGCGTTGATGTCTTGATGATTTACTCTCCTTGAATAAAGACCTTTGTTCCTGTCTAAAGTGTGTTTCCCTTTTTTAAAATTGGGTACTAAGCACAACGAACATGACAAATCAGCCCAAATTCTGGACTCTGTTTCTTTAGCTCATCATTGCTACCCACTCTCTGATTATTGTTTCCTTTAAATGTATTTTCACACACACACACACACACACACACACACACACACACACACCCCAACCCCAAACTATCAACCTATCCAGGTCTAAACCATTTGACTTCACTTTTTGAAGCACTATTCATCAACCCCTTTCTGGCTTCAACACTTCTTGTCTAGACTTAATTCATTGCTGATCATAAAACTTATTCTTCAGCCAATGCTCTCAAATCATTTGTGCATCTTACATTTTGTTTCACCACACTGAAAAATGATTCTACATTAGTTATGACAAATGCCTCTCTATTATGCATCCAAGCCTTTGAATATTGGTTAAGAAAACCCACATAAATGATACAGTTGTTTTCTCTTTGATTATATGAGAAACTCTATTACATTTCTTTTTGGCTAAATTTACCAGTTTTTAATAAAAAATTTCTATACATGCTCTTCTGTCCTCTTACCTCCCAGTCCCCAACCTCTACACGCATCTCAGGAGATACTGTCTTCTCTAAGAAAGTGCTTAGTTTGGAATCTTTTTACTTTCCTACACTCAACCTTAGTGTCTTAGCTTCCTATTGCTAACAAATTACCATCTAGTGGCTTAACATAAGAGGCTTTCCTGGTGCCTCAAATGGTAAAGACTCTGCCTATAATACAGGAGACCTGGGTTTGATCCCATTTGGGAAGATCCAAGGGAATGGCTACCCACTCCAGTATTCTTGCTGGAGAATTCCATGGACAGAGGAGGCTGGTGGGCTACAGTCCATAGGGTCACAAAGAGCATGTTTATTCTTTCACAGTTCTAGAGGTCAGGATTCCAAAAATGTGTCCTTTAAAATTAGCGTCAGCAGCACAACATTCTTTCTGGAGGCTCTGGGGGAAAATGTTTTCTTGTCATTTTCGGCTTCTAGATGTTGTCTGTATTCTTGGTTCATGGGTCCCCTAAAACAAGGGGGTTACTGTGACCTTTGCTTCCCTCTCCATATTTCCTTCTTTATCCTGACCTTCCTGCCTCCCTCTCAGGACCCTGTGGTTACATTTTGGCCCAACTAAAATAATCCAGTTTAATAATTCCCCATCTCTAAAACCTTAACTTAATCACACCATCACAGTTCCTTTTTGATATGTAAGATAACACACTCACAAGTTTGAAGGATTAGAACCTTGGGGACTTTGTGGGAACATTGTTCAGCCCTTGTACCTACAATCCTATCCAATGTTTACCATTGCTCCTTCCTCCCTCCTATCTGAATAAACAAAAGTGCACCTTAATTCATCAAAACAAAGAAACCACTCCACTTGTGCTTTGTTCTTTGAATCTCTTTCCTCTCATTTTCAGAACATTGCTCCTTAACTTACTTTTATTCTCCTTATAACACCAATCCTCATTTTATTCAGCATTGGTCAATCATTTACAAAACTGGATATAGAAATAAGCCTCCCTCCACAAAGAAGCCAACACCATACCATTTATCTTCTTTACTTACCATCCATTCTTTAACTTCACCTCAAACTGGCTTATGCTGTCCACTTTTCTATTAATACTGTTCATTTTGCAGTCAACAAAATTGACCATTTTGCATGTTATTAAAATAAAATACACTAAGTTCTGTCATCTTTGACTTAAAAGTAGCACTTCCTAATTCTTTCCAGTTGAACTCACTGTCTCCTCTATTCCATATCCTTTT
Source organism: Ovis canadensis (assembly GCF_042477335.2). Taxonomy (NCBI): domain Eukaryota; kingdom Metazoa; phylum Chordata; class Mammalia; order Artiodactyla; family Bovidae; genus Ovis; species Ovis canadensis. Next base: position 79,039,555 of record NC_091254.1, read on the forward strand.
CCAGTTTTTCCTCCTTTCTGTTTGACTCTAAATGTCAACATTCTCTAATATTTTGTCCTTAGGTGTATTTTACATCTGTACTCTTTCTCCAGGTTATATTATCCGGACTCACAGCTGAGGTCTTTCCAATTGTAATATCCATCCTTAACATCCAGATTTATATATTGGAGTCCTCTAGACTTCAGTATCAGGAGAAGGCAATGGCACCCCACTCCAGTACTCTTGCCTGGAAAATCCCATGGATGGAGGGGCCTGTTAGGCTACAGTCCCTGGGGTCGCTGTGAGCTGGACACGACTGAGTGGCTTCACTTTCACTTTTCACTTTCATGCATTGGAGAAGGAAATGGCAACCCACTCTAGTGTTCTTGCCTGGAGAATCCCAGGGACAGGGGAGCCTGCTGGGCTGCCATCTATGGGGGTCACACAGAGTCAGACACAACTGAAGCAACTTAGCAGCAGCAGCAGCAGACTTCAGTATCAGACTTCTTATGTGGCATCTCTGTTTGCCCATCAATGCCAACACAACAGAATATATTGTAATTATTTTCAAAATAGTGGCAAAGTATTAAATATCTCAACCAATGCTATTTTTTTTTGGTCCATGAAAGCATATTTTGGTTTCAAACAATGAGTTAGCCTCTTATCTGGTTTGCCTCTTCTACTCTCATATCTTTCAGTAGCCAGCAGAATGACTCCTTTAGAATGTAAGCAATAGCATGCCCCTTCTCTGAGCAAAATCATTCAGCATCTTTCTATATCAAACTATACTTCAAGACCCTACTATGGTCTGTAAAACCAAACCATAAATGTTTCCTGGTGTTCCATCTAATCAATTTCCACATGTATTACCAGTAGATTTAGATTCTTAATGCTGTTCTCTTAGCCTCTTAGCTTTTTTTTTCTTGAAAAAATAAACCTTACACTTGCTAACTTCTCTGCAGGCAAATTTTCTCCCTCCAGGTAAATGCAAGTCTTGTTCCTTTAATTTCTTATTTTCTTTTTCCCTTTTCTCCTTACTATCTGTTATGGGTTAATCTGTGATTTCTCCTGTAGAATGTAGAATCAGTGAAGATGGTACACTGTCTGTATCCTCAGTGTCCTATTACGACAACATACTTACTAGTTATATGACTCTTGACATGTTATTTAACATGCATGGCCTCAGTAATACTACATCTGAAATTTAAATAATACTAGAGCCTAGTATCATGGGGATGGAAAAAAATTATATAATATAAACCATGCAAAGTGTTTAGCTCAGTTAATCAATATTAGCTTATATTACATTATCTGTCTTCCTGGTGTCTGATTACAGATGTGGTTAATATTGTCCTTACATATCATAAATAGAAAGAGAAATATTCTGCTTTCTTATGTCCAGTTTTTCCAAATCAATGCATGCTGATTTATGTCCAGTTCTTCTCCCAGAATCATTGCATCCTGATTTATGCCCAGTTCTTCTCCCCAAATCAGTGCATCCTGATCTACTAATCTAGGCTCAGAGAATTTAGAATAGTCATTGAAGATGATATACAAGGTTGACACTCATATAGTTTGCTCATCTTTTCTCTCATTCACTCTTTTTCTCCTGGTCTTGCATATAAATGCTGTAAAGCATAGAGCTGTATGTCCAAAACATACAGCAAACTTAAGGAGATAAATTTTTTTTCTAATATTTTTTAGAACTCCATGATAGTATAAGGTAACTACACATTTCCTTTTCTATCTTCCTTCAAAGTTTAAATTACTTCCTTCACAAATGACCTGTCGCTTGAAACTTTCAGGTGTCTGACATCTGCTTGTGTCTTTTAAAAAGACTGCTCAAAAATGATAAATGAGTAGCAACTAAGGTAATTCTTCTATTATAATGGGCATATTGCAAAATCAAGCATTTGAGCTGATATTCTTCTCACTTGACAACTAATTTAATTCATGGCAACACAATGGGCTGTGAAGATTGATTGCTTATATACCAAATTTCAAAGAAAGGAAAATATATAGTCAAATTAAATTTTTCATAGCATAACTCCCAACAAAAGTAAACAGAGAAAGATAAGTAGAGATCCATGGAAGAGCAGATAGGAAAAGCATACCTCAAGCTGTATAAATGCAAAATGAAGTCAAAAGTTAAAATAATGTTCACAACTGACTATCTCTGTTTGTAAATAAGAGGAGATTCCATAAATTCTAGAGCTAATGAAAACACTATAAAATAACCCACTCCATATTCCTAATTTATTTATATACTCATAAAATCAGGATGCAATTAGATTCAAAAAGCATTGTTCATAATTTGAGACAAGAAAGATAAACATTAGTTATCAACAGAATCTCCAGATTGTCTTTAGTCAAATGCGTGTATTCGTGACAGCCCAAATACAGCTTTAACTTCAGCCTAATGTATAACGACAGTAGTAGATATAATAGTCATCTGATTTAAATTCACCCATTCCAGTCCATCTTAGTTCACTGATTCCTAGAATGTCAATGTTCACTCTTGTCATCTCCTCTTTGACCACTTCCAATTTGCCTTGATTCATGGACTTAACATCCCAGGTTCCTATGCAATATTGCTCTTTATAGCATCAAACCCTGCTTCCATCACCAGTCCCATTCACAACTGGCTGTTGTTTTTGCTTTGGCTCCATCCCTTCATTCTTTCTGGAGTTATTTTTCCTCTGGTCTCCAGTAGCATACTGGTCACCTACTGACCTGGAGAGTTCATCTTTCAGTGTCCTATCTTTTTGCCTTTTCATACTGTTCATGGGGTTATCAAAGCAAGAATACTGAAATGATTTGCCATTCCCTTCTCCAGTGGACCACATTCTGTCAGCAAGAATCCTTTAGAAGAAATGGAGTAGCCATCATAGTCAATAAACGAGTCCAAAATGCAGTACTTGGATGCAGTCTCAGAAACGACAGTATCGTCTCTGTTCGTTTCTAAGGCAAACCATTCAATATCATGGTAATCCAAGTCTATGCCCCAACCAGTAACACTAAAGAAGCTGAAGTTGAACGGTTCTATGAAGACCTACAAGAACTTCTAGAACTAACATCCCAAAAAGATGTCCTTTTCATTATAGGGCACTGGAATGCAAAAGTAGGAAGTCAAGAAACACCTGGAGTAACAGGCATATTTGGCCTTGGAGTACAGAATGAGGCAGGGCAAAGGCTAATAGAGTTATGCCAAGAGAACACACTGGTCATAGCAAACACCCTCTTCCAACAACACAAGAGAAGACTCTACATATGGACATCACCAGATGGCCGACACTGAAATCAGATTGATTATATTCTTTGCAGCCAAAGATGGAGAAGCTCTATACAGTCAGCAAATACAAGACTGAGAGCTGACTATGGCTTGGATCATGAACTCCGTATTGCCAAATTCAGACTGAAATTGACAAAAGTAGGGAAAACCACTAGACCATTCAAGTGACCTAAATCAAATCTCTTATGACTATACATGGAAGTGAGAAATAGATTTAAGGGACTAGATCTGATAGACAGAGTGCCTGAGGAACTATGGATGCAGGTTCCTAACATTGCACAGGAGACAAGAATCAAGAACATCCCTTAAAAAAATGCAAAAGAGCAAAATGACTGTCTGAGGAGGCCTTACAAATAGCTGTGAAAAGAAGGGAAATGAAAAGCAAAGGAGAAAGGGAAAGATATACCCATTTGAATGCACAGTTCCAAAGAGGAGCAAGGGGAGATAAGAAAGCCTTCTTTAGCAATCAGTGCAAAGAAATAGAGGAAAACAATAGAAAGGGAAAGACTAGAGATCTTTTCAAGAAAATTAGAGATACCAAGGGAAATTTCATGCAAAGATGAGCTCAATAAATGATAGATATGGTAGGGACTTAACAGAAGCAGAAGATATTAAGAAGAGGTGGCAAGAATACACAGAAGAACTGTTCAAAAAAAGGCCTTCAAGACCCAGATAATCACGATGGTATGATCACTCACCTAGAGCCAGACATCCTGGAATGTGAAGTCAAGTGGGCCTAAGGAAGCATCACTATGAACAAAGCTAGTGGGGGTGATGGAATTCCAGTTGAGCTATTTCAAATCCTGAAAGATGATGCTGTGAAAGTGCTGCACTCAATATGCCAGCAAATTTGGAAAACTCAGCAGTGGCCACAGGACTGGAAAAGGTCAGTTTTCATTCCAATCCCAAAGAAAGACAATGCGAAAGAATGCTCAAACTACTACACAATTGCACTCATCTCACATGCTAGTAAAGTAATGCTCAAAATTCTCCAAGTTAGGCTTCACCAATATGTGAACCGTGAACTTCTGAATGTTCAAGCTGGTTTTAGAAAAGGCAGAGGAACCAAAGATCAAATCGCCAACAACTGCTGGATCATTGAAAAAGCAAGAGAGTTCCAGAAAAACATCTATTTCTGCTTTACTGACTATGCCAAAGCCTTTGACTGTATGGATCACAATAAACTGTGGAAAATTCTGAAAGAGATGGGAATACCTGAAAACCTGATCTGCATCTTGAGAAACCTATATGCAGGTCAGGAAGCAACAGTTAGAACTGGACATGGAACAACAGACTGGTTCCAATTAGGAAAAGGAGTACGTCAAGCCTGTATATTGTCACCCTGCTTATTCAACTTATATGCAGAGTACATTATGAGAAATCCTGGGCTGGAGGAAGCACAAGCTGGAATCAAGATTGCCAGGCTGAAAAAAAAAAAAAAAAGATTGCCAGGAAAAATTTCAATAACCTCAGATATGCAGATGACACCACCCTTATGGCAGAAAGTGAAGAAGAACTAAAGAGCCTCTTCATGAAAGTGAGGGAGGAGAGTGAAAAAGTTGGCTTAAAGCTCAATTCAGAAAACTAAGATCATGGCATCCGGTCCTATCACTTCATGGCAAATAGATGGGGAAATAGTGGAAACAGTGGCTGACTTTATTTTTCTGGGCTCCAAAATCACTGCAGATGGTGATGGTAGCCATGAAATTAAAAGACGCTTACTCCTTGGAAGGAAAGTTATGACCAACCTAAACAGCATATTAAAAAGCAGATACATTACTTTGTCAACTAAGGTCTGTCTAGTCAAGGCTGTGGTTTTTCCAGTGGTCATGTCTGGATGTGACAGTTGGACTATAAAGAAAGCTAGAGCTGAAGAATTGTTGCTTTTGAACTGTAGTGTTGGAGAAGACTCTTGAGAGTCCCTTGGACTCCAAGGAGATCCAACCAGTCCATCCTAAAGAAGATCAGTCCTGAGTGTTCATTGGAAGGACTGATGTTGAAGCTGAAACTCCAATACTTTGGCCACCTGATGAGAAGAGCTGACTCATTTGAAAAGACCCTGATGCTGGGAAAGACTGAGGGCAGGAGGAGAAGAGGACAACAAAGGATGAGATGGTTGGATGACATCACTGACTTCATGGACATGGGTTTGGGTGGACCCCGGAGTTGATGATGGACAGGGAGGCCTGGCATGCTGCAGTTCATGGGGTTGCAAAGAGTCAGACACGACTGAACGACTGAACTGAACTGAATGTATAACCACAAACCCCACTCACGTTTCAAGGTTGAAGCTGTACTACATGAATATATTTTTAATGTGTTTTTTCATAATGCTTACTGTGTATAGAATGGTCTCTTTAATGTGTAAAATTATAAAATTATTAGCAAATGATTTAGTGTCTCCAAGAGAATGTTGCCACTTTAATAACAGAGAAAAACTGCATTTGGTATCACTGGTACCATATTTCCTGCAATCAAATATTTCAGATAGCAAGTGCTTCCTGTTTAAAACAAAATAATCACTTTATTTGAGGAATCTTGCATAGAAGTATTTCTGAAATGTAAATCAGTCATCCTGTTGTGTTTTTTTAATGGGATTAAGTAAATCTTAACATTTATGGTAATTTTGCTTTTCTTCGTTTCACATTGTTACTGAGTTTGTTTTGGGGAATCCATATCCCTTAGGGATATGGTAAAATTCCAATAAAGTTTCTACCTGTGACCTTAAAATTTACATATGACTTTAAGAAGTTATTGACTCTTTGGGATTTAACCCTTGGCCCCAGGAAGATGATCAGTTTCTTAGTTCCTACTTCTCACAACTGCTTCTGTGAAAATCAGCATTTTCTTTTATAATCTTCTACATTTAAATCTCTGTGGTTAAGAAAAATTGAAACCACAAAAATTATTAATGAAGTAATGATCAATGCATTTTTCCTGGAATAAAGTATATAAAATTGACTGAATACACTTTATTTCTTCAATTTTTTTATGTATATGTTTTCAGCTCATCTGTAGATGGTCAACATCTGGTTGGTAACAGTTAAGTTATGTGAGTTTAGTTATAGTTAGTTATGTGATTCTCCATTAGTTTTCCCTCACATAACTAACTATAATATCATATAATTATATGATAATTTTATGTAACAACTGAATGAAAAGGTTGGGTGGGTAGAATAATGGAGGCCAAAAAATGTTCCTGTTTTAATCCTCCAAATTTATGAATATATAACTTTTCATTGTAAAGCTACACAATTATATAGAGTGTAATTGAGTCAATGACCTTGAGATGGAGAGATTATGTTGGATTGTGTTAATTTGTCATAGAAGCAATGGGAAACTAATATAGAAGTTGTGAGTGGATTAAATATGATATGAATTATAATATGTAAACATATTAGATTATTTCACTTTTAATCAGACCTTCTGAATTAATTACTGTATTAATTTACTTTTTTTTTCTTGAATCAAACTTTATATTTTCTCCTTGCCATGTGGCTTTGTGGATCTTAATGCCCAGACCAGGGATTGAACCTGCACCTTTGTCAATGAAACCACAGAGTCCTTACTGCAGGATCACCAGAGGATTTCCTTAATTTACTTTTAATCATGATATTATGAGAAGTAATTAGCAGGAGAGCTAAACAATATAGAAGGAAATAGATTAAAGAGAAGTGTAGTAATTAACATGTGATTTCAATAAGAAAAAAATAGAGACGTGTCTTATTACGGTATTGTAACAAATTAGGAAAAGGACCACTAACAAGTCTAAACCTTGGTTTTCCAAAGGCAATTATTTATAAAATTTTCTTGAGCTGTGAGAGAAGAGGGAACACAATACAGTAAAATTACCTTTATTCACAAAAATGTGTTTTATGATATTTTAAGCACACTTACTTTCCATATATATATGTATACATATAAAAAATATAGGTACTAACTTTACTTTAAATAAAATAACTTTCTGTTGGATCTAGATGATAAAATAAGAGATAATATTTATCATCTTGTATTTTATAATGCTAATAAACCACATAATAAAAATTATAGATGTTTTCTAGAAACAGAATAAGCAATGTATATTTTATTTGAATAATTTTATAAATGAAACACTTCTATAAAATTGACTTTTGACCATTCAGGACCTGAGCATTTGTTTTTGAGGCACTTCTGCTGTTCTGAACATTTTTGGCATCAGACATTTTGATTCGGTTTTGGCTCTGGCTCATGTGCCTTGGGGTGATAGACTGTGGGTGACCATCCAACTGCATCCACAACATCTGGAGCCCAAGTCTCCACTGAGGAAAAACAGCAGGGCTAGCAGAAATGATGCCAGATGTGCTATAATTATTGTATTTGCAAAAGAAGTTGGTTTTCTGTACTCTTGTCAGTTTTAATACTTCAGAAAAATCTGGTAAAAATCTGGTATTTTATTTAGGGTCTGTGGCAGTATTAAAAATCTATATGAATCCATTGGTAATAATAATAAAACATAATTTGCTATTTGGGTCTACAATTGGTAGAGAAACCTGACAAATAAACAGCAGATTGTTAGATATCATTTAACTCAACAAATGATTCAGAAGCACTTTTAAGAAGGACTGATGGTGTGGTTTCCTCTTTCCTCTGTTTTAAATCAATCATTGTTAATTCCTTAGACCACAAGAGGTAGCTTTCAAGCACAGAAAAGATGATCCAATATAATTCCATTTCAGACTATTCAACAGAACTAGGCACAATCATATTCATAGCAAGATAAATTAGTTAAAGTGTTAACGTCCTCACATAGTCAAGGACCTAGGAATACTAGAACACACAGGGTGGTGCTAGCGGTTTAGCTGCTAAGTCATGTCCGACTTTTGTGACACCGTGGACTGTAGCCTGCCGGGCTCCTCTGTCCATGGGGCTCTCCAGGCAAGAATACTGGAGCAGGTTGCCATTTCCTTCTCCAAGAATACACACAGAAGGCCACAATGATTTACAGCTCTTCCTTGTCCTCTCCTAGCTTCCTCCTCCCCACACCCATACCAATTTCCTCCATGTTAACAATATGTCCAGCTTCAGCCAGCAAAAGTTAAAAGGCAAAAGTCCTGGGAAGCTTTTGGCAAAACATTTATTGCCTTACACACATGGAAGAAAAGAGCTTTATCTTGCTGCTTTTGCTATGTTATCTTATTTGAAATATAGATTTGATACTGCAAATGTGGTGGTCCTATTATAATCATTAGCTGATAAAAGAAACACAAAGTCAAACACTAGGGACCATAGAGGAGAATAAAAGAACAGATCCTGGGTGATTTGTTGAGCAGACGAACTGATGCCAGCAGCTGCTCCACCCCCACAGACTTCTTGTTAAGTGGAATAATAAATCTTTGCATAGTTCAAGCCCTTATTAATTCAACTTTTGCTACTTGCAGCTGATAGCTTTTCAAGTTGACAGACAAAACACAAATATCATGTAGTAAAAAGGGACTAAAGTAAACTATTTAATAAGCTACCAGGGAAGCCCAAGAATACGGGAGTGGGTAGCCTATCTCTTGTCCAGCATATCTTCCTGACCCAGGAATCGAGCTGGGTTCCTCTGCACTGCACGCAGATTCTTTACCAATTGAGCTACCAGGGAAGCCCAGATATTATATATACATATACATATGAATATATATTAGGATATGATAAATACAAATCATGTAGAATAAATAATGATGAGAGATCTCCTTTAAATGCAGGCTGCTGCTAAGTCACTTCAGTCGTGTCCCACTCTGTGTGACCCCATAGACGGCAGCCTACCAGGCTCCCCTGTCCCTGGGATTCTCCAGACAAGAATACTGGAGTGGGTTGCAATTGCCTTCTCCTAAATGCAGGCTAGTAGAGATTTTTCCAGAGGAGACAATTTTTTTAAATACGTGGTTGAATAGGATATTGTATCACTTAAAATATTGAGTAGCTTTCAATCACTTAGGTGATAAAATTTTGAAATAGCGAAAACCTTCAAGGTCCAATGATAAACTGAACTCAGACACCATTTCCAACTTCTTTTCCAGCAAAGGATCTCACTACCTCAAACCTTAAATGGCGTCAAACCTATCATTGTTTTCCTACAATTCACTCACTCATTGGGCTTTTCTGGTGGCTCAACTGGTAAAGACTCAGCTTGCAATATGGGGGACCTGGGTTCATCCCTGGGTTGGGAAGATCCCCAGAGAAGGGAACAACGACCCACTCTTGTATTCTGGCCCTGGAGAATGCTATGGGCTGTACAGTCCATGGGGTCCCAAAGAGTCATACACGACTGAGTTACTTTCACTTTCACTGTTTTCTTCCAATTCACTCACTCATTCATTTACTCATTCAAAAATATTCATTGAGCACTAATTATGTGCAAAGCATTGTCACAGAAAACAAACAAAACCCTTCTGCAGATATATGTTTATTGTTATATCTTTTTCCCAATGCTGAGGTATAAATTAGACCAAAAGTTCCATAGCAGCAGGGATTGTATTTCTTTTTGCTCAACATTTTATTCCAAGCATCTAGCAGTATTCCTGGTACATGACAAGAAATCTCATAGTATATATTAAATGCATGAGTGAATAGATGAGTCTGCTTCTGCTATTTTATGAAAACAATAGAAAGCATTTGGCAGGTTTTCTTTTTTAACTTCCTATTGCAAATCTCTGGATAAATCCGGAAATTATTGTTTCTATAATGTTGAGATAATTGCACTGTCCAAATCAAAACAAATGCAATTTAAAAGATTAAAATATTTTACTATCAATTTTGTGGGCAGTATTTCAAATACTGTATTAAGTACAGGAATAGTTTACAACATACTTTTGAACATTTCAAAGCTATAGTTATGCTTTGAAAAATATCTTTAAAATAACAGAACTTTACTGATTTGAATTATTACTTACTGTGACATTCTGCCCGTAGGCTTTTCTTACTTTAGTCTGTATGACCAATGAGTCCTACCTTACTAATACTAACACAGTTACTTTACTTTTTAATGTTGAGGTTATGAAGCATCTATAATTCTTAAATTCTTTGTGATTTTTCTTCACAGTACCTTCTGAAGTCAAAGGTCTCCAAAAGCAAATAGAGAAGCTATAGATGGACTCAGTAGGGAACCAACCACACAGAATGAGTTGAATTACACCATGGGAACCAGTTTTTGAAGATAGTCTCTCTGGGTCAGGCTGGAGTACAGTGTTAATGTCAAACAACCATCCACACAAACCAAGGTTTCCTGTGACTTCAGCAGTTGTTCCCATTAAAGTAGTCAACTGAGTTCCTTATAATGATTGAGTCCATTTATACAGATCTGTATCTATTCCAAAAGAAAGTACACTGGTTATGATGGACTTAATACCTTTACCAGCAACCTCACTGTGTGTTTTGTATATACTCTGTACTGCCTATTTCCACATATCTTTGCTGTCTATGTAACCGCCTACCATAGAATCACGATTGTGAATTAAAAGCAAAATTCTGGTATTGAAAGCCTGCTAGGATCTGAAAACATGCCTCACATTTCCTTTATCAGAAAATACACTATTTTTATAAATATAATGAATCATTGGCTTCCCTGCTGGCTCAGTGGTGAAGAACCCATCTGTCAATGCAAGAGACACAAGTTCAATCCCTGGGTCAGTAAGATTCCCTGAAGAAGGCAATGGCAATCCACTCGAGTATTCTTGCCCGAATCTGGAGGGCTACAGTCTTTGGGGTCACAAAGAGTTGGACAAGAATTAGTGACTAAACAACAAAACAACAAATGAATCACTGTGTTACTTTCACCTAAGACATCCCAAATAATAAAAGCACACGCAATCAAAATGCCATATTTCCAATCAAATAAAGATTAGTATCCCAGAAGCGAAGGAAGAAAAAGTGCTATATAAATTATAACAATGTAATTATTTGGTTTAATTAAAGTTCTTTGAGTTCTTAGGGAAAGAGTTCAATACGAATATAAAGAATTATGATTTTTATAAGCTAGGTAACTCATATCAAGAAAACAGTTTCTATAATTTAAAGAATATTTTTATTAGTTTTAAAATTATAGTTGTGACAGTAGTACATAATTTCAGTATAGCCAGGAAAGGGAGAAAAATATTAATTACACTTATTAGAAAAGAATTACAGACAGTATTTTAGCTTAAGATAAATAATACAGAATAGGAATTTCATAAAAGCATAATATTTTATTGCATCTACATTTTTATTCTAACCCTGGGTTTCATAATTGTTAAAGCTAGTTTCCTTGTGTTGATGGTCCATTGTATAAACTGACTTGGAATATAATGGACATTCTACTGATATCTATAAACTTCAATTTATGTTTAGCTATTGAAATACATATACAGCATCTTTGAAGTGATTAGATAAATCTGATTTTACTTTAAAAATCAATGTAAATTTATTTTCAAAAGCTGGGATATATTGGGTTTATCTGAATTTCTTTTTTTAAAAAAATTGCATATTTAAAAAGCAACAAGGGAAAAAGCGGTCTAAGGAAATGTCCAGGCCTTTTTACTTGAGTATTTTGGTAAATTATCCTATAAACAATTTTAGAAATGAACTATCTTTTTGGGAAGACATGCTATTGTGACTGACAATTTTCTTCAGATGCTTGGGAAGGTTTTTTAAGTAAATGAGTTCATGTTCTATTTACTTGATCACTGTCAAAAAATGCCCACCCCCATTCCAAACCACTATCATAAGCAGAAAAGATAAATGTCTTGCTGTTTGGCTCCAGGTTTATAATCATGACATCTCCTTCCATCTAGCTACTATCCAGCAGAGGTTTCTCACTGCATTAGGATAAACTCCAAATCCCTTCACACAGTCCAGAAGAGTCCACCCAATTGTGATGGCTAGTTTTATGTCTCAACTTGGTTAGGATAAGCACTTATTTATTTAATCAAACACCAATGCAAGTGTTGCTGTTAACTTAGATGGTTAACATGTATAATCAGCTGACATTAAATAAATGTGATTACCCAATGTGGCTGGGCTTCACTCCCAGTGAAAATCCATAGGGGCAAAACCTGAGCTGTCCTAGAGAAGAAAATCTGTCTCATAGCTACAGTATCAATTTCTATCTGAATTTCTACTCTGCTAACCTGTCCTACAGATTTTGGAATTGCCAGTCCCTCCAAATGTATAAGCTAGTTTCTTATAATCAGTCTCTGTGCATGCATATATGTGTTTGTATACACATACATATACACATGCATATCCTGTTGGTTCTGTTTCTCTGGAGAACCCTGATTGATTCAATGATATTTTCCTTCAGATATTTTAAAAATTCTTTTTCAGACACTGGGAATGGATATTTGACTTAGCAAATTAAAGACAAAGGACTTTAATTGTGTTTGGATGCAACTTCCTCCAAAACATTACCTAATTGCTTTCTTTTCTATAAATTGACCTCAACTGACTCCTGGCTCCCCACCTTTTTGTGTATATCTGTCTGTTAATCTTTGTCTAGTGATATTATTTGAAAACTAATAATGATCTACATTAAGAAAAAAATAGTGGCTGTACTAGTTTGCATTCCCACCAACAGTGTAGGAGGGTTCCCTTTTCTCCACACCCTCTCCAGCATTTATTGCTTGCAGATTTTTGGATCGCAGCCATTCTGACTGGTGTGAAGCAATCCCACTGCTGGGCATACACACCGAGGAAACCAGAATTGAAAGAGACACATGTACCCCAATGTTCATCGCAGCACTGTTTATAATAGCCAGGACATGGAAACAACCTAGATGTCCATCAGCAGATGAATGGATAAGAAAGCTGTGGTACATATACACAATGGAGTATTACTCAGCCGTTAAAAAGAATTCATTTGAATCAGTTCTGATGAGATGGATGAAACTGGAGCCGATTATACAGAGTGAAGTAAGCCAGAAAGAAAAACACCAATACAGTATACTAACACATATATATGGAATTTAGGAAGATGGCAATGACGACCCTGTATGCAAGACAGGGAAAGAGACACAGATGTGTATAACGGACTTTTGGACTCAGAGGGAGAGGGAGAGGGTGGGATGATTTGGGAGAATGACATTCTAACATGTATACTATCATGTGAATTGAATCGCCAGTCTATGTCTGACGCAGGATGCAGCATGCTTGGGGCTGGTGCATGGGGATGACCCAGAAAGATGTTATGGGGAGGGAGGTGGGAGGGGGGTTCATGTTTGGGAATTCATGTAAGAATTAAAGATTTTAAAATTTAAAAAATAAAAAACTAAAAAAAAAATAAAAATAAAAAAATAAAAGCCAGTATACGTCATAAAAAAAAAATATATATTTGCACAGTCTGAATCTTGATTCTACTCATTCCTTGTTTAATCTGGTTCACATTATGAAATGGCTGAGGTAAACATTTCAAGACTCTTGATATCTATTTTGCCTTTCATATGTTTCAACAGACCTTTTAACTCAAGTTACTAAGTATGCTTAGCGATTCAAAGTTAATAGTTACAAATACATTTAATATTTTTCAAACTTGTTCAGTAATGTCTTGCATATGTGTTAAATTCCTTCATTCCTGTCCCACTCTTTGTGACCCTATGGACTGTAGCCCACCAAGCTCCTCTGTCCAAGGGATTCTCCAGGCAAGAACACTGGAGTGGGTTGCTGTGCCCTCCTCCAGGGGCTCTTCCCAATCCAGGGATTGAACCCATGTATCTTACATCTCCTGCATTGGCAGACAGGTTCTTTACCACCAGCTCCATCTGGGAAGCCCCTATTACTGTCTTACCTCTTTGATATTTGTTGTTTTTGCTATTCTAAAAACATTTGGTTCTCCTTCCCCAAAGAAAGGGTAACATCTCAAAATTACAGTGTTTTTTCAAATTTTTTATTATCAGTGAACTGCTTAATAGAAATGTTTTCCTGCTAAAAACTACCAGTAATATAAAAATTTATAAGTGTTTGTAACTGAGCCTTTCTGTTCTCTCTTGCTGCCATTTCTTTCTAACTGTACACCATACTTTTCTGGAAATAGGATATTTACTCCTTAATAGGCTTTCTCCTCCTGCTGTTTATTCTTTAGCAAAAGTCATAATCCCACATTTGTGACATTATAATCATCTCTACAGTTACTAATTGTTCTAAAATGCTACTTCAGGTGAAGATATACAGCAGGGAGTCAGTAAACTACCAAAAAACAAAGCTATTTCCAACTCTGCATATATCTTTGTGTGAAGAAGGGAATGATTCTCAAATAGAAGTTGATTACTTGCAACTATTTCAAGCTATGTTGCTTTTAAAGGTTCAATAATAGGTCATGATTCTTAGTTATTTTATAGTGTTTATTGTAATAGATTTTTAATCTTTTTAATCTCATAACCAAGTATAATTAAACACTGTGCTTTTTTTTAATGTTGTAGAATGCATTTTATGTTTATGCTAGTCCAAAGGCACAAAACTTCAAATTATTTCCTGAAGGTAATTACTTGGGAAAATTTTGTGTGAGAACATCTGGATGAAAATAAACTATAAAATAAAGTCTGCAGAGATAACTTGGATTTTGTAATTAGAATTATATTAGAAGAAAATCAATTCTAAATGTTGGATTCTGATTCAATATCTGCATGTTATAATATTATATAAGAGAAACCCAACTAAGACGGTAGGTGTTGCAATAGGGCCTCAGAGCGCAGACACACTGAAACCATACTCACAGAAAACTAGTCAATCTAATCACATGGACCACAGCCTTGTCTAAAGAGGAATATTGCATAAGAACCTGGAATGTTAGGTCCATGAATCAAGGCAAATTGGAAGTGGTCAAAGAGGAGACGGCAAAAGTGAACGTTGACAATCTAGGAATCAGTGAACTAAAATAGACTGGACTGGGTAAATTTAACTGAGATGACCATTATATCTACTACTGCGGGCAGGAATCGCTTAGAAGAAATGGAGTAGCCATCATGGTCAACAAAAGAGTCTGAAATGCAGTACTTGGATGCAATCTCAAAAATGACAGAATGATCTCTGTTCATTTCCAAGGCAAACCATTCAATATAACAGTAAGCCAAGTCTATGCCCCAGGCAGTAATGCTGAAGCAGCTGAATTTGAACAGTTCTACGAGACCTACAAGACTTTTTGGAACTAACACCCAAAAAATATGTCCTTTTCATTACAGGGGACTTGAATGCAAAAGTAGGAAGTCAAGAAACACCTGGGGTAACAGGCAAATTTGACCTTGGAATATGGAATGAAGCAGGCCAAAGGCTAATAGAGTTTTACCAAGAGAATGCACTGGCCATAGCAAACACCCTCTCCCAAAAACACGAGAAGACTCTACACATGGTCATCACCAGATGGTCAACACCAAAATCAGACTGATTATATTCTTTGCATCCAAATATGGAAAAGCTCTATACAAGCAGAAAATACAAGACTGGGAGCTGACTGTGACTGAGATCATGAACCCCTTATTGCTAAATTCAGACTTAAATTGAAGAAAGTAGGGAAATCCACTAGACCATTCAGATATGATCTAAATCAAATCCCTTATGATTATACAGTGGAAGTGAGAAAGATATTTAAGGGACTAGATCTGATAGATAGAGTGCTTGATGAACTATGGAATGAGGTTCATGACACTGTACAGGAGACAGGGATCAAGCACATCTCCATAGAAAAGAAATGCAAAAAAATAAAATGGCTCTCTGGGGAGGCCTTAAAATAGCTGTGAAAAGAAAAGTGAAATGCCAAGTAGGAAAGGAAAGATATACCCATTTGAATGCAGAGTTACAAAGAATAGCAAGGAGAGATAAGAAAGCCTTCCTCAGTGATCAATGCAAAGAAAAAGAGGAAAACAATAGAATGGGAAAGACTAGAGGTCTCTTCAAGAAAATTAGATATACCAAGGGAATATTTCATGCAAAGATGGGCTCGAAAAAGGACAGAAATAGTATGCACCTAACAAAAGCAGAAGATATTAAGAAGAGGTGACAAGAATACACAGAAGAACTGTACAAAAACAGACCTTCACAATCCAGATACTCACAATGGTGTGATCACTCACCTAGGGCCAGACATCCTGGAATGTGAAGTCAAGTGGGCCTTAGGAAGCATCATTACGAACAAAGCTAATGGAGGTGATGGAATTCCAGTTGAGCTATTTCAACTCCTGAAAGATGATGCTGTGAAAGTGGTGCACTGAATATGCCAACTAATTTGGAAAACTCAGCAGTGGCCACAGGACTGGAAAAGTTCAGTTTTCATTCCAATCCCAAAGAAAGGCAATGAAAAGAATGCTCAAGTTCAGTTCAGTTGCTCAGTCGTGTCCGACTCTTTGCAACCCCATGAATCGCAGCACGCCAGGCTTCCCTGTCCATCACCAACTCCCGGAGTTCACTCAGATTCACATCCACCGAGTCAGTGATGCCATCCAGTCATTTCATCCTCTGTCGTCCCCTTCTTCTCCTGCCCCTAATCCCTCCCAGCATCAGAGTCTTTTCCAATGAGTCAACTCTTCGCATGAGGTGGTTAAAGTACTGGAGTTTCAGCTTCAGCATCATTCCCTCCAAAGAAATCCCAGGGCTGGTCTTCAGAATGGACTGGTTGGATCTCCTTGCAGTCCCAGGGACTCTCAAGAGTCTTCTCCAACACCACAGTTCAAAAGCATAAATGCTTCGGCACTCAGTCTTCTTCACAGTCCAGCTCTCACATCCATACATGATCACTGGAAAAACCATAGCCTTGACTAGACGGACCTTAGTTGGCAAAGTAATGTCTCTGCTTTTAATATTTTATCTAGGTTGGTCATAACTTTTCTTCCAAGGAGTAAGCGTTTTTTAATTTCATGGCTGCAGTCACCATCTGCAGTGATTTTGGAGCCCCCCAAAATAAAGTCTGACACTGTTTCCACTGTTTCCCCATCGATTTCACATGAACAAATGGGATCGGATGCCATGATCTTTGTTTTCTGAATGTTGAGCTTTAAACCATCTTTTTCACTCTCCTCTTTCACTTTCATCGAGAGGCTTTTTAGTTCCTCTTCACTTTCTGCCATAAGGGTGGTGTCATCTGCATATCTGAGGTTATTGATATTTCTCCCGGCAATCTTGATTCCAGCTTGTGTTTCTTCCAGTCCAGCATTTCTCATGATGTACTCTGCATAGAAGTTAAATTAGCAGGGTGACAATATACAGCCTTGACGTACTCCTTTTCCTATTTGGAACCAGTCATTGTTGCATGTCTAGTTCGAACTGTTGCTTCCTGACCTGTATATAGGTTTGTCAAGAGGCAGGTCAGGTGTTCTGGTATTCCCATCTCTTTCAGAATTTTCCACAGTTTATTGTGATCCACACAGTCAAGGGCTTTGGCATAGTCAATAAAGCAGAAATAGATGTTTTTCTGGAACTCTCTTGCATTTTTGATGATCCAGCGGATGTTGGCAATTTGATCTCTGGTTCCTCTGCCTTTTCTAAAACCAGCTTGAACATCAGGAGGTTCATGGTTCACATATTGCTGAAGCCTGGCTTGGAGAATTTTGAGCATTACTTTACTAGCCTGTGAGATGAGTGCAATTGTGCAGTAGTTTGAGCATTCTTTGGCAATGCCTTTCTTTGGGATTGGAATAAAAACTGACCTTTTCCATTCTAGCAGCCACAGCTGAGTTTTCCAAATTAGCTGGCATATTGAGTGCAGCACTTTTACAGCATCATCTTTCAGGATTTGAAACAGCTCCACTGGAATTCCATCACCTCCACTAGCTTTGTTCATAGCGATGCTTCCTTAGGCCCACTTGACTTCACATTCCAGGATGTCTGGCTCTAGGTGACTGATCACACCATCATGATTATCCGGGTTGTGAAGATCTTTTTTGTACAGTTCTTCAGTGTATTCTTGTCACCTCTTCTTAATATCTTCTGCTTCTTTTAGGTCCCTACCATACCTTTATCGAGCCCATCTTTGCATGAAATGCTCCCTTGGTATCTCTAATTTTCTTGAAGAGATCTCTAGTCTTTCCCATCCTGGTCTTTCCCTCTATTTCTTTGCATTGATCGCTGAAGAAGGCTTTCTCTTCTTGCTATTCTTTGGAACTCTGCATTCAGATGCTTATAGCTTTCCTTTTCTCCTTTGCTTTTTGCCTCTCTTCTTTTCACAGTTATTTGTAAGGACTCCCCAGACAGCCATTTTGCTTTCTTGCATTTCTTTTCCATGGGGATGGTCTTGATCCCTGTCTCCTGTACAATGTCATGAACCTCATTTCATAGTTTATCAGGTACTCTATCTATCAGATCTAGGCCCTTAAGTCTATTTCTCACTTCCACTGTATAATCATAAGGGATAAACTACCACACAATTGCACTCATCTCGCACGCTAGTAAGGTAATGCTCAAAATTCCCCATGCCAGGCTTCAACAGAACATGAACCATGAACTTTCAGATAATCAAGCTGGTTTTAGAAAAGGCAGAAGAACCAGAGATCAAATTGCCAACATCTGCTGGATCATGGATAAAGCAAGAGAGTTCCAGAAAAACATCTATTTTCGCTTGATTGACTATATCAAAGCCTTTGACTGTGTAGATCTCAATAAACTGTGGAAAATTCTGAAAGAGATGGGAATACCAGAACACCTGACCTGCCTCTTGACAAACCTATATACAGGTCAGGAAGCAACAGTTCGAACTAGACATGCAACAATGACTGGTTCCAAATAGGAAAAGGAGTACCTCAAGGCTGTATATTGTCACCCTGCTTATTTAACTCCTTTGCAGAGTACATCATGAGAAAGGCTGGGCTGGGGGAAGCACAAGCTGGAATCAAGACTGCTGGGAGAAATATCAATAACCTCAGATATGCAGATGACACCACCCTTATGGCAGAAAGTGAAGAAGAACGAAAAAGCCTCTTGATAAAAGTGAAAGGGGAGAGTGAAAAAGATGGTTTAAAGCTCAACATTCAGAAAACAAAGATCATGGCATCTGGTCCCATCGCTTCATGGGAAATAATTGGAGAAACAGTGGAAACAGTGACAGACCTTTTCAGCTCCAGAATCACTGCAGATGGTGACTGGAGCCATTATATTAAAAGACACTTACTCCTTGGAAGGAAAGTTATAACCAACCTAGATAGAATATTCAAAAGCGGAGACATTACTTTGCCAACAAAGGTCCGTCTAGTCAAGGCTATGGGTTTCCCAGTGGTCATGTATGGATGTGAGAGTTGGACTATGAAGAAGGCTGAGCACTGAAGAATTGATGCTCTTGAACTGTGGTGTTGGAGAAGACTCTTGAGAGTCCCTTGGACTTCGAGGAGATCCAACCAGTCCATTCTGAAGGAGATCAGTCCTGGTGTTCTTTGGAAGGACTGATGCTAAAGCTGAAACTCCAATACTTTGGTCACCTCATGTGAAGAGCTGACTCATTGGAAAAGACTCTGATGCTGAGAGGGATTGGGGGCAGGAAGAGAAGGGGATGATTGAAGATGAGATGGCTCTATGGTGTCACCGACTCAATGGACATGAGTTTGAGTGAACTCGTGGAGTTTGTGATGGACTGGGAGGCCTGGCATGCTGCGATTCATGGGGTTACAAATAGTCGGACATGACTGAGCAACTATACTGAACTGAACTAAATATTATATAAACATATACATTCAATATAACAGTGAAAACACAAATATGACTCCAGAAACAATGAAGGATTGCATTTAAAAAGTAAGACTTCCTTAAATGGGCCTTCAGGAGTTCTTATTGAGCACAGTTCTCAGAAAGCTTCTTGGAAATCCTCTCTAGACATCCTTGCCTCTTTCCCAAATCCCACCATTATGAGGATATTTACCATTCTTTGGTCTCTCTTATCTCTGTGATTCTTTCAAGAATACCCCTCTCTCCACCACTTCCTTTAGTTCCCATGGCATAGTGACAGACCAAAATTGGGATTAAATTCTTTCTTTCTGCTGTCTGCTCTAAATGTCCTAGAGGCAACTTTCCTCCCACCATCCCTTTGTCTTGTATGTGATATGTCATATTTTCTTTCATTTATGTTTCCATTATAAAAACATTAGTGGATCATTTCTGATAGAGCTTTGCCCTTTTTTCATAAGGATAACAATTGCTTCCTCAGTGCTTTGTTAAAATAAGCAATGTATCATGTTATCAATCTAAAACATAGAGTAGGATATCAATAAATGTTTATTCATCCAATCATTTGATTTATCACTTTACAAATAACTCCTATTTTAAACTTAACCCTATTTAAAAAAAATAGTAAAATAACCTCGAATTATAATCTCATAAAATGTCATGGCATGGTGGTCCCTTGGCTAGCTCCTTAAATGATAGGAAAAGTTTTCTCCTATAATAATTGCTTTCTTTTCAATAAATTGAAACTGCTACTTATTCAGTGAAGCAAGCAGCTTTCTATTATATCATTTTTATATTTCAGTTTTGAATTGCCAGTGAATTTAATCATTTGGCATTAGTTTTAATTTTCTAAACTATCATATTTTCCATTATTGAAGTCTCTATTTTCTTTATGCAAGTCATCTTGTAGTATTTCCTTCAGGCTATTCATCAGTTTTATGAAGAACTAATCTTACTAGGATACTATAATTCTATTATAAACCTATGAAGTGAAGTGAAGTGAAGTGAAATGAAGTTGCTCAATCATGTCCGACTCTTTGCGACCCCATGGACTGTAACCTACCAGGCTCCTCCCTCCATGGGATTCTCCAGGCAAGAGTACTGGAGTGGGTTGCATATAGTGACATTTAAAATGATACAAGACTAGAAATAACAGGAGACTAAAGATATTTCATAGATTCTTGCTATCTTAGGACTGGAAAGATCCAAAAGAATCTATCACACAGTCCAACACCACGCATTTATGTTTGAGTTATATCAGTACATGACCATCCAACCTCAATATTTCCACTGAAAACAGATCCAAAAGCTCCCAAGCTGGCCAGTTTCAATTATGGTCAACTAACAGATGTTTCATTTGTTGTTGTTTTGTGACCCCTTTAACTAGCCCACCAGGCTCCTCAGTCCATTGGATTATCCCTACAGTAATACTGGAGTGGGTTGCTATATCCTTCTCCAAGGGATCTTCCTGAGCCATTGATCAAACTCGCATCTCCTGTGGCTCCCACATTGGTAGGTGGGTTTGTTACCACTGAGACATCTGGGAAGCTCTGTTCTTCTATATGATGAATTAATTTCCATCTCCTTATGATTTTAATTATTATTACCAGTTATTCTCATTGAGATAACATGACCTAATTTTTCAAGGAAATTTATTCAGATATTTGAGCTTAATTATTATAGGCCCTATAGTACCTATAAGAGCTATAATATTATGCTTAAATATTCCAGGCGGCTCATTGGTAAAGAATCTGCCTGCCAATACAGGAGATGCAAGCAATGTGGGTTCAACTTCTGGCTTGGAAAAGTCCCCTGGAGGAGGAAATGGCAACTCACTCCAGTATTCTTGTCTGGAAAATCCCACTGGATACAGGAGACTGACAGCTACAGTTCATGGTTTCAGAAAGAGCCAGAGACGACTGAACACACACCCTGACTATAGTATTCCTCTTCTCCAGATTAAACAACACCAGCTTCTTCAATTGTTTTTTAAGATAAATGATTAACTTTCTTAAGACACTCTTCCAGATGTATTGAAAGTTATCAAAGATCCTCTAGGATTTGGTGTCCATAAATACACAACTTTATGGAGAAGCTGTGAGAATTTAATATTGTCAAGTGGGGCCTTATATTTATTGAATGGAAACAATCTTTAATTAATTTAGTTCAAAATGAAAACACATTTTTAGAGTAGACTAAGCATACATTTATTTTCAATACAGGCAACTCTAAATTTTGAATGTTCTTTGGGAATATAACTTATTGTTTGTGTACATATACCTTTAATGGAATTAAAAGTAAACTATCAAATAAACTAAGGAGATATGGGTTGAGAGAGATTTGAAGAAAGAAGGGAATAAATAGATAATGGGTAAACAGAAACCAGCTATAAATCACATGAAAGGCAGAGTGTAACTCAAATAAATGTTGGAATAGGAAAATTTTATAAGAAAAAGGATTAATTGGTTAAGGAATTAATAATCATGGTGATTCATTTTTAGCAGGACCACCTAAAGTAGGAAAGCTTTCACTGATGAGTAAAAGGTGGGTATTAAGAAGACATGCTCTTAAACAGATCTGAAGCTTATTGCAATAAGGTCTAGGAAATAATCTATTTAATTTTATCCCCTTGAGTTCAGCCTATGTGGCATGAAATGTTCTGATATCATAGAATGAGATAGAAACAATACAAATTTCTAGTTCTAAGAGATTACAATTTTAACAAGGGTAATTAGCTCATTAACTTACTACAGCAACTCTGGAGATGAAAGTTGAGCTAAATAAGAAACAAATACTGTGTCTATCTGGAAGTGGATAGTATATTTAAATCTTGATACTGATGAAAACATATTTTAAATATGTCCATATACAATTTTAGAGAATCTGAAAATAGAATACATTTATAATATGTTATAATTCCTACAAAATAAAAATACAATAAACAAAAATTAAATGGCTAGCAAGAATGAATCATTTTTTGAGATAGCAGGATTATAAATGAAAATATTAGTTGCCATCTTAAACAAGAATGCTTTTACTTCCCTTGGAGAATAAATTGAGCAAAGCTAAATTTATATTTTTACTATTTATAAGAAATCCACCTGAAAATAAAATGACATACAAAATTTGAAAGGAAGGAAAAGGGTATCTGAAAGACTCAATGTTAATAAAGGCCAAATGTAGTGACAACAGTAACAGGAAGACCCGCACTCACTATTCTCAGTTTGACCCATTAAATACATAAAAGTAAAAATGCATGTAGAATTTAATATGAAATAACAAACTCAGTTTAATTTATACACCAGTATTTTATTTATTTATACTTATTTTTTAATCTTTCTTTATTTATTTTTTAATTTTATTTGGAGGTGAATTACTTTACAATATCATGGTGGTTTTTGCCATACATTCACATGAATCAGCCATGTGTGTACATGTGTTCCCCATCCAGACCATCACCCCCCACCTCCCTCCCCATCCCATCTCTCAGGGCCATCCCAGTGCACCAGCCCTGAGCGCCCTGCCTCTTGCATTGAACCTGAACTGGCGATCTATTTCACACATGATAATATACATGTTTCAGTGCAATTTATACACCAGTATTACATGAAAGTGAAAGTCACTCAGTTGTGTTTGACTCTTTGAGACTCCATGGACTGTATAGTTTATTAAATTCTCCAGGCCAAAATACTAGAGTGGGTAGCCTTTCCCTTCTCCAGGGGATATTCCCAACCCAGGGATTGAACCCAGGTCTCCCACACTGCAGGCGAATTCTTTACCAGCTGAGCCACAAGGGAAACCCAAGAACACTTGAGAGGAAAGCCTATCTCTTCTCCAGTGGATCTTCTTACCCAGGAATCCAACCGGGGTCACCTGCTTTGCAGCTGGATTCTTTACCGACTGAGCTATCAAGGAAGCCCTCAAATTTTTGGATAATACCGTTCTAATAGGCAAAAGCAAAGAGGAACTAAAGAATCTCTTAATAAGGGTGAAGTAGGAGAGTGAAAAAGCCAGGTTAAAACTCAACATAAATACTAAGATCATGGCATCTGGTCCCATCACGTCATGGCAAATAGAAGGGGAAAATGTGAAAGCAGTGACAGATTTCTTCTTAGTGTGCTCTAAAATCACTGCAAATAGCGACTGCAGCCATGAAATCAGAAGACAATTGCTTCTTAGCAAGAAAGATCTGACACTTTCAGATAAAAAAAAAAAAAAAGCACTACTTAGCTGATAAAGGTCTGCATAATCAAAGGTCGCTATTGTTTCCAGTAGTTACGTACATATGTGAGAGATGGACCATCAGCTCAGTTCAGTTCAGTCACTCAGTTGTGTCCAACTCTTTGTGACCCCATGGACTGCAGCACACCAGGCCTCCCTGTCCATCACCAACTCCTGGAGTTTACTCGAACTCATGTCCATTGAGTCAGGATGCCGTTAAACCACCTCATACTGTGTCATCTCCTTTTCCTACTACCTTCGACCTCTCCCAGCAAAAGGGACTTTTCAAATGAATCAGCTCTTGGCATCAAGCGGCCAAAGTATAGGAGTTTCAGCTTCAACAGTAGTCCTTCTAATGAACACCCCAGACTGATCTCCTTTAGGATGGATTGGTTGAATCTCCTTGAAGTTCAAGGGAATCCCAAGAGTCTTCTCCAACAGCACAGTTCAAAAGCATCAATTCTTTGGTGCTCAGCTTCCTTTAGAGCCCAACTCACATCCATACATGATGACTGGAAAAACCATAGCCTTGACTAGACAGACTTTTGTTGGCAAAGTAATGTCTCTGCTTTTTAATATGCTGTCTAGGTTGCTCCTAACTTTCCTTCCAAGGAGTAAGCGTCTTTTAATTACACAGCTACAATCACGATCTGCAGTGATTTTGGAGCCCACAAAAATAAAATCTGTCACTCTTTCCACTGTTTCCCCATCTATTTGCCGTGAAGTGATGGAGCCAGATGCCATGATCTTAGTTTTCTGAATGTTGAGCTTTAAGCCAACATTTTCGCTCTCCTCTTTCACCTTCAGCAAGAGGCTCTTTAGTTCTTCATTTCCTGCCATAAGGGTGGTATCATCTGCATATCTGAGCTTATTGATATGTCTCTGGCAATCTTGATTCCAGCTTGTGCTTCCTCCAGCCCAGCTTTTCTCATGATGTACTCTGAAAATAAGTTAAATAAGCAGGGTGACAATATATAGCCTTGATGTACTCCTTTTCCTATTTGGAACCAGTTGGTTGTTCCATGTCCAGTTCTAACTGTTGCCTCCTGACGTGCATACAGGTTTCTCAAGAGGTAGGTCAGATGGTCTGGTATTCCCATCTCTTTCAGAATTTACCACAGTTTATTGTGATCCACACAGTCAAAGGCTTTGACATAGTCAATAAAGCAGAAGTAGATGTTTTTCTGGAACTCTCTTGCTTTTTCCATGATCCAGCAGATGTTGGCAATTTGATCTCTGGTTCCTCTGCCTTTTCTAAAACCAGCTTGAACATTCAGAAGTTCACGGTTCACATATTGGTGAAGCCTAACTTGGAGAATTTTGAGCATTACTTTACTAGCATGTGAGATGAGTGCAATTGTGTAGTAGTTTGAGCATTCTTTCGCATTGTCTTTCTTTGGGATTAGAATGAAAACTGACCTTTTCCAGTCCTGTGGCCACTGCTGAGTTTTCCAAATTTGCTGGCATATTGAGTGCAGCACTTTCACAGCATCATCTTTCAGGATTTGAAATAGCTCAACTGGAATTCCATCACCCCCACTAGCTTTGTTCATAGTGATGCTTCCTTAGGCCCACTTGACTTCACATTCCAGGATGTCTGGCTCTAGGTGAGTGATCACACCATCATGATTATCTGGGTCATGAAGATCTTTTTTGTACAGTTCTTCTGTGTATTCTTGCCACCTCTTCTTAATATCTTCTGCTTCTGTTAGGTCCATACCATTTCTGTCCCTTATTGAGCCCATCTTTGCATGAAATGCTCCCTTGGTATCTCTAATTTTCTTGAGGAGATCTCTAGTCTTTCCCATTGTTTTCCGCTATTTCTTTGCACTGATCTCTGAGGAAGGCTTTCTTATCTCTCCTAGCTATTATTTGGAACTCTGCATTCAAATGAGTATATCTTTCCTTTTCTCCTTTGCTTTTCACTTCTCTTCTTTTCACACCTATTTGCAAGGCCTCTTCAGACAGCCATTTTGCTTTTTTCATTGCTTTTTCTTGGGATTTTCTTGATCCTTGTCTCCTGTAATGTCACAAATTTCTGCCCATACTTCTTCAGGCACTCTATCTATTAGATCTAGTCTCTTAAATCTATTTCTCACTTTCACTGTATAATCATAAGGGATTTGTTTTAGGTCATACCTGAACGGTCTAGTAGTTTTCTCTAATTTCTTCAATTTAAGTCTGAATTTGGCAATAAGAAGTTCATGATCTGAGGCACAGTCTGCTCCCAGTCTTGTCTTTGCTGATTGTATAGAGCTTCTCCATCTTTAGCTGCAGAGAATACGATCAATCTGATTTCAGTAATGACCATCTGGTAATGTTCTTGTATAGAGTGTTCTTTTGTGTTGTTGGAAGAGGATGTTTGCTATGACCAGTGTGTTCTCTTTGCAGAACTCTATTAGCCTTTGTCCTGCTTTATTCTGTACCCCAAGGCCAAATTTGCCTGTTACTCCAGGTGTTTCTTGACTTCCTACTTTTGCATTCCAGTCCCCTATAATGAAAAGGACATCTTTTTTGAGTGTTACTTCTAAAAGGTCTTGTAGGTCTTCATAGAACCATTCAACTTCAACTTCTTCAGCATTATTGGTCAGGGCATAGATTACCATGACATTGAATGGTTTGTCCTGAAAACAAACAGAGATCATTCTGGTTGTTTGTGAGATTGCATCCAAGTATTCCATTTTGGACTCTTTTGTTGACTGTGATGGCTACTCCATTGCTTCTAAGGGATTCTTGCCTACAGTAGTAGATATATTGGTAATCTGAGTTAAATTCATCCATTCCAGTCCATCTTAGTACGCTGATTCCTAAAATGTTGATGTTCACTCTTGCCATCTCCTGGTTGACCACTTCCAATTTGTCTTGATTTGTGCACCAAACATTCCACTAACATTCCATTTTCCTATGCAATACTGCTCTTTACAGCATCTGACCTTGCTTCCATCACAAAGAAGGCAATGCACTAATGAATTGATCCTTTCAAATTGTGGTGCTGGAGAAGACTCTTGAGAGTCCCTTGGGTAGCAAAGAGATCAAACCAGTTAATCTTAAAGGAAATCAACCCTGAATATCATTGGAAGAACTGATGGTGAAGAGCCAATACTTTGGCCACCTGATCCAAACAGCCAACTCATTGGAAAAGACCCTGATGCTGGGAAAGGATGAAGGCAGTTTTCTGAAAGAAGGCAGAGGATAAGATGGTTGGATGGCATCACCAACTCAATGGACATGAACTTGGGTCAACTCTGGGAGATAGTGAGAGACAGGGAGGCCTATCATGCTATCGTCCATGGGGTCATGAAGAATCAGATATGACTTGGTGACTGAACAACAACAATCTTATCTAAATATTTCATTTATGCTATAAAATATATTTCACACTATCAGCAAAAACAAAATAAATTAACACATGAAAACTTTAGAGGAACTAAGTATTAGTTTACCACATAGGAAAATATACATGCTCCAAAGTAAAAATCATATAGATTGTAATGCATAATTAGAATGCAGTGAAACGATTTCATCATTAAATATATACATATAATTTTATAAAATCTGTATTACCATTATGGAAAACAGGAACCACTCTTTCAAATACCTCTCAATCAAAAGTAAATTTTAATTATACACAGATTATGAATTAACTCATCAAGAGAAAACAAACAAAAAAAAACATTGAATAATTTGTTACTGATTGGGCTTCTTGGCCTCCTCAATCGAGAGACACTGATCAGCTGCTGGACAAGACATTCAATCAAGGCTTTACTGGGGACCCTGGTGCAGCAGCAGACTGCAAAAACAAGTAACAGTTTCCCTTGCTGGCTCAACCCTGAAGGATAGGTGAGCTTGTTCCTTCTATGGTAAAAGTAGGGATTTGTCCCGTAGGGGTGGTTTAGGTGTTTTGCCCACCCCTTTGGAATCCTGTGTGCAGGAGGCATGCACACTGTTTTTACTCTTGAACCCCTGCTTTTGCTCCTGGCTCTTCAGAAATGGCAGTTGAGATTTTTTGGTCTTTTTGTATCTTTTGTCAGAAATTTGCCCTGACTGCAATTGCACACAGTTATTTTTACTACCTTCTAGTGTTTCTGTATTTTGGTGCTGCTGCTGCTGCTGCTGCTAAGTTGCTTCAGTCATGTCCGACTCTGCGCGACCCCATAGACGGCAGCCCACCAGGCTCCCGCGTCTCTGGGATTCTCCAGGCAAGAACACTGGAGTGGCTTGTCAGATTTTGGTGCTCTAGGAGACATTTGAACAAGGGCAAGCATTGCAGCATCACAGCAACGGGTCCCAGTTCCCAGCCTGTCTCAATTGCATTGCCAAATAGAACTGCATTTACAAAACACTCATGTGAGTTTGAAAATTGCTTACAAAAGAAATAAAAATATTAGAGAAAAATACTAATAATGAAACTGAACAGCTATAAAATCAAAGCTTAAAATTAAATTTAAAAGAAAGATGGGGATGTAATGTACAACCTGGTGACTATAAGTCATGGGAATGTAATGCACAATATGGTAAATTCATTGTCTATTTGGAATTTGCTAAGAGAGTAAAAGCTTTTATCACAAGAAAGAAAGCATTTTGCAACTACGAGTGGTGACAGACATTAAACAGACATTGTGGTGATCATTTTGTCAAGTATACAAATGCCAAATCATTATGTTATATGTCAATTACACCTCCATTAAGAAAAAAAAGATTTTTGAGAAATCCAATATATTCAACACAAGCCTGGTAAAATTTTCTAATAGAAAAGAGACAGAGACATGTCATAACACACACACAAACACAAAATTGTGTAAGAGCAGTTACTGCCATCAATCTTAGCCTACCCAGTAACAGCCACTGCTGATCTCAAGGAAGCTTATGTTTCCCTCACTGCTGTGTCCTTTATCATCTTAGATAAAGGATCCCTAAGGCCCTCCTGAGATCCTTTTAACTATCCATAAATAGAATTTTCCACCATAGGAGATTTTAATCTCTAGTCAGTAGAAGTTAGTGGTTTTTCCAGTAACCCCATTATAGCACGCACAATTCAATAGCAGCACGCACAATTACCTGAGCCTTTTGGTCTCTCCTTCCACACTCTGTCATGACAGTTCTTACATTTCTACTTCCATTAATGTGAGTCAATTCTTTCCCTAAACTTGCACAAGTTGACCCTCCAGCAAACTATAACCGTACCCTAAAATACTTTCATGATGTTAAACTGTATAGTGGAAGAGTTACTCTATTTTAGCAAACCCTTTTTAATTCAACTTTACTTTTTACTCCCTTTAATCCAGTCCCCTCAGGAGACACTCCTAGTCCTACTCTCCCAGGTTCATGGTAGCCAAGTCTTATACCTTCTTTGGCTTGTAATCTTTCTCTTTCCTTAGCAAACCCAAAACTTTCCAGGTCAATTCATATAAAGATTTTACCTTAGTTCTTGATGAAGTATGAGGAGGTGAGGGTACACTCTGAGGAAAGCAACATTATCATTTTGTGAGACATTTTCTCCTTTGAGGGTTTTGCACAGTCCTAAAGCAAGATGTGTTACTCATTTACTCATGTTTTACTCTTTGCGAACCCATGGCCTATAGCCCGCCAGGCTCTTCTGTCCATGGAACTCTCCAGGGGATCTTCCCTGTAATGCAGGATACCAGGATTTAAGTAAGGAATGAACACCCACTCCAGTATTCTTGCCTGGTGAGCTACAGGTCATGGGATGGCAAAGAGTTGGACATGACTAAGCAACCTACCCTTTCACTTTCAAAGCAAGATAGGCGTCCAACTACCTTTCCAACCTGCCTTTCAACTAAGGATAAAGACAAGTGAATGAATTGCTTTACATATCATGCTATGATTGTGATTATTATGCAAATGAATCTAAACTGGACTTAATACTCATGAGTTTATTGATACCTTAGGCTTACTAATACCTATGCCTATTTGACTGATACTGTAAACTTTCTTTAAATGCCAGAGCTATTGAATGATTTAGGGCATTCCTTTTCACTTGTATCCCTCCTGGTGAAAGGGAGAGCAACAGGTGAAAGGCATAGCAACTATGCACAGCAATGATATGCAATGAATAATGAAGGAATTCATTGGACAGTAAGTAATGTGACACTAGAATACTATCCACGGAGTCTGCTTTTGAGGACCAACTCTGCTTTTCCTCTTTTTTATTTGGTTTCCCTATTGGCTTAGATGGCAAAGAATCTGCCTGCAGTATAGGAGACCTGAATTCAATTCCTGAGTTGGGAAGATCCCCTGGAGAGGGAATGGCTACCCACTCCAGTATTCTTGCCTGAAGAATTCTTCATGGGAAGAGCAGCCTGGCAGGCTAAAGTCGATGGGATGGCAATGAGTTGGACACATCTGAGTGACTAACAATTTCACTTTCATTGGCCAGTAATTAATGCCACACTAGAATCCCATCCACAGAGTCAGCTTTTGAGGACCAACTCTGTTTCTCCTCTTTTTTATCTAGCATTCTTGGGATCCACTACTATCCTACTCTTTCAATTCCTGCCTGTACAGGATATATATTCTAGTTTTTACCATTCCATTGGCATGGAGCAGTCCTAGTTCTTGCCTAGCTATCTCATATGGAGATGCAGCTCTAGGCAGAGGTGAGGTGGAGAGGAAGACAAGAGTAGCAAATGTTTCAGCTTAGTTTTCCAAGAACAAGAAGGAGAAAATTATTTAGATGCACATAATTTATGGAATGTGCTTCATAAAACCTAGCAACAGAGGGAATGAAAAGAAGAGGGAAGGGAAAAGAGCTCGGCAAGTATATAGTCTCACATAAAACCTAGCTACAGTTGCCTCCAAATAAGGAAAAAAAGCCCGACTCTTGCATAAATACATCAGTGAGCCACTGGTTATTGACCAGCCTGGGAGTGGGGGTTGGGTGAACGAAGTTTCCCAGGGTAAGGTGGCTCTTGGAAGTTGTGGCTAATTCTCTGGAGAAGCTGGCATGGGGTAGGAAGAGAAGGAGGAGATTTAATGAGTAGTGAGCGTCCCAGGTGGTGCTAGTGGTAAAGAACCCACCTGGCGATTCAGGAGACATAGAGACACAGGTTTGATCCTTGGGTTGGGAAGATCCCCTGGAGGAGGGCACGGCAGTACCCTACAGTATTCTTACCTAGAGAATCCCAAGGACAAAGGAGCCTGGCGGGCTACAGTCCAGGGGGTCACAAAGAGTTGGATACAACTGTAGCGCCTTACACACACACACAGTGTCCAACTCTCACAGCAGCTGGAGGTTAGCACATTCGCACTTTAAACCGGATCTGGGTGGAGAATCCAAGCATCTTTTTAAAAAGCGATTCTTTTTTTTGGTATTTATGATATATTATCTAGTAATGCCATTCTGAGAAATCTACTCTACTTATATTTAGGTTTTGCATCTGAAGAACTAGGAACACACTGAATGTTCTCTAAGGCTTAGTTATGGTTAAACTTGTAGAATGCTCCTTCTCTAAATATGGAGAAAACAGTATTTTTTTAAGCCTTATCTTGATGAATAAGGTAAAAATGGGAAAGGTACATTTTTAAATCTCTAAACTGTTCTACTTATGCAAGTTATTCTAAATTGCATAATTATTATTTGACAAAAATATCCACCATCAATTTATACTAATAAATAACACTTAATGGTTATGAATGAATTACAGTAGACCAACATCTGGGCATCTCACGCACAGGATTATAGCAGAAGGAATCACTTGTTAATTACATAAAAGTTTCTCAACCTCAACCCTATTAACATATTGGGCTAGTAGATTCTTTTTGTGGAGTTCTGTTCTTTGCACTGTGAGGGCTTCCCAAGTGGTGCCAGTGGTAAAGAACCCACCTGCCAATGCAGGAGACATAAGAGACACATGTTTGACCCCTGGGTCAGGAAGATCCCCTGAAGGAGGACACGGCCACCTACCAAGTATTCCTGCCTGGAAAATCCCCATAGACAGAGGAGCCTAGCAGGCTATAATACATAGGGTTAGAAAGAGTCGGACACGACTGAAGCAACTTAGCACGCATGCACACATTTGCTTTGCACTGTAAGATGTTTAGCAGCATTTCTGGTTTTAACACCACCAGTTGAAAACTGCTGCTTTGCCTCACAAAGCGCAACAACACACGGTATCTGATTCTATCACAGACTACTTATGCTTTCCAAAGAGAGCACAGTGTTCCATGAGATGACGCTAAGGATTTCAAGATAAAACCTGAAAATATGTTGCAACTTCTCTAGTTATGGGCCTGAGTGAACAGATACACCAAAGAGGTTGATGCCACTGACAGCTTAGAGAATTTGTAACTGAAAATCTTTATTCTTCTGCACCCAGAAGCAGAAGGCCCAAACTGTTCAGTAGGGCACCTGAATATTAAAGAGATATGAGGTTGTAGGCCAAGAGCCTAGGGATAGTGGAGCCAAACATGCCCAAGAAATTAGAAAAATGGGGTATACGATACTGTGGATGATGCTGAAATTATAATTGTGTTCAAACTTTTCTGAAAGCCTACTACCTAAACAGACTAAAGGAGATGGCATTCTAGGGAAGTGAGAGTTTGTTACTAAAGGAGTATGGCTTGTCCATATCAATTTTCCAATGAGGCTTGCAGATGGATGAAATTATCGGAACTATAGAGAAGGGTAACCACAATATAGTCTTCCTAGGTGACTTACTGGTAAAGAATCTGCCTGCCAATGCAAGAGACATGAGTTCCATCCCTGGGTTGGGAATATCCCCTAGAGAAGAGAATGGCAAACCTCTCCAGGATTCTTACCTGGAAAATCCTATGGACAGAGGAGCCTGGCAGGCTACAGTCCATGGGTTCCAAACAGCTGGACATGACTTAATGACTGAGCACAAGCACTAAGCACCATATACAGATATGTAGATCAGCAAAGTCAGAAGTAAGTCATGCAGCTTGATCAGAACCAGAAAATATAAGAGAACTAGGCATTACTATTGGCTGACATAAAACTAACCATGAATCTTACTCTGAAACTAATCAAAATCCTTTTTCTCCCTAAGTGTTCTAGGTTGAGAATGATCCTTACAAGTCTATGATCTTTTTCTCTGTATTTAAATATGCATAATTTATGGCAAGACAATTAGCCAATCCTCATTTTTCACAGATTCAGTATTTGGAAATTTGCTAATTTGTCAAAACTGCAAATGCTTCAAATAAATACCTACATTTTTACACTCATTCACGGATATTTTGTTGTTGTTTTGTCACCCAGTTGTGTTTGACTCTTGGGACTCCATGGACTGTAGCCTGCCAACCTCCTCTCTCCTAGGCAAGAATATTGGAGTGGATTGCCTTTCAAGATATTTTTAAATTGAAATACAGTTGATTAAAACAGTATGTTAGTTTCAAGTGTATAACATAGTGTTTCAAAACTTTTATAGATTAAATCTATAATTTTTTGTAGCTAAGTGGAAATATATTAGGAGAAAGGTGATAATGGAGGTTAACTGGAGTCCTACACTTACTGTAGTTTTCCCCAAAGTCTATTATCAACAGATAGTGAAATATCACATCTGAGGGTTACTGTTTCCATTTTCAGGCCAGTCTCCTCTTCAGTAAAAACTCAGACCCCTGGGCTTTATGCTTTGACAGTTGTCACACACATTATTGATCCCAACAGTGAAAGTTCATAAAAACTCAATTTACTTGGGTTGTGGCAACAGAAAGAGGGAAAGGAATAGCATAGAAAATGTTCGGTGTCTTTTGTTGATTTATATACTGTAGTTATAATAATGTGAAATCTACTGTTTGAATAGACACTAATACCTGAGCTTCAACTTAAAGAAATTTACTTTTAAGTTGTTAATGAAAACTTTAAGAGCACACACCACATTCTTCTGCTTCGTGTCACATCCTTTTCTTTTCCATTGTATTTTGACTCAGATCCACTCTTCATGTCCCTTGAGTCAGAGGATCAACTTGACCTATTTTATGTAACTGCCATTTGGATTTGAAGGGATTTTTTATCTTGAAAGTAGAATTTTTCTAATGAAGGATATTTCAGTAAAATGTACTTTAAAAATCAAACAATTGAGGTGAATTGGTTATGTACTGAATTCCATTAAACAAATCTTTCAATTAAAAACAAGAAACATGCGTTTTCATCGTTTATCACTACCTAAACAGTTTCAATGAAGTTAAATAAAAATCTTTCTCATTTTCACAGTAACATTTTCAATCAAGATTATAATTTTTTCCAAAAATATTATAATATAAATATGTTTTTATACCAAGTATCAATTTTCTGGTTGATTTAGTCACATGAAATGCATAATTTTAAAGTAAAACGTATTGCTCATTAAATGAGTCATATTAAGAGGGATCTAAACACTGCCTTTTAGATGAAGTGATACGTGAATGATGCACACAGAATGCAAGCTCAGATGCCCTTTATTTTTGCCATAGATGGATTACCTGTTATTGTACGTTATCTTTTTTTCTTTTTTTAAATTGGAGGATAATTGCTACACACTGTTGTGCTGGTTTCTGCTGTACAACAATGTGAAATCAGTCATTCCTTCCTTCCTCACGCTGAGTGGTGTCCAACTCTTTGGGACTCTATCAACTGTAGCCAGCCAGGCTTTTCTGTGCATGGAATTTTCTAGACAAGAATACCGGAGAGAGTTGCCATTTTCTACATCAAGGCATCTTCCCGACCCAGGAATTGAACCCATGTCTCTTATGTCTGGGCACAGGCATTGGCAGGCAGATTCTTTATCAGTCTCCTCCCTCTTGAACTTCCCTTCTGCTCTGCCCCACCATTTCACCCCTTCTAGGTGAGAGCGCCAGACTGAGCTTCCTGTAACCTCCAGGAGCTATCTACTTTGCACATGGTAGTATATTCCAACTACAGTCTCAATTTTCTCCACCCACTACTTCCCCCGCTGTGTCCATAATTTCGTTCTCTATATCTGAGTTTCTACTTGTGCCTTGGAAGTAGGTTCATCAGTACCATTTTTTCTAGATTCCATGTACATACTATCTTTTATACCAAAACAAATTCACTGCCACTGTTCACTGAATGTAAAGCCAGGTGAACACAGAGAGGAAGATGACTTGCAACAACTTGTTCTGGTGCTGCACTTCAGTTATGACTACATTGATCTCAAATCCTAACTTTAGAACAAAGTCTCCTTAGCCATTAAATCTGAACAGAGCTTCCTGGTGCTTCTGCTAAGTAGAGAGTTCTTGTTCTGTGATTTGGTGTCTAACTTCAGATAATCCAAGTTGATGATTTTAGGAAAAGGGCATTGACTTCCAAAGCATTGGGTTTAATGTTAAGAATATTTCCTTATTTTTCAGAGCATTCTTTCTTATACTGAAATGAATTTATTTAATGCACTGTAGCCATTCTTCCTTTCTCTGTCCTCAGTGTTTCATTTTTTTCTGTACATTAAAGCATTCCTTCATTTCAAATGTATTTGGCAAGGATGTACTTTATGCAAGGAAATGTACAAAAAATAACCCCAAATAATAACACAGAACATTAGTACACAATAACTTTTCAAATATTTGAGGACATATGCCTATACTTGTTCCTTGGAAGAAAAGTTATGACCATCCTAGACAACATATTAAAAAGCAGAGACATTACTTTGCCAACAAAGGTCCATCTAGTCAAAGGTATGGTTTTTCCAGTAGTCATGTATGGATGTGAGAGTTGGACTATAAAGAGAGCTGAGCACCAAAGAATTGAAGCTTTTGAACTGTGGTGTTGGAGAAGACTCTTGAGAGTCCCCTGGACTGCAAGGAGATCCAACCAGTCCATCCTAAAGGAAATCAATCCTGAATATTCTTTGGGAGGACTGATTCTGAAGCTAAAACTCCAATACTTTGGCCACCTGATGTGAAGAACTGACTCATTTGAAAAGACCCTGATGCTGGGAAAGATTGAAGGCAGAAGGAGAAGGGGATGACAGAGAATGAGATGGTTGGATGGCATCACTGACTCAAAGGACATGAGTTTGAGTAAGCTCCATGTGTTAATGATGGACAGGGAAGCCTGGTGTGCTGCAGTCCATGGGGTCAAACATGACTGAGTGACTGAACTGAACTGAACTTGCAAATGTGACAACCATTTCCAATTGATTTCACTTGCAAATACACCAAAATCTATACAGTATTTACTTTTATCTTCACCGCTATTCTCTCAGTCAAAGCTTCCTGGTTTTCTTTGCATATACCATAACTTCATGCTGATTATTCATTCAACAGGGATAGTGATTCTTAAGACATGCAAAACTGATTCACTTTCCGTCTGATTAACATCAATTAAACAGCTTTTCATTGCAATGCTAATTTGATGTTAAACCTTTATAAAATATCATACAAATATGCTGGTTGATCTGGCCCTTGCATACTTTTCCAACACTGATTCTCACTACTTTCTCTGTTGGGAACAATGGTATTTCTTTAGATTTGAAATATTCCAGGGTCTCCCCTGCCTCCCGAACTTAGCATGTGCACTTACTCTTTCTTATTTTATATCAGCGGAGGCACTCTGTACCCATTATTCTTTAGGAGTGACCCCAGATAAAACCAATTCTTCCTATTCACGGTAGAAGTTGCTAGCTGCTTGCTAGCATTCATTCATTCTTCTGAACTGCACTTCTCAGACATGTAGCCAAGCGGAATGGGAGTGGAAGTGATGTGTGCTACACTGGGAACAGCGTGCCTTCTGCAGCTCTCTTCTTCATCTCTCTGAAGTGATGTAGTAACAAGTCCCCAGGGAACTAAGGATCACTCAGAAACCCGGTTGCTGTGCAGTGAAGGAAGAAAAGCCACATCTTAACAAGAGTATTCTCTCTGGACTAGCAAGTGAGTTTAGTGCTAGCATTCCTATTTTCTTCTTTATTTTGGATTTGCCTAACTGATCTTACCCTGCACAGCTGAAAATAATGAGCAGGATAGGTAAGGTATGCAATAAATAAAGAAATCAATGCATATTTAGTGCATTTGCAGGAAAAGATGGAAAATAGTAAGGAGTTAAGTGTGTTGATTCCAGAGCTTAACCCTCCACAAGAGAAACTAATGATCGGGCAATAAGAGAACTAAATTTTGCAGAAAACTGAAATCTATTAAAAAACTTGCCACAAGCAAGGAAGACTGGACAAAGAGACAAGCAGTGGCTTTGTGGTTAAGACTGTGCTGCAGTGTTTTAAATGGACCACCTACTCGTCCCTCATGCACAAACTTAACAGCAAAGATGAAGGTGCTAAGGATGGTGAGGATGGTAGCCTGGAGCCCTGGTTCAGGTTGCTAGTGTCAGAGGAATCCAACTCTATGGTGAACGAACTATGGTTGTGGCCTCAGCCTGTGGGGTGGCCCCTCTAGGACCAGCATGAAGACTTACCTTCATTTTGCCTCACTCAGAGTTGTCCCAAGGCTGGGCAGCACTCTGATTTTGCTGAAAACATTCAAAAAAACAGGTATTGTTCTCCATAGCCTGCAACAAAGAATGATACTCCATCTTTTCAAAACTGTATTGTATGTTGAAGTTCATTTTCATTTCCATGTGCCTTTTTGAATCATCTTGATTTTTACTAAAAATACTATTGGGACTTTTTGGGGAATTAGGTTAAATCATCACATCAGTTTGGGGGAAATGACAATGTTACATGTTGCTATAATGACAATGATATAAAGCTTTTTTTCATTTGCCTCCTCTTAATTTCTTTGATTGCTCTTGTGCAGTTTTAGTCTAGATCTGGAACACATTTTATTATATTTATACCTATATATCCCATGTTTTGTGATGCTGTTATAATTGTATTATTTTTTTTTAAATATATCAGATATCAAATATTTATTATCATGAATTTTTACATATTTACCTTATAGCTTGAAACATCATTAAATTCACTGATTAGATCTAGTAGCTTATTGAGATTTTGGGGGGATTTCTACATATTGAATCATATTTTTCGTAATTAGATATTTGGTACGTTTTAAATTCTACGGCTTGTATTTTCTTTATGTGTTCACTGCGCTAGTTAGGAACTCCAGTTTGATGTTAAAAATAACCAGGAAAGAAGGGTATATAGACTAACGCTGATGCTCGGAGGAAAAGAATTCAGTCACTGACCAGTAAACATGATGTCAACTGTAGAACTGTTAATAAACTTATTTTATAATATGAAAATATGATAGAGCTCTTTCATATCTCACACCCAATTTCCCCGATAATGAACATCTTTTATTAATACCATACCTTCCTCACAATTTACGATCCAATATTGACTCACTGTTTCTTTTTCTTATGTTTCTTTTCTTATAATGTCTCCTACTCTTGGTATTAGATTCATGTTGATGTGACTAAATTCTCAATTATTATGGATTCAAATATTTCTTCTGTTCCTCTCTCTCTTCTCATTCTGGTATTCTCATTATACCTGTGCTACATTTCTCAAAGGTGTCCCACAGTCCTTGGATATTTTGTTCTATTTTATTTTTTTTTTTCTGTCTTTGTTCTCTTTGCTTTTCAGCTTTGAAGGTTTCTGTTGAGATATCCTCAAGCTCAGAGGTTCTTTCCTCAGCTATGTCGGGTATGAATAAGCTTGTCAAATGCATTCTTCATTCTATTACAGGATGCTTGATCTCTAATCTGTCTTTTTGGTTCTTTCTTAAGCCTCCATCTGTCTGCTTACAAAGCCTACCTCTCTTGCCTGCTGTTTACTTTATCCATTAAAACACTTGGCATAGTAATGATAGTTGTTTTAAATTCCTGCTCTGATAATTCCAACATTCCTGCCATGTCTTTTTCTGATGTTAGCATTATCTCTTCAAACTGTGTTTTTTGCCTTGTAATTTTTTCTTGATAGTTGGATGTGCTACACCAGGTAAAAGGGACTGCTGTAAACAGGTTTTCAGTAATGTGGTGGTAAGCTGCTGGGATAGAGAAACCATTCTATAGTCCTATGATTATGTCTTAGGCTTTAGTGAGACTATGCTTCTGGAATGTCAATTTCAAACGTGTTTTCAGTTCTTTTCTCTACCTTAGAGGAATGGTGCTTCCAACTTTTACCTCATCTCTGATTCTGTTTTGTTTTACTGATTTGTACCTTTATACTGGATTTTTACTTTGTGCTTTTGTGTGTATCATATGTTTCTTACATGCTAAAAAATGTGAGGAACATCTGAGTCTGAGATAAATTATATCTACGAAATTGAATGTCAATACTCCTCTTGCTAGGCTATTTAATGTAGGGGGTTGGATTATTCTAGTCAGTAATAGACTTGTGTTTGGTTTTGTTTCTGTAATGTTTACTATGGATTTAACACTTAACATCAAAGACATCTGGCATTACCTATACTTGGAGAGTGGCATGGTTTGCTGGAGTTTTGCCTCAATTTCCTACTCCACCCTTGAAGACATTTTTTGTGTGTATTTTTTCCTCAGACATTGATTTTCTCTTGGCTATTGCTTTTCTCTTGTGGTAGATGGCTGTTGCCTTTACTGAGTGAGTACTAGTCTGTTAGAGAAAATGCAGAATCAATGAGAAATGCCTTTTCTGAAATCATGTGTTCTAAACATGATACTAAACACAGTATTCTAAAAGCTAAGGATGACCAGAAATGGAGGCTGTCATGTTCAAAGAAATTATATGTATGCCTGCAAATGGCCATATCCTGACAGACAGAAGTATTTCCCATTTTCCATCTCCAACACAACTAAAATCTACCTTGTGGTACAGAAGGCTTGGTGCCTATCCCCTTTTAATTTCAGGATTTTGTCCTTAGAAAAGTTTTGACCAGGCTTTTTGCCTTTTCCCTGGTGGCTGCCTCTAAGTTCATGCACTGTGGATGACTAGTCAACTTCATCTCTCTCAAACTCTCTCGAATGTGCCTTGTGGTGTTTCATCAATGATGAGCTGAAGTATGGCTAAAAAATCTCCAGTTTGTCTGCAGTTCTTTGATGCTAAGCCAATTAGTCCTTAACAATGAATTAAATATTATAACTAAATTCTTACTCACTTAGAAGGCAATACTATCTCCCCCTTACCCTCTGTCATAAGTGAGCTAGTCTTTGGGTTCTGTATCTCCTTATATCCTAGAAGTCTTGTTCATGCTTGTGTTTAGTCACATTTGACTGTTCACGACCCATTGGACTGTAGTTCATCAGACTCCTTTGTCCATGGGATTTTTCAGGCAAGGATACTGGAATGGGTTGCCGCCATTTCCCTTTCCAGAGGATCATCCCAATCCAGGGATCAAAACTGCATCTCTTGTGATGTCTTCTGCATTGCAGGCAGATTCTTTAGCTATTGAGCCATTGGGGAAGCTCTAAGATTTTAGGCTATCTCAATTGCTCATCAGATATCAGATGGGTTTAAAAAATTTTAAAGATTATATATATATATATTTTTTTGCTCTCATGATAGAAGTAACACTGTCCAGCTTTCTACTTCATAGGGAAAAATGTGCAACTCTTATTTACATTTAAATTATATTATTTATTGTTGTTATTTGTTCCATTTTATAAGGACTCCTTTCTTTTTTTTTTTTACATATGAGTTTATATAGTTAATCTTTTTTTTTTTAATTTTAAAATCTTTAATTCTTACATTTGCATATAATATACTTTATATTTCAGGCCTACCAAATTGTCAATTCTTCAAACAATTTTTTACAACTTATTTTCACTCAGTAGTGAGGTCCAAATAAAGAAATAATCTATCAATTCAAAATAGAAACCAGTCTTTAGTGTGTTTTCTTCCTAACTATAGTGTCTCATCTTCCTAATTCTTTCCATAAGCATTCAAAATTTAAAAATTTCCCAGGCATGTGGATTAATGAAGCTGCCCTATATTTTTCCAAAGCTAGAATAATTGTATACATTTTAAATCTCCTAGTAAGGCATGAGGTAGTCTGTGCTGATCCTTTCAAATCTAGACAAATCAGTACTGAGTGGTTTTCTGACAACTCTTAGTATTGAGTCTGCCACTGAAGCTTTAAAAAGTGCTGCTCGATTTTCATTCATTAGAGCTATTTCTGGGAGAGTCTTTTCAGTTTGTTCACAGACTCTCCCTGTCTCATTCTCTCTGCTGAATTTCTGTGGTACCCAGCAATTCTCCAAGATCTATTGTAAGTTAAAAATTTACCTTATGGAAACTGCTTCTTTGTAGAAGAAAGCAGAAATGTAGAAAGCAAACTAGAACTAGAATAACCGAACTTTGCAACCCCAGTGTAAAAGTTGACTAAGGCTAGGATGCTAAACTGATGTAAAAGAATTTAGGTTTAAATTCATTGGTAATAATATTCTTTAAACAAAAGTGAACATGTTAGTCACTCAGTCATGTCCAATTCTTGGCAACCCCATGGACTGTTGCCCACCAGGCTACTCTGTCCATGGGATTCTCCAGGCAAGAATACTGGAATGGGCAGCCGTTCCCTTTTCCAGGGAATCTTCCCAACCCAGGGACTGAACCCAGATCTCCTGCATTACAGGCAGATTCTTTATTGCCTGGACTACCAGAGAAGTGCAATATACTTAAAAGGGAAAAATAAGTTTCTACAGTCAAACAATTATGGCAGTTAGTACCTCAACCAAGGGTTTAAAGTTAGCATTGCCAACAGTTAAAAATAATAAAGAAAACTGATCAATTAATAAAGAACTATTTTGGCAGTTTTAAATTGGAAGATATTATGCTACTATTTTAAACAAGCTAAAAAATGGATATACACTTACAATGGCATCGACCAAACAGAACTTCAGCTTCTGTGTTGTCTTTTATGGCTTTAAGAATGGAAGGTACAGATGCTTCACTCTCAGCCATTATGCAATCACCAGCAAAGAGAAGGCAGTTTAGAGTAAAGTAACGGCAAATGGGACATAAAATCATGAAGTTAGTTCATATTTTTACCTGTATTTTTTCAAGGTATTTTGTTTAGTTGATCAACAGATTTAAATATTTACATATGTATGTGTGTATGTATATATAAAATGCATATAATATTATATATATACACATTTACATAATAATATATATGTATTGGATGGAGGTTCGTGACATTGTACAGGAAATGGATATCAAGACCATCCCCATGAAAAAGAAATGCAAAAAAGCAAAATGGCTGTCTGGGGAGGCCTTGCAAATGGCTGTGAAAAGAAGAGAAGTGAAAAGCAAAGGAGAAAAGGAAAGATATAAGCATCTGAATGCAGAGTTCCAAAGAATAGCAAGGAGACATAAGAAAGCCTTCCTCAATGATCAATGTAAAAGATATACAGGAAAACAACAGAATGAGAAAGACTAGAGATCTCTTCAAGAAAATTAGAGATACCAAGGGAATATTTCATGCAAAAATGGGCTCGATAAAAGACAGAAATGGTATGGATCTAACAGAAGCAGAAGATATTAAGAAGACGTGGCAAGAATACACAGAAGGACTGTACAAAAAATATCTTCATGACCCAGATAATCACGATGGTGTGATCACTCATCTAGAGCCAGATATCCTGGAATGTGAAGTCAAGTGGGCCTTAGGAAGCATTATTACAAACAAAGCTAGTGGAGGTGATGGAATTCCAGTGGAGCTATTTCAAATCTTGAAAGATGATGCTGTGAAAGTGCTACACTCAATATGCCAACCAATATGGAAAACTCAGCAGTAGCCACAGAACTGGAAAAGGTCAGTTTTCATCCAATCCCAAAGAAAGGCAATGCCAAAGAATGCTCAAACTACCGCACAATTGCACTCATCTCACACGCTAGTAAAGTAATGCTCAAAATTCTCCAAGCCAGGCTTCAGCAGTACATGAACCGTGAACTTCCAGATGTTCAACCTCGTTTTAGAAAATGCAGAGGAACCAGAGATCAAATTCCTAACATTTGCTGGATCATCAAATAAGCAAGAGAGTTCCAGAAAAACATCTACTTCTACTTTATTGAGTATGCCAAAGCCTTTGACTGTGTGGATCACAATAAACTGTGGAAAATTCTGAAAGAGATGGGAATACCAGACCACCTGACCTGCCTCTTGAGAAACCTGTATGCAGGTCAGGATGCAACAGTTAGAACTGGACAGGGAACAACAGACTGGTTCCAAATAGGAAAAGGAGTAGTCAAGGCTATATATTGTCACTCTGCTTATTTAACTTATATAGAGAGTACATCATGAGAAACGCAGGACTGGAAGAAGCATAAGCTGGAATCAAGATTGCCAGGAGAGATATCAATAACCTCAGATATGCAGATGACACCACCCTATGGTAGAAAGTGAAGAAGAACTAAAGAGTCTCTTGCTGAAGGTGAAAGACGAGAGTGAAAAAGTTGGCTTAAAGCTCAACATTCAGAAAACTAAGATCATTGCATCTGGTCCCATCACTTCATGAAAAATAGATAGGGAAACAGTGGAAATGGTGGCTGACTATTTTTCTGGGTTCCAAAATCACTGCAGATGGTGATTGCAGCCATGAAATTAAAAGACACTTACTCCTTGAAAGGAAAGTTATGACCAACCTTGACAGTATATTGAAAAGCAGAAACATTAATACTTTGCCAACAAAGATCTGTCTAGTCAAGGCTATGGTTTTTCCAGTGGTCATGTATGAATGTGAGAGTTGGACTATAAAGAAAGCTGAGCACCAAAGAACTGATGCTTTTGAACTGTGGTATTGGAGAAGATTCTTGAGAGTCCCTTGGACTGCCAGGAAATCCCACCAGTCCATCCTAAAGGAGATCAGTCCTGAGTGTACATTGGAAGGACTGATGTTGAAGCTGAA
Organism: Ovis canadensis; assembly: GCF_042477335.2. Lineage (NCBI taxonomy): Eukaryota > Metazoa > Chordata > Mammalia > Artiodactyla > Bovidae > Ovis > Ovis canadensis. The sequence continues at coordinate 79,083,423 of NC_091254.1, forward strand.
ACTCCAGCACTTTGGCCACTGATGCGAAGAGCTGATTCATTTGAAAAGCCGTGATACTGGGAAACATTGAGGGCAGGGGGAGAAGGGGACGACAGAGAATGAGATGGTTGGATGGCATCTCCGACTCAATTTTCATGTGTTTCGGTGGACTCTGGGAGTTGGTGATGGAAAGGGAGGCCTGGCGTGCTGCGGTCCATGGGGTTGCAGAGTTGGACACGACTGAGCGACTGAACTGAACTGAGAGTAAACTTAAATTCTATGAGCTGATTATGAAAATTTATTGAATCAAATGTGGGAAAACACTAAGAGTTCTATCTTCAAATTTATGACACACATACATTTATCTATCTGTATATATTTATGTGCATATATATTTATACATATAATTTTCCCCTCCCAATTTTCCTTTCTCTTCCTTTTCTGACACTTTAATTATGTAGATATTCTATATTATCTAGCTAGTCCCCTTGCTCTCTTCATTCTTTATACTTTATCTTCTTGTCCTTCACATTGGGCAATTTCTATTGCAATCCCTTCAAGTTCATTTTATCTTTCCTTTGCCATTTCCTCTAAGCTGCTAAGTTCTTCCAGTGAACTTTTTATTTCAGGTATTACTTTTTAGGTCTACTAGAATTTCCATTTGCTTCCTTCTATCATACCTATATTTCTTTTGAGAATTCCCCTTTCCCTTCATCAGGAGCATATTGCATTGAATTTTGTTTGCTACTTTAACATGTTTTCTGATATTTTTAGTATCATGGTCTTCTTTTTCATTGATTTCAATTTATGTTCTTTTCATTTGAGAATGACTTCTATTCACTTGTTTATTCATGTATCAGGTAATTTTAGATGGCATTCTTGAAATGAAGGGATATCAACTTGAGAGAGATTATTTTATTTTTCTCACTTGAGCCTTGTTTCTTCTGCTTTAGCATTCAATTATTTTAATTGAACAGCAAAAAATACTGTTTATTGGGCTACTTCTTTGGTCTCATTTCAGATCGTTTGTTTTTAGCTAAGTTTTCTCGTAGTTGTTGCAGACATATGTGGTTGAGTGGTCACATAGAATTATAGTGTATAGAATCTGAGAATTTGGGACTCTCTTCCTTTTGCAATTTTCCCTTTTCATTGCAGAAATCAGAAAGTGAAAGTGAAAGTGAAGTCGCTCAGTCATGTTCGACTCTTTGCGACCCCGTGGACTGTAGCCCACCAGGCCCCTCCATCCATGGGATTCTCCAGGCAAGAATACTGGAGTGGGTTGCTATTTCCTTCTCCAGGGGATCTTCCCGACCTAGGGATCGAACCCAGGTCTCCTGCATTGCAGGCAGATGCTTTAACCTCTGAGCCACCAGGGAAGCCCATGGGACTTCCTATATTCAGTTCTCTAATTTTCTAGCCACAAAATGGACTTCCCACTATCACTATCTCTCACATGCTGCACTAACAGTGTATGATGTCAGGATAAAATCCACAAATGTTGGAATGTACTTTGTCAAATTCCACTCCGATGAACAGGCAACTCCCCCAAAATACACTCTGTGTTCACCAATGCTGCTTTTTCTGTTTTATATCCAATTTTTATAGTGCTTTTCTTTGGAGAATCAGTCAGGTCATATCTTACTCAATCATTAACAGAAGTTTAAGTCCTGTCTATACTCTTTTCTGATTACATAATGTGTCATATTGTATTATGTCTCAGACATTCTAAGTGCTATCTTTTGCCTGAAATGTTTCAGTCCTTGACTTCGTTTTCCTAACTTAGTGAATCTGCAAATGTCAGGTTGTTCTTTCAATGAAACTGTTGTGTCTTTTTAATAGCTCCTATTGAACTTCTAGGATTATTTTATACTCACTGGTTTGCTTAACTATGTATCTTATTAAAACACATGCATCTCAAAATCTAAGTCTATATTTTAACATTTCTTTATATCTATCCAAGTACCTTACTCAGAACAGGTACCCAAAATATGTTTGTTGCACTGAGATGAGTGAAATTAAATTCAATCATTCTTTGTTCCCCTCCACTGCCTCCTGTGGATAGAAAACTTATTTGGTGAATGTTTTCTATCTGGAATGGACAGAATTTTTATTTTTATTTATTTATTTATTTATTTTTTATTTTTTTAATTTTTTTTTTAATTTTAAAATCTTTAATTCTTACATGCGTAAGAATTCCCAAACATGAACCCCCCTCCCACCTCCCTCCCCATAACATCTCTCTGGGTCATCCCCATGCACCAGCCCCAAGCATGCTGTATCCTGCGTCAGACATAGACTGGCAATTCAATTCTTACATGATAGTATACATGATAGAATGCCATTCTCCCAAATCATCCCACCCTCTCCCTCTCCCTCTGAGTCCAAAAGTCCGTTATACACATCTGTGTCTTTTTTCCTGTCTTGCATACAGGGTCGTCATTGCCATCTTCCTAAATTCCATATATATGTGTTAGTATACTGTATTGGTGTTTTTCTTTCTGGCTTACTTCACTCTGTATAATTGGCTCCAGTTTCATCCATCTCATCAGAACTGATTCAAATGAATTCTTTTTAACGGCTGAGTAATACTCCATTGTGTATATGTACCACGGCTTTCTTATCCATTCATCTGCTGATGGACATCTAGGTTGTTTCCATGTCCTGGCTATTATAAACAGTGCTGCGATGAACATTGGGGTACATGTGTCTCTTTCAATTCTGGTTTCCTCGGTGTGTATGCCCAGCAATGGGATTGCTGGGTCATAAGGTAGTTCTATTTGCAATTTTTTAAGGAATCTCCACACTGTTCTCCATAGTGGCTGTACTAGTTTGCATTCCCACCAACAGTGTAGGAGGGTTCCCTTTTCTCCACACCCTCTCCAGCATTTATTGCTTGCAGATTTTTGGATTGCAGCCATTCTGACTGGTGTGAAGTGGTACCTCATTGTGGTTTTGATTTGCATTTCTCTAATAATGAGTGATGTTGAGCATCTTTTCATGTGTTTATTAGCCATCCGTATGTCTTCTTTGGAGAAATGTCTATTTAGTTCTTTGGCCCATGGACAGAATTTTTAAAATCACCACAAGAAAATGGTCATGGAAGCCAGATAAATTCTAAGGTTAAATAGAATCATATTGTTAAATTAAATAAAATAAAGTGAGGAGGATGGTATTTGTGAAAGATACTAAAAACTTGCAAAATTATACTAAATGTCTCAACAAAGACTCCAGTTGTCAGAAAGAGTACCCCTAAAATCAAGTGATAAGCCACGCACAATCTATTTGCTAAGTTATTCACCACAAAAGGAATATGTTAATGAATAAATTATAGTAGAGAAACAAAGGTTTTTAATCATTCTGTGAGAAAAATTTATTTTGTATGCATATATTTTGATGCTGCCTGTGCTTACTCAGATGTGTGTGACTCTTTGTGACCCCATGGACTGTAGCCTGCCAGGCTCCTCTGTCCATAGGGATTCTCTAGGCAGGAATACTGGAGTGGGTTGCCATGCCTTCTTCCAGGGGATATTCCCAACCCAGGGATCGAACCCAAGTCTTCCACATTGCAGGCAGATTCTTTACCAGCTTAGCTACCTGGAAAGTATTACTCAGAATATCTCACTCCCTGCCAGTCCTAGTCTCAGCCTTGAGTATCAGCAAAATTCTTTGTAGACTCCTATACTTACAAATGTAGTCTAAATATTACTGTTGCCTCCAAAAATACAGTATTTTTAAGATAATGCCTCACATCTAATACTCTTGCTGAGAAATTTGTTATTTGGTTTTTAAAGTCAATATTATATAATAATGTTAACATGAAATATATGGGCTTCCCTGGTGGCTCAGACAGTAAAGTGAGTCCTACAATGCGGGAGACCTGGGTTCGATCCCTAGGTCAGGAAGATTCCCTGGAGAAGGAAATGGCAACCCACTCCAGTACTCTTGCCTGGAAAATCCCATGGACGGAGTAACCTGGTAGGCTACAGTCTATGGGGTCGCAAAGAATTGGACATGACTGAGTGACTTCACTTTCAACATGAAATATCAATATATTTCAGGAGATCCTCCTGCCCCATAATAAAATATAGTAAGGAAAAGAAAGATTCTGATAGACATATACTTTGTGCTAGTTACTCTTGTAAATACAGACACTTTTTAAATATGGTCCTATACGCAAGGGTATTACAGTCAGTTTGAGTGATGCAATATATACATAGTATATAAAACATTGTCCAGTTATGGTAATAATAGAGATTACATTGACAGAAACATTGGAAGCTTGAAGGATTTCTAGAATGATGGATATCATCTGTAACCTAGACATAAAGGATGTTAGCATTGAAATTCATTTTTTATATCAATACTTTTAAACAAGGTATGCTACCTTTAGAGTTTATACTTCGTATTTATTGAACTTATTTCATTTAGTTTTTTATTTTTGTTTAGAGTGAGTAGAAAAGTGTCAATACATAATTTTTATATTAGAGAATTTTGTTTGTAATCTTATTCTGCTCTTGTAAGTTATCTGAAAAAATAAATTGTTAACTATGTATCTTTTACATTATGGAATTTTGATATATTAGTTCTGCATTCCTAAATTGTGTGACAAAATCAATAATAAAAATGTATTATTTGAAAAGTACTAGCAATTGCCATTGGAGAAGGCAATGGCATCCCACTCCAGTACTCTTGCCTGGCAAATCCCATGGATGGAGAAGCCACAGTCCATGGGATCGCAGAGAATCAGACACGACTGAGCGACTTCACTTTCACTTTTCACTTTCATGCATTGGAGAAGGAAATGGCAACCCACTCCAGTGTTCTTGCCTGGAGAATCCCAGGGACAGGGGAGCCTGGTGGGCTGCCCTCCATGGGGTCGCACAGTGTAGGACACAATTGAAGTGATTTAGCAGCAGCAGCAGCAGCAGCAATTGCCATATTTTCATCAACACAATTATATTTCCACTGATAATTATTACATGTAGGAGCAAAAATGACTTAAAACATATCTATAAATTGGACACTCATTAAAAGAAATCACCTAGCCATGAGAGATTATCCTTTCCTAGGCCCCATGGTGTGAAAGAATCTTGTCTGCTGGGACAACTGAAATCTATAGTTGTGGTCAGTAATAACATCTGGCCCAATTTCTTACAATATCCATACAAGATCATTTCAAAGAATTAATAAAGTAATAGTGGTGGCATGTTGAAGGGAAGGAGAAATCACCATAACACACTGATATGTAACATATGCTTTAAGAAACAGTAACAGCTAAAACATCTTTTCCAAACAACTTAGGAATGAATACAAGTCAAAGTTTTATTTTACTTTGCTCTAAGGTACAAGGCCTCAAGCTGGTAAATTCAAAGATTCACTCTCATCAGGGTGATTTTATAAACAAGGTAATATCAAAACTACGGAGTTACCGCAATGTGTTACTATAATCATTGGTTTTATCAACATAAATAATTTGAACCTTGTTTCATTATTTATAGCAGGTATGTAAGTAACAAGAATTAAGCTGTGAACGCTCTGTAAATCGAGACTTTTTGTTGAGTTCTCTTAAGTTCTACTTTAAGATAGAAACCTATGGTCTATCAGGCAGTCAGGTCTATTGTTTTTGTAGAAAATTTACTCTAAGAAAGTGAATGTCAATCTGAGAGATATACATGATACAAAATGGAGAGCTACAATGTTCAAATACCTGACTACAGCTGCCAATAGAGTTAATTCCAGTAGTAAAGGGCACCAATCTAAGCCATTCAATCTCCTGTTCCCTTTTGTTTTGTTAGGATGATTTGATTTCATTTTCAACTCTTTTAAACAGACAGAAGTATTAATATCCTAAATAATAAGACAGAGATCTCCTGAAAGTTTTGCATTGCAAGTTTAACAAGATTCAACATAGCAAGTTTGGGACACCAAAGGGAAAAAGAGGTAAAACAAGATGGAAAGGTAAAGTCATGGCATTTGCAAATAAAGTGTCTCAGTGACTCTTTAAGAACCAATAAGAATATCAGAAATTAAGTTTCTATTTTCACTGAAAAGGAAATGGAAAATCTTTTTAAAATTTATTACTCTTTTCCATAGGATAAAGTCATTTTGGGTCACACAAAACTTGACAAAATTGGAACACATTTTAGATACCAGAAATCTTGACAAATATTCAAATAAACTGAGGAATGTCTGCTACTTATTCTATTTGTTGTTCATAACAATTAAAAATACCCTGCTACAGGCAGTTTACAAAGAACTGAAATATCATTGTGCCCAATACAGGCAATAGTACAAACTTCTTGACAGTTCAAAAGAATGATAGGCAAAGAAAAAAATTGATATAAATGATGCTTTGGACTGAGTGATATCAAGTCTATTACAATCTTAAAATTTGGAGATTCTTAGAGATTACTGTATTATCTCTCAAAGTCATTCTGGAAATGAAACAAATGAAAAAGATCTAAAGTAAGGATGTTGAAACCATATTTAAGTTTGCCTACGTATATAAATATTTATCAAAGATTCTATCAGAATTTAAAAATAAAATATTCATATTAAATCTTAAATATTTTTAAAAGTTGATTTCTGTTAAACAAATTTAAGCATCTGTGAATGCTTTAAAATAATGTCTTTAATATAATATTATTTAATTATAATATTATTTTTATCATCTCTGATAAAAAATAAAGGTCTCTGATAAGTTTCAGCTTAGGAACAAAAACAAATATTGTTCTTTTATATGCTGGCAAGTTAATCTAGAATGAATTGCTTTTTATGCCAAGCAATCTGATTATTTTAATGTTTACCATTTTAACTTAGTTTCTTAAATGTTATACAGCTTTTTTATTAACATGTCCTTAAGCTTGGGTTCATGGAAAGGTCACTGGGAACAATAATAAAGGCTAACAGTGCCTTAGTGATGGATTTTTCTGCAGTTGTTCATCACCAGGGGAGTTCTATTTCCAGAAAGAAGGGAGTAGTAATTAAGAACACAGAGTCCTTCAGGGTTTCTACTATAAGTCTAACTCAACCTTGGTGGGGATTAATGTAGATTCTTGCTGAAATTCCTAGGGTCAATGCATTCAATTACTCAAATAGAGCTAAAATATGGCAGAATAATCTTTAGACAATTTTTGTAGCGAACTATTTTGCATCCTATTAATATGTCCAGAAAGAAAATACAATTTTGAACACCAGTTATTTATACATTCTGTGAAAAGCTCTGGCTATTTACATGATAACTACATGCATACAAATTTGAATGTACAGTGATATAATGTAGCTTAAAAGTTCATAAGATAGTGCTTTTAAATTATTTTTAAAATATTAGGAAATACTAAAGAGTAAACTTACATTTAATATTCAAAATAATTCAATGTAGGATGGATAAATAAACACTACATTATCAGAAAGTACTTTAAACATTTTATACATGTTCATGGAAAATATTCAATACTGTGGACACATGATAATTATATTCCAAAAAGATTGAACAAAACAAACTGAGATAACTATTCAGAATATAATTTGTTTGTGATATTTATTAAAATTATATATAATAATTTTCATTTCAAAATTATCACTTAATTACTTTGTTCATAAATTAGGGGGCACTTCAAATTTATGCGCTGTGAAATTTTGAGATTTTAATAAAATACATGTTAGTTTCAGTGTTTCCCTTTGTAACTAGAGAACCATTTTAGACCCAAACCAATCCTTGTTTAACAGACACTCTTACTTGCCAACTCCAGTCCAAATTCTTGACAAACAACTTATGTAACTTTCTGGGTTTGCCTTATATAAGCCTCCTCAATTTTGTAGTCTGGTAGAACATAATTAGAGTGCTTTTTGAATCTGTGTCTCCTGAGCTGTAGACCTCACTGTGGCTTGAATAAAACTCTTTCTTATTCTTATGACAGACTGCTTATAAATTATTTGTGCCAACAAATATTAATATATAAATACATATGTATTCAATTTGCACTCAAAATCTGTCTTCCCTACAGAATGTAAGCAGTATGAGAGCAGTGATTTTTTTTCTTTTTAATTGACAAGATATTTGAAATGTTTGTCAAGCTGATCACATAAGTAAAGAAAAATAAATACATTTTATAACTAAATATTTATGAACCCATATGGAAATCTGTGTATGCCTATGAACAATAATGTATGATAATCAAAATACAATATCAACATTCAGATATTACATTTGTTCAAAGGACCTGCCTATTTTTTCCTATTTAATTAATTCATTTTCTAATTCTTTATTTATATAAAAACTAATAAACCTATAAAATTTCTCTCCATGCCATCCTTAGCAGTGTTCTAGTAAGAAACATCATGAAATTCTGTACATAAGTGTCAATAATTGATTCTGCATCCCACCCACATAAAAATTTTTTTGCTGTTTTTTAAGTCACTATGGGACAATGCCATTTGATTCCTTTGGATTAAAGATCTAAATGTAAGAACAGAAACTATAAAACTCCTAGAGGAGAACATAGGCAAAACACTCTCAGACATAAATCACAGCAGGATCCTTTATGATCCACCTCCCAGAATTCTGGCAATAAAAGCAAAAATAAACAAATGGGATCTAATTAAAATTAAAAGCTTCTGCACAACAAAGGAAAATATAAGCAAGGTGAAAAGATAGCCTTCTGAATGGGAGAAAATAATAGCAAATGAAGCAACTGACAAACAACTAATCTCAAAAATATACAAGCAACTTATGCAGCTCAATTCCATAAAAATAAACCACCCAATCAAAAAATGGGCCAAAGAACTAAATAGACATTTCTCCAAGGAAGACATACAGATGGCTAACAGACACATGAAAAGATGCTCAACATCACTCATTACTAGAGAAATGAAATCAAAACCACAATGAGGTACCACTTCACACCAGTCAGAATGTCTGCGATCCAAAAATCTGCAAGCAATAAATGCTGGAGAGGGTGTGGAGAAAAGGGAACCCTCCTACACTGTTGGTGGAAATGCAAACTAGTACAGCCACTATGGAGAACAGTGTGGAGATTCCTTAAAAAATTGCAAATAGAACTACCTTATGACCCAGCAATCCCATTGCTGGGCATACACACCGAGGAAACCAGAATTGAAAGAGACACATGTACCCCAATGTTCATCGCAGCACTGTGTATAATAGCCAGGACATGGAAACAACCTAGATGTCCATCAGCAGATGAATGGATAAGAAAGCTGTGGTACATATACACAATGGAGTATTACTCAGCTTTTAAAAAGAATTCATTTGAATCAGTTCTGATGAGATGGATGAAACTGGAGCCGATTATACAGAGTGAAGTAAGCCAGAAAGAAAAACACCAATACAGTATACTAACATATATGGAATTTAGAAAGATGGCAATGACGACCCTGTATGCAAGACAGCAAAAAAGACACAGATGTGTATAATGGACTTTTGGACTCAGAGGGAGAGGGCGAGGGTGGGATGATTTGGAAAAATAATAATAATAATAATAATTTCTGAGACTGAGGAATAAAATGGGTAAGGAACTTTAAAAATTCCTTATTTCAACTGTTATTTATAAACTAGCAAATTTTATATTATAATACCTGACTCATAACTAAGTTTATAAAAGAGGCCTGTAAGACCTCTGGTTGTATCTGTCTATATGTTTATGTATACATTATCTTTGTTTTTACCTTTGAATGGTTTTATCAAAATTAATTTGTAAGTGAACTCTACTTAATTGGATTCAAGGAAATTAAGGGCTTATATAAATTCTTAAAAAAAAGAAAAGAAGATAATTGGCCAGAATAATTTCAGGTTCACGTGAACTGGAAAATAATCAATATTAAATTAATACCTGGTATTAATGTTTAAGTTTGTTTTTTAATTAATAGAGATAGATCTATAGTATCACCAATATTAAAAATAATACCTTTATTGTACCTAGGTCTAATAGAAGTAATATAAGACATTATTGTGTCAGTTGCAAATTTGTCAGCAAGAAAAATAACCTGGTATGATGAAATTTTTGTAAATATATTAAATGCAAGTGAAAAAAGCAAAAAATAAAAAATAAAAACGAGATACTTTAAAAATAAATAAATAAATAAATAAAATAAAGCAACAATAAAATTTTATAGATTTTCATAATGTATACAAGTTATGTTCAGTTTTGCATGAATGTTACCCAGTTTAATAAATAAATATGCTTGCAGTTTTTGCAGCTCATCATTAAAAGAGTTGTTAGCACTTGCTGTATCAATATTTTCTATTATCATTAATTTCTTACATTATTTGAACCAAACTTTCACTCAATACAATACACACAAACTTGTATTATTACACTACCAAGATCCTCCCTTACTAAATTCAAATTCAATTTTCATTTTACAACCTAACTGAACCATCAGCAAGTAACCTAGTTAACATAAGTAGACCAGGAACAAACTCAACCGTGCAGCATCATTTTCTCCTCTTTGTAACATCTGGAACTAAGCACACTATACTCTCCAGCTTCCCTCTGTGGTAAGCAGAATAATGGTTCCCTAAGGATATGCGTGTGTGTTCAGTTGTTTTTGACTCTTTGTGACCCCATGGGCTGTAGCCCTCCAGGCTCCTCTGTCCACAGAATTTACCAGGCAAGAATACTGGAGTGGGTTGCCATTACCTCCTTCAGGGGATCTTCCCAACCCAGGGTTAAATCTACATTTCTTGTGTCTCTTGCACTGGCAGGGGGCTTATTTACCATGGTACCACCTGGGAAGTCCCCTAAGAATACCCATTTCCTAATTCCCAGAACCTGTGAATACATTACATTACATGGCAAAGGGGAATTACAGTTGCAAATATTACTGTTTGCTAATAGGTGAATCTTAAAGCTGAGAAATTATGCAAAATTATGCAGGTTAATGAGGAAGAGTAAAGCAGAAGAGTCAGGGTCAGAGCACAATGTGGGAAAACACTGATGGCCATTATAGCTTTTAAATGGAAGAAATCTATGTATGAGCCGAGGAATTCAGGTAGCCTTTGAAAGCTGGAATAGGCAATGAAATATTATGCCTTAAAATTGTCAAAAAGAAATATGCAGCCATGCAGGCAGAGTAGTTTATAAGATCCATGTTAAACTCTGGCCTTCAAAACTATAAGATAATAAAGTTGTACTGTTTGAGCTACTAAGTTGTAGTAATTTGTAAAAGCAGCAATAGGAAACTAATTGAGCCTTCTCCCTAACGACCACTGTTTTTCAGTCTCCTTTGGTGATTCCTTCTGTCTCTCCTTCTGTGAGCCAAATGAAAATCCGTGGACCACTCCTCTTCCTTACCTCAACTTTCTTTCTGTTTTCATCCAGACTTTGGCTTTGGATACTCTCAACACTTCAAAAACCACTTTTATGTGCTGAATTGTTTCCCTCCCCTTAAATATGTTGAACTCCTAACCCCTGAAACTCTTGACCATGAGCTTACTCAGAAACAGGATCTTTGCAGATGTAACAGAAATGTGATAGGTCATTAGGATTGATCATATCCAACATGAGGGCTTCCCTGGTTGCTCAGTGGTAAAGAATCCACCCACAACGCAGGAGACATGGGTTTGATCTTTGAGTCAGAAAGATTCCCTGGAGAAGGAAATGGCACCCACTCCAGTATTCTTTTTTTTTTTTTTTTAATTTTAGGTGTTTATTTTTTAAATTTTAAAATCTTTAATTCTTACATGCATTCCCAAACATGAACCCCCCTCCCACCACCCTCCCCATAACATCTTTCTGGGTCATCCCCATGCACCAGCCCCAAGCATGCTGCATCCTGCGTCAGACATAGACTGGCGATTCAATTCACATGATAGTATACATGTTAGAATGTCATTCTCCCAAATCATCCCACTCTCTCCCTCTCCCTCTGAGTCCAAAAGTCCGTTATACACATCTGTGTCTCTTTCCCTGTCTTGCATACAGGGTCGTCATTGCCAACTTCCTAAATTCCATATATATGTGTTAGTATACTGTATTGGTGTTTTTCTTTCTGGCTTACTTCACTCTGTATAATCGGCTCCAGTTTCATCCATCTCATCAGAACTGATTCAAATGAATTCTTTTTAACGGCTGAGTAATACTCCATTGTGTATATGTACCACCACTCCAGTATTCTTGACTGGGAAGTCCCATGGACAGAGGAGTCTGGCAGGCTACAGCCCATGGGGTTGCAAGAGTTAGACATGACTTAGCGACTAAACCACCACCACCAGTATGAATGGCATCTTTACAAGGGGAAAATACCATATGAAGACAGAGACACATAGGGAGACTGCCCTGACGATAACAGGAACAGAGATTGAAGAGATGTAGCTATAAACCAAGCAATGCCAATTGAAGGCTGCAGGCAAAAACTAAGAACACACAAGGATGCATCCTACCCAGTCTCAGAGGAGTGTGGCTTTGATGACACCTTGATTTTAGACATCTAGCTTACAGAAATGTGAGATAATAAATTTGTTCTTTTTTTTAAACATCTCAGTTTGTAGGGCTTTGTAATGGCAGATGTAGGAAGCCAACACAAGTACCAAATTCATATTAACTCTAACTCATTCTTTGAAAAAGAGGTTCCTCCATCCAAATTCTTACTGATATTTTGATCAGGAAATTATTATATATACATAAGTCATTGTATGGTACTTTGCCTTGTTGTACTTTGCAGATATTCCTTTTTTTCTTTACAAGTAAAAATTTGCAGCAACCCTGCATTGAACAAGTCTATCAGTTCAGTTCAGTTCAGTTCAGTCACTCAGTCGTGTCCGACTCTTTGCAACCCCATGAATCGCAGCACGCCAGGCCTCCCTGTCCATCACCATCTCCCGGAGTTCAATCAGACTCACGTCCATCGAGTCCATGATGCCATCCGGCCATCTCATCCTGGGTCGTCCCCTTCTCCTCCTGCCCCCAATCTCTCCCAGCATCAGAGTCTTTTCCAATGAGTCAACTCTTCGCGTGAGGTGGCCAAAGTACTGGAGCTTCAGCTTTAGCATCATTCCTTCCAAAGAAATCCCAGGGTTGATCTCCTTCAGAATGCACTGGATGGATCTCCTTGCAGTCCAAAGGACCCTCAAGAGTCTTCTCCAACACCACAGTTCAAACGCATCAATTCTTCGGCACTCAGCCTTCTTCACAGTCCAACTCCCATATCCATACATGACCACAGGAAATACCATAGCTTTGACTAGGCAGACCTTTGTTGGCAAAGTAATGTCTCTGCTTTTGAATATGCCATCTAGGCTGGTTATAACTTTTCTTCCAAGGAGTAAGCGTCTTTCAATTTCATGGCTGCAATCACCATCTGCAGTGATTCTGGAGCCCCAAAAAATAAAGTCTGACACTGTTTCTACTGTTTCCCCATCTATTTCCCATGAAGTGATGGGACCGGATGCCATGATCTTCGTTTTCTGAATGTGGAGCTTTAAGGCATCTTTTTCACTCTCCTCTTCCACTTTCATCAAGAGGCTTTTTAGTTCCTCTTCACTTTCTGCCATAAGGGTGGTGTCATCTGCATATCTGAGGTTATTGATATTTCTCCTGGCAATCCTGATTCCAGCTTGTGTTTCTTCCAGTCCAGCGTTTCTCATGATGTACTCTGCATAGAAGTTAAATAAGCGGGGTGACAATATACAGCCTTGACATACTCCTTTTCCTATTTGGAACCAGTCTGTTGTTCCATTTCCAGTTCTAACTGTTGCTTCCTGGCCTGCATACAGATTTCTCAAGAGGCAGGTTAGGTAGTCTGGTACTCCCATCTATTTCAGAATTTCCACAGTTTACTGTGGTCCACACAGTCGAAAGCTTTGGCATAGTCAATAAAGAAGAAATAGATGTTTTCCAGGAACTGTCTTGCTTTTTCATTGATCCAGCGGATGTTGACAATTTGATCTCTGGTTCTTCTGCCTTTTCTAAAACCAGATGGAGCATCTGTAAGTTCATGGTTCACATATTGCTGAAGCCTGACTTGGAGAATTTTGAGCATTACTTTACTAGCATGTGAGATGAGTGCAATTGTGTGGTAGTTTGAGCATTCTTTGGTATTGCCTTTCTTTGAGTTTGGAATGAAAACTGACCTTTTGCACTCCTGAGGCCATGGCTGAGTTTTCCAAAATTGCTGACATATTGAGTGCAGCACTTTCACAGCATCATCTTTCAGGATTTGAAATAGCTCAACTGGAGTTCCATCACCTCCACTAGCTATGTTCATAGTGATACTTCATAAAACCCACTTGACTTCCCATTCTAGGATGTCTGGCTCTTGGTGAGTGATCACACCATCATGATTACCTGGGTCGTGAAGATCTTTGTTGTATAGCTCTTCTGTGTATGCTTGCCACCTCTTCTTTTTATCTTCTACTTCTGTTAGGTCCCTACAATTTCTGTCCTTTATTGAGCCCATCTTTACATGAAATGTTCCCTTGGTATCTCTAATTTTCTTGAAGAGATCTCTAGTCTTTCCCATTCTATTGTTTTCCTTTACTTCTTTGTATTGATCGCTGAGGAAGGCTTTCTTATCTCTCTTTGGTATTCTTTGGAACTCTGCATTAAAATGGGTATATCTTTCCTTTTCTTCTTTGCTTTTCACTTCTCTTCTTTTCACACAATTATAAGGCCTCCTCAGACAGCCATTTTGCTTTTTTGCATTTCTTTTTCCTGGGGATGATTTTGATCCCTGTCTCCTGTACAATGTCATAAACCTGCATCCATAGTTCATCAGGTACTCTGTCTATCAGATGTAGTCCCTTAAATCTTCTTCTCACTTCCACTGTATAATCATAAGGAATTTGATTTAGGTCATATCTGAATGGTCTAGTGGTTTTCCCCACTGTCTTCAATTTCAGTCTGAATTTGGCAATAAGGAGTTCATGATCTGAGCTACAGTCAGCTCCCCATCTTGTTTTTGCTGACTGTATAGAGATTCTCCATCTTATTTCTAATTAGAATATATACAATTTTTTAGACATAACACTCTTGCACAGTTAATAGGATACTATATAGTGTAAACATAACTTTTGTAACTGAAGGGAAACCAAAATATTCTTGTTACTCTTTTTACTGTGCTACTTACTTCACAGCAGTAATTTGGAACTGAACTGGCAATATCTATGAGACACGCATGTAATGGATTATGTCTTTGCAAGTTGGCATCTGCAAAATTCCCTTCTAAAGCCCCCTCTGTGTGGCGAGGAACAGTTAAGAACTATATTTTCCAGTATGCATTTCCCTCTATGCTTCTGGGATAGGATTACCCATGAGAATATCACAGAATATTTAGATGTTAGAAAAAAGGAAAGTTATTATTCTCTTGTGGGAGTGATAGCCAGAGGTATGGGTAGGTAAGAGTCAGCCAGACTGGTAAATACACAAGATTCACCTGCTTTATTGGTACAGACTGTGAGAGTGTGGGGCTTATCAGTAAGTTATGAGATTTGAAACTTTCCAGTAAATACTTGACAATTATGGGCTTCAATGCTTTAGCGTCCATTCACCATACCTATCCCATGGAGGGAGGAGCCTGGTAGGCTATAGTCCACGGGGTCGCAAAGAGTCAGACACGACTGAGCGACTTCACTTTCTTTCTTTCTTTCTTTCTTTCTTTCTTTCTTTCTTTCTTTCTTTCTTTCACCGTACCTAACTATTAATACAACTTGCCTGACCTTCAGTAGTAACTTCCTTATTCACTGTGTCCTAACTTCCATCTCACCCAACAACACCATACATCCTAGTTTTTAAATCAAATTTCTGTTTTCCTGAATGAATGCAAACCAATTCAGGAATCCAAAATTCATTTAACTATAACATGCCCTTTGCTGACCACCAAATATTCCCCAGTCCAGTTACTAGAAGACTCACCTGTTTAGGCAGTCATGCCACAAATCCTGAAACTATCCTTGATAACTGTCTTTCTTTACACATTCCGTTCCTAAGTCATTATCAAATCCTACTTAAACATACAACAGAATCTGAATGGTTCTCATCACTGCTACCACACTGGACTACTAAAATTTATCTCGATTCTGATTATTGTCACAGTCTCTTAGCTGGTCTTCCTTCTTCTTCTCTTACTTCCCTGCAGTTTTTATTCTCAAGAAATCAGTTGGAAGATTACGGGTTTTCAACTAATATGGAAAACACCAATGAATTAAACTGGTACATACCATTAAAACAGAACTATAGACATAGAATTATATTACAGTGAATTGATGTTATATGAAGTCTAGCAGTGCCCTCTTGATTTTTATTCTATCTATGACACTTACTAACAGAGTGATCTTAGGCAAGTGATCAAGCACCTTTAAATACAATTGTTCTTCTTAAGGAGTTCAGTTCAGTTCAGTTATTCACTCATGTCTGACTCTTTGCAAACCCATGAACCTCAGCACAACAGGCCTCCCTGTCCACCATCAAGTCCCAGAGTCCACCCAAACCCATTTCCATTGAGTCGGTGATGCCATCCAACCATCTCATCCTCTGTCATGACCTCAATCTTTCCCAGCATCAAGGTCTTTTCAAATGAGTCAGCTCTTTGCATCAGGTAGCCAAAACACTGGAGCTTCAGCTTCTACATCAGTCCTTCCAATGAACACTCAGGACTGATCTCTTTTAGGATGGACTTGTTGGATGTCCTTGCAGTCCAAGGGACTCTCAAGAGTCTTCTCCAACACCACAGTTCAAACGCATCAATTCTTTGGTGCTCAGCTTTCTTTATAGTCCAGCTCTCACATCCCTACATGACCATTGGAAAAACCATAGCCTTGATTAGACAGACCTTTGTTGACAAAGTAATGTCTTTATTTTTTAATATGCTGTCGAGGTAGGTCATAACTTTCCTTCCAAGGAGTAAGCATCTTTTAATTTCATGGCTTCAATCACCATCTGCAGTGATTTCAGAGCCCAGAAAAATAAAGTCAGCCACTGTTTCCACTGTTTCCCCATGTATTTGCCATGAAGTGATGGAATCGGATGCCATGATCTTAATTTTCTGAATGTTGAGCTTTAAGCCAACTTTTTAACTCTCATTTTTCACTTTCATCAAGAGGCTCTTTAGTACTTCTTTACTTTCTGCCCTAAGGGTAGTGTCATCTGCATATCTGAGGTTATTGATATTTCTCCCACAATCTTCCAGCTTCTGCTTCCTCCAGTCCAGCATTTCTCATGATGTACTCTGCATATAAGTTAAATAAGCAAGGTAACAATATACAGCCTTGATGTACTCCTTTTCCCGTTTGGAAACAATCTGTTGTTTCATGTCCAGTTCTAACTGGTGCTTCCTGACCTGCATATAGGTTTCTCAAGCAGCAGGTCAGGTGGTCTGGTATTCCCATCTCTTGAAGAATCTTCCACAGTTTATTATGATCCACACAGTCAAAGACTTTGGCATAGTCAATAAAGCAGAAATAAATATTTTTCTGGAGCTCTCTTGCTTTTTTGATGATCCAGCAGATATTGGCAATTTGATGTCTGGTTCCTCTGACTTTTCTAAAAGCAGCTGGAACATCTGGAATTTCATGGTTCACATACTGCTGAAGCCTGGCTTAGAGAATTTTAAAAGAAATTTCTAAATTTTGAAATTGGAGAAATTCTAAAGGAGACAGCTAACAATACTTCCCCAGTGAATTGTTATCAGAGAACACAATAAAATGTGCTCTAAAATGGTGGCAATACTTACTGTAATTAGAAAAACTGTACTCCTAAATTGGAAAATATGACTAAAGTTCTTTGTTACCAGCTCCCAACTCCCATACAACATTTCTTCAAGAGGCATACGTATTCAACAATATACATGCAAACACATTTTTATTACTGGACAGAAAATCTCTTTCATTTTGACAGATGATCTGTGAACAAGTTTGAATAAATATTTGAGATCATAACTCTGAATTGTATTAAGAAGAATAATCAAAATCCTGCATGTGAGATACTAGTTTATTTTCTTAAAAAGCAATAAAAGCCAATTTCTTATGGGGAGGGTAGCAGGACTGACGGTGGTAGAATAGAACAAGAAAATATACTGATTTCAGAAAGAGAAGATGATCTGGATTACATATATGCGTGCATACAAATTATCTGGAATATATTTATAGAGAGATGAGAATTAGGTACCTAGTTCTGATGGATCAGAGTCTATCTATTGGTCAATTCCCAGGGTTGGAAAGATCCCGTGAAGAAGGAAATGGCAACTCACTCCAATATTCTTGCCTGGGAAATCCTATGGACAGATAAGCCTGGTGGGCTACAGTCCATGGGGCCACAAAAGAGTCAGACATGACTTACTGACTAGACAACATTGGTCAATTCATCTTCTTTGGGGGAAGAAAGCAATATTTCCATACTTTACTATTGTCATCTATAAAATATCCATAATTATAATCTTTTATCACGTTCATTTATTTTGAAGTATCTTCTCTAGAGTGCACTGTTTTAATTACTCCAAGTTAAAAATTTTTTTTTCATATAGTTGAATAGGTGTTATTTTTCCAAACAATGTCCTAAATATTACAGAGTATTGAGGCAGTTGGCTGTGTGGGGAGAAGGTAGAATGGTAGAATGGTGTCATTTTAGATGGTTATCTATCTAAATGTAAATGCTGGAGAGGGTGTGGAGAAAAGGGAACCCTCCTACACTGTTGGTGGGAATGCAAACTAGGACAGCCACTATGGAGAACAGTGTGGAGATTCCTTAAAAAATTGCAAATAGAACTACCTTATGACCCAGCAATCCCACTTCTGGGCATACACACCGAGGAAACCAGAATTGAAAGAGACACATGTACCCCAATGTTCATCGCAGCACTGTTTATAATAGCCAGGACATGGAAACAACCTAGATGTCCATCAGCAGACGAATGGATAAGAAAGCCGTGGTACATATACACAATGGAGTATTACTCAGCCGTTAAAAAGAATTCATTTGAATCAGTTCTGATGAGATGGATGAAACTGGAGCCGATTATACAGAGTGAAGTAAGCCAGAAAGAAAAACACCAATACAGTATACTAACACATATATATGGAATTTAGGAAGATGGCAATGACGACCCTGTATGCAAGACAGGGAAAGAGACACAGATGTGTATAACGGACTTTTGGACTCAGAGGGAGAGGGAGAGGGTGGGATGATTTGGGAGAATGACATTCTAACATGTATACTATCATGTGAATTGAATCGCCAGTCTATGTCTGACGCAGGATGCAGCATGCTTGGGGCTGGTGCATGGGGATGACCCAGAAAGATGTTATGGGGAGGGAGGTGGGAGGGGGGTTCATGTTTGGGAATGCATGTAAGAATTAAAGATTTTAAAATTTAAAAAAATAAAAATAAAAATAAAAAATGGAAAAAAAAAATGTTGCCATCACCAGATATGACCATCTTTCCTGAATCTTCAGTTATAGCTATGGGCAGGTTACTGAGACGTGCCATTCTTCATTCTATAAAACAAGGCTTCTCTATGCATTTTAGCCTATTTAATTATGTCAGTTTTTCTTCATACTTCAGTGGATATTTTAGAACCCAGGATTATTAGCTTGATTCAGGATCTCACTGTCCCACAGGAAACTTTCTTTGACTGTCTAAAGGCACATAAGATACTTACTACTTTGTATTGCCTTTCTATCAAGTTTTAACATGGGGAGTTGGCATGAATTTTCTCTCTTTTCTCATCCTCTCTGGATGAATGGGTAGTGTGTTCAAAACTCTACCCACCCAGGGACTTACAAACATAGAAGATTTCATTTTCTCCTTTTGACCCTCTAGCTCTACCAACTTGGAAAAAAATTATCAGATTTGGAAACTTTATGTTGCATTGCATCCATCAGGAAAATTTCATGCCTTAAGTTTCCTTCAGCATTGCCAACTTCCTCAATACAAAAATACTGTCCTTAATTTTGTAACATCTATTGCCTGAGGCAAAAATTCTTTCTTTACAATATAGTTAACTCAATACAGTAACCAGAAAGATACAAAAAAAATCAGATATTTCAAAATATCCTTATACTAGACTTTACACCACATTGAATCCTTCAATATGACTTCTGCATTACTAAAATATGCCCTTCATGTTACACAGATATATAACCCATTTTTCAGGACTCTAAAGGCTCTATAGGGTTAAAGTTAGCTTCTCCAGGTCTTATGAATAGATATAGATATCTTAAAATAGGTTTCTCAATTTATTGACCATAGCAGACAAAACATTGTCTATGGCATTAATACCTAGGGTCTTTAATGGATGTATGACAACTTAAGTAGTGAATTAAAACTCTTCTTAGTCTAATTATTAATGTTTTCCAGTTAAGACACATTTTTGCCCCCTTATTCAAAATAATCATAATAGCATAACCCACTGAGTTTTTCTTGATAATATGTATATGGAGAGGAAGTCAGACAAATTACAGGCCAAAAATAAAGTTCATTAAAACTCAGATTTTTAAACTTATTCTTCAGTATATTCTATAAAGTATTTTTTTTAAGTTTTCCTAAAAGTAAGAATTTAGATTATTTGAATATTTTTGCTATCATAAATATTGCATGTACTTTCACAAAGAGTTTTCTTAAATAAATTCCTTTACAAACGGACATAACTGGAACAAAGATGCACATATAATATTTCAGTAGATACTGCCAAATCACTCAAGTGTGGCAATAGTAACCTTCCACTAAAAGTTGCATTTGATATGATTTATTTTCCCAAATTTCAACTAATGGTCTTGCGAGAAGTGAAGTGAAAGTCACTCAGTCGTATCTGACTCTTTGCAACTCCATTGACTATATAGTCCATGGAATTCTCCAGGCCAGAATACTGGAGTGGGTACCCTTTCCCCTCTCCAGGGGAATCTTCCCAACCCAGGAATCAAACCAGGGTCTCCTGCATTGCAGGCAGATTCTTTAACAACTGAGCTATCAAGGAAGTCCAACGGTCTTAGACAATGTCTTAATTTTTACCTTAATATAGTAACTGATAATTACTATGTTTTTTTTTCATTTATATTGTAATTTGCATATATTTATTGGCTTTAAACATTTTCTTTTCTTGAGTTGTCACTTGTATCTTGTACTGATTTTATATTGTGTTTCTTTCTAAAATGTTAAAAATATATTACATAGTGTAATAAAATACATGGTATAGCAATATTTATAGCTAGTAATCCTTTAATATATGTGTCAAGGACAGCAGTTAGAACCTGACATAGAAAAACTGACTGGTTCAAAATTGGGAAAGGAGTATGACAAGGCTATATATTGCTTATTTAATTTTTATTCAGACTACATCATGCAAAATGCTGGGCTAGATGAATCACAAGCCAGAATCAAAGTTGCCAAGAGATATATCAACAATCTCATATATGCAGATATACCATTCTAATGGCAGAAAGTGAAGAGCAGCTAGAGAGCCTCTTGATGAGGGTGAAAGAAGAGAGTGAAAAAGCTGTCTTGAAACTCATGTTAAGAAAAAAAAAAACACAACAACTAAGAACATGGTATTCAGTCCCATCACTTCATTGCAAATTGAAGGGGGAAAAGTGGAAGCAGTGGCAGATTTTACTTTCTTGGGCTCCAAAATTACTGTGGACAGTGACTGTAGCCATGAAGTTAAAAGACACTTGCTTCTCGAAAGAAAAGCTATGACAAAACTAGACAGTGTATTAAAAAGCAGAGACATCCTTTTGCTGACAAAGTTGTGTATAGTCAAAGCTATGGGTTTTTTTTTTTTTTTTTTTTTTTTCAGTACTCATGTATGAATGTGAGAGTTGGACCATACAGAAGGCTGAGCACTGAAGAAGTGATGCTTTCAAATTGTGGTGCTGGAGAAGACTCTTGAAGAGAGTCCGTTGAAGAGCAAGGAGATCAAACCAGTCAGTTCTAAAGGAAATCGACCCTGAATATTCATTGAAAGGACTGATGCTCTAGCTAAAGCTCCAATATGTTGGCTACCTGATGTGAAGAGCTGACTCACTGGAAAAGACCCTCATGCTAGGAAAGATGAAGGCAGGAGGAGACAGTGATGACAGAGGATGAGATGGTTGAATGGCATCACTAACTCAATGGACATGAGTTTGAGCAAGCTCGGGGGTATAATGAAGGACAGGAATGACTGGCATGCTGCAGTCCATGGCATCACAAAAAATTGGATACAGTATACCGACCGAATAGCAGGAAAGCCCATATCAAGTCAAAGTATATCCAAACACTAATACAATTTTAATTCCAGCTTACCACTGTGGCTTTGAGTTCTCTTTTTGTTAGCACTTGGATATTCCCTTTCTTGTTTTTATGCTTAGATAAAAAAAATATATATATATATACGTATATATATATATTACTCTTGTGTTCAATATTTATACATCATAAACATTAGTTAAATCTACTGTAGCAAATAGTTACCTTTTAAAGTCTGTAAAATAATGTGGTAAACAATATGCCTGTTAAAATAATACAGTTGAGCTCTACAAATTGGAATAGCAGAAATACAGTTTACACTGTCCTGTTAAGTGCAAAGGTGAGTTAGAAAGTAATACTTATAACATGATTCTTTTTTGTTAAAATATATTTTAATTGTTTTGCATAGATATGAGTATTAGAGTAATAAATACGAAAGTATTCATAGCTAACTTTAGGAATTAGGATTAGAGTACAACTAATAGTTTTCTTCTCAGAAAGACTCAATCAGTATCTTTAAGACATTTTTAATTTCCTTTTATTTATTTTCTCTTACAATGCATCAGTATGCGATTGTATGAGTGCTTCTAAAAGACACATTTATAGATAATACTGCCTAGAACAAACATTGTAGAATTTCAGTAAACTTTACCTTCAATGTGTCCTTTTTTGGACTTTTAAAAAATATTGCTGTATTATTGAATTGCATTTAAAATATGCATATATTTTGTGATTAAAATGAATGCTTAAGACATAACATAGTGACTAAAATCAACAATACTTATATACTTTTGAGTTGCTACAGGACTATATCGTAAAGTGTTCTCACCACAAAAAAAATGATAATTATGTGATAAGATATAGATATCAGCTAATGCTATGGTGGAAATCATATTGCAATATATATCAAATAGACATGTTATACACCTTAAATTTACTGTTTATTCACTAAGTCTTGTCCACCTCTTTGTGACCCCATGGACTGCAGCATGCCAAGTTTCCCTCTCCTTCACCATCTCCCAGAGTTTGCTCACATTCATGTCCACTGAGTCAGTAATGTCATCCAAGCATCTCATCCTCTGTTTCCTCTTTCTCCTGCCCTCCACCTTTCCCAGAATTAGGGACTCTTCCAATGCGTTGGCTCTTCACATCAGGTGACCAAAGTATTGGAGCTTCAGCTTCAGCATCAATCTTTAGACTTATGTAATGCTAGTAATATATTTCAATTATATCTCAATAAAATAAAATGAATTAAACATTTGTTTTTCCTGTGGTTCTGTTTCTAGGCAAGAAAACTAAGTGATGAAAGAGAATGCTCATGCACTTTTGATAGCAATATAAATTGACTCAGTCACAATGGAAAACATCATGGAAATCCCTCAAAAAAATTAAAAATAGAACTACCAGAACATCCTGCAACTTTGTTTTGGGGCATATATCTAAAGAAAATGAAATCACTAACTAGAATATATCTGCACCCTCGTATTCTCTGCAGTACCATTTACAATAGCCAAGACATTTGCTATTATTTTTAGTGACTAAGTCATGTCTAACTCTTTTGTGACTCCATCGACTGAAGCCCACCAGGCTCCTCCATCCACAGGATTTCCCAGGCAAATGTACTGGAGTAGGTTGCCCTTTCCTTCTCCAGGGGATCTTCCTGACCCAGAGATTGAACCTGAATCTCCTGCCCTGGCAGGTGGATTCTTTACCACTGAGGCAGCAGAGTATTATTTAAAAGAAAATGTGGTACAATTTATAACATTTTATGTATATGTGCATATGTATATAAAATAGAAAGAGAAAAGAGACATTATCTCTAACATTACTACAAGAGACAATTATGCTTTAGTTTCATTATAAATAGTCAATATGAATACCTATGTATAAGTAAACAGATAACCAAGTCACCATGACATAGGGGGAAGGGAAAATACAATGGGTTGAACAAGGATGTGATTCAGGGAGGAAGTATGCAGGTTGTCTTAACAAAATTAATATGAACATATTTCAGCATTAGAAATAAGCAGACCCAGGGTATACAGATACATATCCTCCCTTATTTTTAATATACTACCAAAATAAAAATAAATCCTAGAATATGTTACAGAACTGTGGCAATTCAAGTACGAATATGATCCTATGACTAAGTTGGAAGAGATCATAGAAAAGCCCTATGACTTATTTGATAGATGTTGTTCAGTCACTAAGTTGTATCCAACTCTTTGCAACCCCATGGACTGCAGCATGCCAGGCTCCCCTTTCCTTCAATATATTCTGGAGTTTGTTCAGATTCATGTCCATTGAGTCAGTGACACGATCTAACCCATCTCAACCTCTGCCACTTCTTTTGCCTTCAATCTTTCTGAGCATCAGGGTCTTTTTCAATGAGTCTATTTGATAGAGCTGGGGTTTAATAAAGTCTTTATAAAAAACAGGATTTGTGACCTTGGGGATAAGTGAGGTTGGAAACTAGAATCAAAATCATTGCTACAAAACATAATCCAAGACAGACTATTCTCTTATGAGAATTACTCTACAGAGAAAATCTGCACAGGGATCGAGGAAAGTAACAGAAAATCTGCCTCATGTCTTGATGCTGGGGGATTGGAGAAATGTCTCTCATGAAAAATGAAATCCCCAAGTGTAGTCCATGTAAAACTGAGGCATGCAAATCTATACTGCATGTTATAGAAATTTAGGGAGGAGAAAAGAGAATGCAAAATCTGGTCCATGAACAGTAAAGTCACTGCAGATCTGCTCCCCTCTCAAAAAGCTCCAAAACAGCACTCACTGCTTTGCAAGGAACTTGGGAATGCAAGAGTCAAAAGTAACAAAAGACACTTCAATCCATTGAAGATGATTGTAATATTTGAAATTACAAAAGACACAGATATCCATCAGGGGATACATTATAAATAATAGATTAAGAACAACAAAACAATTTATCATGAAAGAACAGGCTGAAAAAGTCTAAAAAATTATTTGCATCAAATGTGTAAACAAATCTACCTCCTGAGAACCAGTATGCGGGTCAAGAGACAAAGAATAGGACATGGAAAAATGGACTGGTTCAAAATTGGGAAACAAGTACGTCAAGGCTGCATATTGTCACCCTGCTTATTTAACTTCTATGCAGAATACATCATGCAAAATTCCGCTCTGGATGAAGCATGAGCTGGAATCAAGATTGCCGGGAGAAATGTCAATAACCTCAGATATGCAGATGACACCACCCTTACGCAGAAAGCAAAGAGGAACTAAAGACCTTCTTGATGAGGTGAAAGAGGAGAGTGAAAAAGCTGGCTTAAAACTCAACATTCAAAAAGCTAAGATCATGGCATTTGGTCCCATCACTTCATGGCAAACAGATGAGGAAACAATGGAAACAAAGAAAGTCTTTCTTCTCTTGGGCTCCAAAATCACTGCAGATGGTGATTGCAGCCATGAAATGAAGACACTTGTTCTTTGGAAGAAAAGCTATGACCAACTAGACAGCATATTAAAAAGTAGAGACATTAATTTGCCAACAAAGGTCTGTAGAGTCAAAGCTATGGTTTTTCCAATAGTCATTTACAGATGTGAGAGTTGGACCATAAAGAAGGCTGAGTATAGAAGAATTGATACTTTTGAACTCTGGTGTTGGAGAAGACTCTTGAGAGTCCCTTGGACTGTAAGGAGATCAAACCAGCCAATCTAAAGGAAATCAGTCCTGATATTGATGTGAATAGCTGACTCATTAGAAAATAATCTGATGGTGGGAAAGATTGAAGCGCAGGAGGAGAAGGGGGCAGCAGAGGATGAGATGATTGGATGGCATCACCGACTCAGTGGACATCAGTTTGATGAAGCTCTGGGAAATGGTGAAGGACAGGATGGCCTGGTGTGCTGTAGTCCATGGGGTCAAGTCCATGGACAAGACTGAACAACAACCACAAAGTGTAGACAAACATATAAAAAATAAAACCATAATAAAAATAAAGGCTAAATATGAAGGAGCAACATTTTTAAAAGAAACGAATAGGATATTTAGAATTTTTAAATGGCATGCTTGAAATAGAAAAACAAAAATTCAATGGAGAAGTTAAGCAAATTTTAAAGATTTTCAGCAGTTCTAGAAAACAGACCTAAAAGAATTGGCTAGAACAAAGCACAGAAAAATGGACAGAAGGTTCTGTAGTATTTAACTAAGTATAGTGAGCATAGTGACACTGGAGTGCCTAAATTTAAAAAAAAGGCCATTTTAAAAATAATAAACTAGAGAAAATAAGGTAACCTCCTTTCCAGAGCCATGACACAAATTTTTCCTGGGCCACATTTCATATTCTAGTATATGTAAAGGGTGTCATGTGTAGCCATGCAATGCACAACCTACGTGATCTTATGTAGAGAACTCTCTTCCATTCCCTCCCTATTATGCTTTTCTAACATATTTTAACTCAAGTAATACAATATTTGCACCAGTAGTGTAAGAAATTAAATTACAAAATTATTTCAATCCAGCTTCTGTAAAATGGCTGCTTAAGAACTCCTAGAACTCTGTTTATAGGAATCCTTAGACATTCTTTTAGCTGACTTTAGTTCCCACTGAAATCATTTAAGTAAATTACAAGTTAACATTAAGATTTCCATTTTGTTATATTCAATTCAAAAAGCATACATTTGATAACAATTTTTGTGTCTTTAGTATATTTAGTTGACTGCACTGTGTTTGTTGAAATATTTTCTTCTTTATAAAAGAATTCACTCTATAAATCCCCCTGCTTCCTTTCTGTATGCAGTTCCAGAAGAAAAAATGCTTCTCATTCCCCAAAATATAAATGACTTCTCCCTCAGATAGTAACTTGTATGGAATTGGGAAAATTAGTTACTTCTTTCTGTCACTGCAGTTCTTTACTGAGAAAGCTCATTTCCCTGTGTATATTTTAATGCAATCCCAGAAGTTATAACAATAGCACTCTTTCATTTGGTATCATAGAATAATGAGCTCTTCCACTTTCTGCTTCAGTGTCATGCAATACATTTAAACCTTTAAAAAATGTATTCAGTATGATAGGAAAGCACCTCAGTAGGAATGTTACTAATGTGTAGTAGACATCCCAATGAATAAACCTTTCCTTATTCTCCAGATAGGGTTTTTATTCTGCATTACTATTCACAGTAAACAACAGACTGGTAAAATAGTCAGTACAGGTTTAATAATGAATTAAACTGCATTGCATTGACATTCTCTAAGCCAGTAAGCTCTATATAATTGATTTTCTTTCAGAGGTCAATGTGAAACAACAGTTTGAAAGTGACATCGCCAAATAAATTCCGATTGTTGACCCTTGCCGTAGCTGTCTTTCTGTATATCATTAGCTGAGGCATTAAACCCATAAGTTTCTTCATCACTGAGAACGTTTGCTGTTGGTTTGCTGTATATGATCTTTATTATGTTAAGGTAGGTTCACTCCATGCCCACTTTCTGGAGAGTTTTTATCATAAATGATTGTTGCATCTTGTTAAAAGCATTTTCTGCATCTATTGACATATTGCATGATTTTTATTCTTTAATTTGTTAATATGGCATATCACATTGATTGATTTGGGTATTTTGAAGAATCCCTGAATCCCTGGGATAAATTCCACTTGATCATGGTGCACAGTCCTTTCAATGTGTCATTGGATTCTGTTTGTTTGCTAGTATTTTGTTGAGGACTTTTGTGTCTATGTTCATCAGTGATATTGGCCTATAATTTTTTGTGTGTGTGCAGTATCTTTGTCTGATTTTAGTATCAAGGTGATGGTGGCCAAGTATCTGGATGATGGTGGCCTTGTAGAATAAGCTTGGAAGTATTCCTTTGTCTGGGGTTTTTCAGAAGAATTTGAGAAGGATAGGTGTCAGTTCTGCTCTAAATGTTTGATAGAATTTGGCTGTGAAGCCATCTGATCCCAGACTTTGTTGGAAGATTTTTAATTACAGTTTCAATTTCATTACTTGTGATTGGTCTGTCTATATCTTCTTTACCTTCCTTGTTCAGTCTTGGAAGTTTGTACCTTTCTAAGAATTTGCCCATTTCTTCCAAGTTGTTCATTTTATCAGCATATAGTTGTTTGTAGAAGACTCTTATGATCCTTTATATTTCTGTGCTGTCCATTTTTACAACAGAGAAGTTACCATTAATGTGATGCCTTATAAGCAGCTTATAATTGGTTGTTACATTTGCATCCCATATGTCCATGTATCTGTTCTAATTGAGGCATGTGAATATAAATATTTTTAACTTTAAGTCTATCATCTTGCTAGTTATTTCTTATTTGGTCCATCTGTTCTTTTCTCCTTTCATTTTTCTTCTTACTTTTGCATTAATGCAATATTATAGCTATTCTATTTAATGTATAATATTGTATTTTTAATTCATTTTTATATCTTTAGTTCATTTCCATAAGGTTTGAAAAATAATATCTTTTAAATATTAGATTCTGAGAACAAATGGTATCATACCATTTCACATACAGTGTAAAATACCAAGAATTTATTTATGTAAAATTTTTAAGACTTATTTTTCATATAAAACCTAGATTCTACTAATGGTAATACAACAAATTTCAGGAAAGGGAAATATCCCTGGAAGTCTTTGTTAGTCTCAAAATTTTCACCAACAGCAGGGCTTAAAAACTGGAACACTCAGTTTTTCAAAAGCTACTTACAGGTTATTTGTCAAGGCAGCAACAGTTTCCATGGGGATGGACTCAAGTACCCTCAACAAGAGGTTTCAGAAGTCTGTTAAATTTCAGTGACTGAAACTTAGCACTTTTCTAATAACAAAATCTAATTACTAAGTGCTAAATTCAGCAAAAATGTCTAAAACATTCTCCTAGAGCAACTGTCATGATTCTCTAAATGGTGACTAACTGAAAATAACTATAGGCCAGTTTTTTGAGTTGTTTCAGTGAAAAAAATTGTGTATCTTTAGCCCTGTAGAAAACCACCATGTTATAGAATTCATGACTCAGTTGCGTGTTGAAATAATATACTTTAAAAATATGATTGCTCTTCAGTAACGAAGATGAAGAAGTTGAATTTTCTGTGAAAGCTTGGACATACAAGGTCTGTTATTTGTCATAGAATATTGGCTTTCAGGTTTTGAAGCCAAATCCTCTTATTTATCAAAGTGCATTCTTATGATCTCCTGATGTTACCATTATTATAGAAGTAGTCACTCTGTATTATATCTGCTTCCTCTTGACACTGTATTAAATATCTAAGGTATATGATATTTCCCCTCAAAATTGTTTACTTACCAACATGGAGTAAAAATTCTACATTTTATTTTCTCTCTGCTGAAAAAGCATTTGGGAAAAAAAAAAAAACACATGCTCTAAAATAGTAGACTTTATCCAGATGGGTGAAGTAAAAGAAAGAATGCCTCCAGTTAGCCAAGTTTCAGTCACAGGAACATACGTTAAGGCATTTGGCTGAATTATCTAGTTATTTAATAAAACATCCTTTTTTATTTTGGGTGAAAACATTTTTTTTTGGGGGGGGGATAAATAAATAAACACAACCCTTAATATATTTCTTTAGAGAAAGCTAACAAGTATCAATTAACTTCCCCTTCCCACTCTGAGAGTAGGTGTCCTATATTTATTCCTATCTTATGTTTATGTCCCAGTTGCAGTACATCTGAATCCTAGTCTCAGTTCTGATCACCAAGTATTAGAAAATGAAATGAAGAAGTCCATGTCTGTGAGTGAGAATAATTTAGAAAGTCTAAAATGAATGCTAATTAAAAATAATTGAAATAGTTAGATGGGTACTGGAAACAGCCAACATTAGGGAAAAAAAAAAACTATATCAAGTTAAATGTCATTTATTAGGTAACATGACCTCCAACTTCCCCGAAAGTACTGGATTATTGAAGAGTTTCTTCATTTTGCCACCGTTATAATATTTACAACACTATAAGACAGCTGAACAGTTTTTTTTTTTTCAGTAATACTGCTTACTTATATAGTTATATAAATGTTTATTTTTAAATATATGTTCAAATGTTTAAAATGTACAGAAATTAAGAAATCTAAAGCACTATTTTAACAAAAAAACTGATTTACAATAATATCAAGAATACTAAAATATCTGAGGATGAATACTGTGAAATATGTATTGTTCAATAACAAATGCAAAATATTGCTGAGAGAGATTAAAGACCTAAATAAATAGAGAGTTTATATGGGCAAAGAATGTTGCCTGCCATTTCAGTAACATGTTGACTGCCATCAAGCCTTCATTCACTGCAGCCCCTCTGATGGTGCACCCTGAAGGAATTCCTCTAAGGGTGGAGAAAAAAAAATAGGATACTGGCCCTAAATAGTTAAGATGCTTGTCTGAAGAATACTTAAGGTGCTTATCTAAATAATAATTTCAATGAACTCAGAGTCCTGCATCTGTCCATACATAAAGAAGCATTATAATCACTAACTTGAGATGTCTGTATTTTGTGTGTGTGATTAGCAGTAATCTTTTGATGTTCAACTGCCTTTTTTTTTTTTTTTTTCAGCAAAAGCTTCTCTACATAGTGGCTCCTCCCTTGCCTCTTTGGAACAGTTCTTCAGAGCTACCTGAGAGGCTATCTCCCAGGCTATAGTCTTCAGAAAGGTTTGTGAATAAAACATAACCAGAAGCTTTCAGATTGTTTGTTTTTCTTGAGTCAACAGATCATGGATGTGAAGATTCAATACTTTTAAGATGACAATTTGTCATCTTAAATGACTTGGGGCTTCTATGCATGTAATCTATACATGGGGCTTCCCTGTTGACTCAACAGTAAAGAATCTGCTTGCAATGAAGGAGACACACAGGAGACATGGTTTCAATCCTGAGTCAGGAAGATCCCAGGGAAGAGGGCATAGAAACACACTCTAGTATTCCTGCCAGGAAAATCCCATCGACAGAGGAGCTACAATCCATGGGGTTGCAAAGAGTAGAACACGACTGAAGCAACTGCACACACACACACACACAAATACACACATACACAATCACGCACACACACACTCAAAGAATAGATATAAGACAACTCCATCAAAATTCCAGTGAATTATTTTGGAAAAATTAAAAGCTGACTCTAAAATGAATCTTAGAATACAAAAATCTGTAACAGCAAAACATTCTTGACAAGAAAGATCTAAACTGGGAGTCTTTTACCTTAGTAGACTGAAAAAATTTCCACCTTCAGCACTAGGCAAGGAAAGGATCCAGTCACAGTCCCCCTGATCTGATAGAGTGGGTAACATACTGAGAAGGAGAAGGCCATGTGACCACAGAGGCAGAGACTGGAGGGATGAGACTACCAGTCAAGGAACTGTGGCAACTACCATAAGCTGCACAAAACAAGGAATGGATTCTCCCTGAAAAACTCCAGAAGGAGCACAGCTTTGCTGGCATCTTGAGCATGCATGTTTCAGCTCAAGAAAACTGGCTTTGGACTTCTGTCTTCTAGAAATGTGAGGGAATACATTTCTCTTGTTTTCAGTCACCAATTTTGTGGTACTTCATTACTGAAGCCATGAGTAGCTAACACAAATATGGTAGTCAAGACAGTATAAACTTGGAATAAATACAAATAAAATAGAATATAGATTCCAGAAATAAATTCATACTTACATGGTCAAGTTAATTTCAACACAAAGGCCAAATCAAATCGATGGGAAAAGAAACAAATTTAAGATACACATTACTGAACTAATTTTATTTTCTGTACAGGCTTTCTATATGGAAATTTATGAACTTCAACTCATACATGACACCATACAGAAGTTACATTTATGATGAATCATAGACCTAAATATGAAAGCTAAATTTACAAATCTTTTGGAAAAAAAAGGAACCTTTGCCACATTCCATAACTGTGAAGTACTTCAAAAACATTGTGTTTAAAGTAACAGATAGACACAAAAGTGTAACTAATATTGATATACAGTGAAAGGAATTGGAGACGTTTTATTTCTGAAGGAATGAATATTATGAAAGGAATTGGAGACATTTTACTTCTGAAGGAATGGATATTATGACACAAACAGCTTTATTTATTCCTTTCTGATATTTATGCTTTTGATATTTTCACACCTATTTCATGTTGAATAGAAAATAGATGAGAGTAGTTTTCCCTAATTTTATGATCAAAAGATTCAATTTAACCCTGTAATAAGATGTTCAAATGCAATTTTGGTAAATATTTATTATCAGATTCAATTTAATTTTGCATTAGTTTACTTATCATTAATCAATATGGGATTCTGTCAAATAATTAAAATGTATTTTTTCTTTTACTTTTTTCCCTAATTCATATGCTGTAAGCTACTTTTTATAATGTCAATTAATCCTGCATTTCTGGAATAAAAACCACTTTTATATGACATCTTGTCCATATTATATATTGTTAGGGTCAATTGTCTAATATTGCAACTGTGCTCATAAGGGATATTGGTTTGTCATTTCCTTTCCTTGTAATCTTTTTATCCAGTGAACCAGTGAAGTTGCTCAGTCATGTCTGATTCTTTGCAGTCCCATGGACTGTAGCTTACCAGGCTCCACCATCCATGGGATTTTCCAGGCAAGAGTACTGGAGTGGGGTGCCATTTCCTTCTCCAGGGGATCTTCCCGACCCAGGGTTCGAACCCAGGTCTCCTGCATTGCAGGCAGACGCTTTACCATCTGAGCCACCAGGGAAGCAGGTTTTGGTATATCAATAACACTGTTTTCATAAAATAAGTTGGAAAATGGCATCTTTCATTTTTCTGAAGCAGTTGTTTTTCCTTTTTTTTTTTTTAATTTGCTATTTGACAGAGATTTGGTATTATTTTCCCCCTAAATATTTGATAGAATTCTATAGCGAAGGCAAATAAACATGGAATTTCTTATGGAAAGAAAATTTCTTAACTGCAAATTTAAATTATTTAATAGAAACAGAATTATTCAGGCTATCTCCTTCTTTAGAGAATTTAGATGGTTTATGTCTTAAAAGGAATTTTTCCGTTTCATCTAAGTTTCCAGTTTTGTTGATCTAATATTCCTTATAATATATTTGCATTACTTATTAAGGTCTGTAAGACATGTAACCCTTATATTGATTGGTGTTTTCACTTAAACTAAGGGCTTATTATTTAATGTATTTTTTTAGAATAATGATTGGTGTTTTCTCTCTTCAACTAAGAGCTTATAACTTTTTTAACTTTACTTTTTATTTTTATAATGCACACTTATGTACACATATTTATACTTGGCAAATTATGAATTCACAGTGGCCCATAATACACATGTAATCTATACAGAAAAGTGAAACCATGGTTTAGTAGAAGGCCGGTGGACTGAGAACAAAACATTGACTCAGGTCATCCTTGACAGCTTGTTCAAGACATTTAGTGCACATGCCTCAGCTTACTCATCCATGTGGGACATGGTCTGGTGGTACCAGCAAGAACCTTTCAAGAGGTTGAGCAAGTCTAAATCCCAGTCATGTGCTTTGGTGGTTGTGTTATTTAATCCTGTGATCCTCGGTTTTCTTCTCTGTCTCAGGGGTAGCAGCGCCTCCCTCATGGAGTGCTATGCCTGACACACTGAAATCTTCTGCAAATGATAGGGAGAAAGGCTTGGCAACTGCATCCTTCCCTTGAATGGAGAAGGAAAGTGTTGGGTTCCTTTTCATTGTACTATCAAAGGTGTGCAGAGGGCCACAACGACACAATGTTGAACGCCAACAACAAGGTGCATTTCCCACTTGAAACACACCTGCCGTAAGAGTCTCATGTCTTCAGCAGAGTCAAGCAACAACTTGCTTCAAAGACCCATGAATTATCTTGATAATAAAGCTTCCTTTTTCCAGCAATGGAACTTTCAAATGTTGACAAAAGTTAATTGGTAAACTTTTTTAACTTTTCAATGAAGCAGGTTTTAGTTTTATTTTGGGAGGTGCCTTTTTGGCTCTTATCTTTATTCTCTTCATTCTACTGACTTTGGACTTGTTTTATTTCTCTTAACTTTGAGATGGACTCTTAGGTCCATCTTTATTCCTGTAGATCCTCCTTTAGATCTTTCTTCCTTTACAATTTGGCATTTTAGGAACTCACTGGCCAAAGATCTGTTTCTTATTGGTTTGATACAAAATACTGATATTGACAAAGATGTCATAAAGGCCATTATATGAATAAAATTATACAGTCATTTTTTATAAACTAGCTTATTACCAAAAACCAGCATTAATTCAGGAAATATTAAGATATCACAGCAATTGAAAACTTGTAATGCCCTATAGTTGTATGGTCTAAGTGAAAGAAACATGGTTATGATTTAGCAAGATTTAACACTAATCCTGAACAATGTTTCCAGTACTGTTGTGAGTCTGAAATATTTTTTTCTAAACCTACTATTCTTTAATAACAATGATGATGTAAAAGTAAATTTTAAACAAGTATGTTAGAAGAAAGAACAAACTATCTTTAAAATTATATAAGTGGTTCCAAAAAAACATCTACTTCTGCCTTCTTAACTACGCTAAAGCCTTTGACTGTGTGGATCACAACAAACTGTGGAAAATTCTTAAAGAGATGGGAATAACAGACCACCTGACCTGCCTCCTGAGAAATCTGTATGCAGGTAAAGAAGCAACAGTCAAAACCGGATATAGAACAATGGACTGGTTCCAAATTGGGCAAGGCTGCATATTGTCAACTTGATTATTTAATTTATATGCAGAGTACATCATGGGAAATGCCAGACTGGGTGAATCACAAGTTGGAATCAAGATTGCAGGGAGAAATATCAATAACTTCAGATAAGGAGATGACACCATCCTTATGACAGAAAGCAAAGAGTAAAGAAAGAGCCTCTTGATGAAAGTAAAAGAGGAGAGTGAAAACGCGGCTTAAAACTTAACATTCAATAAACTAAGATCATGGCATCCGGTCCCATCACTTCATGGCAAGTAGATGGGGGAACATTGGAAACAGTGACAGGCTTTATTTTCTTGGGCTCCAAAATCACTGCAGATGGTGACTGCAGCCATGAAACTAAAATATGCTTGCCCCTTGGAAGAAAAGCTATGACCAACCTAGACAGCATGTTAAAGAGCGGAGATATTAATTTACCAACAAAGGTCTGTATAATCAAACTATGGTTTTTCCAGTAGTCATGTATGGATGTGACTAAAAAGAACCATAAAGAAAGCTGAGTGCTGAAGAATTGATGCATTTGAACTGTGGTGTTGGAGAAGACTCTTGAGAGTCCCTTGGACTGCAAGGAGATCCAACCAGTCTATCCTAAAGGAAGTTAGTCCTGAATATTCATTGGGAGGACTGATGCTGAAGCTGAAGCTCCAATACTTTGGCCACCTGATGCGACAAATTGACTCAGTGTAAAAGACCCTGATGCTGGGAAAGATTGAAAGCAAAAGGAGAAGGGGACAAGAGGGCATGAGATGTTTGGATGGCATCATTGACTTGATGGACATGAGTTTGAGCAAACTCTGGGAGTCGGTGAAGGACAGGGAGGCCTGGTGTGCTGTAGTCCATGGGGTTGCAAATAGTTGGACACAGCTGAGTGACTGAACTGAACTGAAGAAGTGGTCATAACATATGCCACTGATATTTTAGAAAAATGTATCTTAACAGCTGTGTTGAGATTTTCATTAATAAAATTGCTTTGTTTTGGGGTGGCTTTTTTATACCCTCCAAGTTTGTGGTATTTATAATATGTTGTGATTTACTTTCTCATTTTAAACTCTTATTCTTATGTAAATTGGTAATTGTAACTTACATTACTTCCCTAAGAAGATTTCACACATTACATAAGCTTCAGGCATCTCAATACCTGAATCATCCCTGCCTGTATCAATTCACATTATCAACAGTAATAATTACCATTTGATAAGAGCCTAAGAGAATATTACCTTTTCTATCATACAATTTGTAGACATACCATTGACACAGGTAATAACTGAACTGGCATTAGAATAGAGCCAATATCTGTAAAGTTCGAACTACGTTTTTACTCTACTGCCTTTGATATACTGACATGAATAGCTCATTGTTTTCTATTGCTTTAGGTTTACATTTTTTTAAACTGTGTCATTTCCTATGATATATTGACATAAATAGCTCATTGTTTTCTACTGCCTTAGGTTTACTTTTTTTTTTTTTTAACCTGTGTCATTTCCTATGCTCCTTCACCTTCTCTTGCTCCCTGCACAGCCCTCATCCTACAGAGTGGCTTTATCTTTTCTATTTATTTATATCTGATTCTGTTGTGCTCTACCTCATCCTAAGCCATGTCCTTTCTCTGGCAATTAAACCCTGAATTTACCTTTCTCATCTACATGTATGGGGAAAATCCTTTCTTCCATACCCACATTAATATAAACACAAGTTTTAGTATTTTGTGTCCTGCTTTCTATTATGTTATCCTCCTTCCTGTTTGACTAATATTATTTCTTTTTTTTTTCTAGCTTACATGTTAATCCTGTGTCCATGACACTTGGCTCCTTATATTTATTATTTTGACAAGTGTGATGGAGCTTCTTATATCATAGTTAAGCTTGCAGGTTTACAAATACTGGAGGAAATTGCAAATGCAAGTCAATATACTGTTACAAAAAGTTGGAAAAAACAAATCACAGGCTGATGGTAATTTAAGAACTTGTAAATTATCTAATGAGCTGGCAATAATTTTATTAATATAATATGAAATTTCCTAAAATTAATATGGTAGAGAAAAACAAAACACTTACCATTAAAACCTCATTGAAAAAAAAATGTATATATAGGAGACAATCTTCCTTAGTAAACTTGTCTGATACACACTGTCACAAATATCTCTCAATAATATTTGTAATGTTAATTATTAATTGTTACATTTAATTATTTTAATAGACTATAAGCGATTTTAAGTCTTGCAAACTGGAGAAGGTGTTACAATTATCCCCATCTGACAGATTTTGAAATTTAAAGTTTGGCAAATTGAATTACTTTGAAACATTCTCTATTAAGCAACAGAATAAACTATTGAGTGTATGTTTGACTTTAATTACCATGCTCTTGACCACTGTCATGTGCTGCCTTCCAGTAATATCTAGGTTTTCTTTAGAAAAAAGAACCAGTTTTTAAGAAAACCAGTAAGTAAACATAGAAGAGCTCAGATACTGCAAATGATAGTGATTAATGAGTCTCTAATCATGTAAGTCTGTTACTTTGCTTTTTTATTTAGGGGAGACTGAAATTAACAATTCATAAGGAGTGTGACATGTTTAAATGTAATATTAAAAAAGGAATAGTTCTATTGGAAATCCATGATATACTGAAGACAATAAGTGATGTCTTTCATTAAATCATTTGAAAAATGTGTTATGTCCTAAAAAATCAGACTCTAAGCTCTATCAAACTCAATAAGAGGATTTAAACTTGATCTTTCCCACAGATTCTCTCCATGGTATTTTTATATTTCACGAAATCATCTTTTATATAAGTGTGTTTTCTAGTGCAGAATTGCACTGCAATTTCTGTTTGTGCAGTGAAAAAACTGGACTAGATATAAGATGCATGTCATTGAAACTATGAATAAGGGCATGCAAATCAATAGTTGGAAGACAAGACTTTTACCCCACTGGATTAAAATTTTCCAGACAATGTATAGCAAGGGATCATTGCCTTCATTTCTTTCGTTGCTGACTATGCTCAGTTGAGAAGCAGAATGGCAAAAACTAGTGACATTTTAAAAGAGCTATTGTGTATCATTAAAGGCATATTCCTATTTTGGTTTCAAAAAACAAATTTAAATCAGACTAACAAATCTCGTTCTACTTTCATTTTGTAAAATCTACCATGGTTCTATCATGTAGACTGGGCTAAAATCAGTTGCAGGTTTATATATGTAGTCTGTATGTGACAAACATGTGTATGTATGTGTTTCTTGGCATACTTCACTTTCTCCATCAGAGTATATACTCTTTAGAAAGTATTAGATTTTCTATGTCTTATTGACCAGGGCTATATTTTAAACAAATTTTACTGGAATATAGTTGATTTACAATGTTGTGTTACCATCTATAAAACTATGCATCTATTTATATTAATTGAGTAAAGTGTAGAAAAGGAAAATCTTTGGTACACTGGCTCTATTTCTTAGTTTTTCCAATATTAATTCATTTTTAATGAATTAATTTAATTCAATGGATAAATTATCTAATGAATAAATTATTAATGAAATATTTTAATGAATAAATAGATCAAGTATGTTAAGACATGTGGTTTTAATGATTTCAAATTAATATGAAACCTATTTTAAAATTAACAGGTTTCCTAATTTATTTTAAATAATATTAAAGACCACATCCTAAAAATTTGGAAATTAATTAAAAATGGGATCATTAACTTTATGATCATTGGATATAAATTTTCCTGTGTATTTTTTTCACTAAGAGGAGAATTGAGCCATATGAGGAAGCAAAACTATTTTTCTCTTCTTTGCCTTAACTGTTCATCCTTGTTACCTGATTGATTTGCTTGCCAGAATTAATTGAGAAGGATAGCCCTGGAAACATTATGCAAATTCCATCTCATGGCTTTATGTAAAATAAATTGATAATTATACAATATTGTTCAAGGGTGCTATTCCCCAAGTTGAAATATACCATAATTTATTCAGTTTTCAGAATTATAGGAATACTGCACCAAGCAATTCTGCATGGAAAAGGATCCACATAAAACCTTTTATTTGCTTCTAAAAGCAGCATTTTTTAAGGGTGGTATAAAAGTAATTTTAGTCAAAATGTTATATTTTGCATCAATGCATACATACATTTGTGTTGTCCTGACAACCTTAACAATGTTTATACAAACCAAGAAAATTCCAAATTTTCAATTCTGTGAAAGGTGCATTAATTTTCTTAGGCTTGTTTGGTGGAATATAGCTTTGTAAGTCAGTGACAATAGCCATGATGTCAGATTTAACAATCTTTCCATATATAATTGCTGGGTGCTCATTGAAAATTCCAAATATTTTTCTGATAGGTCTTGTATAAATTTGAAAGTTGTGCTTGTTTTCTAGAATATTCTAGTTATAGATAATATTTTAAACAACAATTGTAAGATTAAGTAAATCAAGCTAAAATTTTATAATTTTCTTCTAATTCATATAACTTTTTTTTCCTTTGTGGTACTATGAATATTCCATGTCCATCTTTTCTCTTTTAAGGACCTCTGGAGTAACTAGGCAAAATTAGAGTAGGAAGCTAATTTTCCTTCCTTCTTTTTTTCTATTAATCATATGTTGTTTTGTTAATGCTGTTACTTCTACCTTCACTGACTCTATATATCTTCCCCCACACTCTGAATCTATTTTTTCCTGAGTGTAAATGATTTTTCTAAACTCAAATGAAATGTCACTTTCAAGGTTTAGGTATTACTGGGACTGAAAAAAGATAATAAAAATTAAAATGTACTGTATGTGTTAGATACATATCTATTAAGTTTCATATGCAAAAATTCATTGAGTCCTGACTTCATCCATGTGAACTACCAGTATTAATCTCATTAGCATAGATGAATAAACTGACATTTAGTAAAGCTCTATAACGTTTCCAAGGTTATACAGAGAGAAACACAGGCACTGGGTTTTAATGCGCCAGTAACGTTGGGCAGGAGGAGAAGGTGACGACAGAGGATGAGATGGCTGGATGGCATCACTGACTCAATGGACATGAGTCTGAGGGAACTCCAGGAGTTGGTGATGGACAGGGAGGCCTGGCGTGCTGCGATTCATGGGGTTGCAAAGAGTCGGACATGACTGAGCGACTGAACTGAACTGAACCGAACTGAACTGAATGTTAACCAATACTCCCTCCTGCGTGTATCACTTTATGCTGTAATTCTTTTGTGAGTATATTATCCAGCTACAATCTTGAAGTTCTACAGTATAGTCAATATTAGGTGAATTAACAAAAAGTGGGTAAATATTTTTTCCATATATAACACGCTGTAAGGAATTAGTCTATCAGACAGAGGGTTCCTTCTGCAAAAGGGACTTAGTAAATATTACTGGGGAAGGTGCCATATGGGTAGAGTACTGTCAATCAGTTTATCACACTTCCATCAGAGGCCTTATATCCATGCTGAAGGGAAGGAATGTTCAAATGAAAATATTGGGTTAATCAAAAAGTTCATTGAAGTTTTTCTGTAACATGTGATGGTAAAACCCAAACGGACATTTTGGCCAATCCAATATGAATAAAGACTAAATGACCTTACCACAAAACTTTAGTTGTATCACAGATTTTCCAGTACTTAAATAACAATGACTTCAACTGTACTGTTTGCCATGAAGTGATAGAGTGAAATGAAGTGATGTCCAGTCCCATCACTTCATGGCAAATAGATGGGGAAAAAACAAAACAAAACAACATGGATACAGTGACAGACTTAGTTTTCTTGGCCTCCAAAATCATGGCAGACAGTGACTGCAGCCACGAAATTAAGACACTTGCTCCTTGGAAGAAATGCTATGTCCAACCTAGACAGCATATTTAAAAGCAGAGACATCACTTTGCCAACAAAAATCTGTATAGTCAAAGCTATGGTTTTCCCAGCAGTCTTGTACAGATGTGAGAGCTGGGCCATAAAGAAGGCTGAGCACCAAAGAATTGATGTTTTCACTGTGATTGTTCAAAATGCACAGAGTTTCGAGAAGACTCCTGGAGACGACCGTGGCTGAAAAAGGCTCTTGAGAGTCCCTTGGACAGCAAGGAGATTAAACCAGTCAATCTTAAAGGAAATCAACACTGAATATTCATTGGAAGGACTGATACTGAAGCTGAA
Organism: Ovis canadensis; assembly: GCF_042477335.2. Taxonomy (NCBI): domain Eukaryota; kingdom Metazoa; phylum Chordata; class Mammalia; order Artiodactyla; family Bovidae; genus Ovis; species Ovis canadensis. The sequence continues at coordinate 79,124,423 of NC_091254.1, forward strand.
ATTCCAATACTTGGCCACCTGATATGAAGAAACAACTCACTGGAAAAGACCCTCACGCTGGGAAAGATTGAAGGCAGGAGGAGAAGGGGATGAGAGAAGATGAGGTGGTTGGATGGCATCGTTGACTCAATGGATATGGAGTTTGAGCAAATTTCAGGAGTTGGTGAAGGACAGGGAAGCCTGCTGTGTTGCAGTACATTGGGTTGCAAAAAGTTGGACATGACTTAATGACTGAACAATAACAACTGTACTGTGATGCATAATGGTATTCATAGCCTTATTTCACTATCAGTAACTTAAAAGAAGCTTCATAGTACAAGTGCTCTTGAGACAGACATGCTTTCTACACTACAAATGCAGAAACTTTAAGATGGCAAATTTCAAAGAATGAATGAAAAGACAACACCATGTTAGAAATAATTTTCTGGAAACTGAAAGAAATACATTGAGAAAAATTGAGTTAATTCTGTAAGTGAGAAGCTGATTAACAAGGAGAGGGTTGGGTTTTTCTTTTAACAATTATTTATTTTATTTTACAATTATTTCCTTATACTTGGAAAAACAAAAATTATAGTGAGTGGAAATTTTTATTGATAGAAGTGAAACATCTACCACATAGATGTTAAAAGAGTTAAAATTTTAATTTACCTACCTAGAACTAAAATATGCAAAGTGGTAAAACTGGAGACCAAAAATTAAAATGATGACAAATGTTTTAGTCCTTAGGATTCTTTCATGATTTATTTCAATTAAAAAGTATAGAATATGTCTAAACATCTTATTTTCTTTATTCATACAGCAAAATTATCTGCCATGCTATAGATTATGCAAGTTGTTTTGAAAACTCCACAGTTATTTGACCAATCAACTGCTTAGCAATTCTCTTCAATGTGAAAAGTTGACATTTCTTCATTATTCATATGAATTTTACATTTTATTTTTATTTTTACTTTATTTTACTTTACAATACTGTATTGGTTTTGCCATACATTGACACGAACATTTTAGACTAATGGGACTTCTATGACATCAGCCAAGACCAACTTTTATTTCCAGAAAGTGAAATGTCTAGAAGAAAATCTTTAAGAATTAATCTCTTGCTTGTTTGAAGTTCTAAATAAGCAATACAAGATGGTCATATACTTTGAATTGTAACATAAAAACTTTTTACAAGTAAACATCCAAGCAGTTTCACAATTTAGAAATTTTGATTTTCAAATCAAAAGCATGGTATAAAATTCTTTAAATTTGATGTTACTTTTATTTATATAGTTTCTCACATCCAGAATCTGAGCAGGATGGTAATAAACAGAAAGACCCTAAATCACAGAGGCAATAGAGAGCAAATCTTCGAGTCAACTTGTTTTCTGAATCCAGCATCCATCATGCATCTCAGGTGGTTTTCTTTGTTCATCTTATTTTGCTCTAGCTTAGTTATCTGATATGCTGTTGTTTAGTTGCTAAGTCATGTCTGACTCTTTGGGACTCCATGGACTGTAGCCCACCAGGCTCCTCTGTCCATGGAATTTTCCAGGTAGAGATACTGGAGTGGGTTGCCATTTCCTTTGCCATTTTATTTATTATAGGGGAAATTAACTAAAATGGTTCTTCCTGCACATAAAAAGCAGACAATTTGTGTTTCATTACTTTACATGTCCTGTCAAACTCTGGGAGAATACTACAATGATACTGATTTCTTTATATTTCTGTATATAGGTATGCACAAAATTGTATTAAAATTGAGTGTTTGTCAAGTAAGTAATGAAAGTATGTTATATTCATTTATGGGGTGAAAAGCCCTAACAAGATCAGTGAAAGTAAAAATTTTTCAGAGCTCAGGAACACCATCATGTTACCAGAATCAAAAATAGGTTATCAGCCAAAAATCAGTCATTCATTTACTTTGATGAAAAACATCTTTCTCAATAAGGGTTTGTTTATTGGCTATGTATGCTTAGAATTATTTTTAATATTTATGTCTGGAGAAGGAAATGGAAACCCACTCCAGTACTCTTGTTTGGAGAATCCCATGGAAGGAGGAGCCTGGTCGGCTATAGTCCATGGGGTCACAAAGAGTTGGACATGACTGAACGACTTCACTTTCACTTTCATTTTCATTAAACACTGCACTAGAAATAATAGACTTGTCATTGTCAAAAAGCTCTCACATATTTTATCTAATACCATTCTACTATAAGACTCTTCGTTAAACTGAACAAGGATTAACTCAGTTTTGCCAGTGCTAAATTTGATATGCTAAAAAGAATGTATATAAACTATCCAATGTTGTTTAGTACAAGATCTTTAGGTAAAATGTGTGTCTTATAACTCCTGGCAAACATCTCTCAAAAAACCATTACAATATGATTTTTTTCTTGTTGAGTAATGACTCAATATATTAAGCATTTGACTAAAAATGAACTTTTACAATTCATATCAGATATTATATAATCAGTTTTCTGTACAAATTTGAAATTCTTTTTTAAAATGCAATTAAATGGGACATTTAATTATTTTGTTTATATGTAATGATTTTAAACTAACTATCTTTAAGTCTGCAAGGAGATCCAACCAGTCCATCTTAAAGGAAATCAGTCCTGAATGTTCATTGGAAGGATTGATGTTGAAGCTGAAACTCCAATACTTGGCCACCTGATGCGAAGAGCTGACTCATTTGTAAAGACCCTGATGCTGGGAAAGATTGAAGGCAGGAGGAGAAGGTAATGACAAAGGATTAGATGGCTGGATGGCATCACCTACTCAATGGACATGAGTTTGAGTAACCTCTGGGAGTTGGTGATGAACAGGGAGGCCTGGTGTGCTGCAGTCCATGGGGTCGCAAAGGGTTGGACATGACTGAGCGACTGAACTGACTGATCTTTAAGTTTTAATATTTATGAATGTTATAGTAATACACTTAAGTGTGCAAAATCCTTATATTTATCCATAAAATTCTTATATTTATCCATCGCATCCATAGGATGTAATAACTTTGTAGTACAAGAGTTGCTGGCTAGTACTTGAATAAACTAAACTTAATAAATCCTGATTCATCAAATTGAACCCTAAACTAGTTAATATATGTTTAAGAGAGAATTTGGCTTCCCTTGTAGCTCAGTTGGTAAAGAATCGACCTGCAGTGCAAGAGACCCAGGTTCAGTTCTTGGATTGGGAAGATCCCCTGGAGAAGGAAATGGCAACCCACTCCAGTATTCTTGCCTGGGAAATCCCAAGAACATGGGAGGGTGGTGAGTTACAGTTCAAGGGGTCGCAAGAGTCAAACACTATTTAACAACTAAACCAAACCATAGCTTGAATTTAGAAAATAACTGACTCTATATGATATTATATTAAGATTGTAACTGCCAAAGGCCTAATAGACAATTCTCTCAGCAAACAAATTAATCATTCATTGTTTTCAGTGGCAAAATCATCCACTATACTTCTCACTCTGAACTGATATGCTTTCCCTCCTTTTCATTTTCATCACTTCAGTAAATGATACAGCTAGAACTTTCCCCTGCTCATTCTATCAGCCAAAATATTAACAAATAGATTGAGTAAGTGGCTTGGTAAAGATGACTGGGCTTTCTACTTAAGGTCACTAGGAGGACTGAGCATTTTTAGGTTGCCATGTTAACATACATCCACAAACAGCTTAAATCCTTGCTCTGCTCCCAATAAAATTTAGCATATTCTGCTCCATTTACAATAGGACTATAATCAGGGCTGTAGATGCTGGATCACCAGTGCTGCACGGTTTGGGGAATACAGAGATACTGGCTCTAACATGGGTGAAGAACATAATTAAGGGTATTTGCAGACCAGTGGATCCCTTGCCAGTCTTATAAAGCAATGATACACTGTACATAAACTTTGGACAAAGGAAATCTTTTCTCAAATATTGGTGCTGACGCTGACTGTCTCAGTTTGGCCATGTGGATAGGCTTAGTGTCATTTTTCTCAGTTGCAAAAAGAATGATTCCAACAAGATTATTTATAAAATTCATTCAAATGCTAAAATTCAATAACTTCCTGTATCCTTAGCATACTGTCACGTAATTTGCTTCTAATGATCCTTCTTTCTTTACATGATTTTATTTATGTATTTCTTTTTGGCTGTGCTGGGTCTCCATTGCTGCACATGCTTTTCTCTAGTTGTGGTGAGCAGGGGGCTACTCTCTCTTCGCAGTGCATGGGCTTTTCATTGGCAGCTTCCTTGTTGCAAAGCACAGGCTCTAGAACGCGCAGGCTTCAGTGGTTGCAGCTCCGGAGCTCAAGCGCACACTCTGTAGTTGCGGTGCGAGTGCAGGCTCAGTTGCTCTGTGGCATGGGGGATCTTCCCAGAGCAGGGTTGGAATTCATGTCTCCTAAGTTGGTAGGCAGATTCTTTACCACTGAGTCACCTGGAAAGCACCTAATTATTCTTTCTTTCAAAGTTCAAGGTAATTTAATAAATATCGTGGAACACTATATGATTAAATTAAAATATAATTTATCTTCTTTGATCAAGTTCAACACAAGGAATTATAGCTAAGCCTTTTAGTTTCAAATGAGCATCTTTTTAATATATTTTCCAGCTGTTTTTGGTAGCAGTGAGGCTGAAAATACCATCATTTTAGTCATACATTATGATTAATGTATCAAAACATATAATATTCACTATAAACACATTAGAAAAAAAAAAGAATAAGTAGATAACCAGAGTTATTGGGTTTCCACGGTGGCTCAGTGGTAAAGAGTTTGCCTGCCAGTGCAGGAGCTACAGGAGACGTAGGCTCAATCCCTGTGTCAGGAAGATTCACTGGAGGAGGAAATTGCAACTCACTCCAGTATACTTGTCTGGAAAATGCCGTGGACAGAGGAGCCTGGCAGGCTACACAGTCCATGGGGTCACAAAAGAGTCAGATGTAACTGAGTGATTGAGCACCACCAGGGTTATTATTTGAAAAATAATAGGGAGGGGAGGGAAAGATGGCGGAGGAATAGGACGGGAAGATCACGTTCTCCCTCACAAATTCCTCAAAAGAACATTTCAACGCCGAGCAAACTCCACAAAACAACTTCTGTAGGCTGGCAGAGGACATCAGGCAACCAGAAAAGCAGACCATTGTCTTCAAAAACAGGTAGGAAAAAATATAAAAGACGAAAAAGGAGACAAAGGAGGTGGGGAGGGAGCTCCGTCCCGAGAAGGGAAGCCCGTCCCGGGAAGGGAATTTTAAGAAGAGAGGTTTCCAAACACCAGGAAACACTCTCCCTGCCGAGTCTGTGGCGAGCCTTGGAAACACAGAGGGCAACATAACAGGAAGGAAAAATAGATAAATAATTAAAACCAAGAGATTACAAGCCCACCAGTAACTCCCCCAGCGGAAAAGCAGCACAGACGCCTGCATCCGCCATTGGGAAGTGGGGGCAGGGCAGGGACGCGCGGGAGGCGCGGGCTGCAGAGCTCTGTAAGAATCGGGCAGGAACGCCCCACGCGCAACCAGAACGATCTAACTTGGGCTAGCAAACCAGACTGTGGGATAGCTACCATGCGAAAAGCTCGAACATAAGACCGCCAGGACCGAGCACAGAACAAAGGACGGAACGGAAAAAGCCGGCTGCAGACCATTCCCCGCCGGGGACAGGCAGCCAGAGCCGTAAGGACTGGAAAGGGGCAATTGCAGACCCGGAGAGACTTTACTTACCTAACTGCAAGCAGGCTCCTTTGCTAAGACTTCTGGGGGTGCTGGACAGTCACAGTCTGCCTCACGGGGTGCACCAGCGGTCCACCCAGAGAGCTGAGCGGCAGCGGCGGAAAAGGTGACAAGCCGCGGCGATCGCGCTCGCCAAACTCCTGAGCTACTCGGACCTGGGAAGGGCACAAAGCGCAGTCCCAGCCGCATTTGTGCCTCTGAGGGCCGTCTGAGGGCCGAACCTGAGCGGCTTGGACCGGGGAAGTGCACGCAGCCTAGGGCCGGCCCCAGACAGTACCCGGCTGAGCATCGTAGAGCCGGAGCGGTTTGTGCGCCTCAAGAAAGGACAGGTCAAGCGGGGCAGAAATACTGTGTGCACACAACAGTGCTATTTGTTTGCAGCATCCCCCCTCCCCACAGCGCGACTGAACTAGTGAGCCTAAAAACCAGCAAACAGAAGAAGTTAAACAGAGGGAACCACCTTGGAAGTGAGCCCACAAGGCCCATAACATCAGAGAAGAGCCAGATATATTTTTAATTTTTTAATATTTTTAAAATCATTCTTTTTTTTTTTTTGCTTTTTGCTTTTTTTTTTCATTTTTTTCCGAGCTTTTTTTTAATTGTTAAGTCTTCTATTTCTCCTCTAATTTTTATTTCTATAACCTAGTATTACTATTTTAAAAAAAAAAGACTTTTTTTTTTTTTTTTTTAAGGCAAACACCATATATACTCTTTGGATGGTTGTTGGTGTTTTTTTTTTTTTTTTCTGTTTGTTTTTTAATAATTCTTTTTTTTTTCTCTCTCTTTCTTCCTTTTTCCTACTGCTTTTCTTTAATATTGTATCTTTGAAAATCCAACCTCTACTCCAGATTTTTAATCTTTGCTCTTAGGTTTTTGTTGTCAACTTTGTACATTTAAAAACCCAAACTTCACTACCCAAGTTTACCTGAGAGCGAGATTACTGGCTTGGCCACTCTCTCCTCCTCTGGCCTCTCCTTTTTCTCCACAAGGTGGCCTCTGTCTCTTTTCTCCCCCATCTCTTCTCTATCCAACTCTGTGAATCTCTGTGTGTTCCAGACGGTAGAGAACACCTAAGGAACTGGTTACTGGCAGGATTTGTCTCTCTCCTACTCATTCCTCTCTCTTATCCTCCTGGTCACCTCTGTCTACTTCCTCCCTCTCCTCTTCCCCGTATAACTCTGTAAATACCTCTGAGCGGTCCAGACTATAGAGCGCACATAAGGAAGTGACTACTGGCTAGCTTGCTCTCTCCTCTCTTGATCTCACCGCATCTCATTCCAGTTACCTCTAACTACCCCCTCCATCTTCTCTTCTCCTTGTAACTCAGTGAACCTCTCTGAGTGTCCCTCAATGTGGAGAAACTTTTCATCTTTAACCTAGATGTTTTATCATCAGTGCTGTATAGATGGAGAAGTCTAGAGGCTACTGTAAAAATAAAACTGAAAACCAGAAGCAGGAAGCTTAAACCCAAAGCCTGAAAACATTAGAGAACTCTTGAATTCAGGGAACATTAAGCAATAGGAGCTCATCAAATGCCTTCATACCTACACCGAAACCAAGCTCCACCCAAGGGCCAACAAGTTCCAAAACAAGACATACCACCCAAATTCTCCAGCAACACAGGAACACTCCCCTGAGCCTCAATATACAGGCAGCTCAAAATTATCCCAAAACCTTTGATGTCTCATAACCCATTACGGGTCACTCCACTGCACTCCAGGGAGAAGAAACCCAGCTCCACCCACCAAAACTCCAACACAAGCCTCCCTAACCAGGAAACCTTGACAAGCCACTGATAGAACCCCACCCAAAGTGAGGAAGCTCCATAATAAAGAGAACTCCACAAATTATCAGAATATAAAAAGGCCACCCCAAACGCAGCAATATAACCAAGATGAAGAGACAGAGGAATACTCAGCAGGTAAAGGAACAGGAGAGTTGCTCACCAAACCAAACAAAAGAGGAAGAAGTAGGGAATCTACCGGAGAAGGAATTCCGAATATTGATAGTGAAAATGATCCAAAATCTTGAAATCAAAATGGAAACACAGATAAATAGCCTAGAGACAAGGATCGAGAAGATGCAAGAAAGGTTTAACAAGGACCTAGAAGAAATAAAAAAGAGTCAAAATATAATGAATAACACAATAAATGAGATCAGAAACACTCTGGAGGCAACAAATAGTAGAATAATGGAGGCAGAAGGTAGGATTAGTGAAATAGAAGATAGAATGGCAGAAATAAATGAATCAGAGAGGAAACAAGAAAAACGAATTAAAAGAAACGAGGACAATCTCAGAGACCTCCAGGACAATATGAAACGCTCCAACATTCGAATTATAGGAGTCCCAGAAGAAGAAGACAGAAAGAAAGATCATGAGAAAATCCTTGAGGAGATAATAGTTGAAAACTTCCCTAAAATGGGAAAGGAAATAATCACCCAAGTCCAAGAAACACAGAGAGTCCCAAATAGGATAAACCCAAGGCGAAACACCCCAAGACACATATTAATCAAATTAACAAAGATCAAACACAAAGAACAAATATTAAAAGCAGCAAGGGAAAAACAACAAATAACACACAAGGGGATTCCCATAAGGATAACAGCTGATCTGTCAATAGAAACTCTTCAGGCCAGGAGGGAATGGCAAGACATACTTAAAGTGATGAAAGACAATAACCTACAGCCCAGATTACTGTACCCAGCAAGGATCTCATTCAAATACGAAGGAGAAATCAAAAGCTTTACAGACAAGCAAAAGCTGAGAGAATTCAGCACCACCATCCAGCTCTCCAACAAATTCTAAAGGATATCCTCTAGACAGGAAACACGAAAAGGGTGTATAAACCCGAACCCAAAACAATAAAGTAAATGGCAACGGGATCATACTTATCAATAATTACCTTAAACGTAAATGGGTTGAACGCCCCAACCAAAAGACAAAGACTGGCCGAATGGATACAAAAACAAGACCCCTCTATATGCTGCTTACAAGAGACCCACCTCAAAACAAGGGACACATACAGACTGAAAGTGAAGGGCTGGAAAAAGATATACCACGCGAATAGAGACCAAAAGAAAGCAGGAGTGGCAATACTCATATCCGATAAAATAGACTTTAAAACAAAGGCTGTGAAAAGAGACAAAGAAGGCCACTACATAATGATCAAAGGAACAATGCAAGAAGAAGATATAACAATTATAAATATATATGCACAAAATATAGGAGCACCACAATATGTAAGACAAATGCTAACAAGTATGAAAGGGGAAATCAACAATAACACAATAATAGTGGGAGACTTTAATACCCCACTCACACCTATGGACAGATCAACTAAACAGAAAATTAACAAAGAAACGCAAACTTTAAATGATACATTAGATCAGTTAGACCTAACTGATATCTATAGGACATTTCACCCCAAAACAACGAATTTCACCTTTTTTTCAAGTGCTCATGGAACCTTCTCCAGGATAGATCACATCCTGGGCCATAAATCTAAACTTGATAAATTCAAAAAAATCGAAATCATTCCAAGCATCTTTTCTGACCACAATGCATTAAGATTAGATCTCAATTACAGGAGAAAAACTATTAAAAATTCCAACATATGGAGGTTGAACAACACACTTCTGAATAACCAACAAATCACAGAAGAAATCAAAAAAGAAATCAAAATATGCATAGAAACTAATGAAAATGAAAACACAACAACCCAAAACCTGTGGGACACTATAAAAGCAGTGCTAAGAGGAAAGTTCATAGCAATACAGGCATACCTCAAGAAACAAGAAAAAAGTCAAATAAATAACCTAACTCTACAACTAAAGCAACTAGAAAAGGAAGAGTTGGAGAACCCCAGAGTTAGTAGAAGGAAAGAAATCTTAAAAATTAGGGCAGAAATAAATGCAAAAGAAACAAAAGAGACCATAGCAAAAATCAACAAAGCCAAAAGCTGGTTCTTTGAAAGGATAAATAAAATTGACAAACCATTAGCCAGACTCATCAAGAAGCAAAGAGAGAAAAATCAAATCAATAAAATTAGAAATGAAAATGGAGAGATCACAACAGACAACACAGAAATACAAAGGATCATAAGAGACTACTATCAGCAGTTGTATGCCAATAAAATGGACAACGTGGAAGAAATGGACAAATTCTTAGAAAAGTACAATTTTCCAAAACTGAACCAGGAAGAAATAGAAAATCTTAACAGACCCATCACAAGCACGGAAATTGATACTGTAATCAGAAATCTTCCAGCAAACAAAAGCCCAGGTCCAGACGGCTTCACAGCTGAATTCTACCAAAAATTTCGAGAAGAGCTAACACCTATCCTCCTCAAACTCTTCCAGAAAATTGCAGAGGAAGGTAAACTTCCAAACTCATTCTATGAGGCCACCATCACCCTAATACCAAAACCTGACAAAGATGTCACAAAAAAAGAAAACTACAGGCCAATATCTCTGATGAACATAGATGCAAAAATCCTCAACAAAATTCTAGCAATCAGAATCCAACAACACATTAACAAGATCATACACCATGACCAAGTGGGCTTTATCCCAGGGATGCAAGGACTCTTCAATATCCGCAAATCAATCAATGTAATTCACCACATTAACAAATTGAAAAATAAAAACCATATGATTATCTCAATAGATGCAGTGAAGGCCTTTGACAAAATTCAACATCCATTTATGATAAAAACTCTCCAGAAAGCAGGAATAGAAGGAACATACCTCAACATAATAAAAGCTATCTATGACAAACCCACAGCAAACATTATCCTCAATGGTGAAAAATTGAAAGCATTTCCCCTAAAGTCAGGAACAAGACAAGGGTGTCCACTTTCACCGCTACTATTCAACATAGTTCTGGAAGTTTTGGCCACAGCAATCAGAGCAGAAAAAGAAATAAAAGGAATCCAAATTGGAAAAGAAGAAGTAAAACTCTCACTGTTTGCAGATGACATGATCCTCTACATGGAAAACCCTAAAGACTCCACCAGAAAATTACTAGAGCTCATCAATGAATATAGTAAAGTTGCAGGATATAAAATCAACACACAGAAATCCCTTGCATTCCTATACACGAATAATGAGAAAGTAGAAAAAGAAATTAAGGAAACAATTCCATTCACCATTGCAACGAAAAGAATAAAATACTTAGGAATATATCTTCCTAAAGAAACTAAAGACCTATATATGGAAAACTATAAAACACTGATGAAAGAAATCAAAGAGGACACTAATAGATGGAGAAATATACCATGTTCATGGATTGGAAGGATCAATATAGTGAAAATGAGTATACTACCCAAAGCAATTTACAAATTCAATGCAATCCCTATCAAGCTACCAGCCACATTTTTCACAGAACTAGAACAAATAATTTCAAGATTTGTATGGAAATACAAAAAACCTCGAATAGCCAAAGCAATCTTGAGAAAGAAGAATGGAACTGGAGGAATCAACTTGCCTGACTTCAGGCTCTACTACAAAGCCACAGTCATCAAGACAGTATGGTACTGGCACAAAGACAGACATATAGATCAATGGAACAAAATAGAAAGCCCAGAGATAAATCCACATACATATGGACACCTTATCTTTGACAAAGGAGGCAAGAATATACAATGGAGTAAAGACAATCTCTTTAACAAGTGGTGCTGGGAAAACTGGTCAACCACTTGTAAAAGAATGAAACTAGATCACTTTCTAACACCGCACACAAAAATAAACTCAAAATGGATTAAAGATCTAAATGTAAGATCAGAAACTATAAAACTCCTAGAGGAGAACATAGGCAAAACACTCTCAGACATAAATCACAGCAGGATCCTCTATGATCCACCTCCCAGAATGCTGGAAATAAAAGGAAAAATAAACAAATGGGATCTAATTAAAATTAAAAGCTTCTGCACAACAAAGGAAAATATAAGCAAGGTGAAAAGACAGCCTTCGGAATGGGAGAAAATAATAGCAAATGAAGCAACTGACAAACAACTAATCTCAAAAATATACAAGCAACTTATGCAGCTCAACTCCAGAAAAATAAACGACCCAATCAAAAAATGGGCCAAAGAACTAAATAGACATGTCTCCAAAGAAGACATCCGGATGGCTAACAAACACATGAAAAGATGCTCAACATCACTCATTATTAGAGAAATGCAAATCAAAACCACAATGAGGTACCACTTCACACCAGTCAGAATGGCTGCGATCCAAAAATCTGCAAGCAATAAATGCTGGAGAGGGTGTGGAGAAAAGGGAACCCTCCTACACTGTTGGTGGGAATGCAAACTAGTACAGCCACTATGGAGAACAGTGTGGAGATTCCTTAAAAAATTGCAAATAGAACTACCTTATGACCCAGCAATCCCACTTCTGGGCATACACACCGAGGAAACCAGAATTGAAAGAGACACATGTACCCCAATGTTCATCGCAGCACTGTTTATAATAGCCAGGACATGGAAACAACCTAGATGTCCATCAGCAGATGAATGGATAAGAAAGCTGTGGTACATATACACAATGGAGTATTACTCAGCCGTTAAAAAGAATTCATTTGAATCAGTTCTGTTGAGATGGATGAAACTGGAGCCGATTATACAGAGTGAAGTAAGCCAGAAAGAAAAACACCAATACAGTATACTAACACATATATATGGAATTTAGGAAGATGGCAATGACGACCCTGTATGCAAGACAGGGAAAGAGACACAGATGTGTATAACGGACTTTTGGACTCAGAGGGAGAGGGAGAGGGTGGGATGATTTGGGAGAATGACATTCTAACATGTATACTATCATGTGAATTGAATCACCAGTCTATGTCTGACGCAGGATGCAGCATGCTTGGGGCTGGTGCATGGGGATGACCCAGAAAGATGTTATGGGGAGGGAGGTGGGAGGGGGGTTCATGTTTGAGAATGCATGTAAGAATTAAAGATTTTAAAATTAAAAAAAAAAAATAATAAATAAAAAAAAGGAAAAAAAAAAATAAGTATAGTGAAAAACTGCAAAAAAAAAAAAAGAAAAATAATAAGAAAAATATTTATAAATGAGTTATATTAATTCAAGCAAACAACTTCATAATGTAAGAACATGAAAAAATTAATATATTTCTAAGTTATTAATTATTTATTCATCTTTCAGATAAAATATCTGTGGCATATTTCCCCTCTCAAGAGAATTTTGAATTCCATGCAACTATGTCCTGAATGCTACTTGAACAGATGTTCTTTTGGATGTGATTTTACCTTCAAAACTCTTCTATAAACTCATTTCTAGCACTGTTGAAAATAATAAGTAAGAAATTTGTAACAGGATTATCGAGGACTTGGGGATGTCAGAAGTTGTGAATTCAGATGCCTATTAATGCTATGTTGAAAACAGTATAAGTAAATCAAGCAGTCAGACAAGAGAATATAGGGATGAGAAAGTAGGTTCTGTGATAAAAATATTGTTTATGCTTTCCTAATTCCCTACCCTCACTTCACCATCTTTGAGCTGGGGTTCCAAATGCCAGTATTTGATTCTTTTTGCCTGCAGGCTTTTTCTGGCTATGTGAAGCATGTGCACAGCCAGCCAGATGTGCTAAGATTAAAGTTCCCAAGGAAAAATCCTCAAAACAATGAACAATGGGAGTTTGTATACCAACATTCCAGCTCCCTTGTCCCTTGGGAGGGATAATTCTGGGGGACTTATTATATGCTTGCTTTCAGAATTCACTAGCAAGATTAAGCTCCAATTACCAGAGTAGTAGCTTGCTTGATAATGCATCCAAATGTTGGATCTCTTCCCTTCTCTGTCTCACTTCCATATTCCTTGCCAGAGTTTCCGGGATCACCAGTCAAACTATGTACATTTGAATATTTGCCTTGGGACATGCTTCTGGTGGAACTGAAAACCGAAACCTGTCTAATTATATTCAAATTAAACTAAATAAACAAAAACCCATAAAGAAAGTTAGTAGCTCAGTCATGCCCAATTCTTTGTGACCCCATGGACTGCAGCCCACCAAGCTCCTCTGTCCATGGAATTCTCAAGGCAAGAATACTGGAGTGGGTCGCCTTTTCCTTCTCCAATAAAGGTCAAGATTAAATACATACATACCTCCTTACTGCCATTTTACAGCATTTTCTACATCTTTGCTTTAACCCTTTCATTATGAGCTACACACATGGTTCAGCCACCAGTGTTTAATTCCATTCTCAACTGTAGTCACAGAAGAGACTGAAGCAAATCAGCCCAATAATATTCAAACTGGACTGATTTGTTATGCTAGTCTATCTCCAGTTCTTTTTTTCCCCACCCCATGGCTGAATGCTTAAGAATGAGGCAAATAATGCAACTACTATGAATTTTAGTTTCAGAATAGAAAGAACAATATCTACATATTGTTGATAAATAAAAATGATCTTAATATTAAGTATGATTCCAATAGGAAGGTGGGACATTTAATCTGCACTATTATCACTGGTCTCCTTTAGCCATTAGGTTAGAACTTGGTATCTGGCATCAAAGTGTCTGAGGGTCCCCTCCAATTGTAATTTTAATAGTAACTGATAACATCCCCTTTATATCAGCCCTAATGCTCCTTTCCAGTTTACATTTGGGTTACCAAACTGGCAAAGTTCAGAACTCTAGAACTCTCATTTGTATCACAAGACATTTTGAGGTCCTGCCAGATAGTCAGAGAACCGCCAAAAATCAAGGAAGAGTCTCAAAAAGTTCTGGGGTATTTCTGGAAAATTTCATTTTGGTCTGAGGAAATCTCAAACAATCTCACAATCTCTTTATCTTCCTCTGTTGGCCCTCCTCTTCTTTATCTTTATCCTCCACAAGTCTCCTTCCTTAAATCACTACATGCTGTGCTTCCTTAGTTACTTCAGTCATGTTCGACTCTTTGTGACCCTATGGACTGTAGCCGTCCAGGCTCCTCTCTCCATGGGATTCTCCATCAAGAATACTGGAGTGGGCTTCCATGTTCCACTCCAGGAGATCTTTCCTACCCAGGGATTGAACCCATGTCCCTTATGTCTCCTGCATTGGCAGGTGGTTTCTTTACCACTAGCGCCACCTGTGAAGCCTGCTTAAATCACTATATTCTCTTTCATTTCAGGCAACCTTACCTCAGAAAGTTTATAATTAGGAAAATAAAAGACAGAAGAAAAAGCATTTTAAAGTATTTTGCATGCCCAAAAAGTTGTTCAAAAGTTAAGGAACACAGAGCTTCCCAACAGGTAAAAAGGATATCAAACAAGAGAATCACATTTCATGTCTAAGCATTCTTCTCCATTGTAAAGTTAAATGGAACTCCATCTGCATTAAAGATTAGCCTTTCACTTTAACACTGTGTAGCAGTGGTATCCAAAGTGAAGTTAGTATGATAGGGTATTGCTATATTGAAATTAATAATAAGAAAAGCCATTTGTTTAGTTTTTATCTTGTCAGATTACCTTTTTAAAAGTCTGTATGGTAACATATATGTATATTGCAATGGCATTCTGAGGAAACATGTTTACATTTTTCTTACTAGAAAACACTAATATGTAAAGACAAATCTTTAGGAGTCTCAAAAGCATATTTTTATGACCATGTTTTCTCCTGGCTCTTAAGAGTACTGAACACAAGATTACAACCTGAGCCTCAGTATTTACAGGAAGACTTCTTTGATCTCTGAATTTCCTATAAGTAGAGTCTCAAATACATATCCTAAACTGCTAACAAAATATCTCAGTTACTCAGCATTCTGCTGAAAAACTTAGTACTGAGCAACTACATGGCTCACCTGCCAGGACAGGCGATGTAAGAGATGTCTGTTCGAGCCCTGGATTGAGAAGATCTTCAGACAGTATTCTTGTCTGGAGAATCCCATGTACAGAGGAACCTGGCAGGCTGCAGTCCATGGGGTCACAGAGTTGGACATGCCTGAAGCGATTTAGCACACAGCACACAATTATCACCAGAATAGCTGATGTTTTCGTTCATGATATTTTTTCAATTCATTTTAGTTCATATTTTGCTGAGTGCATCCCTGGGTTAATCTTTTAGAGATGTACATCTGAGGCACTGCATGTCTAAGAATGTACTTTGTTTTCATACTAGTTGTTTTCTCAGGCTAAGTATAGAATTACAGGTTTTAAAACCTTTTATCTGCTCACTTTTCTAAAACAAATTTTATTTTCTTTCTGTTTTAATATCTGTAGTCTTTTTTAAGAATTTTATTTCTATCTTTAATGGATGGGCTTTTTATTTTTAACTCGTTTCTTTATCCTTAATAAAACATGTGATTTCTTTCAGGTTACACTAATGGTAAAACCCAGGGATTGAAACACAATCCCTGTCTTAGGTTTATTAGTTTATTCAGCAGATGATACCAGGCAGCAAGAGAAAGGGAGCAGAGAGCACAGACTTAAATGGGAAAAGGCAATATAGGATATATTATTAAGATTGCTGATGTGGCCACTGAATAGTGAATTGTACCAGGACCTCCGAAAGGAATTCAGAGGGCCTCTTATGACTGTTCATCTGAAGGACAGGAAGTTGAAATATTTACCCATCGCTCCTAAGCTCCATTGAGTGGAGACTGTCCTTAAGAGTTTTGTTTCTCTAAACCTCCAAGATTCTCTTAGTTGGAAGATTAGGGTTTCTAGAGCTGTCAAAAAAAAAAAAATACTGAGATAGAGAAGAGAAGAGATGAGCATTCTTGAAGTAGGACTTGGGTCAACATACCAAGAACTGCAACTGAAATCATAGGTGAAGGTTTGACAAAGAGGACATTTTTTTTTAAGTCTTAAATTTATAATTGAAAGGAAAAAAATAACATGAATTTTTTTTTTGTTATTGTTCAGTCACTGAGCCGTGTCCAAGTCTTTGAGGTCCCATGGATTACAGCATCTTCACCATCTCCTGGAGTTGGCTCAAACGCATGTCCATTTAGTTGATAATTCCATCCAACCATCTCATGCTCTGTTGCCCTCTTCTCCTCGTGCCCTCAATCTTTCCCAGCATCAGGGTCTTTTCCAATGAGTTTGCCCTTCGTATCATGTGGCCAAAGTTTTGGAACCTCAGCTTCAGCACAAGTCCTTCCAATGAATATTCAGAGTTGATGCCCTTTAGGATTGACTGGTTTGATCGCCTTGCTGTCCAAGGGACTTTCAAGAATCTTCTCCAGCAATAGCTCAAACGCATCAATTCTTTGGTGCTCAGCCTTCTTTAAGGTCCAACTCTCTCACAAAATTTTTATGGAGACTTAATTGACTCTTATCCTAAGCTTCCTTTAGGAAATGGCAGGCAGATGACTAAGTAGTGATGATCAGAGGATTACTGACTGACTGGTTTAAGGTTCCAATCTGGAAGAGCCAAAACTAACCGTGCTACTTCTCAGTTTGGGGCTTAGCATAAACAGTTTTTTTTGGGGGGACTGCTCTCTTGTTTTTAACATAACTGATACATACTTGTCTGATCTGTGGCCATAGACTATAACTTCTCCTTGTTATAAAAAAACTAACTACCTCAGCTCCTAACTAAGGCTAAACTCTCTGTTCAGTCACTAGATACTGTTAAGGAAATATAATTAAACACAAAATTTCCTACCAATCCCCCAAACCACTTCATGACAGAAGAGAAAGAAAACAGTTTTGTGTTTGAATAAGCAATCACCAACTCAGTGGACTTGAATTTGAGCAAACATGGGGAGGGGGATGGTGGAGGACAGAAGAACCTAGCACGCTGCAGTCCATGAGGTTACAAAGATTGGGACATGACGTGGTGACTGAAAAACAACAGCAAAGCAATAAACCAGAAAGTGATGGACATCAAAGGCAGTCAGCTAGAGACAGACAGAAATCTCACCCATCAATATAAGACAAACAGACACAGTCCATCACAAACATGCGCTCAAGACAAGCTACTCCTCAAGTAAGAGAGCTTGATAGCACCAATGGTTACATATCGTTCATTCTAAATTCACCTGGTAACTGTGACCATCTATGTTAGATAACTGTCTTTATCCAAAGGAGGGGGGGAGAAATCTTCTTATCTGTTTGACTTACAGAAGTTTTGTAATTTGGAGTGTGGCATCTACTGAAGGTAGGCTCCCATCTTCTCTCAGAAAGTGAGAGACGAGGGCTTTATATTCCTTGATGGTTACTTTTCAAAGATATGCCTCCCAGGGCCTTGAGAAAAATATTCTTGGGCTGTAAAACCAGCAAGAGATTTCTTTAGCTTTTAGAATGATTTACATATATATCAAAGTGGCTGAAAAAGAACTTACAATGACCCAAAGAAAATGCTATCAAAAGAAAATGTTCTAAGAAAGAAAAAGAGAGAACGAGGCTCTTTCTCATTTTTCAAGGCGAAAATTATTACATTTTCTTTCAATTTGTATTTATTCTTACAATGTCATCTATTTATTTCTTCTGTCATCAAATATATCTTTTCCTCTAGATTGTCCCTATAAACATCCAAATGTGCTATAATTTCCTCTCAGCAAAAAAATAAATAAATAAATTTAAATATACTACTCACTACCTATTCATTTATATCCCCAATCCTTTTCTTCATAAGACTCCTCGAAGGAAATTTCTATATACACTGTTCCCAAATTCAATATAAATTACACCCTATATCTCTTTCCAGGTTCCCTTGAACTTAGTCCACATTGGAAATATTTATCATGCTTTACCTTGTTTTCCTTCTGTCTCTAGCTAATATTCCTTGGTGAACTTTGCTAGATTCCTTCCATCTAAATATACTAACATTTCAACACTGGGGTCTGCTCAGTGCTTAATCTGAGTATCTTTTACTCCTTTGTGTATTGTCTTTGTCATGTCTGACTGTTTGTGATTCCATAGACTATAGCCTATCAGGCTCCTCTTTCCATGGAATTTCCGAGGTAAGTCTAATGGAGTGGGTTGCAATTTCCTTCTCCAGGGGATCTTCCTTACCCAAGAATAGAAACCACATCTCCTGCATTAACAGGCAGATTCTTTACCCCTGAGCCACCAGAGAAGCCCAATTACTCCTTTGGTGATGTCATACAGTTTCATTGTTTCCAGTTTCCTTGGCTTTACATACCACACACATACTTATATGAATGATTCATACATTTCTACTTCTAGCCTAGATCTTTCCTTTGAATCACAGACTCATCAATCCAAACGAATATCAAACAACAATCAGAAATTTAATGCACCTGGAAGTGATCTGTTATTCCCCACACATCTGCTTGTTCCACAATCTTCTACGTTTTTGTAAATGGTACATCTGATCTTCTAGTAGCTCAGGTTCCAAATCTGGAGCTGTTTCGACAACTCTGCAACACCCTCCTGCTCTCCCTTCCCTGCTTTACTTTCCTCCTTTGTTTTTATGATCTTATAATATGTTGTCCATTTTACATGTTTATCTGGATTACTTTCAATCTCCTTTAAGAATGTAAGTTATATGAAAAAAAGTATTTTCTTTTGCTATATTCTTAGTGTTTGGTACATTGAGTGATGAATACATATCTGTTGAATTAATAAATAAAAATGAATATTTTTTTCCACATTAGCCAACTGTTAACATTAGTTGCCCAGATTACAGACTCCGGAGGAGTAAAGAAGAACTATGTCGAGCCACTAAGACAGATAACTTCGAGCCTGAGAAATCTAATTTAGTCAGTCCAAAAGTAATTATGTAAAGCATTCCCAGTGAAATTCACTAAGAATTAAAAATGTTCACACATGTTCTTGTAGCTTTAACTCTAGTTGGATGGATTGTAGCAACAACTGATCAGAAGGACTTTTGAACCATAAAATTCAATTTCATTAGTAAAAAGATATCATATTTATCTAGAGATATTTATATCTTCTTTGGAGTAGGTCATTTGCAATTATTCATAAGTAAGGATTTTTTTTCTCTCCCTCACTCACCCCAGCTAGCTAACTTCTATTCTACCTTTAGACAATCTTACTGGGTCCGACAATTAATTTTTTCCCAATTTACCTCCTTTGTGATAAAAAGAATCAGGCTTTCCTGGGGTAAACTGTGAATGCTGTGGGGAAAACATATCTTTCCTTCAGACATAGGTTTACTCTAAGCACTTTAGATTGATTTCAGACATAATTGAGTGAGGATTCTTTAAAAATAGGTTTATGTTCCCTGTGCCAAATGAAGTTAGTGTGATCTTTAATATCTAAGTATAGAAAATATTTACAAGTAAATATGTTTTATTTTGGCCTGAACCTCGATCATTTGAGCTCACAATGTCACAGTTATCTTGATTAGAACAACTCCAGTACTCTTGCCTGGCAAATCCCATGGACAGAGGAGCCTGGTAGGCTGCAGTCCATGGGGTGGCAAAGAGTCGGACACGACTGAGCGACTTCACTTTCACTTTTCACTTTCATGCACTGGAGAAGGAAATGGCAACCCACCCCAGTGTTCTTGCCTGGAGAATCCCAGGAACGGGGGAGACTGGTGGGCTGCCATTTATGGGGTCACACAGAGTCGGACATGACTGAAGAGACTTAACAGCAGCAGGCAATATTTTTAAGTATGTTTTAAAATTGATATCACTATAAAAACCTAGTTATTCATTTTGTAATGAAATAATTTTTCTAAGCTATTAAATGACTATATTAAATAGCAAAAATATAATCAATCAAATACTAAATTAAGAGTTATGTTTTGATTACTTACATGAGCTAAACCCAATAATTTGTATATATCTAATTTAAGACATACTACACAAGATTATCTTTTACAAGAATACTATGCAATGTTGCACTAATTTTAGTCCCATTTTGCAAATGAATAAACTGAGCTATAGAGATTAAATGCATTGTTGAACCCTAAGTTAGGACTAAGCAGAAGAACAGGGGTTTATAAATTATGTGACCTGGTTCCTGTTTGTATTGAAAACCACCGGATTCTGCACAAAGTCTAAAGGATAGAAGCAAACATAAGACTACTGTGCAGAGATGCACATTTGGTGCCTTGAAGCGAAGCTCTAAACACTCATTTATGATTTACAGTTTTGCAAGGTACACAGTGGAGGTGCAATGATATAGCTTTACATACAATAAGAATGATCAAATTCTTTGTTCTTCATAAGCCAGTATTAACTAGCATTAACTACATTACTCATGATTATTTATTAATTTGATTCTGTAATATAGTACATTTTACATAAATGATATACTTTACAAAGCTATATCTACTAACTAGAAGTATTTAGAAATGTGGTCAATAATTTTATGTTTATGGCTACCATAATTTATGTTACTTGTCTTCTCTATCCATATTGTATTTGCCTCAATTCTAACCTATTTTGAAATAGGTTTGGTGCAATGCTACACTCAAAGAGATACGTAGGCACTCTTACTAGTGAAATATCCTAGATTTTCATATATTAGAGACTTAAGAAAAGACAGTGGATGCATTTTGAAAATCGTACTGCAGATGTAGATAAAGATGAATGGATTCGTGTCATTAGAAAATATTCTGTTCTATAATTTTAATAACTTTGGACAATGATATATATCACATACACTTTATGCATTACTTTAAAATATAGTAATGGAACTAAAATCAATAAGCAACAGCCAAAATACGTATATGCAAAAAATATAATTTTCAAATAGTAATTATTCTAAAAGAAGTAGTATTCTGTTTAGAAAGTTAATAAAATCTTTAAAAATATACTTTTAAAAAATAAGCATTAAAACAAATGTGGTTTTGAATACTGGAATTTGCATTAAAAAGTTTGAATTCCACTGGGGATTTAAAAATGAGTTTTGACTCTCATTGTGCACTATAATCACAATTTTTCCATTGTATATGCAGAAATAACAAGCATATGATTACTTTTCTGAGATTATAAGCATAATCTTAATGCCACTTAGGTGGAAGAAAATATTTAATCAGAAAATTCTTGATTTTTACCTTAAAAAACTATGCTTTAAATGCTACTCCTGTCAGCTTTGAATCAATAGTTGAAATATAGAACATTCATAAATATGGAATACATAATATACTATGATCATTTTTTATAACTGTCTTTTTTTTTTAATTTTTACTTTTACTTTATTTTACTTTACAATACTGTATTGGTTTTGCCATACATTGACATGAATCCACCACGGGTGTACATGCGATCCCAAACATGAACCCCCCTCCCACCTCCTTCCCCACAACATCCCTCTGGGTCATCCCCATGCACCAGCCCCAAGCATGCTGTATCCTGCATCGGACATAGACTGGTGATTCGATTCTTACATGATAGTACATAATATACTATGATCATTTTGAAAAATATTCCAGTTTCTGGTGATGTCAACTATGATATCTCCACAAAGGATCATGTTAGAATCTTGTTACCTTTTTACAGTTTTGCAGTTATAGACAGCTGCAAGCATGCTAAAATTTTTGCTTAGATGAAATCACTCTCTCTTGAAAAGTGTTAATACATAGTCTTTTATATAGTAATATGTATATCATAGGGAATTGAGAATAGCTATGCTATTTCTCTGCAAATGATATATGTACTCATTTTGGCCTCCAGCATAATTCTTTAGTTAGTAAAACTATCCTTAGTTCAGTTCAGTTCAGTCACTCAGTTGTGTCCAACTCTTTGCAACCCCATGAGTGGCAGCACGCCAGGCCTCCCTGTCCATCACCATCTCCCGGAGATCACTCAGACAACGTCCACAGAGTCAGTGATGCCATCCAGCCATCTCATCCTCTTTCGTCCCCTTCTCCTCCTGCCTCCAATACCTCCCAGCATCAGAGTCTTTTCCAATGAGTCAACTCTTCGCAAGAAGTGGCCAAAGTACTGAAATTTCTGCTTCAGCATCATTCCTTCCAAATAAATCCCAGGGCTGATCTCATTCAGAATGGACCGGTTGGATCTCCTTGCAGTCCAAGGGACTCTTAAGAGTCTTCTCCAAAACCACAGTTCAAAAGCATCAATTCTTCAGTGCTCAGCTTTCTTCACAGTCCAACTCTCACATCCATACATGACTACTGGAAAAACCATTGCCTTGACTAGATGGACCTTTGTTGGCAAAGTAATGTCTCTGCTTTTGAATATGCTATCTAGGTTGGTCATAACTTTTCTTCCAAGGAGTAAGTGTCTCTTAATTTCATTGTTGCAGTCACCATCTGCAGTGATTTTTGGAGCCCCCAAAAATAAAGTCTGACACTGATTCCACTGTTTCCATCTATTTGCGATGAAGTGATAGGACCGGATGCCATGATCTTCGTTTTCTGAATGTGGAGCTTTAAGCCAACTTTTTTACTCTCTTTCACTTTCATCAAGAGGCTGTTTAGTTCCTCTTCACTTTCTGCCATAAGGGTGGTGCCATCTGCATATCTGAGGTGATTGATATTTCTCCCCGCAATCTTGATTCCAGCCTGTGCTTCCTCCAGCCCAGTGTGTCTCATGACGTACTCTGCATATAAGTTAAATTAGCAGGGTGACAAT
Organism: Ovis canadensis; assembly: GCF_042477335.2. Taxonomy (NCBI): domain Eukaryota; kingdom Metazoa; phylum Chordata; class Mammalia; order Artiodactyla; family Bovidae; genus Ovis; species Ovis canadensis. The sequence continues at coordinate 79,147,610 of NC_091254.1, forward strand.
ATACAGCCTTGACATACTCTTTTTCCTATTTGAAACCAGTCTGTTGTTCCCTGCCCAGTTCTAACTGTTGCTTCCTGACCTGCATATAGGTTTCTCAAGAGGCAGGTCAGGTGGTCTGATATTCCCATCTCTTGAAGAATTTTCCACAGTTTATTGTGACCCACACAGTCAAAGTCTTTGGCATAGTCAATAAAGCAGAAATAGATGTTTTTCTGGAACTCTCTTGCTTTTTTGATGATCCTGTGGATGTTGGCAATTTGATCTCTGGTTCCTCTGCCTTTTCTAAAACCAGCTTGAACATCTGGAAGTTCATGTTTCATGTATTGCTGAAGCTTGTCTTGGAAAATTTTGAGCATTACTTAAAACCATCCTAAAAACAGAATAATCTATTCTTTTTGTCAGAGACAGGAGAAAGGAAATGCATAGGTTTCATACATATAATTTTACCTTTGTACTTAATGCATGCTCAAATTCAATAACTCATTTTGCTGAATAAAGAAAGGATCGTGATCTTAAATATATTCCTACTGAATATAAAATAACTCAACTTTAATGCGCTGATACTAGCAAATCATCTAAGTTTTAGTAAAAGTAGAGCCTATATTTCATTTTTCATCACTTTCACTTTAGTTTGTCCATATTTTCTGGTCCTTAGAAGAAAGAATTGCTAAAAACATTTGGTGATGAATGAATATACACAAATTTTTATTCAATGCTTAATAAAAAATCTTAGAAATATTTCACAGAAAAGATTCAATGGTAATTTAAGCTGAAAATAAGAGAAAATAACTGCAAGTTTAAATAGCCAATGATGATATTTTCTACCCAGGTTTTTATAAAGGAACAGCTAAAATGATCATAGAGTATACCCTGAATAATAAAAATAAAGTTGTCAACACTTTAATATTTGCTGGCAAACACATAATGTCGTATCTATAAAGTCTTTTCATAGTTAAACATTTTTGATTGAATGGAGTGAGATTAGATATAATGTTTAAATGTTTACAATCATAGAGACACTGAAATAATTGATAACTTGACAAATACTGGTTGCATCCTGGTGAAAATTCTTTTAAGGGATTAGAAGCAGTGTTGCTATCTCAAGATAGTCATTAAGTGCTTCAGTTACATAAAATTTCTAAACATATATTATTAAAACGCATATTATCATCATATTTGTTACACGAAGAATAATCCTCAAATTTCTAAAAAAATAACAACTTTCCCTCAATTTATCTTTATGGATTGTTAGAAATCTTAACTGAGTCTGATAAAACCAAGTGATAATATACTATCTACTTTTATTTAACTACAATGTACAGCTTTAACAATTTAGATTGAATTTTTACTTGTACTCAGATTGAAGTGTTACCAGGATATTTTTCTTAGTAAAGATTTACTTTAAAATGTGAACAGAGAGCCACCAGAAAGATGGCGGAGGAATAGGACAGGAAGACCACTTTCTCCCTCACAAATTCCTCAAAAGAACATTTCAACGCCGAGCAAACTCCACAAAACAACTTCTGTAGGCTGATGAAGGACATCAGGAAACCAGAAAAGCAGACCATTGTCTTCAAAAACAGGTAGGAAAAAATATAAAAGATGAAAAAGGAGACAAAGGAGGTGGGGAGGGAGCTCCATCCTGGGAAGGGAAGCCCGTCCCGGGAAGGGAATTTTAAGAAGAGAGGTTTCCAAACACCAGGAAACACTCTCCCTGCCGAGTCTGTGGTGAGCCTTGGAAACACAGAGGGCAGCATAGCAGGAAGGAACAATAAATAAATAATTAAAACCAAGAGATTGCAAGCCCAACAGTAACTCCCCCAGCGGAAAAGCAGCACAGACGCCTGCGTCCGCCATTGGGAAGTGCGGGCAGGGCAGGGACGCGCGGGAGGCGTGGGCTGCAGTGCTTTGTAAGAATCGGGCAGGAACGCCCCACGCACAACCAGAACGATCTAACTTGGGCTAGCAAACCAGACCGTGGGATAGCTACCGCACGAAAAGCTCGAACATAAGACACTGCCAGGACCGAGCACAGAACAAAGGACGGAACGGAAAAAGCCGGCTGCAGACTATCCCCCGCCAGGGACAGGCAGCCAGAGCCGTAAGGACTGGAAAGGGGCAATTGCAGACCCGGAGAGACTTTACTTACCTAACTGCAAGCAGGCTTCTTTGCTAAGACTTCTGGGGGTGCGGGATAGTCACAATCTGCCTCACGGGGGGCGCCAGCGGTCCACCCAGAAAGCTGAACAGCAGCGGCAGAAAAGGTGACAAGCCGCGGCGATCGCGCTCGCCAAACTCCTGAGCTACTCAGACCTGGGAAGGGCACAAAGCATAGTCCCAGCCGAATCTGTGCCTCTGAGGGCTGCCTGAGCGCCAAACCTGAGTGGCTTGGAACGGGGAAGCGCACGCAGCCTAGGGCCGGCCCCAGACAGTTCCCGGCTGAGCATTGTAGAGACGGAGCGGTTTGTGCACTGCGAGAAGGGACAGGTCAAGCAGGGCTGAGACACTGTGTGCACACGACAGTGCTATTTGTTTGCAGCATCCCCCCTCCCCACAGCGCGACTGAATTAGTGAGCCTAAAAAACCAGCAAACAGAAGAAGTTAAACAGAGGGAACCACCTTGAAAGTGATTCCACACGGCCCACAACATCAGAGAAGGGCCAGTTATATTTTTATTATTTTTAAAATCATTCCTTTTTGTTGTTGTTGTTGTTTTGTTTGTTTTGTTTTTCGTTTTTTTTTCTTTTTTTTAATTGTTAAGTCTTCTATTTCTCCTCTAATTTTTATTTCTATAACTTATTATTACTATTAAAAAAAACTTTTTTTTTTTTTAAGGCAAATACCATATATAGTCTTTGGGTGGTTGTTGGTGGTTTTTTGTTTTTTTGTTTTTTTTGTTTGTTTGTTTTTTAATAATTCTTGTTCTTTTTTTCTTTCTTCCTTTTTCCTACTGCTTTTCTTCAATATTGTATCTTTGAATATCCACCCTCTACTCTAGATTTTTAATCTTTGCTCTTAGGTTTTTGTTGTTAATTTTGTACATTTAAAAACCCAAACTTCACTACCCAAGATTACCTGAGAGCGAGATTACTGGCTTTTCCACTCTCTCCTCCTTTGGACTCTCCTTTTTCTCCACCAGGTGGCCTCTGTCTCTTTTCTCCCCCATCTCTTCTCTATCCAACTCTGTGAATCTCTGTGGGTTCCAGACGGTGGAGAATACCTAAGGAACTGGTTACTGGCAGGATTTGTCTCTCTCCTTCTCATTCCTCTCTCTTATCCTCCTGGTCACCTCTGTCTACTTCCTCCCTTTCCTCTTCCCCGTATAACTCTGTAAATACCTCTGAGCGGTCCAGACTATAGAGCGCACATAAGGAAGTGACTACTGGCTAGCTTGCTCTCTCCTCTTTTGATCTCACCGCATCTTTCCAGTTACCTCTAACTACCCCCTCCATCTTCTCTTCTCCTTGTAACTCAGTGAACCTCTCTGAGTGTCCCTCAATGTGGAGAAACTTTTCTTCTTTAACCTAGATGTTTTATCATCAGTGCTGTATAGATGGAGAAGTCTAGAGGCTACTGTAAAAATAAAACTGAAAACCAGAAGCAAGAGGCTCAAATCCAAAGCCTGAAAACATTAGAGAACTCCTGAATTCAGGGAACATTAAGCAATAGGAGCTCATCAAATAGTAGCTTCATACCTACACCGAAACCAAGCTCCACCCAAGGGCCAACAAGTTCCAAAACAAGACATACCACTCAAATTCTCCAGCAACACAGGAACACTCCCCTGAACTTCAATATACAGGCAGCTCAAAATTATTCCAAAACCTTTGATGTCTCATAACCCATTACTGGTCACTCCACTGCACTCCAGAGAGAAGAAACCCAGCTCCACCCACCGGAACTCCAACACAAGCCTCCCTAACCAGGAAACCTTGACAAGCCACTGATACAACCCCACCCACAGTGAGGAAGCTCCATAATAAAGAGAACTCCACAAATTACTAGAATATAAAAAGGCCACCCCAAACGCAGCAATATAACCACGATGAAGAGACAGAGGAATACTCAGCAGGTAAAGGAACAGGAGAGTTGCCCACCAAACCAAACAAAAGAGGAAGAAGTAGGGAATCTACCTAAGAAGGAATTCCGAATATTGATAGTGAAAATGATCCAAAATCTTGAAATCAAAATGGAATCACAGATAAATAGCCTAGAGACAAGGATTGAGAAGATGCAAGAAAGGTTTAACAAGGACCTAGAAGAAATAAAAAGGAGTCAAAATATAATGAATAACACAATAAATGAGATCAGAAACACTCTGGAGGCAACAAATAGTAGAATAATGGAGGCAGAAGACAGGATTAGTGAAATAGAAGATAGAATGGTAGAAATAAATGAATCAGAGAGGAAACAAGAAAAACGAATTAAAAGAAACGAGGACAATCTCAGAGACCTCCAGGACAATATGAAACGCTCCAACATTCGAATTATAGGAGTCCCAGAAGAAGAAGACAGAAAGAAAGATCATGAGAAAATCCTTGAGGAGATAATAGTTGAAAACTTCCCTAAAATGGGGAAGGAAATAATCACCCAAGTCCAAGAAACACAGAGAGTTCCAAGTAGGATAAACCCAAGGCGAAACACCCCAAGACACATATTAATCAAGTTAACAAAGATCAAACACAAAGAACAAATATTAACAGCAGCAAGGGAAAAACAACAAATAACACACAAGGGGATTCCCATAAGGATAACAGCTGATCTTTCAATAGAAACTCTTCAGGCCAGGAGGGAATTGCAAGACATACTTAAAGTGATGAAAGAAAATAACCTACAGCCCAGATTACTGTACCCAGCAAGGATCTCATTCAAATACGAAGGAGAAATCAAAAGCTTTACAGACAAGCAAAAGCTGAGAGAATTCAGCACCACCAAACCAGCTCTCCAACAAATTCTAAAGGATATTCTCTAGACAGGAAACACAAAAAGGGTGCATAAATCTGAACCCAAAACAATAAAGTAAATGGTAACAGGATCATACTTATCAATAATTACCTTAAATGTAAATGGGTTGAACGCTCCAACCAAAAGACAAAGACTGACCAAATGGATACAAAAACAAGACCCCTCTATACGCTGCTTACAAGAGACCCACCTCAAAACAAGGGACACATACAGACTGAAAGTGAAGGGCTGGAAAAAGATATACCACGCAAATAGAGACCAAAAGAAAGCAGGAGTGGCAATACTCATATCGGATAAAATAGACTTTAAAACAAAGGCTGTGAAAAGAGACAAAGAAGGCCACTACATAATGATCAAAGGAACAATGCAAGAAGAAGATATAACAATTATAAATATATATGCACCCAATATAGGAGCACCACAATATGTAAGACAAATGCTAACAAGTATGAAAGGGGAAATCAACAATAACACAATAATAGTGGGAGACTTTAATACCCCACTCACACCTATGGACAGATCAACTAAACAGAAAATCATCAAAGAAACGCAAACTTTAAATGATACATTAGACCAGTTAGACCTAACTGATATCTATAGGACATTTCACCCCAAAACAATGAATTTCACCTTTTTTTCAAGTGCTCATGGAACCTTCTCCAGGATAGATCACATCCTGGGCCATAAATCTAAACTTGATAAATTCAAAAAAATTGAAATCATTCCAAGCATCTTTTCTGACCATAATGCATTAAGATTAGATCTCAATTACAGGAGAAAAACTATTAAAAATTCCAACATATGGAGGTTGAACAACACACTTCTGAATAACCAACAAATCACAGAAGAAATCAAAAAAGAAATCAAAATATGCGTAGAAACTAATGAAAATGAAAACACAACAACCCAAAACCTGTGGGACACTATAAAAGCAGTGCTAAGAGGAAAGTTCATAGCAATACAGGCATACCTCAAGAAACAAGAAAAAAGTCAAATAAATAACCTAACTCTACAACTAAAGCAACTAGAAAAGGAAGAATTGGAGAACCCCAGAGTCAGTAGAAGGAAAGAAATCTTAAAAATTAGGGCAGAAATAAATGCAAAAGAAACAAAAGAGACCACAGCAAAAACCAACAAAGCCAAAAGCTGGTTCTTTGAAAGGATAAATAAAATTGACAAACCATTAGCCAGACTCATCAAGAAGCAAAGAGAGAAAAATCAACTCAATAAAATTAGAAATGAAAATGGAGAGATCACAACAGACAACACAGAAATATAAAAGATCAAAAGAGATTACTATCAGCAGTTGTATGCCAATAAAATGGACAACGTGGAAGAAATGGACAAATTCTTAGAAAAGTACAATTTTCCAAAACTGAACCAGGAAGAAATAGAAAATCTTAACAGACCCATCACAAGCACGGAAATTGAAACTGTAATCAGAAATCTTCCAGCAAACAAAAGCCCAGGTCCAGACGGCTTCACAGCTGAATTCTATCAAAAATTTCGAGAAGAGCTAACACCTATCCTCCTCAAACTCTTCCAGAAAATTGCAGGGAAGGGAAACTTCCAAACTCATTCTATGAGGCCACCATCACCCTAATACCAAAACCTGACAAAGATGTCACAAAAAAAGAAAACTACAGGCCAATATCACTGATGAATATAGATGCAAAAATCCTCAACAAAATTCTAGCAATCAGAATCCAACAACACATTAACAAGATCATACACCATGACCAAGTGGGCTTTATCCCAGGGATGCAAGGACTCTTCAATATCCGCAAATCAATCAATGTAATTCACCACATTAACAAATTGAAAAATAAAAACCATATGATTATCTCAATAGATGCAGAGAACGCCTTTGACAAAATTCAACATCCATTTATGATAAAAACTCTCCAGAAAGCAGGAACAGAAGGAACATACCTCAACATAATAAAAGCTACATATGACAAGCCCACAGCAAACATTATCCTCAATGGTGAAAAAGTGAAAGCATTTCCCCTAAAGTCAGGAACAAGACAAGGGTGTCCACTTTCACCGCTACTATTCAACATAGTTCTGGAAGTTTTGGCCACAGCACTCAGAGCAGAAAAAGAAATAAAAGGAATCCAAATTGGAAAAGAAGAAGTAAAACTCTCACTGTTTGCAGATGACATGATCCTCTACATGGAAAACCCTAAAGACGCCACCAGAAAATTACTAGAGCTCATCAATGAATATAGTAAAGTTGCAGGATATAAAATCAACACACAGAAATCCCTTGCATTCCTATACACGAATAATGAGAAAGTAGAAAAAGAAATTAAGGAAACAATTCCATTCATCATTGCAATGAAAAGAATAAAATACTTAGGAATATATCTACCTAAAGAAACTAAAGACCTATACATAGAAAACTATAAAACACTGATGAAAGAAATCAAAGAGGACACTAATAGATGGAGAAATATACCATGTTCATGGATCGGAAGAATCAATATAGTGAAAATGAGTATACTACCCAAAGCAATTTACAAATTCAATGCAATCCCTATCAAGCTACCAGCCACATTTTTCACAGAACTAGAACAAATAATTTCAAGATTTGTATGGAAATACAAAAAACCTCGCATTGCCAAAGCAATCTTGAGAAAGAAGAATGGAACTGGAGGAATCAACTTGCCTGACTTCAGGCTCTACTACAAAGCCACAGTCATCAAGACAGTATGGTACTGGCACAAAGACAGACATATAGATCAATGGAACAAAATAGAAAGCCCAGAGATAAATCCACACACATATGGACACCTTATCTTTGACAAAGGAGGCAAGAATATACAATGGAGGAAAGACAATCTCTTTAACAAGTGGTGCTGGGAAAACTGGTCAACCACTTGTAAAAGAATGAAACTAGATCACTTTCTAACACCCCACACAAAAATAAACTCAAAATGGATTAAAGATCTAAATGTAAGACCAGAAACTATAAAAATCCTAGAGGAGAACATAGGCAAAACACTCTCAGACATAAATCACAGCAGGATCCTCTATGATCCACCTCCCAGAATACTGGAAATAAAAGGAAAAATAAACAAATGGGATCTAATTAAAATTAAAAGCTTCTGCACAACAAAGGAAAATATAAGCAAGGTGAAAAGACAGCCTTCTGAATGGGAGAAAATAATAGCAAATGAAGCAACTGACAAACAACTAATCTCAAAAATATACAAGCAACTTCTGCAGCTCAATTCCAGAAAAATAAACGACCCAATCAAAAAATGGGCCAAAGAACTAAATAGACATTTCTCCAAAGAAGACATACGGATGGCTAACAAACACATGAAAAGATGCTCAACATCACTCATTATTAGAGAAATGCAAATCAAAACCACAATGAGGTACCACTTCACACCAGTCAGAATGGCTGCAATACAAAAATCTGCAAGCAATAAATGCTGGAGAGGGTGTGGAGAAAAGGGAACCCTCCTACACTGTTGGTGGGAATGCAAACTAGTACAGCCACTATGGAGAACAGTGTGGAGATTCCTTAAAAAATTGCAAATAGAACTACCTTATGACCCAGCAATCCCACTTCTGGGCATACACACCGAGGAAACCAGAATTGAAGGAGACACATGTACCCCAATGTTCATCGCAGCACTGTTTATAATAGCCAGGACATGGAAACAACCTAGATGTCCATCAGCAGATGAATGGATAAGAAAGCTTTGGTACATATACACAATGGAGTATTACTCAGCCATTAAAAAGAATTCATTTGAATCAGTTCTGATGAGATGGATGAAACTGGAGCCGATTATACAGAGTGAAGTAAGCCAGAAAGAAAAACACCAATACAGTATACTAACACATATATATGGAATTTAGAAAGATGGCAATGACGACCCTGTATGCAAGACAGCAAAAAAGACACAGATGTGTATAACGGACTTTTGGACTCAGAGGGAGAGGGAGAGGGTGGGATGATTTGGGAGAATGGCATTCTAACATGTATACTATCATGTAAGAATTGAATCGCCAGTCTATGTCTGACGCAGGATACAGCATGCTTGGGGCTGGTGCATGCTGATAACCCACAGAGGTGTTATGGGGAGGGAGGTGGAAGGGGGGTTCATGTTTGGGAATGCATGTAAGAATTAAAGATTTTAAAATTAAAAAAATAAAAAAAATATAGCCACCACATAGGGAAAATATTACTGAATTGAGTAGTATAAACTTTGAGCCAAGGAAATTATATTAATCAATTCAGAATGCAACTTGAATATATATTGTCCTAGAGTCTAGCTCCCGAGTGAATGTACTTTAATGTATGTTGCTTCATCTTTTTCTATTGTAATAAACTAGTCATTTGTAAAAAAGAAAAAAAAAATTGATGTTAAAAAAATAAAATAAAAAATAAAATGTGAACAGAGCTCGAAATTTTTAATTCTAACATTGTATAGCTTTCTTATTTGGTTTAATTATATAATTTCATATATACATATATAAATACTGTTTATACACATAAGATATATACATAATTTAAGAATTCAAACATATATTTTTTCAAATAGTTTAAAGTTCCCTTATAATAAAAGTCCATGACTTATATTTGCATTTTGTATTGATAATTCATCATTGTATAAACAAAATTGTCTGTGATTCTAAGATCCAGTTGAACTGGATTCTAAAATCCAGTTGAATAAAAGCTGCAATATAGGTAACATTACATTAAATGTGTTTACTGATTTATGTTTTATTGAAATATAGCTGATTTCAAAAAAATGCCATATCAATTTTTGTTATACAGTGAAGTGAATCAGTTTTACATATATATACATTCTTTTTTTTGATATTATCTTCCATTCATTGATGTAAAAACAAAAGCTTATAAGATATCTGCATTTCAAAGTAAGAAAATCTGAATGCAATGAACCCAGAAATGTTTAATATTGATTGTCCTTCTACACTGTAGTTGTTCAAAAATCAACTACTAGCTGCAGAGAAAACAGAAAGAAAAAAAAAACCACAAAGAATTACTTTTTAAAATTTATCTCTGATTAGCTATATGGCTATAAGCAAATGATAATCCTTGCCTTTCCAACTTCTAAAAAAATATCAATAGAGTCCTCATAAACTTTTTACTTTCCTTATTATTATTGTCTTACTATAGCAGGCAATCAAATTTAAAATTCTACACTAATTTTATGCCTGAAATTACATGGAAACTACAAGGAAATAAAGAAAAAGTAAACAGAGATTTGTTTCTGTTTTTTTAAGATGTGAATAAAATGAGATGACCAATGTGAAAAAAATATATCATGTTGGAAGTCTCATGAAACTTTTAAATATTAAAATTAACTATAAAAATAGTCTGATATTATCTGTCTTAGAAAAAATAAACCTAAACAAAATGTGTTAATATTTCTAATAAAGAAAACAAATGAGCATATGCCAGGCATTCCAGATAAATTTTAGCATATGTGCACCAGAAAATGTTTATCTGAATATTCATGGTTACCTTGTTTCTATAATAATAGGAAAAAACTCTCCAAACCTTCATTAACATTAGAAAGATTAAATAAATCCTGGTGCAACTAAGCAATATAATAAGAAATATTCATAAAAATAAATTAATCACAAATTCAGGTACGACTATAGATCAACGTCAAAAACAAAATGTTGTGTAGAGAAAAGGAAGTAATGAAACTCAAGTTAGCAACTATATAACTTTCTAAAACATACAAAATTAAAGAATGTACCCTTTGGGAAAACACACATATACCTGATAGGTAGGTAGAATAGGAGAAACGAGTCCAAAATGGTGGTGGCTAAAAGACGAAGGAGGGAAAAGCCTGTGAAAATAGAACAAAGGAAAGTCCCAGAAACAGAGTGAGGGCCTCAGGTAAAACAAACAGCCCTCCTAGCTAGCCCAATTTACATAGCGCAGGCTCAGTGGGAAGGAGACAAATGTATAAAAGGAGGAAGCCTAGAAGGATTGAGGTCCCACTTCTGGGTCTGCCCACCCTCATTCCTCAAGGGTGTATTTTCCTTTACTTTCTAAATGAAACTGAGTTGTAACACTGATTCATCTGTTGTTTCAAAATTTTGCTGTGACAAAACCAAGAACCAAGGAAATTACAAACTCCCCTGATATACCTAAGACTATAACAAAATGTGAGAAAAAGCTGAAAACAAAATCCAGAGTACTAGTTAATCCAATGGAATGAGAGATATTTTATTTTTCACTTGTTCATCTAATTTTTACTTCATTGTATGATGAAGAGCAGGCATAATTAATGATTTAATCATAATGCAAACTTTTGTTTTTTTCTAGTCATCCTTTAAATATATGTGTAGTAAATTTCTCCTCCTTTCATTCCTGGTAGTAAATTTCTGGTTGAAAACTCAGAAATTTCCATGAGTTTTCTGTTGACTCTTAGTAACAATGTCATTAAAGAAACTTTAAATATCATTATCAAAGTTGCAATATGGTTTCCGTATAAAAATTAAAATCTGCATGTCCCAATCTTCACAAGTAGTTAAAACTTCCCCTCCTTTTCCTTCTGCTAAGGTCTGTCAATGATAGCACTGATATTCTGGAAAATGTGGGTGGGCACTTTGGATTTTTCTTTGTTTAACTTGATTTCATTTTCCTGTGTGATGCTAAAACATTTGAAGGTACAATGCTGGAGATTAGAACTTGCACATCTTTGGTTCGACCTAACCATCGAAGACATATATTGAATATCTCATTATCTTTAAAGATGCTGACAATACATCTAATTCAAACAAGAATCAAGAGCTTTAATATCAGCCAGTCCAGAATTCAAGTAAAATGCATTTCCTGAAATCTTTCATATGTAAAAGCCACAATTTTTAATAACACTTTAATATTTCAAGATTTAAGTAATGAATAACTTTTCTCAATGATTATATAATTTTTAAAACTATGAGGCAATTGACAAAACCTACTTTGATAGACTGTTGTTTGTTCAGTCACTCAGTCATTCTGACTCTTTGTAAACCCATGGACTAAAGCACGCCAGGTTTCTCCATCCTTCACTATCTCCCAGAGTTTGTTCAAACTCATGTCCACTGAGTTAATGATGCCATCCAAACATCTCATCCTCTGTTGCTCCTTTCTTCTCCTGCCCTCAATCTTTCCCAGCATCAAGATCTTTTCCAAAGAGTCTGCTCTGTGCATCAGGTGGCTGAAGTTGGAGCTACAGCTACACCATAAGTCCTTCCAAAGACTATTCAGGGTTGATTTCCTTTAGGATTGACTGGTTTGATTTCCCTGAAGTCCAAGGGTCTCTCAAGAGTCTTCTCCATCACCACTGTCAAAAGCATCAATTCTTCAGTGCTCAGCCTTCTTTATGGTCCAACTCTCACATCTGCACATGACTACTGTAAAAACCATAGCTTTGACTATATGGATTTTGTTGAAAATCGTGTCTCTGCTTTTTAATACACTGTCTACTAATATGTCATAGCTTTTCTTCCAAGGAGCAAGTATCTTTTAATTTTATGACTGCATTCACCATCTGCAGTGATTTTGGAGCCCAGAAAAATAAAGTCAGCCACTGTTTCCACTCTTTACCCATCTATTTGCCATGAAGTGATGGGACCCAATGCCAAGATCGTTGTTTTTAAGTGTTGAGTTTTAAGCCAGCTTTTTCACTCTCCTCTTTCACCCTCATCAAGAGGCTCTTTAGTACCTCATCACTTTCTGCCATAAAGGTGATGTCATCTGCATGTATGTGGTTGTTGATATTTCTCCTGCGATCTTGGTTCCAGCTTGTGCTTTTCCAGCCAGGCAATTCATACGATGTACTCTGCATATAAGTTAAATAAGCAGGATGAAAATATACAGACTTGACATACTCCTTTCTCAATTTTGTACCAGTTCATTGCTTCATGTTTGGTTCTAACTGTTGCTTCATGACGTGCAAACAGGTTTCTCAGGAGGCAGATAAGGTGGTCTGGTATTCTCATCTCTTTAAGAATTTTCCACAGCTTGTTGTGATCCAAATAGTCAAAGGCTTTAGTGTAGTTATTGAAACAGAAGTAGATGGTTTTGTGGAACTCTCTTGCTTTCTATACGATCAAACAGATGTTGGTGATTTGATCTCTGGTTCCTCTGACTTTTCTAAATCCAGCTTGTATACCTGGAATTTCTTGGTTTATATACTGTGGAAGCCCAGCTTGAAGGATTTTGAGCATTACTTTGCTAGCATGTGAGATGAGTGCAATTGTACAGTAGTTTGAACATTTTTGGCACTGCCTTTCTTTTAGACTGGAATGAAAACTGACCTTTTCCAGTCCTGTGGCCACTGAGGAGTTTTGCAAATTTGCTGGATTATTGAGTGCTGCACTTTAATAGCATCATCTTTTAGGATTTGAATAGTTCAACTGGAATTCCATCACTTCCACTAGCTTTGCTCATGGTAATAATTCCTAATTCCCACTTGACTTCACAGTCCAGGATGTCTGGCTCTAGGTGAGTGATCACACCACTTTTGATGGATAATTTAACTAAATGGCCACAGGACTGGAAAAGGTCAGTTTTCATTCCAATCCCAAAGAAAGGCAATGCCAAAGAATGCTCAAACTACCACACAATTGCACCCATCTCATATGCTAGTAAAGTAATGCTTAAAATTCTCCAAGCCAGGCTTCAGCAATACGTGAAACATGAACTTCCAGATGTTCAAGCTGGTTTTAGAAAAGGCAGAGGAACCAGAGATCAAATTGCCAAAAACGACTGGATCATCGAAGAAGCAAGCAAGTTCCAGAAAAACATCTATTTCTGCTTGATTGACTATGCCAAAGCCTTTGACTGTGTGGATCACAATAAACTGTGGAAGATTCTTCAAGAGATGGGAATACCAGACCACCTGACCTGTCTCTTGAGAAACCTGTATGCAGGTCAGGAAGCAACAGTTAGAACTGGACAGGGAACAACAGACTGGTTCCAAATAGGAAAAGGAGTACATCAAGGCTGTATATTGTCACCCTGCTTATTTAACTTATATGCAGAGTACATCATACAGAATGCCAGGCTGGATGAAGGACAAGCTGGAATCAAGATTGCCAGGAGAAATATCAATAACCTCAGACATGCAGATGACACCACCCTTATGGCAGAAAGTGAAAAAGAACTAAAGAGCCTCTTGATGAAAGTGAAAGAGGAGAGTGAAAAAGTTGGCCTAAAGCTCAACATTCAGAAAACTAAGATCATGGCATCTAGTCCCATAACTTCATGGGAAATAGATGGGGAAACAGTGGAAACAGTGGCAGACTTTATTTTTGGGGGCTCCAAAATCACTGCAGATGGTGATTGCAGCCCTGAAATTAAAAGAGGCTTACTCCTTAGAAGGAAAGTAATGACCAACCTAGACAGCATATTAAAAAGCAGAGATATTACTTTGCCAACAAAGGTCTGTCTAGTCAAGGCTATGGTTTTTCCAGTGGTCATGTATGGATGTGAGAGTTGAACTTTAAAGAAAACTGAGCACAGAGGAATTGATGCTTTTGAACTGTGGTGTTGGAGCAGACTCTTGAGAGTCCCTTGGACTGCAAGGAGATCCAACCAGTCCATCCTAAACGAAATCAGTCCTGGGTGTTCATTGGAAGAGTCGACTGATGTTGAAGCTGAAACTCCAATACTTTGGCCACCTGATGCAAAGAGCTGACTCATTTGCAAAGACCCTGATGCTGGGAAAGATTGAGGGCATGAGGAGAAGGGGACAACAGAGGATGAGATGGTTGGATGGCATCACTGACTCAATGGACATGGGTTTGGGTGGACTCTGGGAGTTGGTGATGGACAGGGAGGCCTGGCATGCTGCTTTTCATGGGATGGCAAAGAGATATGACTGTGTGGCTGAACTGAACTAAATACTTGAACATATGCCAACAATAAAAGATCAACAATAAAAGTGTGAGGACACTGAGAATTTGAAAATATAATATTTTTCTGAGTATAAGTGAAATATAAGTGAAATATTATTTCTATATATAAGTGAAACATTATTCATTGTCAGAAATTGCTGACGAGTTTAAGAGATCATCCTAACATAGTGCATCTGAATTCAAATTGTGTGATAAAATTAAGCAGGCTGAATGAGTAATTTCCATGCATGAACAATGGGAATATGCTGTTCAGCTACTCTAGATTATTTGACATCACAAATTAAACAATAAAGCATGGCATTTAAAATTAAGAAATAAATCTATACATCCACCACTCAGATCCTGGCTCTGATACTTTTTACCTCCCCACTTAATTTCCCTTGTCTCTGTTTCCTCAACTATACCAGTTGTTTTAAAGAGAAAACTTTAATATAAATGAATAAACTTGTTACATAGGAACAGACTTCCTTTGTGGCTCAGTGGTAAAGAATGACTGCCAATAGATGGACTCAAGAGACTTGGGTTTGATCTGTGGGTCCAGAAGATCCCCTGGAGAAGGAAGTGACAACCCACTCCAATGTTCCTGCCTGGCAAATCCCATGGACAGAAAAGCTTGGCAGGCTGTAGTCCATATGGTCAAAAAATATTTGGACATAACTCAGTGATAAAACAGCAAAAAAAAAAAAACATATGAATAACACTTCAGTTAAGTTCAGTAATTATGTCTAAGCTTCTGGGAGAGAGTATAGTATGAGAAATTAAGGGACATTTTGATTTACTCAAACTATTATTTCATCTACAACATCACTACTTGCTGTTTAGGTGAATTTTAATTATATAATATTTAGTCTTATTATATCAGAGATTCTGTGCAATATTCTTTATTTTATGGCAAGTCAAGATTTAGACAGAATGGGAATCTACAGGATACAAAAAAAAATGTTATCTTTTGAACAAATCCTTCATCTTATTGATTAACTCATTCTGAGGGGCTATTTGTTTCCATTCTCTTGATAAAATTCAAGAAATTTTTCATTACTTCTGTGGTTTCTCAATACCTAAACAAAAATTCCTTAGTCACTTTCAGCCTCAGATTTGTTATCAATAATTAAATTATCCTGTGTAATAGTGAAACTAAATTTTATTTAAAGTAAAGATTTTCCATTTCACTAACTTGGGCCTACTTCCAGCTGGAGATATAAATAGGGAATTGATATTTGGGAGACCTTTTTCTCTTTCTCTGCTTTGCTCTTTTACTTTTCTCCTTTGCTTATTAAGCATGAAACCTCCCTGGGGAAACAATGAAAGAGGAGGTTAGAAAGAAAGTGTAAAGGGCAGAAACATTTTTATTCACCTAGGTGTACAATGATTTAATTTTGGGTCCCTTGGGGTTTGGAATCTGTCCAAAAATAACTCTATATTAGGGAACATTTTAAGTTTCTTAACTTAAAACATGCCTGCTCAGAGAATATCAAAATTCCATTTTCTTGACTAAAGCAATGTATTTTCTTAGGCTGACTGCTGATGATTTTCTCAGTGCATGGATACCCGGAGGTTTACCTCTGTCTCTTCTTTACAACCCTCCGAATTTCCACTTTAAATGCCCTCAGCCTGGCTCTCTCTGTGAAAGGCACACATCTGGCATATAAGAAACAACCCAAAATTATACAAGTGGAGCTAGCTTCCAATGAGGTCTTTCTTTTCTTTCTGTTTTGACAACTCAGGAAGGTATGAATACCTCAGGTTACTCATACAAAAGTTGACGAGTGTTTACTCTTCGCACATCTGAGGGCTATTTGTCAGGTGGTGAGACATGCCCTATCTGTCCGATCCATGGCATGAGAAGGAAAATGACACAGGGAACACCTAATTTTTCAAGTATACTTTTTTTTTTCTTTCCTCTTTAACTGCAACCCTTTTATACTCTCAATAGGAAGGCAGACTAAGGATAGAAATAATTATGAAAATAGTGTTTAAATATATAAAAAGTTTGACCACTTCTTTCTTAAATCCCTAAAGGGTACCTACTATTTCATTTTAGAATATAGGGATATTGCCATGTATCCTTTAGCTCAATCTTTTGAAGTCTTAATATAGACTGACTGTGTATGTCCCCCTCAAATTCTTATGCGGAAGCCCTAATCATCAGTGTGATGGTATTTCAAGCTGGGGCCTTGGGAGGTCATTAGGGTTAAATCTGGTCATTAAATCACTAATCCCATCATGAGGTTGGAGCCCTCATGATGGGATTAGTGACCCTCTATGAACAGAAAGAGAGAGAGATCTTTCTCTACCACCCTCACCCTCTATTGTGCATAGTAGGAAAAGAAAGGCCATGTGAAGTCAGCTTTTCTTTACAATGTTTACAGATTTATCATGCTCTTCTGTGAGGCAATCTCAAACTCTGAATAAACTGTGAACAACTCATACATTCTTTCCACATTTAAAAATCTGAAAAATATCAAAATTATTTTTCACCGAATGTAAGAGTCTTTTTAAAATGTTCCAAAGTATTGGCATTGCCACAGTTCTGAATTTGCTACTTTAGGTGTTTTGTAAGGTAAGATACCATATTTTCCTTTATTTGTATGTTGTTTTGTAGGATTGGTTTTTCATAATGTTATCTTCATATACAAATTGAAATAAAATTTCCTAGGCAATGGAGATGAATTTAGCTTGTCAAAATTAAAAGGTTTGTCCAGTTTATTATCAAAATGCATGAATTTTTATAAAGAAGAGAAAGATTTTCTCTGATGGACTTCCTTCTGTTTCCCCAGTGGAATATGAATGAGGGCATACTCTCAAGTGAATGCAACTAGACTCAGTCTCATTTAAAGAAGAAATGGACTCCAGAGTTTTATTAGATGTACTGAATCTACGTTACATATTGAATCCCTCAAAAAAATTCATAATCAAATAGATTTATACAGATGAAATATTTTTAAAAACCTGAAACATTTCTTACTTTGCATTCTTGGTAATTATTTTCTAATTAGGTTTTATGGATTTTGCTTTACTTTTATGGAGCAGTTTTCCCATAAGGCCTATATGAAAAATATATGATTCAAATTTGGAAGTATGTAAACAGAGGCAACATTATTTTGGCACACTAAAATCTTAGGAAAAAATATTAATTATTGAAGAAGACTGAAATATATTTTTCCTTTGCTGTTTATGGTTATGTTGCTCAGTAGTACCCAACTCTCTGTGACCCCATGGACTCCTCTGTCCATGGAGATTCTCCAGGCAAGGATACTGGAGTGGGTTGCCATGCCCTCCTCCAGGGGATCTTCTCAACTCAGGTATCGAACCCAGGTCCCCTGCATTGCAGATGATTTCTTTACTGTCTGAGCCACCAGAGAAGCAATTCTGTAGAGGGCACTTTAACAATAGGCAGATATAATGTTTATAAAATTATAATGATTATATAATTATTGAAGATCATTTCCTTTAAAACAGTTTTGAAAATTTGAACATCACAAAAAAGCATATTATTTTTTCCCTGAGATTCATTAGTAACTCTGAAAATTAAAACTATACTACAAAAATTGAGTAAAGTTAAAAATCTGAAAACATGTTAAGCCATGATCTGAGCAGCATAAAAGACCAATACTACCTTAGAATGATTGACAAGTGTTATCTGATAGGTAGTGTAGTGTCATTTCTAGGCCCAAAGTCAATCTGCCTTTTTTAAAACCACAATACAAATGTTGCTGTTTACATGGCTTAAATAGGAACTGTTTTAGAAACTATGGGACCCACCCTTTATATATTTTTAAATTAAAATATATTTTTCTTGTTTATTTTTAATTTGAAACTTTGTAAAACCATTATTTTTCACTTAGGTTGAAGATTTACAAAATAAATTATATATGGTAATATAGAAGATATAATAATATTGTAATTCTTATATTCAGTTCAGTTCAGTTCAGTCACTCAGTCGTGTCCGACTGTTTGTGACCCCATGAATCGCAGCATGCCAGGCCTCTCTGTCCATCACCAACTCCCAGAGTTCACCCAAACTCATTTGCATTGAGTCAGTGATGCCATCCAGCCATCTCATCCTCTGCCGTCCCCTTCCTCCTGCCCCCAATCCCTCCCAGATCCAGGGTCTTTTCCAGTGAGTCAGTTCTTATATTACCACACTTACAAACCTGTCTATAACTGTTCTATAAACAACTATGGTTTGGAAATCTTCTGTTCTCTTCCTAGCTGCCCGTTGTCTATTTAGTCTCATTCTTATTGCTCACTGCTCTCCAAGAGTTTTTAGTTGTAGTTGATAGATTATGTTCAGTGCTTTTCAGTCTTGTATCTTCATTGATACTTTAAAGTACAGGGCCTTCATAAATTTTCTTTTCTTTTTTTTTAATAAATTTTATTTTCATAAGTCTAGCTGTTTATTTTACTATTTGCTGACCAACCTAGATAGCATATTAAAAAGCAGAGACATTACTTTGCCAACAAAGGTCCATCTAGTCAAGGCTATGGTTTTCCAGTGGTCATATATGGATGTGACCCAGAGAGATGGTATAGGGAGGGAAGTGGGAAGGGGGTTCAGGATTGCGAACTCATGTACACCTGTGGCGGATTCATGTTGATGTATGACAAAACCAATGCAGTATTGTAAAGTAAAATAAAAAGCTTAAAAAAAAAAAAGAAGAAAGCTGAGCACCGAAGAATTGATGCTTTTGAACTGTGGTGTTGGAGAAGACTCCCGGGAGTCCCTTGGACTGCAAGGAGATCCAACCAGTTCATCCTAAAGGAGATCAGTCCTGACTGTTTATTGGAAGGACTGATGCTAAAGCTGAAACTCCAATACTTTGGCCACCGCATGCAAAGAGTTGAATCATTGGACAAGACCCTGATGCTGGGAGAGATTGGGGGCAGGAGGAGAAGGGGACGACAGAGGATGAGATGGCTGGATGGCATCACTGACTTGATGGACATGAGTTTGAGTAAACTCCAGGAGTTGGTGATGGACAGGGAGGCCTGGCGTGCTGCAATTCATGGGTTCTCAAAAAGTTGGACACAACTGAGAAACTGAACCGAACTGAACTGTATATATGAACAGAAGAGGTACAATTCTTCTCCAATAAAGTATTTTTGCTTTTGATGCTTGTCAAATAGCTTGTCTTAATTGAAGAATGCCTACTGCAGTCCATCAGGTTGCAAGGAGTCGGACCCAATTTAGCAACTGAATAGCAACTGAACTCAAATTTAGCAACTCAATTTAACAATGGAAGAAATCTGCTTCTCAAATGTAGTCTGACATTACTGTGTCTTCGCAGTGTGGGAAAGATGATAGAATTCTTTGGAATAGCTCTACACCTCCCCAAAACTCCACATTTTGATACCATCACATTGTGGGTTAAGATTTCAAGAAAGGAATTTGGAGAGGCCCAAATATTCCAGTTCACAATACTATGCTTTCACAGGTAATGTTCACTGCTATGTAAAAATGATTAATTTTCTTATTCTACAGATACTTCTAATTTATTAGAGAATCTTGCTATAAGCTGGAGCAACAAAATGAAAAATTATCCTTTTACTTCTCTCACTTATATGGTTTAACTCTATTTGCTCAATTTATCTTTACTTTCCCTTCCCTGTATTTCACTGGTCCTAAATGGCCACAGTAATGTCCTTTCTACTTTAATAAATAATTCTCTGCCATCAACTTCCAACTCAAATACCCCAATTTTGGATCAAGCAGTTCTTCAGCCCTTCCACTTGAACAATAGCGCCTCATCTTATAAATGCCAGAGAAATTACCTTCAGAATAATTCATGTGGAACTGATTTTTTGGGAAATGTCATATGGGCACATTTTGCTACTGTTTTGATATATAATATTCCTAACTGTTCTTTAATTTTATGTAAATATTGTTTCCATAGTAGAACTGTGTGTTCTCTAATGAAAAGAGATTGGGTTTAATACTATTTTGAAGTCAAAGAGCATCCTGCCTTTTTAAAATCATTTGTTTGAAAATAATTAATGACAATGCATGTTGTGCTAAGCACTATTCTTTGATTCTTAAATTTGACACAGAAGCAAGCAGTAAATATTCTGCATTGAAAATTTTTACATGTGATTTTTTTTTGGTACTTATCACAGTTAAAATTACATGTTTAACTACACATTCATTTGTTTAACATCTAGATCCCCAAATTTTGTTAAGGCAAATGTGGGAATAGACTCTTTTGTCACTGAAATACTAGTACTTCTGCTCTATCTGGTCAGTAAGTACTAGTATCTGTTGAAAGAATTAGAAACTTAATAAACAGAAAGTGAAGTTGCCCAGTTGTGTCCCACCCTTTGCAACTTCATGGACTGTAGCCTTCCACGCTACTCCGTTCATGGGATATTCCAGGCAAGAATATGGCATGGGTTGTCATTTCCTTCTCCAGGGATCTTCCCAACTCAGTGATCGATACCAGGTCTCCCACATTGCAGGCAGACTGCTTACTGCATGAGCTACTATCTCCTCAGTAAATAAAGTTGTGGGGGGAAACTAGCCACACAGAAAAATAGCAAATTAATTAAACGTATTATTAAAGTTGATGTCTTTATGGAAGAACAGTCTTTATCTGAGAGGAAAGTCATTTTCTAAATATTGCATACGCTAACAAATTTTAAAATATCATTTTAACACATTAGAAGTGGGTGGTGCTGGATGACATCCATCTGGACAAAAAGAAAATGTGACAGTCAAAAAACAAAGTCAAAGACTTAAGTAAAACTATGGTTCCTATAAATAAAAGCCTAAAATATTAATTGGTCAAAAAATAAATATATTGTTTTGCTTAAATTTTAATGATATTTTATTTAAGGTTTTCTTGTACTGATTATTTTATAAGTAAAAAACACTTATGATTATAAAATTATCTACTAAAGGTATTTAATATTTAAATAAAGCCCTCAATTTTTATTTAGCAGTGTATTTTGTGAGTTTCAACTTCTTTTTATAATTACAGAAAGCTGAATAAATTAAGAATTTTGCTAAAAATCATTATTATTTACTTACATATTGATCTTAATTAGTGGATTTTTGTTTATTTTCATGTTTAGTACAAATGATACTTTATTTTGCATGCAGGTATTGTTGGCAATATAGGCCATATTGGTTTCTAAAATATTTCTTTAAAGAGAGATTTTACCTTTATTAATATACATTTGTATCATTCAATCAAATTCAATTAATACATAAAATACCATGCTAAGTAATTTCAGGGATTGAAACATGAATAAATAAGTCCTTGTTTCTGTCATATGTACGGTATCATTTAGTAATTATGATCATTTCTGGAATATATACAATTAAGGAAAAATTGACATTTTGCAGGAAAGGGTACTAAAATGTCTTTTTAGTTTCGGAAAACATAATATCAGAGTTGAAGCCTCATGTTCAGGCCTCAGGCTAGCTTCCTTTAAGTTTAAGAAGGGTCAACAAGTACAAGAAAAAGGACATTCCAATAGGGAGTGAAAAGCAAGAACAGCCAGAGGAACACAGGGAACTGTCAAAATCAGCTACCTTATGGGATGTCAGCACTGATGGAGGCAGGAAAGAAATGTTTAAAATGCTATGATGAATTGCTTAGTGAGATCTATACAAGTGTGCATATATGATAACATACTTTATTATTTATTTTAATAATGAAACATCTAAATATCTCATTTTATATTAAAATTACTATACCATATAATATAAATAAGTATCTCTCATTAACAAAAATGTCTTCATGAAGAAAATAAATAAATACTAGGTTAGATTTAAAAATAAAATATCCCTGGTCAAGCAATGATTAGTATTGATAAGTCATGTCTAGTTTTCCTTTTAATGACTCAAATACAGGGAGGTGGTTACGCTTTTGTTGGAAAGCAGTAGTAAGATAGAACACTGAAACAGCACGCAGCCACTATCCACTGTGAAAGAGAAACAAGCAAATAACCAGCACAACTCCATTTTCGGGGGTATACGTTATAAGTTAACAAAACTAGCATTCAGTTCAGTTCAGTCGCTCAGTCGTGTCCGACTCTTTGCGACCCCATGAATCGCAGCACGCCAGGCCTCCCTGTCCATCACCAACTCCCGGAGTTCACCCAAACCCATGTCCATCGGGTCAGTGATATCATCCAACCATCTCATCCTCTACTGTCCCCTTCTACTGCCCTCAGTCTTTCCCAGCATCAGGGTCTTTGCAAATGAGTCACCTCTTTGCATCAGGTGGCCAAAATATTGGACTTTCACCTTCAACATCAGTCCTTCCAATGAACACCTAGGACTGATCTCCTTTAAGATGGACTGGTTGGATCTCCTTGCAGTCCAAGGGACTCTCAGGAGTCTTCTCCAACACCACAGTTCAAAAGCATCAATTCTTCGGTGCTCAGCCTTCTTCACAGTCCAACTCTCACATCTCTACATGACCACTGGAAAAACCATAGCCTTGACTAGAAGGACCTTTGTTGGCAAAGTAATGTCTCTGCATTAAGTATGTTAATATTTTTGTTTTACTTTTTCTCCCCATAAAGACTTGCATGTGATATAAGAATATTTTAGTATGGAAATTTACCACCTAATTTGTCAAGCTTCTATGGACCTTAATATCTTTAATGTGATAAGCTGTGTAATCTATTTTGCCTCTAAAATGCCAAGATAATAATTCATTACTACAACCAAGTCATGTACTGACTGACATACATGGAAGATACTGCATATTTGGTTCCAATCACAATAAAGCAAGCCACATAACATATCTGGTTTCCCAGTGCATATAAAAGTCGCAGTCTTCTAAGTGTTCAATACCATCATGTATAAAAAAACAACATATATTCCTTAATTTAAAAATATCTTACTGCTTCAAAATGGTAACTGTCATCAGAGCCATCAGTGAGTCATAGTAGTAACATCAACAATCACTGATCATGGGTCACTATAGCTAATAAAAAATTTTTGAAATATTGTGAGAATTACAAAAATGTGACAGAGATATGCAGTAAGCAAATGCTTTTGAAAAAAATGATGCTGATAGATTAGATTGAAGCAAACCATCAATTTGTCAAAAAACACTAATCTGTAAAGCTCAATAAAACAAACTGCAATGAAATGAGCTTTGTCTGTACAAATAAACATACATTTATCATTACATATTTTCAAAATAAACTTCAGGTACATATACCACATTATCATGAAATTGCTATGTGATAAATTATAATTTATCTTGACACAGTTTTATGAAGGTGATGCAGGTGATCACACTTCAATTACCAATGCTGACAATAAATTCTGACATTGAAGTCAGTGGAGAATTACAACAAACAATCTGGGCAGGATTACATAAATCACCCATATCTATGAGGAATAAAAGTTTTGGTTACTAGACTACACAAAGACCAATGACCAACTGAGGTTACTCACTGAGGACAAAGAAATTATGGAATGTGTACTGAAAGAACATACTTTATAAATGCAAGTTACAACCATGTAACTAAGCAGCTGAAGAATGAGGACTGTTTTATTAAAGAATGTTTCTTCCTTATGAATATAAATATATTATGAATATATATGTGTATATACAGCAAGCATTTCTGACTTCTTCCCTATTTTATCATCCCTTTGTAATCTAACACAACATTTATTACTAATAATTAAAGTAAATAATGGTATTTTTAAGTTACAGGTTATCAGTAAGAAGTAACCATCACACAAGGACTTTGAATCCCCTCTTGGGAAAACTGTTAGATGGTTTTCTGTTGTTTCAGAATCCCTGTATCATGTTAGGTGAAATAGTACTTTGTTATTGTCTTTATTTGAAGTTTAAGTGTGGTTTTAAAAGACGTGCAAGGGTGCCAAGGAGACAAGGGATAGACAGAGATGGTTACATTTTGTGTCAACTCGTGTAGGCTATGGTATCCAGTTACTTAATGCTAATGTATCTATTGCTATGAAGGTAATTTGTAGATGTGGGTAATACCTACAACCAATTGCCCATATGTAAAGGAGATTATCTACTTGTATAGGAGATTATCTACTTGTATCTGGGTGTGTGCAGGCATGCTAAGTCCTTTCAGTTGTGTCCACCTCTTTGTGACTCTATGGACTGTAGGCTACCAGGCTCCTCTGTCCATGGGATTTTCCAGGCAAGAACACTGGAGTGTGCTGCCAGGCTCTCCTCCAGAAGATCTTCTCCAACCAAGAATCAAACCCGCATCTCTTATGTCTCCTGCATTGGCAGGACGATTCTTTACCACGGAACCACGGGGGTCCCCTTTTATTTAGGTACAGTTCAGTTCAGTGAAAGTGAAGAGGAACTAAAAAGCCTCTTGATGAAAGTGAAAGAGGAGAGTGAAAAAGTTGGCTTAAAGCTCAACATTCAGAAAACGAAGATCATGGCATCTGGTCCCATCACTTCATCGCAAATAGATGGGGAAACTGGAAACAGTGTCAGACTTTATTTTTTTTTGGCTCCAAAATCACTGCAGATGGTGACTGCAGCCATGAAATTAAAAGACGCTTACTCCTTGGAAGGAAAGTTATGACCAACCTAGATAGCATATTCAAAAGCAGAGACATTACTTTGCCAACAAAGGTCCGTCTAGTCAAGGCTACAGTTTTTCCAGTGGTCATGTATGGATGTGAGAGTTGTACTGTGAAGAAAACTGAGTGCCGAAGAACTGATGTTTTTGAACTGTGGTGTTGGAGAAGACTCCTGAGAGTCCCTTGGACTGCAAGGAGATCCAACCAGTCCATTCTAAAGATCAGCCCTGGGTGTTCTTTGGAAGGAATGATACTAAAGCTGAAACTCCGGTACTTTTATCTAGGAGGTCTCATCAAATCAATGGAAGGCCTTAAGAGCAAAACCAAGGTTTCTCTGTGGAAGAAGAAAATCTGCCTCTAATACTACAGCATCAGCTCCTGCCAGAAAGTTTCTAGCCTGCTCTGGCCTGCACTATAGATTTTGGATTTGCCAGTCCTCACACTTATGTAAGCCAGGTCAAAAATACCAATTTGCTGATACTTAGATAGGCTTATTTTTGGAATCTTTCTCATAATTGTCATGTAATTTAAATGTGACCTTTTCCCCAAGTCTGTATGTTAATATATTTGCAGAATAAATTCAGAAGTGTCCTAAGTAGGATATGAAGACAGAAATAAATTACATATTGTGACCTGAATTTTCAATTTTTAATTTAATTTTGATTCTGTAGATCTATAAAAGGTCACAAATTATTACATAATCTTGTTTGCATATCTTAGAAATAATGTATTCATACTATAAATATTATTTATATTAACATTACTTAGTTTATAATGTGCAGATTCCATGTTGCACATAATCATCTGCCAAGTTATAATTCATTATTAACATTAAAAAGCAACTTGAGAGGTCAGCTAGCTAATTTATAAAGCTTTAGGAATAAGTGGCAGAACAAAATGAGAAGTTACACTAATTCTGAAAACTCAGAAAGAAGAATATTAACAACTCTGCTTTATAATACTGAAACATGCTATTAGAATTATTCAAATGTGCCACATAGTGACAACTTATAATAAATATTAATTAAGGAATACTTAGCCATTTTGCTTACACCATTGTGACCAGGGTAGACAATATAATGATAAATAAAATTATGAAACATCTGTGATTAACTTTGACGAAGTCATCTCTATGATGCAAATTCTAAGGTTTATAAAAACAACTTAAGATAATGTGCACATTTAACAAATATACGTGTATATTTGTATGTTTGTGAGTGGTTTCTTCTGATGCCACTTGCTCATATGTTTCCCTGAAAAAACCCCCACTGATTTTGGGATGCCCTAGAAAGGTCTATTTGCAGTGCCACCATGCCCAAAGCATTGTAGGGCTACAGCAATTTACCTTCAGGTAATAGTCAAGAAAAGCCCAAAGAGGAAGTAGGTCCCTAATCCCTTTTAGATCCCCAAAGCAGGTTATTAGAGGGAATTGTGAGAGGATCATTAGATTATGAGAAGCTCCTATAGTCTGCTTCCAGAAGCAGTGCCTGGGCAAGGAGTCTAGGGTTCTATTCTACTAAGGACAGGTAGAAGCCACCCCAGAAGGTACCTTACTCCTTCACTGGTCACAGCACCTCCGCTACTTGTGGGCATCTTTGGCATCCTGGCCAATGGCTGCTTCTCTGTGTACTCCCAACTATATTTACCATCCCTTACATACCTTTGGGTTCTTCTTACACACCAGGAGTTTCCAGGCACTCTCTTCTTACCAAAGTATGCCACAAACAGCCTTTCCATAACATTTGAAAAAGCAGCTGATAAGCTTCTGCTTCCCCTCATCTTTAGTGATCTCCTATTTCATGGGCAACACTCCTTTTCTTTCTTTAAAGAAGAAAGGAAAGAGCTAACTTTAATGTTCTCTCTCTCTGTCTTTCATACTTTCTCCCCTTTTTTGGCAAAAATCCCTGAAGTTACCTTCTGGCTAACCCTCAAATTTGATACTTTAGAAAGAGTTACAAAAATAATTTCATTTTTCTTCTTAATTTTATCAAACACTCAAGTGTTTGGTGAGTGCTGATAATTTAGCTCCAGATATCATTTAAAAGCTCTGTTTGCAAACCTAATACCTATTCTTTGTACAAAAGCTCCAGCTTTAAAGAACCAATTATTTTCAAATGCAAAAATGTAGATTGCTGTGTTTCTACATTTGGAAGCCTTTTAAAGTAACTTTGCAGAACTGAAATTTGTAACCATTACAAACTGTTACATTAAGTGTTAACTGAGAGTACTCAGCTATTGTGAACTCAGAAAAAAAAAAAGCCATCTAAATAACATATGAAATGTCACAGATTTGTATCATACTACATGGAGTGGTTAATTTTTGAAGATTTGCTATCATTATACATTCCACGGAAAAATAGAGGTCCTCCATTTAAATATAGCAATGCCATCCCATACATTTAAAGTTCCCTGTCATATCAGGTTTCAATTATATTCTTCTGACAGGTGAAAAATAAGCAATAAACAAGAACGTTGATAAGGTCACACACCTGTTATACTGTCTTCAGTTTGAGACACTTTAATGTCATAAAGATGCTGACAAATGGAAAGGGTTTTGAAGAAAACGCAGTAGTATGATTAAGGAACTATGAAGTTAGACTTAAAATGAGAGATTAAAAGGATGAAACATGGACACTCAGCTCAATTTTGACAAAGTAGGATGAGGCAAGTTATCTGTTTAGAAAAATCTGGAAGTTATAAATGACAAAGAGGTGGCAGTGCTATTTTTGTATTCACCTGTGTGCAGACATACACGCACACATATTTTCTGAAATAATTGCGATCCTTCCTTTGGTAAGATTTTAATATAATGTTTTCAAAACTAAAAGGATTAAAAATGAATTTTCCATAAAAAACAGAATAATAATAGCATTTTAAAGTATTGATTTGAAATTCTAATATTAATTGTAATATTAATTGCCAGTAAATCTACAGTAAAATTTTATTATGATTCATCTTAGTGTATTAAACAGAGTACAAGTTGGGCAAAAGATGTCCTGTTCTACAATTTTATATCTGTCATGAACTAGCAATGGTCCCGTAACCTCTTCCAGCCTTAGTTTCTTCATCTGTATAATAAGGACTTTGCATTGGATATCTTAGAAACTCCTCTGGTGAAATCAAATTTTTTTCAAAGTTAAATTTAAAGTTTTGACTGTTGGTGATATTTCTTCGAATTAAAAACAATGAGTGTACAAAATACTTTAAAATGTTTTTTAAAAGCTAATAAAATACAGTGACCTTGAAAGCAACAAGAAGAGAGGTCAAGAAAGACCAAAGCTTCCTCTCTTTCCCAAGTCATTAATGAAGAGATTCAACAAATAAAAATTTGATTTTAGGTGAGATGGAATTTAAGCTTGTCAACAAGTTCTATAGAGTATTTATTACAGGAATTGTTATCATTGCCTGAGAAGCCAGGGAACCCAGAAACAATAAGGAGAAGACATACATTTATTAGGTGACAAGATAATTCTGACACGTGTATTGAATCCCTTCGGTGGTGTGCTGAGGAGGACTGCATTGCCTATTGGCTTTATGAGTACACTGAGCTAATTTATGGGACCCTTAGGCTGGGAGGAGACTTCCTTTTAGAGTGAAATAAAACTTTGTGTATGGGCAGTATTTGCTTTTCTTGCTCTCTGTGTGCAGGCATACTAAGTCACTTCAATTGTGTCCAACTCTTGGGGATGCTATGGAGGATAGCCCACCAGGCTCCTCTGTCCATGGGATTCTCCAGGCAAGAATACTGGAGTGGGTTGCCATGTTCTTTTCCAAGGGATCTTTCCCATCCAGGGATCAAACCCAGGTCTAGTCTCCTGCATTAGCAGACAGGTTCTTTGCCACTAGGGTCACCTGGAAAGCCCCATTTCTTGCTCTCTACTAAGGGTAGTGGTGACTTCCCAGGTGGCCCTAGTGGTAAAGAACCTGCCTGCCAATGCAGGAGTCAGAAGAGACTCGGGTTCCGTCCCTGAATGGAGAAGATCCCTTGGAGGAGGAAATGGTAACCCACTCCATTCTTCTTGCCTAGAGAATCCCATGGACAGAGCAGCCTTGGGGGCTACTGTCCATAGGATCACAGAGAGTAGGATATGACTGAAGTGACTTAGCATGCACAAGGGTAGTAAATAAGGAGAAAAATAACTGTAATTATAAAAATAATGAGAAGTTCCAAGGAACTTATCTACTCATTTCCTGAATGACCACTGGTACTGTTCCCACCGTGACTGAAAAATTCGCTGCTGTTTAAGTAGTTTATATTTGTCAGGCAAAATTTAAAAATCAAATAAATACATATTTAATATTGTAAGAAATATGTATAAGTACTACTAATAAAAATACTACATATAAATAATTGAAAGCGCGATTCTGAGAGAGATGGGGCGCTTTTGCAGACAAGATGGTCACGATAAGGCCTGTCTGAGATTGTGACATTAGTAATCAGAGTACTTAATAAGTGGAAGTGGAAACCAGGAAATTATGTCAAATAAGAGAGAAAACTATTTTGAGCTAAAATGACTTTATGAAATTAAAAATCATATCACATTATATTTAAAACTTTAAATATAAGCAATAAAAAACAAAACGGAAATGAATTAAGGCTACAGATGTCATAAAGATAAAATGTCTCACAAGAAAGCAATTATATGAAGAAACAATCTAGAACTGAAAAGAAATGCATTTGAAGGAAAAAATCCTAGAGAACTACTGTGCAAGGAGAAATTTAGAATTGATAAAATGAACAGATGCTGGGCTAAACTGAATAATTAATAGAATAAATGTAGTTTAGGCAAATAAATATTTGACTGTTAGTATTTAAGTGAATCTCTAAGATCTTTGCATTTTAAGTAGAAAAGGCATATGCTCAGATGAATTCTGGTGACATTTATGAATCAAAAGAAGAAACAGAAAATCTAATACAAGTATATGTGTATATATATTTGCATGTATGCGTATATGTATGTGTGTGTATATATATAGATATAGATAGAACATATATATATAACAAGAATATATGTATATATAGTAAGAACATATTACATAGAAAGTGTAGACTGTTGTGTTTTTTTCATTTTCAACACTAGAAGCTAAGAGACATCTGAACACCATTTATAGATAATCAAGGGCAAACTGATTTTGAGCTAAGAATTACATGTACCTCTTTAGAGAGGAACAAAGATAACGAGTTCAGATGTCTAATGATTCAGACAGAAGGGCTTCTATAAACTTTAGGAAACACAAAATCACTTAAAGGAAGTAAGAACAAAACGTAAAGAGAAGAAAAGACAAAAGGGAACATTAAAATAAGTAGTGATAAATATGTGATATTTATAGTTATATCTAAATGTATCATGAGAACACTGCTTTAATATTGATATTAATTTCAGATTATTGGCTTAAAAGGAATAAAAAAGCTATCGTAATTTTTTTTAAAGTTTGGTAGCTTGATAGTAAATTTTCTTAACTATTTTTGCAAGACAATAATTCATTGGGTAAAGAAATGTACAGAGTTGGAGTGGTAGTAGTGGAAAGTCAAAATGTCTTGGTGACAAAAACATTTGTATAAATTAACTCCATGGGATTTCTTTGGAAGGAATGATGCTAAAGCTGAAACTCCAGTACTTTGGCCACCTCATGCGAAGAGTTGACTCACTGGAAAAGACCCTGATGCTGGGAGGGATTGGGGGCAGGAGGAGAAAGGGACGACAGAGGATGAGATGGCTGGCTGGCATCAGTGACTGGATGAACGTTGAGTCTGAGTGAACTCCGGGAGTTGGTGATGGACAGGGAGGCCTGGCGTGCTGCGATTCATGGGGTTGCAAAGAGTCGGACACGACTGAGCGACTGAACTGAACTAATAATGAAGAAAATTACATACTCTTGATAGTCCCAGACCAAGAAACAAGTCTTGATGAATTTATTTGATTACTAGAAATATATGTTATATTGTGCACTACAATGCATTCCATGAATATTTTTAATTAATATTCTATGCTCTTTATAGTCAGTTACTGATTTGTGTTTTTTTATTTTTCTGATCCACTGATCAGCATCTTTGTCTTATTTATCTTTCAAGTAGAGCTTTAACAAGGATTTTTTAAATTTATATTTCAAGTAGATTTACTAAATCCTAAATTATTAGCTTTAATCAAATTAAAGTCTTACAATACAAATTTCCCACTTGACTTATTTTAATTTCTAATTTATTTTGCTTAATATTTATATAAACATTAATATATAATGCAATGTCATAACATATAATACTAATAAAGCTCTTTAAAATACTATAAGCTTAAACAAAAACTTAAAAGTTAATTTTTTTATCTCTAGAAAACTTATGCTTGTGAAAATCAATTATAGCAGGTTGGAAAATAGCATATTATTACAAGTGATTTTAATGTGAACAATTGAAAGATTAGGGTAGAATTGATTTCAAATGAGATAAACTCTTTTCATGTGAATTTGTAACATTTGATTTGCTCCCATTATGATAAACCTAGGAGCTCCTTTATTGCCAAGTACAGTTTTTAACTGATACAACACATTTCAATAGAATATCTGTCTAATGTGAGGAAACTAATGGTTCATCAGCAACAAAACAACTTGACTAATAGTAACTAAAGGCAGATAGAAGGAGAACATTAAAATAATTTTGTTTTGTAAAGTCACTTCTCAAACTAGGAGAGAAGAAAGCTTTACTTTTACTGGCTATGTGTAAGAATTTATTTAATGACAGTGTCTTTTATAAGAAACTTTTTTATCATTAAGCAGCACAATCTTTATGCTAGACCTAGAAGAGTAAGCTCTTAATATTCCAGATTTCTGTATTCTAAAAATTATATATTTAAATAATTTTATTATCATTAATTTTAGGTTTTAACATGTACTGAGATAACTGCATTGAAATGCCAATACTACAAAATAACAAAAATATAATTTTCTTCTCTTGTACATTTCAATTAAAATAACCTCCTCTATAGCCTACAACTTTTAAAAGTAAGGATTTTGCTTCAAATTACTATTTTAGTAGTGAACTAAGGTGAATACTAACTTCTTCGATTTCTATATATTGCAACTTCAACAATTCAAAAGCAATCATTCTCATCTCTACATCTCCATCTGAGAAGAGTAGGCTAGAGAGGTTGTTTTAACTGTAATGTACAAAAGAAGAAAATGATATTTTGCTTGTTATTTTATAGTATGGGTATTTCAAAGCAGTTAACTCAATATGTATTGAAACCCAAAGTAAGGTAGTAATAAAATAATTTATATATTGAATTTTTAAAACACAGATATTATTCTAAAAATTTTCCCCTATTAAGAGATAAAAAATGATATTTGAATTCCCTTGGCTCTGGTATATTAAGAGGAAGGCACAGAGAGTCAACTACATCACAAAGTGTGAATTCTACACTGCAATAGAGAGACAAAAAAATAGAAATGATACTAAAGATATACGAAGCTTATTCTTAGAGAACTGTAGAATTGTGGGGACAAGAAAAGATCACCCAACCACCTGGGATTCTGTACATGGACTGTAGTATCAAAGTTAGAGGCCTTTTGGATAGGTCGAAGGGAACACTGAAAACCATCAACTCCACATGTAGGCTAAGAGACTAACTAATTAGGTACTTCTGACACAATCTCCATTCTCTTTCGGTTTTAAGATTACCCAGAGAGACTGCCCTGTCCCCAAGGAAGGACAAAGAATGCAATTTAAGGTGTTACCAATGTATAAGAAATAGGGGTAGCTTGAAGGAGAATCTGCTGTGTCCTGAGACCAGGAATCCTGGAGTAATCTGCTCAAACTGAGAGTCAACAAAGGTTTGATTTACTTTGTTTGATGTAACTGAGATTACATCCTTTATTTTTGAAAAACAAAACAAAACCATTAAGGTTGTTTTTCATCTGAATTGCCTTATTCAAAGAACCTTATGATATGTTTCATAGTGTTTATTAAAAACCACAATAAGGTTTTTCAGTAATGGTTAAATTAAAATGACAGGATAAACAGAATTAACCAAGAAAAAAACCTACATTATTATCTCATGAATTTTCATAAACATTCACATAGTCTTTATACTGTACTTTCATTAAAGTACAACATAGAAAATAAACATCTCTTATTTGAATGATTTTTACTACCTTGAAGATTTTAGACATAAAATTCTTATCAAAATTAAATGTTTAAAAATACTTGGGGAAAGTTTAACAAATATATTACATAATTTATAGGTACTGATATTTGAGAAACAGGATCTATTTCAAAAAAATTTCCCTGCATGTACTGCAAATATGACAAGAATGAGATATTTTTTTAAGACAGACAGGTCATTTCCTTCAGAAATGCTCAGAGTAGAGTATCAGTAGAACAGAAGCAGTTATCAAGTGAAGAGGGGTTAAATGAGAATTCTTTCCAAGAACAGATTGATAGAAGCAGTTATAACATCAAATAGAGAATGATTCAGTGTGAGTGACGGTGGTTGTGATATGACAAGGATAAGGTGGCAACAAATGAAGTTATATGCTGAAATTCACTTTACACTTGATATTGTGGTATGTCCTCTATGTCCTTCACAGAAGATTTCATATCTGTCTCTTTATACATTTCTTTAGTCCTTCTATATTACTATATCTGTGACTATCATTTTTGGCCAGGAAGTGACATTTCCAGCCAAAATACTAATTTCACTGGAAATTTAAAACTACATTGGATTATCTTTGCTTTTCTATTATTCTCTTCATAAATTTCCAAAAATGAGAATTGTGTTTACCAATCAGAATTATTTTTTACTCTTAAAATGTATTACATGTTAAAATGTTTACAGCAAAGCATATAAAAAACACACACGAAAATATCAGTGTATTGTAACAACACATCTTCAATGTTCTCAATTAGAAATGCCTTATTTTTCGAGAAACAGAGCAAGTATGATTTTGATTTTAAAAGTAAGTTATGTTTGTCCATTGTTAATGAACACCTTCATTGCTTTAATATTTAATAATATTGAAGTTATAATATTGATAAATAAATCATAGTTTTAATTAGAGAAATAGTAGTGAGAGGTGGTATGGTATGAAAAGTTAAATAATATTTTTGTACAGAAAAATTATATATCATGATTTAAAAGAATCAAAACTGCATGTATAGAAAAGTGTGTCAAGTATACTTTAATGAATATTTAGCTTTGAAATCTGTACATCTTTTACTATTGAGAGTATCTGGATCTTCCTTCTATGATAATTAATTTTAATTTTCCAGATATGGATTTTAGCTGTTTATGATACTCAGATATTATTAGTGTTCTCCAAACTATTGTTCTTAGAATAATAAAATAATTATTAAAATAATTCTTAGAATTTTTATTTTCTTTTTGAAGTGATAATTTTATTTGCCAAGTGTCTGTCTTCTCACTCTCATAGCATGCTAATGACACATTATAGTTTAACAGTATGTTCAAAGACGTGTATATGCATCACTTAAACATTACAAGACATAATCAGTGGAAATAAAAATGAGAGAAGTAGGCAGCAAAATTTGATTGGATTAATTATAGATGTTAAAGTGGTATATTAACAAGAAGTTAATATTTTCTATACACCTCACTTCGCTGTATATTAGATTTCCATCTATCCATCTATGCATATACTGATAAATAGAATCAATCATTTATCATCTTACTATCATCCATCTCATATTAAAATAATTAACTTGTATTAAAAGTTAACAAATATTTTTCATGTTTAATCAAGTGTGAAGAGTTAAGTGTTTGTGTCCAACTCCTCTGTCATGGAATTCTCCAGGTAAGAATACTGGCATGGGTAGCCATTCTTTTCTCTAGAGAATTTTTCTAACTCAGGGATTGAACTGTGGTCTCTTACACTGTAGGCAGATTCTTTACCATCTGAGCCTCCAGGGAAGCCCTGTAAATAATAACTAATTACTTCACAAATTTTTGTACAAAACAAATAACTATGATATAAAAAAGGTTACATTCTAAAATAATTTGATGAATACAATAAAATCCATTTAATCTAAAATATGAAACTATCGATTTTTTAGGAATCCTAAAAAATCTCAGATTTTTTACTATTAATTCTTTGGAAAAATAAATTAGACAAATCCTGGCTCTTGGTCATTTTCTGCTACTGCCATCTTTCTCTTACAAAGTCATGCCCCCAAACCTAAACTATAATATGTAAGAGTTTACTGACATAACATAAACTATGGTCACAGATGTTATTTAGACATATCCAAATACATCATGCCAACTATGCTTTCTAGCTATAGAAAATTTAGTTTCATGAGGAACTGAGGCAACTCTTGAGAAACAACACACTGTAATTTAACAAAAATAAGGCAAGCAAATTGTGCGCAGTGCTATTGCTGAAATCAGCAGAGATGTTCATATATACTGAGATATCTTAAATAGACTGTAATACCCGAATGCAAAAGAAAAAATGCTCAGTTGAAAGAGGATGACTCCATCTAGAAAAATGAAGCTTTGGAAGAGAACAAGGGTGACTAATGCACCCACTTAACTGACTGAGTTCACGCATAAGATATATTTATCTCTGAGATACATCCTAATGATACAAAAATTTCATATGGAAACTTGTAAATGCATAGACTTATTTATTTCCCATTACCAAATCATATAGGAAAACTTTTAAAGAAATGGAAATTGTAAAACAAGAAAAAAATGGCTAAAAGCATAACATTGTTAGAATTTAGTGAAAATAGAGTGTGAAAGCTGTATTCAAAGGTCAAGTTTTAGAGCACTAGGTCTGCAAAACTAACTGTGACATTCTTCACAGTTTGCTTACAGGATGGCTACTTTAGCTCCAGGCACCCTATCTTTACACAAGATTCCAAGAAGGAATGAAGTTAACAAGCAGATGATCTGGCAGGAGCTATGATTTTGGAGATATCAGAGAAGGAAATGAAACAGAGTCTGCGACAATCCCTTATGAGAGAATCACAATACAAGATAGGGGCTGTAGAACAAAGCCATGCTATCTGCAGGAGTTACACAGCTTTTGAAAAACCACCTATTGCATGGCTGAGTTCTGGTGCACCCAAGACTTCTGATTATAGAAGACCAAGTGACCTTGGCCAGACTTGCCCTTCAAGCACAGGCATGGTAGGTGTGGCAGACCAATGAGAATGTACCATGAGATAGAACTAGTATGTCTGGGTTGAGGACAAACAAAATCAGAGAAAAATGCCAGCTTCATGATCAGATGCCCCAGAGCCTGTTATCATCCACCACTGCTTTAACAGCTGCCTTCCTCCATGTCCTGGTGGCAGTGCTTCCATAGCATAGCTATTTCCCCCCATGCTTCTCAGATGCCTGATACACTGTGTCTGCTAGTGCATTCACTTCCGTCAGTACTTCATTCACATTCACCTCACATACATTTTTTATCAGTTAGACTGTGGACTGGTTCCAAGGGTTGTCTGCACTCTTCCTATCACCAATGTATCTCAATATCATTCAGACAGTCAAATTCTAGCCGTTAGCCTTAACTTATTGCTTGCCTCCTTGGACCGATGATCCTGGCATGAAGCAGTATAGTTTTTTGGGGTTTTTTTTGTTTTTGCTTTTTCTGGAAGCAGATGCTGAAATGGTTTGGATTTTTGTAAGGGAGTAAGTGACACCTGTGAAAGGAAGGGAGGTGCAGTAGGATTATACAGGGGAGAAGTTAAATGCAAAGCTTCAGCCCAACAAAGCCTGGTAGGGGGTTCTGAAGAATATAGTGTATGCTAAAGTATGCTGGTTGGGCCAAAATGGATGGGTGTTTGTTTCCATACCTTCATAAATAGCCAAATACCAGCTGCCCAGGGAAAGCAACCTGAAGGAGTTAACAGCTCCAAGCTATCCATTGTCTACAATCTGAGTAGCTAGGCAGCAAGTCCTCACTGAAAAGAGTTCTATGTAACTTGTTGTTGTCTACCACCAGCTCCTGTGGACAAATGGAATTGGAAATTTTCTCTAGAAAAGTTATATAAATGTGCATTTCCCCCAGGGTGATTTGTTTTTAACAAGTGACAACCAGTCCAATTTTGGCTAGTTCGTTCACTTTCTGATACTTTTAAAGAGTAGAATTTCTTTGTTATGTTTTGGTTTATAATTATCATCAGGGGCATGAGTTCAATAAAAGCTACTGAATTATTTCTGAAGACAACAGAGTATATAAAATAAGTATTTAATATATATGTGTACATATATTTATATATAATTTCCATCTATGTTATCTAATTTAGTGTATTCTCTTACCATTTTTTTTTTGTTAATTCTGTGAGGTTGGTAGTTATGTCATCTCTTTCACATTTTATATCCATAATTGGAGTCACTGGTTCTTTTTTAGTTAATCTAACTAAAAGTTTGTCATTTTTTAAATCTGAAGACATTTTCTAGTTTTCCTTGTGATTTCTTCTTTGACCCATTTGACCCATTGGTTACTTGGTAGTGTGTTATTTAATTCCCACATGTTCTTGTTATTGATTTATAATAATAACCACAAAAATGTCATCCTTTTAAGTACTTTGTATGATTTCAATGAATTTAAACTGATTGAGGTTTGTTTTGTGAACTAACATATGTTCTATTCCTGGAGAATGTTTCATGTGCACTTAAGAATGTTGTGGTTCTGTTGCTATAGGGTGGCATGTTCTGTAGAATATGTGATATAGGTCAAGTTGAATTATAATATTGTTCAAGTCTTCTATTTCCTTTTGGAACTTCTGACTAGTACTCATAAATGATTAAAAATAGGGTATTGAACTTCCACCTATTAATTTTTTTCTTCCTTCAAATTTTGGCAGTTTTTGCTTCATTTAATTTTGGGGTTCTTTTTTATCTAGAACTCCTTTGTCTTCTTGATGGACACTTGTATCATTATAAAATGTTCTTCCTCAAAGTCTTTTTAGCTATTATTACTACTGCCATTGTAGCTTTCTTTTGATACATATTGGCATGATGTAACTTTTTTTTTTTTTACCTTCAACCTATTACGTCTGAATCTAAAGGATATATCATAAAGATAGCATATAACTGGATCACTTTTAAAATTCCATTGGACAAATCTTTCTCTTTTTTCCCTACACAGTTCCTCCCCCTTTCCCTCTGGTAATCACCAATTTCTTTTCTATATCTGTGAGTCTGCTTGTTTTTTTGTTTTATTCAGTAGCCTGGGGTATTTTATTCAGTACTGTGTGGTATTTTTTTAGATGTAACATATAAGTGTTTGTCTCTGACATATTTCACTTAGCATAATGCCCTCCAAGTCCATCTACGTGGCAAATAGATTTCAACATTTCATTCGTTTTTATGGCTGAGTAGCATTCCATTATATATATATATATATATATATATATATATATGGCACATCTTTATCCATTCATTTGTCAACGGACATTTAGGTTGCTTTCATACCTTAACAGTTATAAGTAACATTGCAATGAATATTATCTTTTCCAATTTTTTTTTCAGATATATACTCTGGAGTGAAATTGCTGGGTCAGATGGTGATTAAATATAGTTTCTGGAGAAACCTCCATAATGTTTTCAGTGTGGCTGCAAAAATTTACATTCCTTCAATGGTGTAGGAGGGTATCTTTTTCTACATCCTGGCCAACATTTGTAGTTAGTGTTCATTTTGATGACATCCATTCAGACAGTGAGGTGATATCTCATTGTGGTTTTTATTTGCATTTCCCTGATGATTAGCAATGTTGTGGACTTTTGTTGCATGTGCTTGTTGCCTATCTGCATTTCCTCTTTGGAAAATTGTCTATTAGATCTTCTGTTTTAGGTTATTATTGGGTTATTATTAGGTTATTATTATTATTATTTGATATTGAGTTGTATGAACTGTTTACATATGTTAGCTATCTTACCGTTTATCAATACCACTTATTAATCATACCATTTGCAAATATCTTCTCCTATTTGGTAAGTTGTTTTTGTTTTGTTGATGGTTTCCTTTTGGATCCAAAAAATATTGTTGTAATTTATGTCAAAATGTGTTCCTTTGCTTTCCTTTAGAAGTTTTATATTATCTGGTCTTGCATTTAGGTCTTTAATCCATTTTGCATTTATGTATATGATAGTAGACAGTGTTCTAATTTCCTTATTTTATAAGTAGCTGTCCAGTTTTCCCAGCACCAATTATTGAAGGGCCTGTTTTTTTCCTCTGTTGTTTATTCTTGCCTCCTCTGTCCATGATCAATTGACCATGAATGTGTGGGTTTATTTCTGGGATTTCTATTCTGTTTGAGCAATCTATGTGTCTGGTTTTATGCTAGTACCATACTATATTGATTATTGTAGCTTTTAAATATAGTCTGAAGTGAGGGAGCATGATTCCTCCAGCTCTGTTCTTCTTTCTCAGGATTGCTTGGACCATTCAGGGTCTTTTGTGTTTCAATACAGAAGAAGTCAGCGCCACAGAAATCAGAGAAGAAAAACAAATGAAAGGAATGCAATTTGCAAAGGAAGAAGTAAAGCTGCAGATGACATGTTAGTATATTCACATATTCATTATTTATTCAAATATTATTTCTGCTGTTTCACAGCTGTATTCTGGGACCTCCACTGTATTTTGGTATGCTTGACAGTGCACCAGCTGGTCACTGGAACTGCTATATTTTCTTCATTGTTTGTGTGTGTGTGTGTGTGATCCTCAATCTAGATGATATTCAGGAAACTATATTCAAGTTTGCTGATTATTTTTTCTGTCAGTTCAAATTTTTTCAGCCCATGTAGACTGTTTCATTTCAGTTACATTGTTCACTTTCAGAATTCCTATTTGATCTTTTTCATATTTTAAATTTTTTATGATATTGTTTTGGAGATATTCCATTCTCTAATAAATTTGCTTTAATTCATTCAGTTTAGTTGCTTAGTCATGTCCAACTCTTTGCTATCCCATGGACTGCATCACGCCAGGCCTCCCTGGACATCACTAACTCCTGTTGCTTGCTCAAACTCATATGCATCAAGTTGGTGGTGCCATCCAACCATCTCATCCTCTGTTGGCCCCATCTCCTCCTGCCTTCAATCTTTCCCAGCATCAGGGTCTTTTCCAATGAGTCTGTTCTTCACATCAGGTAGCCTAAGTATTGGAGCTTCAGCTTCAGCATTGGTCTTTTCAGTGAATATTCAGGACTGATTTCCTTTAGGATGGACTGGTTTGATTTTCTTGCAATCCAAGGGACTCTCAAGAGTCTTCTCCAACATTACAGTTCAAAAGCATCAATTATTTGGTGCTCAGCTTTCTTTACGGTCCAACTCTCACATCCATACATGACTATTAGACAAACTATAGCTTTTACTAGATGGAAGTTAGTCATCAAAGTAATGTCTCTGTATTTTAATATGCTGTCTAGGTTGGTCATAGCTTTTCTTCCAAGGAGCAAGAGTCTTTTAATTTCCTGGCTGCAGTCACCATCTGCAGTGATTTTGGAGCCAAAGAAAGAAAGTCTGTCAGTTTCCATCGCTTCCCCATCTATTTGCCATGAAGTGACAGGACCAGATGCCAGGACCTTAGTTATTTGAATGTTGAGTTTTAAGCCAGCTTTTTCACTCTCTTCTTTCATCAGTTCGGTTCAGTCACTCAGTTGTGTCTGACTCTTTGTGACCTCATGAACCGCACCATGCCAGGCCTCCCTGTCCATCACCAACTCCTGGAGTCCACCCAAATCCATGTCCATCGAGTCAGCGATGCCATCCAACCATCTCATCCTCTGTCGTCCCCTTCTCCTCCTGCCTTCAATCTTTCCCAACATTAGGGTCTTTTCAAATGAGTCATCTCTCCACATCAGGTGGCCTAGTATTGGACTTTCAGCTTCAACATCAGTCCCTCCAGTGAACACCCAGAGATAATCTCCTTTAGGATGGACTGGTTGGATCTCTTGCAGTCCAAGGGACTCTCAAGAGTCTTCTCCAACACCACAGTTCAAAAGCATCAATTCTGTGCTCAGCTTTCTTTATAGTCCAAATCTCACATCCATACATGACTACTGGAAAAACCATAACCTTGACTAGATGGGACCTTTGTTGGCAAAGTAATGTCTCTGCTTTTTAATATGCTGTCTAGGTTGGTCATAACTTTCCTTCCAAGGAGCAGGCATCTTTTAATTTCATGGTTGCAATCACTGTCCACAGTGATTCATTAGATAAGATATTTTAAATTTTATATATTTATGATACTTGATTTAATGTATTACTTTATTAAGTGCAACATTTGAAATTCCTTAGGGACAGTTTTGTGAATACAATTTTTTTCCTGTGTATGAGCCACATGCTCATGTTTCTTTGCATGTCTCATAATTTTTTTGTTTTAAAACTGGACATTTAAAATAATATAATGAGCAACTTTGGATATCAGATCCTCTCTCCTCTATTTGTTATTTATGTTGTGCTGTTAATTTTGTTATTGGTATTATTGCCAATGAATCTTTTCTTTAGTTAATTTCTGTAATAGTCTGTGTCATGTGTAGCCAATGAAATTATCACCATATTAACTTATACTACTGCACTTCCTTAACTACATTGAATCAATGTCTTTTTACATGTACTGTGTACATTTTGAAGCATGCCTTAATTCTATGGCTGTTTACAACTCTGTCTTAGACTTCATTTCTTGTCTTTGCAGATAAGTTGGACATGAGATATTAGAACCTACTCCTTATCTTCTTTGCCATATTCACATCTTTGTACATACATGTGGTTTTATGGATATTTAGGAATATATCAGAATGTTTCAAAACCCTCTATGTACATAAAATTTCCAGATCTTTCTTTTAACCTTTGCTCTAGTTGGGTAGCTCATTCTTTGCTCTAGTTGGTATCAGAGACTCAAGCAATTATTTAACAATATTAAGTAATTCTTGTGACTGCTTTTAATCAACATCATGGGTATTGAACTTTCACTGAGAGTGTTCAGAGTCAGATCAAATAAAGACAAGCCCTGTAAATGGGGTTTTCCCAGGAATTTTCCAATCATGTTAAATAGAGAAATTCTGCAAACAAGGCCCTCTGGGAAACTCCAAATTCAATCTGCTCCTTCCAGTGGCTGGTTTCAAAGCATCATGTTTTGAGGTTGCTGGATGTTAAGACAATGCTATAGGAAACAGGGCAAGGTAAAATGTCAGAAATTCTGCTATTGTTAAAGAGGTCAGCCATTTTTTTTCTGAATAAATGATCAACTGATTATTACAAACTTTTGCTTAATTTCTTGAGTTAAGAAAGTTTGATGATTTTCAGGTTTGTTTTTTTTTAAACAAGTGTTCTTTATTGGTTTTATAGAACAGCAGATTTTTCAAGGCTCTTATTCTGCCGTTCCACATGTGTTTTCCCTTTTAATGAATTGTGTAT
This sequence comes from Ovis canadensis, assembly GCF_042477335.2. NCBI lineage: Eukaryota > Metazoa > Chordata > Mammalia > Artiodactyla > Bovidae > Ovis > Ovis canadensis. The sequence goes on from NC_091254.1 coordinate 79,190,396, forward strand.
CCCTTCTTTGTCTTGAATTTAGTATCTGATATGACTGGAGTCTGGAGAAGGAGATGGCACCCCACTCCAGTACTCTTGCCTAGAAAATCCCATGGACGAAGGAACCTGGTAGGCTGCAGTCCATGGAGTTGTGAAGAGTAGGACACAACTGAGCGACTTCACTTTCACTTTTCACACATTGGAGAAGGAAATGGCAACCCATTCCAGTGTTCTTGCCTGGAGAATCCCAGGATGGGGGAGCCTGATGGGCTGCCGTCTATGGGGTCGCACAGAGTCATACACGACTGAAGCGACTTAGCAGCAGCAGCAGTATGACAGGAGTTTTCGTAACTCCTATCTGCTAACATTACATTACCTACATTGTAGACATTTCTCTTTGTCTATTTTTCTGCAAATTTCCCACCTGTTCTCTCAATAAGGTCAAATGCCTGCAAGCAGGTGCCATTGAGGGACCTGATGCTAACGCAAAGGTTTATTACTTTCTGTGATTTTTAAGACCTCATAAGAATTGTGATGTGACTGCATAAGAATTTTCTGTGCTTAGATTTTGCTATGAAAATAAAAAGTTAAAAAGTTATTATTTAAAATTTATAAAAATGATTGCATTTTAAAATACCATTTTTAATATGTGTCTAAAATATTTGGAAAATAATAAAATTAATATAAACTTTCAAAATTTTCATGTTTCTCAACTGAGACTATGAAGATTAACTAACATGTTGGTCACACATTTTTGGAACAACAAATTTTTCTTTTTTTTTTTTGGAACAACAAATTTTTCAATGAAATTTAGTTATACTTGCTCTCTGTTACCAGCTTTTAGAATTTGTTATGCCCACTACTAATTATGTAATCAAATATGTGCCTAATTAATTATTATGAAATATGCAAAGGGCATTATACAATATTTTTGAAGCAACAGTTTTATCAAAATGTATAAATATTTGGAAATATCAATAAATTATACCAGATATTATAAAATTTTGATATAATTAAAAGAACTAAAGATGACTAACCCTATAATTAGGACATTTATATTTAATGTGAATGGATCAAAAACTCATGCCTTTTATGTCACTGTAGGATTTTTATGACTGTGAAGTTTTAAGTTTCCATATTATGTTAAATGTAATTATGTACTTTTATATTAAATTTATATATGTTTACAACTTTACATTTTTATACTGTATCTTTTCTTTTAATAGTCTAATCTTACTATTATACCTATCATTATGGAATATTTTATGTTTATCACATATAGATTACAGCTAAAGTATAATTTAAAAACATAACAATGGCTCCTCTAATATTCATTATTGAGTTCCCAATTTTCACAACATGATTTCCTAGGACTTTTATGCCATTCTGATAAAAAATAATTTCATTAAAATAAATCCATATATATACTTATACACACATTCCAAGTTTCTCTATTTTGCATTTTCATGTGCCATGTTTGCTAGTTTAACATCTGTGTTTCTGTATCCCATGAAAAACCATAAATATATCTAGACTTTTGCCTATTTTAAACATTCTCAAATTTTTGGAATCCAACTGTCCTTGCCATACAGTATATACTTGTTGAGGTCCTTTAATGGACCGGAACCTGGTGCTCTGGAGTCGATGACGAGAAAGTGAACGAAGGAGAGAGGCTAATATTTCCTGGGTTACGCAGCTGGCTTTCGCGTTCCAGGAAATCAGCCAGAAATAGAGAGAGAAAGAAAGAAAGAAACACACAGGGACCAAAGCTCTAATGGAGCAAAGGTGTTTTAATCAACATGGTGTGGGCATATATACTGTCTTACAAGGTAGTTATTCTCAGATAAAGATTAAAATTCCAGACTTACAAAAATAGGTGATCCGTATTAAAGAGAGAGAGAGCTGTAAACAATCACTTTTACCATATGGTTCATAAGAAGGAAGAAGGTACTTATCACCGTACTGAAAAATTAACAAAGGAAATGCCTGGATCCCTCAGCCCCGGGAGAGGCTTGCCTCTCCTCTTAATTCCTGAATACTCAGGAATTAATAAGGAACAGAGGATTCCTGACAGATCCAGAACAGCACACAGGAAGCCTCCTGTTAAATGCTTCCTGACATGTACTGATACTTAGTCCTAGTTGTTGAATGAACACTAACTGATATCTCTTTATTTAAATTTTTTTGGTTTTTTTAATATTTTTCAAATTGTTTTCAGTTTACCAGTTTCTCTTTCACATTCCATTGCATTCTTGTCGTATAAAGGTATTAGTTGAAGTCTTTGATTTAGGGTTGTAGAATAATAAGGGAAAATATCAATTCTGATTTAATATTATAAAAAGATATCAAGTAATTTTAAGAGAAAGTCAGAGAAAAAAAAATTACAATGAAATTTAATCAGCCTGAGCTGCTCAATATATCAAGCAAAAATACTGTAGCATCAGTTTTTCCCCAGTTAATTGTTTGAGATTATACCTGTTCCATCAACAAGAAATACATCTCTCACAAGCTATAAAGTCTTCAAAATGTCTTAGGGATACTAGGGGCTTGGAATGTTCAGAGACAGGTCAGAGTCTGTTTGCCACCTCTGAGTGAAGAGAAAAAGTTTCATCAGGTTGATAATGTCATGGATTTTAGAAAAGAATTAGAAAATTGTAATATTTTACTTTACTGTTTTTACTTTTTGAAATGTGAACATTTTAAAACCACATATGAAAGCATAGAAAATGGAATGGTGAGAATTTGTGTACCCATAATTATGTTTTAACAGTTACCAACAGTCTGCCAGGCTTATTTCATATCTCCCCCACTTTTCAGAAGGGAAGTGTCTACACTGTTTTAAAGTAAATCCAAGATATCAAATCATGTAACTATTAAATACATCACTAGATATCTTTGTGTGTGTGTGTGTGTATTCAGTTGCTCAGTCGTGTTCAACTCTTTGTGACCTCATGGACTGGTATCCACCAAGCTCCTCTGTCCATGGAATTTCCTAGGCAAGAATACTGGGGTGGGTAGCCATTCCCTTCTCCAGGGGATATTCCCAACCCAGGAATCAAACTGGTGTCTCCTGCATTGACTGCATTGGCAGTCGAGTTCTTTCACTGAGCTACCTAGGAAGTCCTAGGTATCTTTTGTAGATCATGACATTTAGTCATTCTATAATACTGGTATCACATTCAATGAAATTTTTTAAAATGTGTCTATAATCAGCTTATTCTAATCAAAACCAAATGCTATCTGGTTATAAATGTTATTGTTTTATGCTATATATATTAAAACTATTCAAGAGTGATCTAAAATATTGTAACTGACTTATACATCAACCCTCATTGTACCAGCTGGCATTATAATCCAAAGACTGCATCAGTAGCCCACTACCACATGAGACAATAAACATGGCCATTTTGCTTTCCTGGAAACTGTTCCTAGGACTCTATTTCCTTTTTTTTATAATTCAGATAAGAAATGTCCAGTTACATGTTCTATTTCCAATGTAATGCGTTATTTTCCCTATATTCATCCTTCTGCATGCCTCAGATTGATGAATCATCTGAGAAAGACTCTGTAGGTGATTGCTAAGTACTTCACACTGTATCTATAAAATGTGGTAGCATTAAAACACCCCAAATATGTTGGCTTAAAATAATGCACATCAATTTAGCTTATAATTAAGAGGGTGAACCATTTATATTGGGCTAAGCTGAGCATCTCTACTTTTGATTTTAATTGGAGTCACTCATGTGTCTGTATCATTTCATACACCTGTGCTTTTGGACATTGGTGGGCCACTAGTCAGGGGACTTCCCTGGTGGCTCAGTTGGTAAAGCATCTGTCTACAATGCAGGAGACCCAGGTTCAATCACTGGGTTCAATCCCTGGGTCTAGAAGATTCCCTGGAGAAGGCAATGGCAACCCACTCCAGTACTCTTGCCTGGAAAATCCCATGGATGAAGGAGCTTGGTGCAGGCTACTGTCCATGGAGTTGCAAAGAGTCGGGCAAGACTGAGTGACTTCACTAGTCAGGATGATAAAGAAATGAGTTATCCATTTGTCTCTTTCATTACACATACAGGCTTGGGCTTTGTTAAACAAAGGCAGTCGAAGGGTTTCCATCATATAAATATTTTTCACCTTTCTGCTTGCAAAATTTTGTTTTTGTTCAGTTACTCAGTTGTGTCTGACTCTGCGACCTCATGAACTGCAACACACCAGGCTTCCCTGTCCTTCACCATCTCCTGGAGCTTGATCAAACTCATGTCCATTGAGTCAGTGATGCCACCCAACCATCTCATCCTCTGCTGTCACCTTCTCCTCCTGCCTTCAGTCTTTCCCAGCATCAGGGTCTTTTATAATGAGTCAGCTCTTCACATCAGGTGGCCAAAGTATTTGAGTTTAGGTTTAGCATCAGTCCTTCCAATGAATACTCAGGATTGATATCCTTTAAGATTGACTGGTTTGATCCCCTTGAAGCCCAAGGGACTCTCAAGAGTCTTCAATAACACCACAATTCAAAACCATCAATTCTTCGGTGCTCAGCCTTCTTCATGTTAGCTTTTGTTCTAGTGGTCAAAACAAGTAATAAGTCCAAGGCCAGAATAAGTGAAGTAAGAGACCACACAAAGGTAGGCTAAGCTAAATGTTCTGAAGAATAGTGCACGGAAAATCTACCACATGTTTCAGTCCTCAGTTCAGTTCAGTCGCTCAGTTGCATCCAACTCTTTGCGACCCGTTTGACTCTCTGTGCCTCTTTGAAGACTTACAAGACCTTCTAGAACTAAAACCCAATAAAGATGTCCTTTCCATCATAGGGAACTGGAATGCAAAAGTTGGAAATCAAGAGACACCTGGAGTAACAGCCAAATTTGGCCTTGGAGTACAAAATGAAGCAGGGCAAAGACTAACAGAGTTTTGCCAAGAGAACACACTGGTCATAGCAAACACCCTCTTCCAACAACACAAGAGAAGACTCTACACATGGACGTTACCAGATGGTCAACACCGAAATCAGGTTGATTATATTCTTTGCAGCCAAAGATGGAGAAACTCGATACAGTCAGCAAAAACAAGACCAGGAGCTGACTGTGGCTCAGATCATGAACTCCTTATTGCAAAATTCAGACTTACATTGAAGAAAGTAGGGAAAACCACTAGACCATTCAGATATGACATAAATCAAATCCCTTACGATTATACAGTGGAAGTGACAAATAGATTCAAGGGATTAGATCTCATAAAGTGCCTGAAGAACTATGGACAGAGGTTGATGATATTGTATAGGAGGCAGTGATCAAGATTTGCTTGGTTTACCTCAAATCAGAAGAGACTGTATCCGTCTATTCTTCATCAAAATGGCATTTTCAATTGCATCACCTGCACCAGACAACCACAAGCCTCAAATCTGACAAGACTGTCTTTCAATACACAATGGTGGAAACTGACAATGAAGCCCTGGGAGACTGATGCATTTTCAATAATGCAGGGATTTTTTTTTTTCCCTTAAAACCTGCCTTCCCCCCTCCCCCCACCTCCCCACAGGGAAAAGGTTTAAACCATTCAGTGAAGGAGAAAAGCTATTTAACTGTTTTTTTTTTTTTAATGGTTATTTCTTCAAACTTGAAAAGTTTCATGTCACTTTCAAGTATGTTATTAAGAGAGGCTGAGCTTGAACAGATTTAAACTGCCCTCTCTCACAGCCAAATCTCCTGCAATTGAAAATGCCAGGGTGACAAAGGAAGCTGCCATGTAAGAATACACAGTTCTGCCTGAAAGGACCTAACTCTCCTGATAATCCTGATGGTGCCTGTGTTATTTCATAGGTGGCACACTCAGATTAGATAAAAACATGACAAATTGAGAACTAATGACACCTCAGGAAAAATGTCAAGCAAGTATTATTTTTAAATAATCCTTGTTGACTGTGAGAACCTAATGTGAGGCTTCTACTGTGGTATGGGGGAAGACTGTCATGCATGCCATAAACTGAGTTGAATGGCACTGTAAATTTGATCGGGAAATTAAATGTTTTATGAATGATATGACAGAAAAATCACTATGACCCAACTGCAGTTGGCTATGGGTCATCTGTTTTCTTTTGGCCTCAGTTATTAAAGCCAGTATTTATCTCTCTGTATTCTGTAGGATTATGTTAGCTTATACAAATTTATAATTATAAGCAAACTGGAGAAGAATTAGAAGAAATAAATAGTTTCATCAGTGGCTGAGTTCTTATCTCTTCCTGAAGACAAGAGTTACCCTTCTGAAATGCTCTAAAAATAAATACAATCCTTCGAAAATATTTAAATTTTTCCTCCTCTCATATTGGGTGCTACATTTCATAAAAATAGCATTAAAGATCTCTGAAAAGTAAAGTTTAAAGATGTATCTACAGTGCTTAGAGCAAAAGTGTTTGGTGTATATTTGTTTTACACCTCAAAGTCAGCAGCTTTCATTTAACATTTACATAATGATATTTTAAAATATCATTTTTTAAAGACAATTTTGGCTTAAGAAAGAATTGCACACAAATATTACAGTGAGTCTGTGTATCCTTCTCAGCTTTCCCTGTGTTAACATCTCTCAAAACTAGCATATTAACCTTGGAAAAAAAAACTTTTAACTAAAGAAAAGATAATAGCAAGTGTTGATGGGGATGTGAAGAAATTGAAACTCCTATGCAATATTGTAGAGATTCTTCAAAATATTAAAATTAGAACTATGATATTATCTAGCAATCCTACTTCTGGGTATTTATCCAGAAGAATGGAAAACAGGATCTCAAGGAGATAATTGCAATCTCATGTTCATTATAGTGTTAATTGCAGTACCCAGGAAGTTGAAACTAAAATGTTCTTAGATGAAAATTTTAAAAAATATGGCATACATATAAAGAATATTATTGTCAGAAAAAATGAAGGAAATCCTGTTATATACTACAAAATGAATGAACATTGAAGAAATTATGCTAAGTGAAATTAGTCAACAACAGAAGGACAGAAACTGCATGACTTATACTTATATGAAGTTTGTAGTCAAATTCATTGAAGCATAAAGTAAAATGGTATTGCCAGGGCCTGACAGCAGTGGGAGATGGGCAATTGCTGTTCAGTGTGTAAAAAGTTTCAGTCATGCATGTTGAAAATGCTAGAGAGAACTGCTGTACAATATTATACCCTATACTTAAAACATTTAAGAGGTTAGATTTCATGTTATGTATTTCTTTTTACCACAATTTAAAAAATGCAGTAATAACTGTAGGTTGACTTTGTCTCCTGAGATACTTCTAAACTCTTGTACTGATTCATATACTGTACTGGTGGTACTTTCTTTCTTTTTAGTATTTTCATACAGTCATTTACGTCAAATGCAAATAGAAACACTTTATTTTTGTCTTACCCAGTGCCTCTGTCCATTTGTTTTGCCATAATAAAAATATAATAGATTGAATGGCTCATAAACTACAGAAATTTACTTTACACAATTATGAAGGCTGTTAGCCTGAGATCAGGGTATGTCCAGTTTTGGTGAGGGTCCTCTTTCACATTGCAAACTGATGACTTCTCACCGTAGCATCTCATAGTGGGAGGGGTGAGGGTTACACTCTACTCTCATGACATAATGACCCCCCAAGCCCTACTTCCTGTCATCTTGGGGGTTATGTTATCAACATGTGAATCAGCAATGGGGTGGGAGGGGATATAGATATTCAGTTCTTAGTATACACACTGTTTTCCACCTATCCCTTATGTATAGGAATTCAAGTATGGTAAAGCCGTAAGAGAAGATGATATTTTCCTATATTCCGGTCATAGGGGCAACATTTTCAGTCTTTTACTATTGAATATGATGTTAGTGCTATGGTTTCTCATAGAGGTCCTTTATCAAGTGAAGGAAGTTCCCTTCTATTCCTATTTTTTGAGAGATTTTATCATGACTGAACATTAAATTCTGTCAAAGGCTTTTTCTGCATTATTCAGTTCATTAACTTTTTTTTCTTATTTAATATACAATTAGGGTAAAATTGATTAATTAATTTCCAAATGCAAAGAGTTGGACACGACTGAGTGACTGAACTGAACTGACTGAAATGGTGAAATGGTGTTTCATTCTTGAGGCAAGTCTCTACTTTGTCTAGATTTATTGATCTTTTTATATATTGTTGAATTCAATTTGCCAATAATTTGCTGAAAAAATTATCTATGTCCATAAGTTATATTGGTTTCTGTGTTTTTCCCCCTTGTAATATTATTGTCTGTTTCTCATGTTAAAATAAATATGAGCTCAGGAAAAATTGGGGAATATTTCCCTTTGTTCTATTTTCTGGAAGAAACTGTGTAGAATTGATATTATTTCTTCTTTATACTCATTGGTAAAATCACCTGAGTCAGATTTACTATCTTGCAAAGCTTTTAAACAGAATTTCAATTTTTTTAACACTTAAGTATAGGGATATTTAGGTTATTTATTCTGCAAGATTTTGTCTTTAGAAAACCATGTCGATTCCAAGTTTTTTTTATGTGCACAGAATTATTTGTTTTATTCTCTTGATGACTGTGACACTATTCTTTCTGTTGTTCTTGTTCCTGATATTGGTAAATTGAATTTTCTCTATTCTGTTCTTAGATAGACTGTCTTGCGTTTATCTTCTTTATAGATTCTTCCAAGGACTGAAGCAGCATTTGATTTTCTTGATTTTCCTCTACTATTTTTTCTGTTTTCAATTTAATTGATTTCCATTTCGGTCTTTATTATTTCCTTTCTTCTGCTTGCTCTAGCTTAAGGAGCTGACATTTAATACTGAAGAATATGTACATTTTTTTTGGCCTTAAATCAATGGTTCTATGAGTTACTATGAGCAATTTTGTTGAGGGGGAAAACAGGTTTTACTTCAACTTTTTTTTTTCAGTTTTAGAACATATTTCCTTGGTTGCTTATGATATGATGATGACATGCATGTGCCTATTTCCCTATAGCTACAGAAGAAATGAGATGCCATTCTGAGAGTTTTCATTATAATCCCTCTTGTGTAAGAAGTAGGCCATGTCTCTGTCAAAACAAAAAACATTTAGTAACAAAATCTTCTTTATTAGTACATGATTATAAAGGGGTGATACAGTGGTAAAGATTCCAGCTACCAATGCAGAAGATTCAATATGTGGGTTTAATTCTTTGCTTGGGAAGATTCCATGGAGAAGGAAGTGGCAACCCACTCTAGTATTCTTGCCTGGAAAATCCCATGAACAGATTAGCCTGGCAGGCTATAGTCCATGGGGTCGCAAAGATTCAGACACGACTGAGTACACATGATTATTAAGCTTGCTTTTGCACTACAGTAATAAAATGTACACCACTGTGCATTTAGCTATGGACCTGTAATAGCTCTTCTATTTCAATAATCTTTTGAATTAACTGAACAAACCAAGAGCACTAATATCTGGTTGCATGAATGAATAACCAAAATAAAGAGTTGTTCATTAAGGAGAGTTGTAGCAAGTGGAATTATGGTGAACGTTACATTTTTTAATGTAATAAAATATAGACTAAGACCTATAAGATTGGAGAAATTAAATTATGCCCACATCACACAATGTAAATATTGTCACCATTTAGGTATGAAGCAACAAAAGTTCATATAAGAATGCTGATCTCCTTCATCTTTATTAGGCAGTAAATTTATACTTTCTAAGTGGGAGCCACAGTCTCTGTGGATCCACAGAGTTGTATCAATAGCTATGACATTCTAATAGCTGTTATAAAACCTTTTCTCAAAATTTAAGATTAGTTTAGGGATGAATATAATTTGTGAAATTTCTTCATTTCCATTTCCATTTTCTTCTATTTCCTAGAAAAACGGATTTAGTTATTTGTTAAAATTATAACACTAGCATTGCATTCTTATGAAGTATTTGTCTACCTGTCTCTGTAAAGCATTTTTCCTTTTAGATTCAAGTTCAATAATTTAATATGCTTCAATAGGTACTTGAGTTTTAAGGAATAATATTTTCCTAGAGAAAGAGGGAACTCTTAAAGCAACAAACAGTTGATGAGCAAGACTCACAGTAAGTTCCAGGCCAAAAAAAACACAACTGCCTTTAGAGGAAGAGAGGCAATTACTGCCAGTACTATGAAAGGACACTCCAAAGAAAAGGCAGTCTTCCTCATTTAGCTTTATTTATCCTTTCTTACTTCATTGCAAATAGATGGGGAAACAATGGAAACAAAGACAGGCTTTATTTTCTTGGGCTCCCAAATCACTGCAGATGGTGACTGCAGCCATGATATTAAAAGGTGCTTGCTTCTTGGAAGAAAAACTATGACCAACCTAGAAAGCATAGTAAAAAGCAGAGACATTACTTTGCCAACAAAGGTCTATCTAGTTCCAGCAGTCATGTATGGATGTGAAAGTTAGACCATAAAGAAGGCTGAGCTCTGAACAATTGATGCTTTTGAACTGTGGTGTTGGAGAAGAGTCCTTTGGAGTGCAAGAAGATCCAACCAGTCAATCCTAAAGGAAATCACTCCCGAATATTCACTGGAAGGACACATGCTGAAGCTGAAGCTCTATACTCTGGCCACCTGATGCAAAGAGCTGACTCATTAGAAAAGACCCTGATGCTGGGAAAGATTGAAGGTGGGAGAAGGGGATGTGAGGATGAGATGGTTGGATGGCATCACCAACTCAATGGACATGAGTTTGAGCAAGCTCCAGGAAATGGTGAAGGACAGGGAAGCCTGGTGTGATGCACTTCCTGGGGTTGCAAAGAGTTGGACACGACAGAGCAACTGAACAACAACCCTTTCTTATTCTTAATATAGAAGTGAATACTGAGATGTATAGCCCGAAAGACTTCAACCATCTTCCATCCTAGTACCAGTGCTGTTGTATTCCCCCTTTCACTTTCAGGAGACTGCTACTTCAGCTGGGTGCTGTTTTCTCTCTCATTTTGTGCTTCCATGGTTCCATGTACCATCTTCCTTTCTTCAGCACCACAAAATTTATTCTCCATAAATTTGTTTCCAAAGAGTACCAAAAATGCCAAAATTATAAACTTAACTGTATCTTGCATATTTTTGTGCCACAAACTATATTAGAGACAGAAGCAGGAATTTTATATCTCAAAGATTTAAAGGTGTTTATTTTTATATTCACATCCGCCCACCTCAATCTGCTTTTAATTAAACATGGGTTTGATTACATTTGTTCCTGGAGATAAATTGGAGATGAAAATATTGATGTGTTCAAAGTTAATCTTTGTAAAACCAAAAATGTTTATATGTTGTTTGTCTTACTTATCATTTTATTTTCAGGAAAAAGAAATAAGTCCCCTTTCAAAAAAATGTTGAATAGACTTGCTAATCTTTTAACTATATAGGTCCAGACATATGAGTTTCAGCTCAAGCTCTGGTCTATTCCCTCCAGTTTACCAATATTATACCACTTTTTACTATCTCATATGACTAATTGATTTTGACTTATAAAAAACAAACACAGTAATTCCCAAATGCAATTAAACAACTTAATGTGCAATGCAAAATTCTAAGATATAAATAAATTTCATATTTCATGAAATTTGTGAGAAGGGAAATCACAATCATATATGCATATATCACATCACTTCCACTCTGTGGTTAAAAGATTACTGCCTAAAGCACTATAAAATGAGTTTTAAATACTTATACTTTTCAATAAGAGTAAAGTATTTATATCATATTATGAGGAAAATTATGGTTTCATATGAGGCATGAATGTACTTGTAGTAGTTATGGCTTATTCATTATTCAAAATTTTAATATCGTAAGTGAAAAACTTTGGTGAGTTTCTTTTCAATATTCCAAGTGATATAAAAATCTGTGGCTATATCATTAATAAATTTTTATATCCAGGACATTAAATTGCTTCTCCAAATTTCACTAAGCATGGATTTGAATGAATTGATGTCTAACACAACATGATATTCATTAACAAAATTAAAGAAATTCTGGCCCATTTTTTGTATGAAATATCTTAAAATTAACATAGATCTCTGTCTCTTCTTGGAAAGAGAGGCATATTCTGGTCTTCAGATTTAAAATCTCTATGCTCTTATTCCTGAGTAGCTTCAGAGCATATATAAAATGCAACTCCAATGATACATTTAGAAACACAAATATAATAAGCATTCTATACATAGAAAAATATACATCTATTGTTGGTAAATTATAATGCATCAGGAAAATTTAACTGAAATTTATAGAGATCAATCTTTCAATGGACATTTTCCCTACGTTAAGAAACCATTTAAAGGTATTTGAAATTTTGTATTTTAAATGATTTAGTAAAGGTGATAGTTTCTTCTTTCTCCTCTTAGAAAACATGCAAATATATTAGAATGTAAAACAGGAATGCAAACTCTGTTTTTAATTAAAATAGGGAATACCTGAGGTGGAATGATTTTCCAGTTCCAGTTCAGTTGCTCAGTCGTGTCCAACTCTTTGTGACCCCATGAACCACAGCATGCCAGGCCTCCTCGTCCATCACCAACTCCCGGAGTTTTCCCAAACTCATGTCCATTGAGTCAGTGATGCCATCCAACCATCTCATCCTCTGTTGTCCTGTTCTCTTCCTGCCCTCAATCTTTTCCAGCATCAGGGTCTTTTCAAATGAGTCTAAGAGAAGGTAATGTCAACAATGGGAAAAGAGCTCATATGATGTATATGATGGCTCTCACAAATAACACCAACAGCTGAAGAGCATAGATACATATTGCAAAAAACAATACTCTAATGTAAATGACACATTATGAGGAGTAAAAAGGAGCAGATATGCTGCTAGCAGGATCTATTTCACTCTTATTTTCCCTGCTAAAATAATTCACTGACATAGAAAACTCTGTAGTATAAGTCTGAATCATGGTTTGGATATTCATGTCATAACGTATTTCTGGAAATAGGTGGTCAAATTAATTGAACATCATTTCAAGATGCTGCTGCTGCTGCTACTAAGTCACTTCAGTCGTGTCTGACTCTGCGCAACACCAGAGACGGCAGCCCACCAGGCTCCCCCGTCCCTGGGATTCTCCAGGCAAGAACACTGGAGTGGGTTGCCATTTCCTTCTCCAATGCATGAAAGTGAAAAGGGAAAGTGAACTCGCTCAGTCATGTCCGACTCTTAGCAATCCCATGGACTGCAGCCTACCAGGTTCCTCAGTCCATGGGATTTTCCAGGCAAGAGTACTGGAGTGGGGTGCCTTGCCATTTCAGGATAAATAATGATAAAAAAGAAAACTGTCTAGGAGTTACACAAAGATGTTAGTCCAGAAAAAAATGTGAAAAGAAAAATAAAAGAATAGAAAGAAATGAAAGAATATCTTTATAAACATTTTACTATAGAGAAAATAGTTATGACTAAACAGAATGCAATGAACTAAAAAACCAAGACCTCAAAGCAGAGTTTTAAAAACTCAAAAATCATAATAATGAAACAAATGGTGAGAATATTGTAGAGATTGTGGACTTCACTGTGAATGACCTGGAAGACACTGAATAGATAATTACTGAACAGAAATGTAATACAATTTGATAATTTAAAAACATCTTTCTGGAAGTCATATGGTGAAGTGAACAGAAAAGAGCAAAGAATATAAATACGAGGAATGTTTAGAAACGAAATATGATGGTAACATGGACAAAAGTGGTAACAGGTGAAGTGACAGTTGCTGAAGAAGCAAATGTCAACAAAACTCAGAAAAATCCTCACACTCATCAATCAGTTCAGTTCAGTTCAGTTCAGTCGCTCAGTCGTGTCCGACTCTGCAACCCCATGAATCCCAGCATGCCAGGCCTCCCTGTCCATCACCAACTCCAGGAGTTCACTCAGACTCACATCCATCAAGTTGGTGATGCCATCTCATCCTTTGTCATCCCCTTCTCCTCCTGCCCCCAATCCCTCTCAGCATCAGAGTCTTCCAATGAGTCAACTCTTCGCATGAGGTGGCCAAAGTACTGGAGTTTCAGCTTTAGCATCATACCTTCCAGTGAAATCCCAGGGCTGATCTCCTTCAGAATGGACTGGTTCACTCATCAATAATACTTCCTAAACCAGGGGCTCAAGCAAAATACATATGAAATATATATTTTGCTTCTTGGAAACAACTGTTACAGAGAAAGGTAATCCAAGCAAGGAAAAAAGGAGTGTGAGTGTCACTGGCCACTTTAGCAGACACCTGAAGAGTTGTACAGCATGCCATGAGGACATCTATGGAAAGGACAGCCCAGGTAGAGTAAACAGGAAATGGAAAGTTTGTGAGAGGAGAGGGTGCTTGGCGTGTGCTTGGCGTGTTTAAGAAACAATGAGGAAAGCATGGTGAGAGCAAAGAAAGGTTAAAGAAAAGTGTAAGAATGTGGAGAGGAATGTATACTCAAGAGCAACTTCTTTTTGCCTTATTTTGAGAAGAAATTACTTTGTTTGTATGCTGATACGGATGATTCTGAAGAGGTATAAAACTGATTATGCAGAAAGAGAAAAGAGAATTTCTAGAGCCAAAGGCACCAAAGAGTATCAGTGGAATGAACATGAAATATAAGTGGAAGAGATGGTTTGAGGAAAAACACCAGTAATGTCCCTAGAGAGGAAGGCAATGCTAAAGAGTCAAATTAGATAAGTGGGTTAACATGGGGAGACAGTGGTGGAATTTTCCTAATGACTGTTTCTATTTATGAAGAAAGGAGGCATTAAAAATTTGAAGAGAATAGGATGATATGAAATATTAATCTAAGATTGTAGTGTGTGAATGGCCTAGATTGGTGCTTCTCAAACTTGAATGTACACTGAAATTATCTAGGAAATTTAGGAAACAACCTAGATGTCCATCAGCAGAAGAATGGATAAGAAAGCTGTGGTACATATACACAATGGAGTATTACTCAGCCGTTAAAAAGAATTCATTTGAATCAGTTCTGATGAGATGGATGAAACTGGAGCCGATTATACAGAGTGAAGTAAGCCAGAAAGAAAAACACCAATACAGTATATTAACACATATATATGGAATTTAGAAAGATGGCAATGACGACCCTGTATGCAAGACAGGAAAAAAGACACAGATGTGTATAATGGACTTTTGGACTCAGAGGGAGAGGGAGAGGGTGGGATGATTTGGGAGAATGGCATTCTAACATGTATACTATCATGTAAGAATTGAATAGCCAGTCTATGTCTGACACAGGATACAGCATGCTTGGGGCTGGTGCATGGGGATGACCCACAGACATGTTATGGGGAGAGAGGTGGGAGGGGGGTTCATGTTTGGGAATGCATGTAAGAATTAAAGATTTTAAAATTAAAAAAATTAAAAACTAAAAAAAAATTAAAAAAATCAGCACTGTGCAACTATACAATTCTGATATAACTGATCTGCAATATGTCTCTATGTCACAATGCACAGGCAAAAATGAGAATCGCTGACACAAGAAGTGAGATAGGTGTTGTGTATATCAATATACTTACACAGAAGGGTCATCTAGAAGTAGGTGGTGGTAATGGAGAATCAGTGATTGTGAATAAGTGGAAAACAATATTCATGGAAGAGATAAAGAGGTAGGACATCCTTCTATTGCAAAAATGAATTAAGTGATTATTAAATCACTTAATCACAAATAATTATCACAGGACTAATTCTTAGAAATAGTAATGGGTGAGCCAAAAGCTAAATTCTTTAAGGAATTAGAGTGGGTGATGCTTAACAGTAAATTCTAATGATAAATTCACAGTGTTCTGTGATTTTTAGAGAAGAGGGGAGGGAATGATCTGGATATTTAAGAAGAGCTCCAGTGAGGATAAATTAGTGACTACTTGAAACATGGGCATGGGATGCACCATTTTAAAGGAAATCCTGGTTTCAATTAGAAGGAAAAGGGAGGAAACACTGAAAAAGTAAAAGGATATAACTATAAACTATGATCACTTGTAGAGAAAATATTGAGACGGCTTCAAGGGCTAGAGAGGAATGGAACATGGGATGGGAAGTATTGATGTACAGAGCTACATGAAGGCATAGGTTGTGGTAGGGGGAATGACTGAGGACCCTGGCTTCCTTGTGGTGACTCATATAAGCAGACATTCAAGGCAGAAATAAATTTGATTGGATTATATAAGGTATAAATTGTTGTTAAACTATTATTTCATATTTTTTAAACGTATGATTTACACGGACATACAATTTTGGAATATATTTTCAAGCGTACATTTACTTGTTATATAATTTGCCTGGGTGCTGAGTGTTTAGTTAGAGTGATATCCTGTTTTTCTGTAGGATTTTTCTATATGTTTAAGCATTTTTCAGCATATGTTTATCATCAGATATTAACACAATATCAATAGCCTGGATACAGGTCCACAATTTGTATAGAATATGATGATACTTAAGAAATAAAACTGTTCAGATTTACTTTCTTGGTTTTGTTGAAACAATAGAAGATAATGTTTAATAGGGGTCTACTTAAAAAGTTATTTCCAAATCAGCACCTGAAGGAATATATTCTTAACTTTTGATTAGAAAGAAAATGAGGTACTTTTTTTTTCTCCAGGTACATAATTTATTATACAAATTGAGTATCACATGATGAGTTGACATTAGCTTTTTCTGGCATGGGAACTTAACAGATAATGTACAGTTCAGAATCTGTTTATGTTGCTTTCACAGCTGGAGTTTTTTTAGACCTTAACTTGAAGTATAAGACTATCAAAGCAATACTTCCATATGTGGCCAGCACACAATTCATTCTCCCTGTAACAGTGTAAGAGTTGAAATATTTTTTGATACCAGTGAAATGGAACTGGGCATCAGCTTCTGGACCTGCCATGATTTCAATCTTTCAAGGGGTTCAAACTCCACAGCCTGTGTCCTTCACTGTATGCTGTTTTTGAAAATGTATCCAAAAAGCAATAGGTTTATAATTGGAAGAAAGAAACGAAGGGTTGCTGTTTTGAAAATAAACTGAGTTCCACTTTGCCTTTTTTGGTTAACAAGAATAAAGTCCCTCCACCCAGAACATGATTTATAGAGTTTCATAATAAAACGTATTATTCAAGGCCCTTCTTGCACTTAAGGTGATTTATTAGACTAGATATAAAATTGGGTTAATGAATCATGGCTAGCCAGAGTCTTGGGGTCTTAAAAATTAAAGGTAATATGACAGAGCTCTAAAATGAAAATATATATAAACCATTTAATTTTCAATGACTATTTATATCCCTGCAATGCCTATATCCCAGAGAAAGGCAATGCCAAAGAAGGCCCAAACTACCACACAATTGCACTCATCTCACATGCTAGTAAAGAAATGCTTAAAATTCTCCAAGCCAGGCTTCAGCAATAGGTGAACCGTGAACTTCCAGATGTTCAAGCTGGTTTTAGAAAAGGCAGAGGAACCAGAGATCAAATTGCCAACATCCGCTGGATCTTAGAAAAAGCAAGAGAGTTCCAGAAAAAACATCTATTTCTGCTTTATTGATTATGCCAAAGACTTTGTGTGGATCAAAATAAACTGTGGAAAATTCTGAAAGAGATGGGAATACCAGACCAGCTGACCTGCCTCTTGAAAACCTGTATGCAGGTCAAGAAGCAACAGTTAGAATTGGACATGGAATAACAGACTGGTTCCAAATAGAAAAAGGAGTACTGCAAGGATGCATATTGTCACCCTGCTTGTTTAACTTCTATGCAGAGCACATCATGAGAAACACTGGGCTGGAGGAAGCACAAGCTGGAAACAAGATTGCCAGGAGAAATATCAATAACCTCAGATATGAAGATGATACCACACTTATGGCAGAAAATGAAGAACTAATGAGCCTCTTGATGAAAGTGAAAGAGGAGAGTGTAAAAGTTGGCTTAAAGCTCAACATTCAGAAAACGAAGATCATGGCATCTGGTCCCATCACTTCATGGCAGATAGATCGGGAAGCAGTGGAAACACTGTCAGACTTTGTTTTTTGGGGCTTCAAAATCACTACAGATGGTGATTGCAGCCACGAAATTAAAAGATGCTTACTCCTTGGAAAGAAAGTTATGACCAACCTAGATATCATATTAAAAAGCAGAGACATTACTTTGCCAACAAAAGTCCATCTAGTCAAGGCTATGTTTTTTCCAGCGGTCATATATAGATGTGAGAATTGGAATATAAAGAAAACTGAGTGCTGAAGAATTGATGCTTTTGAACTGTGGTGTTGGAGAAGACTCTTGAGAGTCCCATGGACTGCAAGGAGAGCCAAACAGTCCATCCTAAAGGAGATCAGTCCTGGTTGTTCATTGGAAAGACTGATGTTGAAGCTGAAGCTCCAATACTTTGGCCACCTGATGCAAAGAGCTGACTCATTGGAAAAGACCCTGATGCTGGGAAAGATTGAGAGCAGGAGGAAAAGGGAACAACAGAGGATGAGATGGTTGGATGGCATCACTGACTCGATGGACATGGGTTTGGATGGAATCCGGGAGTTGGTTATGGACAGGGAGGCCTGGCGTGCTGCAGTTCATGGGGTCTCAAAGAGTCAGACACAACTGAACGACTGAACTGAACTGAATGCCTATATGTTCTTCATTAAATCCTATTTTCATTTGTGAACAGTATTGTTAAGTTTCTAGGAATCAGTTGCTATCATAACTGAAATGAAAAATTAAATGCGTGAAGAAATGAATTAAAGCAGTTACCTTCCAATCCATTATCACAGTTATAATTACAATATGATATGCTATGATTAGGAAACATAGGAAATATACACAATACAAGACATGGCTTGTATACACGATACAAACAAGCTTCATGAAAGCTTGTTTCCTGAAACTTATGACTGCATGCTTTACTCAGCTGTGTAACAACTCTTTTATAAATAACAGAAGGATGCTGTAATCTGACAAAGTTTATAATACAAACGAGCTAATTGCCACTAGTTTTGCTCTGCTTATTGCCTTCATGTCCTTATTTAGCAAGGATTTCTGTTTAATAATAGTAATACAAAACTAAAATGAATTTAACTGCAACCATTTAATATAATATATGGTTGGCATAACTAGTCATGGATTATTACAAACAATATTTGACTTTAATAAGAGTGCCAGTCAATCAAATGTGGTCATATGAATACTATTTTTCTAATTGAAAACAAGTAGATATTATGAACTTTACAAAATTTTTATTTAAAGGATTATAGAATTACCTCATTGGAAAAAAGCCATGGTGTTTAATTCAGTTTTTGTTTCTTTAGTTTCTTTAGAGAAATATGTGAAGAACATGTGCAGCAATATTCAGTAGACTAGTCTAGCATGTCATTATTTCCATTGTTAGAGAATGTAAAGGATTTGAATTAGTACAGTGAATGTTAAAAGAGTCCTACTGGGAGAAGGAATTTAAGCACAGCAAGCTACCCAGGCCAAATGGATAAACTCCTGCTGACATTTTCAAATCTGAGCCAGAATCCAAGGAGGGTGTTAGTACCAAATTATCTAATTCACACTTAAAGATGATGCCAGATATTCACTTTTCTTTGGCTTTGTGATAATGATTTGTTCTTGTGTTTTTGTTGAAGAATTAATCTTATGGATAACAGTTACTGATTATGATTCCTTTATATTGAAAGTTTCTTAATATTTTATAAAACAATAATCACCAAACCACAATGAGAACTAATAAAAAACTCAGTTTGAATGTTTATATTGTGTTTTAGAAAATTATCCAAATTTTTAATAATTATCTTGATTTGGAACTCTTAATTTCTTTCCTGATTATCCAGGGTATTATACGAAAAACACTATTTATATCAGTTCTTTATTTTCCTTCTGTTTACCTCAATCTCAGTCTCAGTGGGCTCATGGTTGGAAAACATAGTTTAAATGTATGTATTAATATGTATTAATACAATGCATATTAAATATGTATGACATATCGACACACAAAGAGCAGTAAAATAAACTATAAAGATTTTTTCCTTCACTCTTCTTGTGATACCTACATTTAAAATGGAACCTGAAATTTTATCACTAGAGTTCATGAACTATGAAAATTAGAAGAAAAACTTTCTAAATGGTTATTTTTCAAGTATTCCTTCATATCACATTATCTACTTAGTTACTAATTTGATGGTAAAAAATAACTTGATTAACAAGTGTTTCTAATCCCTAACTATCTTGAGGTAGAAACTATATGCCCCTTTGCTCTCTGGTATGGAGATTCTTTCCCTTCAAGAAAAGAATAACAGAACAATTAAGAGAGGAGGCTGGGCCCTGCCAAGACCACATATTTTTCATTCTCCAAGACAGGAAACCTCTCTGATCACATACACACAGAAAGTTCTTTGGAGTTCGAAGAGGAATGATGCCAGAGAGATGCTCATTACCCATAGGCCTTTGCAGTATAGTCCATCTTGGCTAGGAGATGTGTGCCCCCATATGGAGGATCCTGAGATATACCATATATGAACTGTGAACCAGACACATGATGATTGGATAAAGAAAACTCAGAAGAAATGCCTCTATATAAGTGATTTAAACTGAAATGAGATTGTGACTCAGGGACTCTTTCTGTGAGCTCTCCTGTGTGTCTATCCACACACAATGTACTCCTTTTCCTCCTAATAATCACTTGTTTCACTACTTTCCGTCTGTGGGAATTCTTTTCTGCAAAGCTGAAGGGCCAGGGTCCTAGTTACTGACCACTGGTCTAGTGGCCAGGATTTGGTGCTCTCACCATCACAACCCAGCCTCAATCTCTGGGTGGAAACACCAACATCACTTCAAGCTGCTATAGGCTGAGGCTACCTGAGATCAATTTTATCTCTTTCATTCAACTAAGGGAATAAATGGTCAAATTAAAATATACTTTTCATATATACCTTATGATATATATATAATATATATCATCAATTATTAGTATAAACTATAATACAGTGGTTATTCAATAAAAAATCACATTGATATTTTGAGAAAATTATTTTACTACTTTAAAATACATTTTATTATTTATTTACAGTATATCTGGTATATATCATGTAACTTGGAAATGGTTTAGAATTGGAAAGGAACACATTATGTTAAACCAATACTTCAGAATTGGTGAATACATCCATCAGAACTACACTGTTTGAAATTTTAAATTCCTACATTAGTAAAATATAGTAAATGGACCATGGGATTTTTACTCTATCTTAAAATGGATCTAGAGACAAAAAAGTAATATAGTCATGATTTTCAATTACTACTACAAGTAAAATAAAATAAATTAATATCATGAGCTATTAATTTTTTCTCAGGGTATTAGTGTATCAAAATGCTTATACTGTCAACTGAAGAATAAACATCATTTTAAATAGATATTTTAAAATTCTCTGTCATAAAGAGTTATTCTTCTTCCCCATTTTATTTCTCCCCTACCTTAGTTTTTCTCACTCTGTCTTTAGATTGTGTGCAATGACAACTAATGTGAAATGATAATCTTCAAGTATATCAAATTAACTATTTTTATTTTCATAATATATAACATTCTGCACAATCAAGTTTTCAATCACATCAAAGTAAGTTTGCAGTACAACTTGAGACAGAAAAGCCTTGAGGTTTAGCTTTTCTGACCATTCTCTGTCTTAAGTGCAGCTCTCCCAAACAGATTAAAGTCCCACTGAGTGGTATTTCAGAGTGTAAAATCATGGAGACACAGAAGTAGCACCCAGCAAAGGGAACACAGTGAACCACCTGGGACTGGGACAGTAGAGTCACTCTCAGGACAACAGCCTCAAACTAAGAGCTGTTATACTGGTTAAATCAGCCAGGAAAGATGATTGAGTTCCAACCCAGCTAAGTGAACCAGATCATGGTTAATAACCACTAATAATTCTGAGCACCCTTTGCCTTGTCAA
Source organism: Ovis canadensis (assembly GCF_042477335.2). Classification (NCBI taxonomy): domain Eukaryota; kingdom Metazoa; phylum Chordata; class Mammalia; order Artiodactyla; family Bovidae; genus Ovis; species Ovis canadensis. The sequence goes on from NC_091254.1 coordinate 79,212,258, forward strand.
CACCAGAAAAACAGAATTCCAAAGAAAGATTGTGCAGCAGCACATGGTGCTGTGTAGATCCCAGGAAACCTTCCCCAAGTCAGAGACAGTATGAGTCCTTATTTACCCTATCATCAAGAGATCATTAACTCCACAGAGAGGAGCTGTGCACAGTGGTAGGGATGAAACTAAGAAACTGATAATTTTTATCTAGAAAGACTATGTTACTTAAAGGGCTTTAAACATAAATTGCATTGATGATGATGAACCATATTGAATGAAATTGCTTTCTCATTGTTAAGAAAATTTAAAGGAGGACAAATGGATTATAAACAAAACAGCACAGCTCCATTTTCTTGCATGAAGATATTTTTATGCTACCACTATATAAGAACATACTATATTAATTATATCTTTCAAATGTGGCAGAATAAATTTATATGCTAAAGGAGGGCAATCATAGCAAGTACACTTCATCATTTAGTAAAGACTCTAGTATAGAGACGTAATTACATGGGCAAAGAGTCAGACATGAGTGACCGGCTGAACAATGAACAAAGCAGCAACTATGTTATTAATATGCATTATATATAATATATAATTATATATTTATATGTATAATATTATATGATAATATAAAGTGAAGTGAAGTGAAGTCACTCAGTTGTGTCCGACTCTTTGCAACCCCTTGGACTGTAGCCCACAAGGCCCCTCTGTCCATGGGATTCTCCAGGCAAGAATACTGGAGTGGGTTACCATTTATATCTCCAGGGGATCTTCCTGACCCAGGGATCAAACCCAGCTCTCTTGCACTGCAGGCAGACGCTTTAACCTCTGAGCCATATAGGTAGATAATTATACAGACATGAGCAGTTACTACATTATTGCATCCTGAGATACATATACATACACACACACACACACACACACACACACCACACACACACACACACACACACACACATATGTATTCTAACCAAAATAATCATCTCCTTCTACTCAGGCTTCTCTATGCTTAATGAAATATAGAGTCTACTTGAAAGCTAATGAATAAACTTATTTTTAATTCTTTGTGGTTCAAATAGTTATTTCAGAATAACTTATCTTACTCTTCTATTTATCTTAATTCTTTTGGGAAGCATTTCAAGACTTATTTCCTGTTTTGTATTTATTACCACTACAAAAGCATAATAACCGTAATCTGACTCACAAGAAAATATACATTGTGCACAAGCATTTAGGAAGTGCATGTTTCAGTTCAGTTCAGTTCAGTCCTCAGTTGTGTCTGACTCTTTGCCATCCCATGAATCACAGCACGCCAGGCCATCAACGACTCCCGGAGTTCACTCAGACTCATGTCCATCCAGTCAGTGATGCCATCCAGCGATCTCATCCTTTGCCGTCCGGTTTTCCTCCTGCCCCCAATCTCTCCCAGCATCAGAATCTTTACCAATGAGTCAACTCTTCGCATGAGGTGGCCAAAGTACTGGAGTTTCAGCTTTAGCATCATTCTTTCCAAAGAACACCCAGGGCTGATCTCCTTTAGAATGGACTGGTTGGATCTCCTTGCAGTCCAAGGGAATCTCAAGAGTCTTCTCCAACACACAGTTCAAAAACATCAATTCTTCAGGGCTCAGCTTTCTTCAAAGTCCAACTCTCACATCCATCCATACAAGACCACTGGAAAAACTATAGCCTTGACTACATGGACCTTTGTTGGCAAAGTAATGTCTATGCTTTTGAATATGGTATCTAGGTTGATCATAGCTTTCCTTCCAAGGAGTAAACATCTTTTAATTTCATGGCTGCACTCACCATCTGCAGTGATTTTAGAGCCCCCCAAAATAAAGTCTGACACTGTTTCCACTGCTTCCCCATCGATTTCCCATGAAGTGATGAGACCAGATGCCATGATCTTCATTTTCTGAATGTTGAGCTTTAAGCCAACTTTTTCACTCTCCTCTTTCACTTTCATCAAGAGGCTCTTTAATTCTGCACTTTCTGCCATAAGGGTGGTGTCATCTTCATATCTGAGGTTATTGATATTTCTCCCAGCAATCTTGATTCCAGCTTATGCTTCTTCCAGCCAAGCATTTCTTATGATGTACTCTGCATAGAAGTTAAACAAGCAGGGTGACAATATGCATCCTTGCAGTACTCCTTTTCCTATTTGGAACCAGTCTGTTGTTCCATGCCCAGTTCTAACTGTTGCTTCCTTACCTGCATATAGGTTTCTCAAGAGGCTGGTCAGGTGGTCTGGTATCCCAGACCTTTCTGAATCTCTTTCAGAATTTTCCACAGTTTATTGTGATCAACACAGTCAAAGTCTTTGGCATAGTCAATAAAGCAGAAATAGATGTTTTTCTGGAACTCTCTTGCATTTTCGATGATCCAGCGGATGTTGGCAATTTGATATCTGGTTCCTCTGCCTTTTCTAAAACCAGCATGAACATCAGGAAGTTCACAGTTCACATATTGCTGAAGCCTGGCTTGGAGAATTTTGAGCATTACTTTACTAGCATGTGAGATGAGTACAATTGTGTGGTAGTCTGAGGATTCTCTGTCCATGTTTAATCATTAATAATTTAAGGAGGCCTACAGAAATTAACCTCTGCTTTTTGTTTGTGAATTTAGACTAATTTGATTAGAAATTACAATTGTCCTCATTGCTGTGGTACATGAAAACTTCTGCGTATATCGGATTATGGGGGCAGACAGCAGCAGTAATAGTAATAGACTTATCAACAATAAGATACCTTTTTTTTTCTTTGCCATTCCTCAGAGATAAAAAGTCTCAAGCATATATATCTATCTTCCTATATATATGATGGTATATAAAACACAGACATGAAAATTATTATGTCATCTATCTCTCTGTATCTATCCAACATATAATTGAACAATACACAAAGCAGGTAGGGAATCAAAGAACATGATCCTGTTATTTAAGAAGCTCATAAGTTATTCAGAAAGTAAAAATATATAGCTATAGAAAGGAGTAGAAATGATGTATGAGAATATGAAATGAACAACATATGTTGTATTTGTATCATAGGATTTCAAATAAAGGATAATAAAAGAAAACTTACAGGAGAATAAATAAACATGGATAATTTAGTTTGTGCTCTTATCTCAGTTTTTTCTAAATAGATAACTGAAGGTTATGAACATATGTACACTTTTCCCCTCCTCATGTTAACATATCCCTCTCCTCTTCCTTCTCTCTGGGGAATTATTTCTATAAGTTACTTATTATACCTGTAGGCATTAATATTCTTTAAGCATTTGTTCTTTTAGTATAAGGTATATTAGGGTCTCACAAGTATAGTAGGAAGGTCATTCCTATCTCTGTTGGTAATCTTTCTGATTATAAATATTTTATTAATATTTTATAAAACATAAAAGCATAATTTTTCCATTAAACATATTTAAATATCGCTTCCTTATTTGGACAAACTATTTCATTTTATTTTTATCAAGGATTTTTGTACAACATTCTCATTAAACAAGTGGTAGATTCAAATTATTTCATTTAATATAACTCTTCACAAGTGTCAAGAGTTCTGAAATATAATTTGGGAAAGGAAATTCTACCTTTTTAATTCAATTAATTAAAATCATAAAATATGAATCAAGAACAACAATCATGTCAATCACATATCTTCCTTTGCAGAAAGTTATGTCATAACAATCTCAAACAGCTATAAAATTCTATCCATGTGTGATTTCTATATACATATGTTAACTAGTTTGCAAAATACTCTAAAACTATAAATACAAAACTGAATATATATTTAAAATTAGCTGAACTAAAATACATTTTGGTTTATTAATCTTTTTCCCTTCACTTCCAAGGGCAAATACTCTAGAGCATTAGCTACATGTTTTACAGCAAGAACAATTATTTATGCTAACTCAATAATTTATTGACATTTCAGTTTTGCTTGTACCCTCTGATTTCTTCATATGTAAAACATGTATAATAATTTTCTGTCTGAAAATAAGTGTAGCTTAGGTTTCAGTTCAGTTCAGTTCAGTCGCTCAGTCGTGTCCAACTCTTTGCAATCCCATGAATCGCAGCATGCCAGGCCTCCCTGTCCATCACCAACTCCTGGAGTTCACTCAAACTCACATCCACGGATTCGGTGATGCCATCCAGCCATCTCATCCTCTGTCATCCCCTTTTCTTCCTGCCCCCAATCCCTCCCAGCATCAGAGTCTTTTCCAATGAGTCAACTCTTTGCATGAGAGTTTCAGCTTCAGCATCATTCCTTCCAAAGAACACCGAGGACTGACCTCCTTTAGAATGGACTTGTTAGATCTCCTAAGCATCAATGCTTAGGTTTGCACAGAAGTAAATTCATCATTCCTGTCACTACCATTTTTTTCTTTTTCATATTTATGCATATTTAAATGCATCTGATGATATTTCTTTAATTTATATATTTTTGGCTGTGCTGAGTCATCATTGCTGTGTACAGGCTTTCTCTAGTTGTGGCAAGTGTGGGCTACTCTCTAGTTACAGTGTGTGGGCTTCTCATTCTGGTGGCTCTTCTCATTGTGGAGCATGGGCTCTAAGGTTGGTGGACTTTGACTTTTGATAAAATATGTATTTCTTTGAAGTCACTTGAGCTGTGTGCCCTATGGTCTAGCTTTAGAGGTCTGTGCTTGCTCTGCTTCTAAGGAAAAAAAGTTATTCCAAATGATTTAGCTGAATTTTTTTTGAGACAACAATGTAGCCAAATTTTATTTTAAATTATAAAATTTTGAAGAGCACAGATTTCCTCACCCAATTCTTGAAAAAGGCAACTAACAAGGAATAGTTATCCTTAATGAGGTCTCCTGCAGGTGGATTCATTACCATTGGTGCCACCTGGGAAGCCCTATCCTTAATTGGGACAGAACATGGTATATAAATTTTGAGAGTTTTTATTAATCTCGAGTAACTTAGTGTTAAGTATCTCGAGCAACTTAATCATTGATAACCTCAGTTATTTCACATACAGAGCTATTCATCATGCACATCATCATGGGTAAGTTTATGTGTCACCTTGACTATGTCACAGAATGCCCAGATAGCTGGATAAACATTATTTCCAGGTTTGTCTATGAGAGTACTTCTGAAAGAAATTAGCATTTGAATCGGTGGGCTGAATAAAGCAGATGGCTCTCCACAATGTGGGTGTCACCCAATCCACTGTGAGGCCTGAACAGAATAAAAAGGTGGAGGAAGACTGAAATATCTCTGCCTAACTGCTGAGCTGGACATCAAATATCTCCTGCCTCTGGCTTTCTTATTTCTTTGGCCTTTGGATTCAGATTGGAATCCATACCATCAACTGCCTCTTAGTCAAACTATATCAATAGCTTTTTTGGGTTTCCAGTTTGCAGATGGTGGACTATGGGACTTCTCTGCCTCCATATTCATGTGAGATAATACCTTATGATAACTATTTTACAGGCTTCTGCTATCTCACAGTAGAGCATTCTTATGAAACTTTCCATAAGTGAAATGTCATAAAGCAAAGAAGCAATTACCTTAGGACACATCTTGTTAATGAATGAATAAAGTAAGTAGAAGGCAAGCCAGATGCTTTCAGAGTTTAAAGCTATGGCATCTTGATGCTAAGAGCTTGGCCATGCCACTTTCACTGCTTGGGGTGTACTGCCTCTATAATCTCTCACTGCAAAACAGATGCTAAACATCACTTCACTCTTCACTTTTTCTGTATAATTAAAAAAACCCTCTTCTCATTTCTTTCAGTTAGCAAAAATGAATTCTAATGTAAGTCTTTTATAAAACAAAGTGGTATAAAGTAAACTCATAAAGTATGGGACATTGATATATGTAACCTATTGACTGTTTCTTTAGAGAACTTTGACTAATACACAGATGCAGTTTCTATACTTAGGATATCAAAATTTTTTCATATAGGCTTATGTATAATTTATAAAAAGGGTTCCATGATCAGTTCATGAAAAATTATTATTAGATTTTTATTTAGCACACCCAATCTTACTACATAAAATGCATGTAAATTTTGAAAAACAAACATTGAAGCTATTTTTTTTTTATGAATTGAGCATAACAGTCAAAACTTGGCAAAGTCAGAAACCATGCCACGGCTCTATATCATGGAAATCAATCTATTTCTACAATCTATTTCATATACATTGATTAGATTATATTTCCTTTAACAATGAAAAAATACTATGTGAAGATCAATCATATTTTCATCAGTACCATGCTATTCCCTTCATTAACATTTTGGAAATAAACAGCCCTTGAATGTATACCTGATTCTATGCTACCCTATGGACTGAAGCCTGTGCCACGTTCCTCTCTCCATGAAATTCTCCAGGGAAGAATACTGGAGTGGCTTGCCAATTTCTTCTCCAGGGAATCTTTCCAAACCAGGGATTGAGCCCAAGTCTCCTGTATTGCAAACAGATTCTTTACCATCTGAGCCAGCAGAACTGGCTTCTTTCATGTCAAATCTCTTCTTTTCACAGCTATTTGTAAGGCCACCCTAGACAGCCATTTAGCTTTTTTTGCATTTCTTTTCCATGGGGATGGTCTTGATCCCTATCTCCTATGAAATGTCACGAATCTCTGTCCATAGTTCATCAGGCACTCTATCTATCAGATCTAGGCCCTTAAATCTATTTCTCACTTCCACTGTAATCATAAGGGATTTGATTTAAGTCATACTTGAATGGTCTAGTGGTTTTCCCTACTTTCTTCAATTTCAGTCTAAATTTGGTAATAAGGAGTTCATGATCTGAGCCACAGTCAGCTCCTGGTCTTGTTTTTGCTGACTATATAGAGCTTCTCCATCTTTGGCTGCAAAGAATATAATCAATCTGATTTTGCTGTTGACCATCTGGTGATGTCCATGTGTAGAGTCTTCTCTTGTGTTGTTGGAAGAAGGTGTTTGCTATGACCAGGGCGTTCTCTTGGCAAACCTCTATTAGCCTTTGCCCTGCTTCATTCCGTATTCCAACGCCAAATTTGCCTGTTACTCCAGGTGTCTCTTGACTTCCTACTTTTGCATTCCAGTCCCCTTTAATGAAAAGGACATCTTTTTTGGGTGTCAGTGCTAAAAGGTCTTGTAGGTCTTCATAGAACCGTTCAACTTTAGCTTCTTCAGCATTGCTGGTTGAAAACGTCAGTTTTCATTCCAATCTCAAAGAAAGGCAATGCCAAAGAATGCTCAAACTACCACACAATTGCACTCATCTCACACACTAGTAAAGTAATGCTCAAAATTCTCCAAGCCAGGCCTCAGCAATACATGAACTGTGAACTTCCTGATGTTCAAGCTGGTTTTAGAAAAGGCAGAGGAACCAGAGATCAAATTGCCAACATCCGCTGGATCATTGAAAAAGCAAGAGAGTTCCAGAAAAAAACATCTATTTCTGCTTTATTGACTATGCCAAAGACTTTGACTGTGTGGATCACAATAAACTGTGGAAAATTCTGAAAGAGATGGGAATACCAGACCACCTGACCTGCCTCTTAAAAAACCTATATGCAGGTCAGGAAGCAACAGTTAGAACTGGGCATGGAACAACAGACTGGTTCCAAATAGAAAAAGGAGTACGTCAAGGCTGTATATTGTCACCCTGCTTATTTAACTTATATGCAGAGTACATCATGAGAAACACTGGGCTGGAGGAAGCACAAGCTGGAATCAAGATTGCGGGGAGAAATATCAATACCCTCAGATATGCAGAGGACATCACCCTTATGGCAGAAAGTGAAGAGGAACTAAAAAACCTCTTGATGAAATGAAAGTGGAGAGTGAAAAAATTGGCTTAAAGCTCAACATTCAGAAAACGAAGATCATGGCATCTGGTCCCATCACTTCATGGGAAATAGATGGGGAAACAGTGGAAACAGTGTCAGACTTGATTTTGGGGGGCTCCAAAATCACTTCAGATGGTCATTGCAGCCATGAAATTAAAAGACACTTACTCCTTGGAAGGAAAGCTATGACCAATGTATATAGCATATTAGAAAGCAGAAACATTACTTTGCCGACAAAGGTCCGTCTAGTCAAAGCTCTGGTTTTTCCAGTGGTCATGTATGGCTGTGAGAGTTGGACTATGAAGAAAGCTGAGCACCAAAGAACTGATTCTTTTGAGCTGTGGTGTTGGAGAAGACTCTTGAGAGTCCCTTGGACCGCAAGGAGATCCAACCAGTCCATTCTAAAGGAGATTAGCCCTGGGATTGCTTTGGAAGGAATGATGCTAAAGCTGAAACTCCAGTACTTTGGCCACCTTTTTCAAAGAGTTGACTCATTGGAAAAGACTCTGATGCTGGGAGGGATTGGGGGCAGGAGAAGGGGACGACAGAGGATGGGATGGCTGGACGGCATCACTGATTCGATGGATGCAAGTCTGAGTGAACTCCGAGAGTTGCTGATGGACAGGAGGCCTGGCGTGCTGTAATTCATGGGGTTGCAAAGAGTCGGACACGACTGAGCGACTGAACTGAATTGAGCTGAGGTCAAATTTATCTATTTCCCTGAAGGAATCCATAAAATGTCATCCCAAAATATGTCATAAAATTGACATATTGATATGTGAATCATTTTTGATATATTGATATATAAATCATTGAGCTGAAGGCAATTAAAAACTTTCCCTCTTCTACCTAAGGAAAGAGGAGAAACCTTTCTTCTAGTGGAGATAGACTCCTGTCCCCCCAGAGATGGCAACAGAAAAATCTGCAAGTAAAACTTATTCCATTAGTTTCCTTCTATACACTTGAGTTTCCCTCCATTTGCTGCCCAGAAGCCTGGAACTGCTTTCCCTTGTCCTGTCAATTCTCTTTGAATTTACTGTTCTTTTTTCTAAAGAAGCTATATAAGCTGGAATTCTCTTTGAGTTACTTTTTTATTAACGTCTTTCTCCGGTGTGATGTGCTGTACACATTAATAATCTGTTTGGATTTTTCTAGCTGCTCTTGCTGCTAATCTGTCATTTTGTTACAGAGTCCCAGTTGAAAACCTAAAATCAAAAGAGGTCAAGTTTTCTGGGGCGGCGGGGGAGGGGAGTTGTATAGAATTAAATAGGGGACAACATTCATTTCTATCCATACAAATATCAAATTGATCTTACATCACTTACTGAAAAAAATTGTCTTGTGCATATGAAAAACAATAAAATATCTAGCAAAGGGATAGATGTAAACATTCATGGTTTGGAAGACAAAATACAGTTAAGATTTCCATTAAGTTACCTGTAGACGTGATACCATGCTAATCAAAATTTTAGAATTTTGTGTGTATATTCCTGTGTGCTTGTGTGCATGTGCCTGTATAAGTGATATTTTTAAAAGCTTTATGAAAATTCTGTCAGATCTATATAGTTAAGAGAATGTCTATATAGTTATAGATATAGAATATATAATACATAGGATATAGAATATATAGAACATCTCTATACATAAGAAAATCACAAGGGAAAGTTAAAGTTCTCAGGGTTTACATCTTTTTTGTTTGCGTGTGTGCTCAGTTGCTCAGTCGTGTCTGACTCTTTGTGACCCCAAGGACTTTAGCCTGCCAGGGTCCTATGTCCACGGGGTTTTCCTGGCAAGAATATTGGAGTGGGTTGCCATTTCTTCCTTCAGAGGATATTCCTGACCTAGGGATCGAAACCATGTCTCCTGAGTCTTCTGCATTGGCAAGTGCATCCTTTACCACTGAGCCCTTTCACTTTCAGGAGACTGCTACTTCTGCTGGGTGCTATTTTCTCTTCCATTTTTGTGGCTTGTATATAGAAAATAGTGACTTATCAGTGTTATACTCAATCCAGTGACTTTACTATATATACTTATTAAATCTAAGAAGTTGTTCTTAATGATGAATGTTTCTAGATGCCGAAAAACATAATCTGTGACTAGTGAAAATTTTACTTTTTTCTTTTCAAAGCTTTAAGATTCTTTTTATTGCATTGTTTCAATTGTTAAGACCTCCTAGTACTATGTGAATAAAGTGGGGAAAATGGGTATTATATTGTTGCTCATATCAAGGGAATGGTGTTTAAAATTTCACCCTAAATAGGATGCCAATTGTAAATTAAAAATATCCACAATCAACTAACAAAGTTCTCTATCTTCCTATTTATTCTTATTTTGAGAGATTTTAGGGTTTTTCTTCATAACATATATGTGCTGAATTTTAGCAGATGTTTTCCTGCATTTATTGAGATGATCATATGATTCTCTCCTGTTCTAAATTTGTGCTTTATATTGGTTGATTTTGAAGTGTAAAACTATGCCTGCATTCCCTAGATATACTCTATGAATATGAGAAGTATTGGTTTAGAATTTTCTTTTATTGCAATGCCTCTATCATATACTTGTAAGAAGATATGCCACTCTCTTTATTGAGAAACATGTTTTCATTCCTTTTATCTGAATGATGTGAAGATTAATGTTTCTTACGTTAAGATTTGCAAGATACCACTGGTGAACAATTTTGTAGTTAAACACATAAAGTATCTTCTTAATTTCAGATGTACTTTAAAATTACTAGATGTACTTTTAACATTTTTAGAGACTACAATTCTGTTAGATTAGAAATTTTCTATCTTATGTCTTTTTATTATCTTATGTCATCATATGTTCATTTTTCCTTTGCATATTTAGCATATTAATCACAGCTAATTAAGAAGTCTTGCCAGCTAACCTCAGTATCTTGATGGTTGTAAGTTTTCTTCTATAGTTTTAGGTTTGTTCACTTAAATATCCATAACAATTTTCTGCCTATTCTCATATCTATTATCTGTTTTCTCCTACTCTGGACGTTGTATGTGATACAACTTTAGTTGCTTCAAAGAGAAGAACCCATTTCCATAGAAGGCTGGGTAAAGCCTGATCACATTAATCCACTAAGAACTGAGCCAGCATTGGACTGGTTTATAGCTTTCATGTTACTATATATCCCCCTTTAGCTCAGATAGTAAAGAATCTGCTTGCAATGCAGTAGACCTGGGTTTAATCTCTGGGTCAGGAAGATCTCCTGGAGAAGGGAATGGCTACCCACTACAGCATTACTATATAGTCTCTGATTCTTGTGCATCAATCTCTCTTCCGCCTCTCTCTTACTCTCTTGCATAAACCTGTTAAACTGAAAAAAAAAATACAGTTTGTCAAAATTTCTTAGCTAGTTCTTATCCTCTGCCACATACACATTGAAAATGTGATGAATGTATTGCAAAGACCAGTCACAAGCTTGTAATACACTGCTTGCCCCTAGCAGGTTCCTATCTTTAGCTTGGTGAAATGTTGGGAAATGTTACTCAACATTTCTGCTTCCAGGAGGACCTCCTTCCCTTCTCATCTCCAGCCTCCTGCCTCTTCTGAGAATTCAGCAAATACCCTGTGGGATAAGCTAGCAGTGCATCTAGGGGCTCTTTCATCTTTTTATTTGTAATGAACACCACACAGAACTATGAAAGCTCTATTGCTTTCTCTTTCTTACAACTGCTTTCTCTTTCTGCCTTGACCAAGCTCAGAATTAACAAATATCCTCAGGAAAGTAAAAGGTCAAAGTTTCTCAGCTCACTCTGGAAGAACACATTCATTTCTGGAATTTTAATTACTTTTTTTTTTATTACTACTACCACTTACTGTTCCTTTTATTTATATTGCTATTTTGTAATTGTGTTTTATCTAGGTGGTATATATGTCATTTAATCTACAAAACAAAGACTTTTAAGTAAAAATGGCTTTTTATGTATGGTGACATATACAAATATTTTATTAGAAATATTATACTACCATTCCAAATATAAACCTCCCCTTTAAGATTATATTTTGCTGCTCTTAAGACTTTTTTAATACCTGCTATAACTAACTTCCAATGGATTATTACAAAGCTGGTCTTTAATTCTTACTCAAGGGATATCCTGAGCCATATCCTTGATTTATTTTTAAACAACTGGAATCTCCACCAATTGAACAAAGCTAAATACATTGACCACAATCATGTAGACCCTAGACTGTTTGGAACCAGAAGGTTGAAGATGTTGACTCCTGATAACTCATCATCAACCAATAAGAAGAGTGTCCAGGAGCTTATCTGGCCCCCCGAGTCCCTCTCCCCAATACTGTATTTGAAAACCCTACCCTGAAGTCCATAGAGGAGTTCAGGTCTTTTGAGTATTGAATGCATGCTAGGTCGCTTCAGCCATGTTCAACTCTCTGCAGCCCTATGGACTATAGCACACCAGATTCCTCTGTCCCTGGGATTCTCCAGACAAGAATATTAAGAGTGGGTGGCCATGCCCTCCTCCAGGGGATCTTCCCAACCCAGACATCAAATCTGCATCTCTTATGTCTCCTGCATTGGCAGGTGGGTTCTTCACCACTACCGCCACCTGGAAAGCCCCTTTTGAGCATTAGCCATCTGTATTCCTTGCTTGGCCTTGCAATAAATGCTGCACTTTTCCTTCACCCCAATCATGTGTCAGTAAGCTGACTTTATTACACACAGGCAAGGAGACTCAAATTTGGTTTTGTAACAAGATGATAGAACAGGAGGAGTTCTACAGCAGGAGTCAGAAAATCTTTATGTAAAAATCCAGATAGTAAACAATGCTTCTAACAACTCAAGAGTGATAAACAGCAACTCAAAAATAATACACAAATTAATAGGCACAGCTGTATTCAAATAAAACTATTCATGAGAACAAGTAGTTAGGTCAGATTTGAGCTGTTGGAAATAATTTTCTATCACCTATTCAACAACATGAAAAATGCTGAAACACTTACTTTATAAAAATCAATTGACTTCTAGTCTCTGATCAGACATCCTAAGACTTTGGAAGTATCCCTTCTGCCTTTACCACTAGAAAACCTGGACATACTGAAAACCAACAAACTTTTCTTGTACTCCTTAGAGAATTGAAGTCACAAGGAAAACCTCCATCCTAAAACCCAGAGAGACGGGTACAGCAAGCCAGACGCAGCAACTAAAATCTGGAGCAATGAACTGAAAGGAAAAATTCAACAGCAATGTTGATAAGTTGTTGGAGATTGAGTGTGAAGTATTAAGAGAATGAGACACTCCTGCAGACCGCAGAATTACAAGGAGCTCTCCAGGAACCCCACCAGCTTCTCACAGTGAGGATCCAGGGACGATCCCTAATGACTCTGGCAGAGTCAGAAAGTGAGTAGGCATTTGCAACATGCCCAGAGACTACACTTTAAAAAAAGTTAGCTCTCCAGAAAAAAACAACTGGCCAGAGCACAGCAGAGAAAGGAATTCCTCTATCCTTCAGCATCCTTCAGCTTTCCTAATCTACCTAAGGGAGAAAAAATAAACTTAGTCAACATGAATCAAGCCTTGAGGAAAATATAGTGAGAATGCTCCAACCTGACTAAAAAGGTAAATCTTAAAATCTAACCAATAGGTGCAGAAAATGATTTGACAACAATTATACTCATTCATGATAAAAATTCCCAAAATCTAGTGATAAATAGCAACTTCCTCAATGCCGGTGTCCAGCCCCCACAGGATCCAGGGGAATTCTCAGGAGAAATGGTGTTGGCAAATGAATGAATGAATGAATGAGAGAGGAATAGAGGAGAGAAAGAGGCTGATATTCCTTGGTTTACACAAAAAGCCAATAAAGCCCGAGACAAGAAGCCTACTCTGTTCACAGAGGCCGCAGGTGCCCTCCCGGTCTCCCGAGGGAGTGAAGACGCAGAACACCTTCCCATTCAGGTCTTAGAAACCCAGGCAGATAGGTGAATGCAGAGAGCCTCTATGCTCCAAGGGATCAGCCTGAAAAAGAGAGTAAGAGAGAAAAAGAAAAGAAAAGGGGAAAAAAAAAAAGACACGGGGTGACCAAGCTTCTTTGAGCGAGGCCCATAACTTTATTTTAAAAGGAACTTTTATACCTTAATTTGTACATAGAAGGAAATGAAAAGATGCAAGGTCATCCAGAGTCAGCCCAAACATTCCAGCAGTTTTGCCTTTATCGAAACCAGGATTTTTTCTGCATATCTTTCCCACAAACAATGTTGTGTACATTATCTTCTGGCCTTGGAGGCCTGTGAACATTTTATGACCCTCTTTTGATAAAGGCTGCTCAACCAGAAAACTTCTTTTCCCTCAAAGTGTTTTTTCTTTATATTTCTAATCTATGTCAGCCTCAGAAAATGCTAAACAGAGTTACATTTCTCAGGGAGCAAAGGTGCAGTAAGTTACAAGAAAGAACCAATTAGCTCAAAGGTCTGATGTGGTTAATTTCAAGGCTACACTTGTTTTTCTTACATTCCAACTATGTTAACTAATGCACTCCCAGGTGCACAGTGGATAAGAGATATGGGAACTTAGGAACAAGCACTGGCCCAATAATGAGATCCTACACCAGCACTACTCTAATAGCTATTAACTCTTTGAAAGGCTCTATGTTTTAGGCTTCCCATGCCTCTCACAGTTGGGAGGCTGTGAACAATCATATGCGTAGCTGCAAGAGTCTGGATAAACCTGCCAAGCAAGCTAGAATGCTAACAGAGGGGGTTTGATTTGAAATATTCCTCTCATGTCCAGGAGACTTATTAGCTAGAGCCCTAAGTTGATTTTTTCAGAGAAAGGTGGTTGGGGATAGCACCCTGTTAATGTCAGGAGAGCTGGTGAAAGGCACAAAATAGTAAGACAGACAGATTTTGGTTTTGGGGTAGATGCTCGAGCTGGCCCAGGGAGTCCCTTGAATTCTGATCCGCCTTTGCCCGTCAGATCTTCTCCATATGACCTTTGTCATGGGTGGGATCTCCCATGGTGGCTCCCGGCATCTCAACTTGATAAAAGAACATCTCTGCCTTTGGTTTACATCATATTTAATGGTGAGTCACTAGAAAATGCCTGCTGAAGATCAATATAAACGTAAGGATAACTCACCACTCTTATTCAATATTACAGTGAATGTCCTAGCCAGTGCAAAAGATAAGTGAAAAAAAAAAAAAAAGAAGGTATGTGGAATGAAAAAGAAAAAATAAAACTGTTATTTACATTTTATTATCTCACACCTTGGTGTTATTATATTTAAAATCGCCAGTGTATGTCTGATGCAGGATGCAGCATGCTTGGGGCTGGTGCATGGGGATGACCCAGAGAGATGTTATGGGGAGGGAGGAGGGAGGGGGGTTCATGTTTGGGAACGCATGTAAGAATTAAAGATATTAAAATTAAAAAAAAAAAAAACAAATTGCTTGGATTAGGTGGTATCTCATATCTTTGGGTTTAACTCTTTCATCAGTTTTGAAAAATTCTCAGCCACTACTACTTCATACTTAGTACTTCTGTATATTCTGTCTTCATTTCTTGCACTTCATTAAGCATACATATTTTTACAAATTTTCACATTTTGATGCTTTTAGTTGTAGTGTTTCATCATTTTCTCCTACTGTGCTGTAATAGTATATTTTCCTATTAATAGAACCCATCCATTTTCTTGTTAAGTGAGTTTGAGTAAAGAATGTTGTTTTATCACTATATAGTCTCTAAACACATAACTGTCCAAATTTTGACTTTATACACACACACACACTCTCAACAAAGTAAGGGTCCATATGTTTCTGTGTCTCATTATTATCTAGGAAATAACCCTCTAGATGTGTTTATCTAGGAGTGTTTTAAACTGAGAGTCTAGCGTAAATGCTGGGGCTCTTCCTGTTTGATTCCTTCCAAAGGTGGTCTGTTTTTCTTCAGAATTACAAGATTCTTATCAACATTGATTTAATTTTCAAATATTTGTAGCATACCTTCCTAGCATACTTCCCCATGCTAATTTAGAATATGAGAAAATGTCCTAAGTGGATACTGGGCTGGGTGTGTGATTCACTTCTCCTTTCCCTCCTCCTAAACTGAATCCTAGTTTGACAACCCACTCCAGTACTCTTGCCTGGAAAATTCCATGGACATAGGAGCCTGGTGGGCTACAGTTCATGGGGTCATGAAAAGTCGGACACGACTGAGTGACTTAGCAGCAGCAGGCCCTCAAGAATATGATTTCTGTTTGCCTAGCACCCAAAAGTTTACCTAAATATCTATTCACATTTCTGCTTCTCTGTATGTTTTATGGATATATTAAACTTTACATCATTTATATATGAATATACATTTATAGCTGAAATTCCAATATTTTGGCCACCTGATGCGAATAGCTGACTCATTTGAAAACACCCTATGTTGGGAAAGATTAAAGGCAGTAGGAGAAGGGGACGAAAGAGGATGACATGGTTAGATGGCATCACTGACTCAATGGACATGAATTTGGGTAAATTCTGGGAGTTGGTGATGGACAGGGAGGCCTGGTGTGCTGCGGTTCAGGGGATCGCAAAAAGTTGGACATGACTGAGCGACTGAACTGAACTGAATGCATTTATCTGGAGTATGTTCTTACAGATTCTTTGCTGAAAGGAGCGCATAACTTTTATCATTAAAAAGTAGGTCACTAAGGCACTGCCATCAGGTGAATGAACACAACTGTATCACAACTATACTATTGACTTATCTGAGTACAGGATTCACATTGCTAGGAAAGAACTCTTGACTATGTGTTCATTACTAAAATGGGAAACTGGCATGAGATGGGGTTTTCTAATAACAGGAATGAAAGAAAGAAACTTACTAGGCAAAAACAGACAGCTATTAGTAGTGAAACAATAAATTGTTAATCATCACACACAAATAAGCATTATATTGAAAGGGCTAAATCAGTAGAAACGCTAGTAAAAACAAAAGATATACTGTTTTTGTAACTGGAGACTTTAACATAAGTCAATAAGAGAAAATATAAGCAAGGATCTATGATTAGAAAAAAAGTGCTCCTTTTTTTTTTTTTTTTTTTGCCATTGCCAGTTACATTAAAACAAATAATTGAAGAGATGACCAAAAAAAATCTAATTCAATTTAACCAATAGTTACCAGGTAGTTTTTTGTATAGGTACTCTCCTAGGTAAAGTTAATGTAATGTTGAATGCGTCCTCAAGTTCATATAAATATATATATCTCATTCACTCATATACACATATATATATGATTCTTAAGACCCATATAATATATATAGTTTTTAAAAAATAATAAACTGCAATATATAATCTCAGAAATCTGCACAGTAAATTAGTATACCAGGTGATTCATCCATTCAACTATTAATTCACTCATATATTAAAAATTTACAAAGTGATATACTTAAGGAATTATTTAATTACAAAATTAAAAGATGAATGAAATAGAAAAGGGAAAAATCAATGAAATTAACACATGTACACAAAATATCTTAAGAAACAGAAATAAAAGCAACCACTGAGAATAGGGGATTATAAAAGAGAGGGAGATAAAGCACATATATAGAGACAGTGGCATCAGCAAAAACTCAACTTCCTGTCATCCCAATTTAGAGTTTTAAACTCAAAAATTCTTTACTCTGTGGCATGTCACTGGTCTCTCTGGCAGACGAATGGTATTTGGAAAACTGCAGATTGACTCTTAAAGTCTCACTTATTAAGTTTTTGATGTGCTTGAAATAATTAGATATATTAAATTTATAATTGTAATCTGAAGTGTCATGAGAATTTAATGAAGTTTATAAATGGTGTTTTATGGCTGGGAACATTTAATCTGTCAAATATACAAGTTAATTGAGCATAAGCCAAAGAACAGGACTTAAATGTACTTAATTCCACCAAAAAACTTTTTCCATTTATAAATAGAATGAGATGTGTAAAGAAAGTATAAGGCTTAAGAAATAAAATGTATTAATTACAAGCATGATAAAATAAATATTACTAAAATGCAAGTACAAAACATTATTTTCCTTACATAATAAGCTTCATCAATTTTTTTTTTTAAATATCTATTTGTTTAAGTATCTTTGAGTTCCAGGAGGAAGCATTTGGAGAATATGAGGCTATCTTTACAGCCAAGAAATAACAGTCCAACCAAGTTAGAATATATATAAAACAATAGTACTGCTACTGGTCTGTTCCAACACTGAACTCATTCATACATTGGGTTACATGTGTCAAATAGACAGAGACATTACTGAAGATTTCATAGGAACACGGGACAGAATGCTTTTATTTTTGCTTATATTATTTATTTGTTAGGAAAGGGGAGAGAAATCAAAGCATATCATGAGTACCTGCTGCCTACCATCCTATTTGCTCCCATCTTCTTTCCTCAAGAATGTAATACCTGGGGGCCACTGTCTTTTATAAACTCCTTTTATTTGTAGCTTGATATTTTTGACATAATATGTAGAATTTTAATCACTCTTTCTTCAAATTATATTTTAGCTTTTAATGTTTAATTTTATTTTTTAATTAATTTATTTATTTTAATTGGAGGCTATTTACTTTACACCATTGTGGTGATTTTTGCCATACATTGACATGAATCAGCTATGGGTGTACATGTATGTTTTCTGTCCCTATGTTGCCCTTTTGTTATCACATTCTGGGTCTATCACATATAGAAACTGTTCATTTTTTCAATCCTTAACCAGCCCCACTCCTTCTCTTCTCTTTTGCAGTGTATATTGGGCCCATTCAGTAGATCTTTGATTTATTTATTATAATACTCAATTTTCAAACTTCTATTTTATAGTTTCCTCTAGTACACTGAGATTTGCTATTTCATCACTCATGTTGTCTGTTTTATTTATTTTTCTTTAAATTCTTGAACACATTTTGAATAATTACTTTAAATCTTTGGTTGACAATTCCAAATTAGGTGCCCTTTTATGTCTCTGTTAGCTATTTATTTCCTGGTTATTTCTTTATCTTCCTGCTTACTGACATGTCTACTAATTTGTATTGAATGCTGCCTGTTACAGATGTTATGTGCTTGGATTTGGATGATTTTCTTTAAAAATGTTGAATTTTGTTGTGGAAAAGAGTTAACTCACTGGCAGACTGATTTATCATGCTGAGTGAGAACTGAATTTAGGTTTGCTAATCCAAGTGTCAAGTAGTCATTACTTTAAGGCTAGTGCAGTCTTGCAATATGTAGACTTTGAGAGGTCTTTATGGAACATGTGTGATATTATGTAATGTCTGTCATTTGAAACTGTAGTATTTTCCAGTACTCATATAAATGCACAGTACCTTAACAGAGTTGCTACAGAAGTTCTATAGCCATTAAAAAAGATCTGATTTATCTTAATTTAGAGGTTCTCAACCAGGGGTGATTTTGCATCCAAAGAACTATTTGATAATAGCTGGAGATATCTGTGGATGTTATCTTAAAGTGGTCAGTGTTACTGACATATACTTGCTAGAGGCCTGTGTGCCAATAAACATATCCTATAACACTCCACCACAAAAGAATATTCATCCTGTGCATATCTCGTGTATGGGTAAATTTTCCAAAATTTTCTATTTTCTGTGAATATATTCACAGAAAGTTTCTGAACCACACAAACACAGGATATAAGGTGTATTCTGAAAGTCATATTGTATTTATAATCATAAAAAATTAATACATCTAGCATCCAAAGTACTGCTAAACATCAAAGATTTTGTATATTAACATCAATCTGTTATTTTATCCAACAAATAAGCTAATATTAATGACTTTCTGGTGTCACTGAGTTTGATTAGATGTAATTTTAGCTTTTTTTTAAACACAAAAATGTGAAGATAAAAGTAACTCCCTCCCAGGTGCACAGTGGTATAGAATTCACCTGCCAATTCAGGAGATGCGGGTTCAGACCCTGGGTTGGGAAGATTGCTTGGAGTAGGAAGTGACAACCCACTCCAGTATTCTTGCCTGGAAATTCAATAGACAGTGAAGCCTGGTGAGTTACATTCCATGTGGTCACAAAGAGTCGGATATGACTGAGAACACACACATGCACGCATCTAAAATGTATCAAAATTTTCACATTCCACAAGGTATCAAGTAATAGCAGTGAATCATTCATTTGTGTTGTGTAGTATATGATATTTATTTACTGGAGAAGGAAATGGTAACCCAATCCAGTATTCTTGCCTGGAGAATCCTGTGGATGGAGGACCCTGGTGGGCTGCCGTCTATGGGGTTGCACAGAATCGGACATGACTGAAGCGACTTAGCTTGCATGCAAGCATATAATACTTAAAACTAGTTTCATTTCTTTCACTTCCTCAGCACAACATTTTTTTCTAAATAGGCTGATAATTAGGAGTACTGTTATTCATAGGTTATAATACAAGCTATGTCCACATACATAATTATGCTGTATACAAGATAGGACTTTTAGTAAAACAACTCAGAAATGTGTATCCTTTTAACAGAAGAGTCCATAAATAACATACAATAAGCAGTTGCATGCAAAATGATTATCACAGCTTCAGTGGCTACATATGATTTTAATATTAATAGTTTGTTGGCCAGATGTACTAAAAGCCATAATGTACTCTGCTTCACTGAGTGTCCAAAGGTATTCATTCTTGAAATTATAATAGAGTACTTTTAAAAAGGCAGAACAAAACAGGAAAATAGTAGTCATTCAGGAAATTGAAGATATTTTGGGAACAGGGACATCGTGGCCTTGTATCTCCTATGCTTAGTATATTGTGTTTCACATCCTAGCTAAATGGTTGTTAAAAAAAATGATAGTGCATAATTTTTATTCCAGATAAATATTTAAATGTAATACTTTATCACCAGTTTATTACTATAACTCTATCCATAAAATGTCTAACATCTATAATTGTATTGAGGGTGTTATAAAGCATCTTCATGTACATTAAAATAATTCAGCCTCATAACTTGAATGCTGGATCTTAGTGCTTGCATTTAATCAATAAACAAAA
Source organism: Ovis canadensis (assembly GCF_042477335.2). Classification (NCBI taxonomy): domain Eukaryota; kingdom Metazoa; phylum Chordata; class Mammalia; order Artiodactyla; family Bovidae; genus Ovis; species Ovis canadensis. The sequence continues at coordinate 79,233,058 of NC_091254.1, forward strand.
TGAGTTTCAAAAACTGGGCTGATTTATCAAAGACTGCCATAAAGCAAAAAAGTAATAATAAATGAAATTGTCTTTTAAATTGAGATTGAATGATTCTTGCTTTTTTCTAATATATTGCAGCTAAATTTTATTAGTATTTTAATATATTGGCTAACTTCACTTCATGGGAAATAGATGGGGAAACAGCAGAAACAGCATCAGACTTTATTTTGGGGGGCTCCAAAATCTCTGCAGATGGTGATTGCAGCCATGAAATTAAAAGACGCTTACTCCTTGGAAGAAAAGTTATGACCAACCTAGATAGCATATTCAAAAGCAGAGACATTACTTTGCCGACTAAGGTCCATCTAGTCAAAGCTATGGTTTTTCCAGTAGTCATGTATGGATGTGAGAGTTGGACTGTGAAGAAGACTGAGCACCGAAGAATTGATGCTTTTGAACTGTGGTGTTGGAGAAGACTCTTGAGCCTTGGACTGCAAGGAGATCCAACCAGTCCATTCTGAAGGAGATCAACCCTGGGATTTCTTCAGAAGGAATGATGCTAAAGCTGAAACTCCAGTACTTTGGCCACCTCATGGAAAGAGTTGACTCATTGGAAAAGACTTTGATGCTGGGAGGGATTGGGGGCAGGAGGAGAAGGGGACGACCGAGGATGAGATGGCTGGATGGCATCACTGACTTGATGGACGTGAATCTGAGTGAATTTCGGGAGTTGGTGATGGACAGGGAGGCCTGGTGTGCTGCGATTCATGGGGTTGCAAAGAGTCAGACAAGACTGAGCAACTGAACTGAACTGAACTGAACTGACAAAAGAGAAAGTTAATGGCACATTTTAAAATGGGGCAAACTGCATTATTTATTAATAAAAATACTTTTTTTTACTGAGGCATCTACTTTTAAATCCATGTACTGATTACAGAAAAATAGTGTACTAAAAGCTGGTATCCAACATTATCCTTGAAATAAACCTGATCTCTCTGGAGATTATCAGGTAAATAAGATATATGATATATATAGTATAAAAATTATTTGCATATGAAAAGTAATTCTGATGCAAACTTGACATCAGAATTCCCGATATATATAAGGGAAAATGGAATTATAAATGTATGGAGCACTATAAATTCTTATTATTAAAGGAAAAATTATCAGTTCAGTTCAGTTGCTCAGTCGTGTCTGACTCTTGGTGACCACATGGACTGCAGCATTCTAGGCTTCTCTGTTCATCACTAACTCCTGGACCTCACTCAAACTCATGTCTATCCAGTTGGTGATGCCATCCAACCATCTCATCCTCTGTCGTCCCCTTCTCCTCCCACTTTCAATCTTTCCCAGCATCAGGGTCTTTTCAGATGAGTCAGTTCTTTGCATCAGGTAGCCAAATATTGGAATTTCAGCTTGAGCATCAGTCTTTCCAATGAATATTCAGGACCCATCTCCTTTAAGGATGTACAGGTTGGATCTCCTTGCTTTCCAAGTGACTCTCAAAAGTCTTCTCCAACACCATAGTTCAAAAGCATCAATTCGGTGCTCAGCTTTCCTTATAGTCCAGCTCTCACACCCATACATGACTACTGGAAAAACCATAGCTGTGACTCGGTGGACTTTTGTCAGCAAAGTAGTATCTCTGTCTTTTAATATGCTGTCTAGGTGGTCATAGCTTTTCTTCCAAGCAGTGTCTTTTAATTTCATGGCTTCAGTCAACATCTGCAGTGATTTTTGGAGACCCCTAAAATTAAAGTCTCTCACTGTTTTCATTATTTCCCTATCTATTTCCCATGAAGTGATGGGACCAGATGCCACAATTTTAGTTTTCTGAATGTTGATTTTTAAGCCAACTTTTTGGCTTAAAAAAGAGGTAAAACTCACCTCTTTTACTTTCACCAAGAAGCACTTTAGTTTCTGCCATAATGGTGGTGTCATCTGCATATCTGAGGTTATTGATATTTCTCCCAGCAATCTCGATTCCAACTTGTACTTCATCCAGCCCGGCATTTCACATGATATATTCTGCATATAAGTTAAATAAGCAGGGTGACAATATACAGCCTTAATGTACTCCTTTCCATAATTGGAACCAGTCTGTTGTTCCTTGTCCAGTTCTAACTGTTGCTTCCTGACCTGCATACAGATTTCTCAAGAGGCAGGTCAGGTCGTCTGGTATTCCAATCTCTTTAACAATTTTCCATAGATTGTAAATTATGGAGCATTTTAAAAATAAAAGATGTTTCAGCTAGACTGAGTGGGCAAGGGATAATATGATTTATTTGCAAAATGATTCTATGCATGCTCATCCACAGTGTAATTTGTCTGCTCCTCTCATTAATGGTAGAGAGAGTTTCTTCAACCTGGCTTCTGAACTGGCCTTGTGTCTTGTCTTGATTAACAGAATATGGAAGAAGTGAGATCTTGCAAGGCCAAAGCTTAGGCCTCAAGAAGCTCCATGGCCTCTACTTTTCCCTTGGGAACTCAGTCTTGAAGTCCATATGAGAAACTGTGATCGAGCTTTCTGGAGGACAGGAGGCTCATGAGAAGTAAGGTTCCCAAGCTGAGATAGTGCCACTTTTAGGCATGAGAGTGAGACAACCCTAGATCATCAAGCTCAAGGCACCACACGAATGCAACCACACAAGGGATTTCAGAGTAGACTAGCCAAAGTAGTGCCTGGCTATCTCAAATTCAAATAGCCAATGCACTGAATTAGAGGCAATTATAAACAGTGGTTGTTTTAACCCAGTAAGTTTGAAGAAAGTTTGTTATACCACAGTAGGTAAATACAGAGGATTTCCTGAAGAAGTAATTAAAGTCTGCTAAACTTGGAAATGCTGTGACAAAGTAGACTCAAAAGTACTAAGGACAGAAGGGAGAGCAAGGCTTTCAAGGATGCTGTGTGTTGTTTCAAAGATGGTTGGAAGCTGCAAGCATTTTATTTCTGGAGGAAAGTCAGGTATATGAAGAGACATGGCCTCAGAGTTTGACAGACTTTATATATTTGGTAGAATTTGGGATTTTATAAAGAAGCCAATGAACACTACTGAAATATTTTAAAGCATGAGCAAGACCTTACTTTATCTGTTTAACCAGGTCACTCCTTCAACCAAATCTACATATACACGTTGAGAAATAAAGTTGGCCAGTGGGCCAAATATTTAAGTAGTTTAGCAGGAGATGATGAAGAATTAAATTAGGGGTAAATAAAAATAAGCTTTTAAAAGAGAAGATAAATTTTAAAAATTCAACTAAATACTAGTTCAGTTGGTGTTAAAGACATTTCATATGTGAAAAATAATTATAATTGTTGGGTTGTATAAAATCGCAATAAATTCTTATTTCAAAATACTGTATGACATAGAAGACCAGAGGCCATGTCACATATCTTGAAATAAATAAAGTAATAAAACAAGATTAACAGTGGCACATTGGCTTGTATTTTTTAAATCCAAATAATTCAGTAAAGAAAGAAATATAATATTACATCAACTAACAATCTGAATTTAATAATTTCTTATTGAAATTGAAACATTCTCTAAACTTTGTAGTTTCATGAAGAACAATGTTACAGCATAAGAATAAGGAAATAAGAATTCACTGAAAACAATGTGTGATCATTCTCCAAAATGGGAAAAAGTAACATCGGTTCAGTTCAGTTCAGTTCAGTCACTCAGTCATGTCCAACTCTTTGCAACCCCAAGAATCGCAGCACGCCAGGCCTCCCTGTCCATCACCATCTCCCGGAGTTCACTCAGACTCACATCCATCAAGTCAGTGATGCCATCCAGCCATCTCATCCTCTGTCGTCCCCTTCTCCTCCTGCCCCCAATCCCTCCCAGCATCAGAGTCTTTTCCAATGAGTCAACTCTCCACATGAGGTGGCCAAAGTACTGGAGTTTCAGCTTTAGCATCATTCTTTCTAATAATTTAGAGTGTTCTAGAATGCATCATCTTTCCCATTGTCTTACATTCAATGAGTAAGATCAGGGAACAAAAATAATTATTCTCCAAAAGTAGGTTTTTATTCTGTCTTCACTTGCTGTCAGAATATTTGAAAGTTCTGAGTGTGGCTAATGTCTCTTGTACAGTTTATTACGTGAATCTCTGAACAAACACCCATCTTTATTCACTTTTAAACAAGTAGAAACTGATCATGAATAAAAACTTTTTTAAAGTGTGAAGTCTGTTATCTCTTAGCAGTGAGGTCTATCATAATATTGAATTTGAAAGCATAACAAAACCGCAGAATGAGTTTTCTTTCAATAATAGGTAATTTTTTTCTTCTCTATCCTAGTTTCACAGGTTGGCTATGTGAACTTGACAGAAAATGATTTATATATTGAGAATGTTGTTTATTAAAGGTCTAGATAAAGGGAAACTCTTGCCAAAAACAAAAGAACAACAATAAAAAGTTCACAGGTATAAATTATATCTATTTCTTCTATTTCAAACACTTTTACTCAGAACTCCTGAAGAAAAGAGAATGGGATCTGTTTCTCATTTGCATATAAACAGTCACTATAACAAAGTGACCTTTAATACAGAATTAGATTTCAGAATATCTGCATTCATTTCTTGACTCCAACTTAGTAAGACATTCAGCGTGTCACCTAATCATCTTAATTGTAAGCTTCCTTGGGGATAAACATTATTCAGCCTATGTATATGATATGCTTTCACAGACAGGAAAAAATATAAATTTCCTTCAGGGAACAATTGCATGCTGATGCTGCCCTACTGACTGAAAGCCAAATTATGTATTCAATGTTATCTGTGTGAGGGCAACACCTGAACGTATTATCAGCCAGTAAACCATATTTTATCATACTTGCTCAGATTATCTAACCATATTCATAAAAAGTATTGAGATAAACCAGACGTTAGGAAATAAAGATAGCTAAATGGAATGAAGCACTGACTTTAGATCCAGACCAGTCTACTGAAGTTATGATAGACGTTTCCATATGCATACAAAAACATGGATTGTATACTTTTGTATGTGTATGCATAGAAAGAAAATTGCTACAAAGAACCTCAGTTTTACATAATTAAGTTTTGTGACTTAAGGACAGAATATTTAGAATGCTATCTCTTTATTCACTGTTTTCCTAATAACTGACACAAGATCTGATCTCTGTCTGCAAACACACATGCAAACACACATACACGCCATCTTTACAACAAATTGTGGAAAATTCTTTAAGAGATGGGAATACCAGACTACCTGACCTGCCTCCTAAGAAATCTGTATTCAGGTCAGGAAGCAAGAGTTAGAATGGACATGGAACAACAGACTGGTTCCAAACAGGGAAAGGAGTATGTCAAGGATGTATATTGTCAGACTGCTCTTTTAACCTATATGCAGAGTACATCATGAGAAATGCAGGGCTGGATGAAGGAAAAGCTGGAATCAAGATTGCTGAGATAAATATCAATAACCTCAGATATGCAAATGACACCACCATTATGGCAGAAAGCAAAAAAGAACTAAAGAGCCTCTTGATGAAGGTAAAAGAAGAGAGTGAGAACGTTGGCTTAAAACTCAACATTCAGAAAACTAAGATCATTGTATCCAGTCCCACGACTTCATGGCAAATAGATGGGGAAACAGTGGAAAGAATGAGAGATTTTATATTGGGGGTCTCCAAAATCACTGCCACCAGGGAATTAAGACTTCCTTGGTGGCTCAGATGGTAAAGCGTCTGCCTACAATGTGGAAGACCCAGGTTCAATCCCTGGATTGGGAAGATCTCCTGGAGAAGGAAATGGCAACCCACTCCAGTACTCTTTCCTGGAAAATCCCATGGATGGAGGAGCCTGGTAGGCTACAGTCCATGGGGTCACAAAGAGTTGGACATGACTGAGCGACTTCACTTTCTAAAATCACTGCAGATGGTGACTGTAGCCATGAAATTAAAAGACGGTTGCTTCTTGGAAGAAAAGTTATGACCAACCGACGGCATATTAAAAAGCAGAGACATTGCTTTGCCAACAAAGGTCCGTTTATTCAAAGCTATGGGTTTTCCAGTAGTCATGTATGGATGTGAGAGTTGGACTATAAAGAAAGCTGAGCACCAAAGAACTGATGCTTTTGAATTGTGGTGCTGAAGAAGACTCTGAGAGTCCCCTGGCTGCAAGGAGATCCAACCAGTCCATCCTAAAGGAGATCAGTCCTGAATATTCCTTGGAAAGACTGATGCTGAAGCTGAAAGTCCAATACTTTGGCCACCTGATGTGAAGAACTGCCTCCTTGGAAAAGACCCTGATGCTGGGAAAGATTGAAGGCGGGAGGAAAAGGAATTGACAGATGATAAGACTGTTGGATGGCATCACTGACTCCATGGACATGAGCTTGAATAAACTCTGGAAATTGGTGATGGACACGGAGGCCTGGCATGCTGCATTCCATGGGGTCGCAATGAGTCGGACACGACTGAGCAACTGAACTGAACTGAAAGACTGTAGGCATGAGGCTACCTTTCCAACATTCCCAACATTACAAAAAAATAATTGTAACAAATATAAATTATATGTTCTTTAAGATTGATCTATTTTTCATAAGACATAACATGTGCAAAAAGGAAACCTAAAAATATTTCTTAATTTCAGCCAATATCGTTTTTGTCTTCTTTTTTATTCAATGTCCTTTTTTTTAATTTTGGTTTTTTTATGCGATTAATGAGGAAAATAAAAGGTTTTTCCAATTCAAAGAAGTTTCTAAGCATTTAGATGGACTTAATTTAATATTTCTCTTGATTCAAGGAAATGAAGAAAGATTATCACAAAATAAAGATTCTTGAGTAATTGATATCTTATTTTTCTTTTTTCCTTTCTCCTCTTTCTTTTCTTTTTCTCATCTGTCATGGTAAGCATCTTCTTAAGTCAACTTCAGATGTTAGCAACAAAGAAAGATCTTTCATTTATGGAAAAATAAAATGGAAAATCACTATCTGTTCAAACTTCTGTAATCAGACCTGGCCCTTACTTGTGTCTATAGCATATTTTCAGAATTGCAGAGGGAAGAAGAGGTGACTTACAGAAAAATGCTTTTGTTAATTTAACCCATAACAATTTAGAAATACACAAAACTAATTTGAGAATAATGATTGATGAGATAAAATTTTGGTTTAACTAACTTTTATGATTCATATTCATAATCTTTAAATTAGTATTTTTAAGAGAGAAGTCATTTTAACATCATTTACTTTATCTATAAGATGTTTACTTTTACTATTCAGCCTGATAAGGATGGGAAATAATTTAGGATTTACTAATAACTTTTCAGTAATTCAGAACCTTCAGGTTTATAGATAAGACTATAAAAGATAATTGGTGGGTTGTAATCTTCTAAAAAATACTAGCAATTCCTTTTTTTAAATAAAAATGAATTTTTATTTAAAATATAAAATTTAACTTTATATAAAAATTATATAAACCACTAAATAAAATTTAAAATGTAAAGTCTCTTTAAAAAGGATTTAAACAGTTTTAAGAATGTTCCAAATTTTAAGAACAAGCTATCTAAGTCTAATAAAGTAAAAATATACTGGAAAAACAAAGGCTAGACTAAATTTGTCCATCTATTCCTCACATTTTTAATTAACTAGAATTCTATTCTGGGGTATTGATTGTGTCTTGATCCAGAATTAAGGAGAAAATGATAAGAATATCACTTCTTTTATTTTTCAACTGGAAGTTTGTACCTCAATCTCTATTGAATATGAAAATACATAATGGGGCATACAGTAGACAATGATGTAATGTCTTTGTATGGTGATAGATTATTGCGGTGATCATTTTGGAATAAATATAAATACCAAATCAATATCTTGTATAATAGAAACTAATAAACTGTTGTAGCTGAGTGAGATATCAAAAACAAACTCATAGAATAAGAGATAAGATTTCTGATTATCAGAGGGAGGGGGTTAGAGTGAGGGAGAAGTGGATGAAGGCAGTTAAAAGATAAGCAGCCACTTGTAAGATTAATATAAAATATAATTAAATTATATTTAATGATAAACAATTAACACAGCTTTATATTATATTTGAAAGCTATTAAGAGAGTAAATTGCAGGAATTATCAGAAGGAAAATTTTTTCTATTTCTTTAATTTTGTACCTATATGAGATAATGGATGTTCAACAAATTTATTGTGGCAATCACTTCAAGATGTATATAAGTCAAATTGTTATGTGGTACACCTTAAACTTATACATGTTGTATGTCAACTATATCTCAATAAAGATAGAAACAAACAAAAACAAACAAATATTCCATTAGAGAATGGAATATTATATAGGCTTAAAAAAGAACTCTGACCCAGACTACAATATGAGCATACTCTTACACATAAGTGAATTAAGCATGTCACAAAAGGACAAACAAATATAACTAAACTTACATGAGGTCACTGGAATTGTCATCTCACAGACAGAATAGAGTGATGACTGCCCAGGGCTGGAGTGGAGGGAGATAGGGAGCTGCTGTTGTTCAGTCAGTAAGTTCCGTCCAGCCCTTTGTGACCCCATGGACTGCAGCATGCCACACTTCCTTGTCCTTCACCATATCTCGGAGTTTGCTCAAATTCATGTCCATTGAGTTGGTGATGCTCTCTAACCATCTCATGAGTTTATTTGTTTTTGATATCTTTGGCATTCAGACTTCATTATGGTAAAATTTTCACATCCAAACATGACTACTGAAAAAACCATAGCTTTGCCTATAAAGACCTTTGTCGGCAAAGAGAGCTCTTTGCTTTTTAGTATGCTGTCTAGGTTTGACATAGCTTATGGTTTCAACTTGGAAGATAAAAAGTTCTGGTGATGACTTTTGATAGATTGTGCAACAAAGTGAATGTGTTTGCTATCACAGTAATGTATACTTAAAAATGGGCAAATGTGTCAATTCTATGTTACATTTTACCACACAAACACAAAATTATGTTCCAAATACTGTGTGACTATATATTTATATTAATGAAAGTTAATATTATCATCCAAATGTTTTAATCCAGAAATACTCTTAATCAAAAATAAAGTAAAATTTAAAAAAAAACACTTTCCTGAAAACAAATAAAATTAAACTTAAAAATTATACATTAAGAAGAGGTGGCAAGAATAGAAGAACTATACAAAATAGATCTTAATCACCCGGATAACCACAGTGGTGTGATCACTGACCTAGACCCTGACATCCTACAGTGAGAATTCAAATGGCCCTCAGGAAGCATTACAATGAACAAAGCTAGTGGAGGTGATGGAATTCCAGTTGAGCTATTTCAAATTCTAAAAGACAATGTTGTAAAAGCGCTGCACTCAATATGCCAGCAAATTTGGAAAACACAGCAGTGGCCACAGGACTGGAAAAGTCAGTTTTCATCTCAATCCCACAGAAGGGCAGTGCCAAAGAATGTTCAAACAACTGCAACACTGCACTCATTTCACATACCAGCAAAGTAATGCTTAAAATCCTTCAAGCTAAGCTTCAACAATATGTGAACCGAGAACTTCAATTGTTCAAGTCAGATTTAGAAAACGCGGAGGAGCCAGATATCAAATTGTCAACATCCACTGACTCACAGAAAAAGCTAGAGAATTCCAGAAAAATATCTACTTCTGTTTCATCGACTACACTAAAGCCTTTGACTGTGTGGATCACAATTCTGGAAAATTCTTAAAGAGATGGGAATACCAGACCACCTTACCAGCCTCCTGCAAATGTATGCAGGTCAGGAAGCAAGAGAACTGGATATGGAACAATAGACTGGTTCAAAATTGGGAAAGGAGTATGTCGGGCTATATATTATCACCCTGCTTATTTAACTTATATGAAGAGTACATCATGTGAAATGTAGGGCTGGATGGAGTACAAGCTCTCATAATAACTAGCCCATTGTTTGAAAGTTTCAAGACTATATAAGACAAGAGAAGACCAAAAGCTGGCAAGGCTGGACAAGACTAAAGGAGTGTGACACTAAACACAATGGGGGATCCTGGATTAGATTTTAGCCAGAAAAGGTTATTGATGGGGGCAGGGGGACACAACAACTGGCAAACTGTGAATAAATCCTCTAGTTTCCTTTGTAGCATTATACCAAAGTAATTTCTTAATTTTGATAATTGACTTGTAGATAGGCAAGATGTTAATACAAAGGGAGTTGGTTTAAAGGTACCTGAAAACTCCTTGTACTATTTTTATAACCCTATATAAGTTCAAAATTATCTCAATATAAAAACAATATATATTTTTACATTTGTCAAAAATATATACATTTCAATGAGTAAATAGAACACTATATGAACACAGTGATAAAAATGATGACATCAACAATAATGAAATTTTATACTGAAACTTAAGTAGGAGTTTCTGATAAATAATTGGTTTTAAGAAATGAAAAAAAGTACTTACAATCATGGCTAAATATATTGAGTTTCGACTCTGCTAGACATGAAACTATCTCCTTAAAATAAGCTTTTCTTCCTTAAAAGGAAAATGTTTAATTGAGATAAGTAGGTGGCATTTACGTATCTACTGTGGGGCTAGAGAAGACTCAAGAGTTCCTTGGACTGCAAGGAGATCAAACCAATGAAGCCTAAAAGAAATCAGTACTGAATATTCATTGGAAGAACTGATGCTGAAACTGAAGCTCCAATACTTTGGCCACCTGTTGCAAAGACCCAACTCTTTGGAAAAGGCTTTGAAGACAGGAAAGATTGAGGGCAAAAAGAGAAGGTGGAGACAAATGATGAGATAGTTAGACGGCATCACAGACTCAGTGGACATGAGTTGAGCAAACTCCAGGAGATAGTGAAAGATAGAGAAGCCTGGTGTTCTATAGTTCAAGGGTTTGTAAAGAGTAGTACATGACTGAGCTACTGAACAACAGAAGATAATATTTATTTGAGGATGATGCTATTTGGTGGTAATTCCATAGGAGCCACACTTTCAGCTATTAAGATAGACAGTAAAAGGTATTCAGGGGAACAAAAAAATCTTAACACTGATTCACAGTGCAGGTAGAGATATATCACTTAGAATCAAAAATTACAGAAGCCAAAACAAAAACTACATAATACTGTATTTGAAGTGATGAAAAGCTGTGTACCTAGCTAAAGAAAAGGTGGGGAAATGCTTTTATCATACAGGAAAACAGATATATTTACTTATATAATTCAAGAAGTAGAAAAGTGAATATGTGGGTAACCATTAAGATATACTAGGATGCTAAATTAATATTTCAAATAAATTGCAACATGAATTCTAAGTATCCAATTGTTTCCACTGTTCTCAGAAAACAGATTATCACCTTTGCTTACAAACACTGATGGATCAGTTTGTGTTCAACAAACACACAGAGTACAGATCAGTGCACTGTATAATGTGAAAAGTTAGAAAGCATGACTTGACATAATGTAACAGAGATTTACAAGAAGAAAGTGTTGAGTGTATTTACTGATACCTTATCAGAACTGATTTTTAAAAACGGACCTTCTCAGAACTGGACAATGTCTCTTATACTGAGATAACAAATGAAATGTGTTTATTTATAATAGCACAGCTATTTGTTATTTCATGGAAATAAAATTCTAGAAATACAAACTGCCTAGAAACAAAGTGAGCCTATATGAAACTTAAACTGGAAATAATGTGGCACAATTTCAGATCTTTATTTTCCTTGGTGGAAAAACTACAAAGAGAAAATAAATCTAATTAAAATGAGAGAAAAAATATAGCTGGCCTAGTAAACATTTCTATATCTTTTGAAATAACAAAAATATGATATTGGATTTATCTCTTATGAAAGTATCAAAAGCCAATCTAGAAAGATATCCTCAATTTGAAACTACCAAAAGCCAAAAATGTGGAAATATGCCCTCAAAATAAAACAAGGGCCGTTGAATGAGAGGAAAATTTAGAGTATGAAGTTTCTGTATCAGGTGTTACCTGGCTTTTCTTCTATTGCCTTTATATGTCAGTGTGTATTTAAATAATGGCAAAAGAGATCAATTGGAATGAGTTGTTAGTTCTTTAAATGAATCATCTCAAATTTCATTCATTAAAATATTCCCAACATTTCAAACACCAGACACTTTGAAGACAATCAGTAACTATGAATCAAACTAATGAACGGTTGGTTTCCCTTTAAAAAAAAAAAAAACAACTAAGTTTGTTTTATATTACCTTTACTTAACATATTAAAATATTGTTTTTAAATTCTCCCAAACTTCAGAGTTCATACTACTCAAAACTTCCTACTCTTGATACTAGTTTTATCTTTGTATCCTTAACTCCTTTTGTTAATGTTCTATTTGTGGGAAACATGCTTTAAAAGGCTAATCCAAAGAAGAAACACAAAAATACAGTAAATATAGAAAGCTGATAGTGTTTGGTAAAGATTCCAAAATTCGTTGGACTTTAAGATATAACACTAACAGTTTTGCAATCATAATTAAACATAAGTAGGACATTATCTATTATTTATGCAAATTTTCTATAAGTAGCACTAACAAGAATTTTATTATTTTCTAATATTTGCACTATACATTTAAGAACTATTAGTGGTTTACAATTAGGTGGCAATATGAGTATATGCAATATAAGTCATACCTAGAAAAGAGTCTGTCTTTGAGGAGGGTGGAGTAGAAGGAAGGTGGACGGCATCTATCATTTTGAAATTAACAATCAATGATTCATGCCTTAAGCCCCAGAGAATGTGTTGGCTCAGACTCTGTAGGTGGGGAAAGCAAACCTGTTTCCAGAATAGGCATCCATTCATTCAAAGATGAGAATGGCTCGCTAGAGTCAAATTTTCCACCAAGTGGCCTTTTGGTCCCTTTTTTGGGATAGTGCCATATATGACTAGTTAATCATTCAGAGGTAACATTTTTCAGTTCGCTAAGGTCAGTGTTTGACTCTGTTACCCCATGGATCGCAGAATGCCACGCTTCTCTGTCTTTCACTATCTCCTGAAATTTACTCAAACTCATATCCATTGAATTAGTGATACCATCCAGGCATCTCATACTCTGTCACCACCTTCTCCTCTTGCCCTCAAATCTCTCCCAGCATCAGGGTCTTTTCCGATGAGTCAGTTCTTTGCATCAGGTGGCCAAAGTATTAGAGATTCAGCTTCAACATCAGCCCTTATTGAATGTTCAGGGTTAATTTCTTTTAGGATTGACTGACTTGATCTGCTTACAATCCAAGGCACTCTCAAGAGTCTTCTCCAGCACCACAGTTTGAAAGCATCAGTTCTTCGGTGCTCAGTTAATGGTCCAACTCTCACATTTATACATGACTACTGGAAAAACTACAGTATTGACTATAAGGGTGTTTGTCAGCAAAATGATGTCTTTAGCTGGGTCAGATATTATAAGTAAGAGTCAGAGCTGCTGGATCCAAATGTAGGCTTGAACTTTGCCATTCATGTGAGAACTGACCAGTTTTGGCTTAACTGATATCAAAGCTGGGCTAAAATCTACTGACAGAGCAACTGAGCTGCAACCTTGCACCAAGAACAATTTGGGTCTCACCTGCAAATAGAAATGGTATACTCGTCATACACTAGGAAGGGAATAGGCCAGTCTCAAATCCCTTTTCACCACTAATTTTCTCAGAACATCCTTCGTACCACTTATTTTAGTTAGGTGGTACAAGAAACAGGTCTCAAGGTGGAATTAGACACTCAAAATGTGTAAGAGATTTATTAGGGTAAATGCTTATGAGGGGAAAGGAGAGAGGGCTTAAGGAGGTTGGGAGACTTATGAGAGTATAATGAAGATCTGATCTTTGCGAAGGAGAGGGAAAAAAGAAAAGAAGCTTCTATACTGCAAAACTGGTCAGTCTTGGGGGCAGGCCACCCCAAAATATGTTGAGGTGGTATATTGATTATTTTGGATTAAAGTTACTTAAGAAACAGCTTGTACCAAAAAAACAAAACAAAAACAAAAAAACCCAACTCTGACCACCCTCCCCCCCACTCTGTTCTCCTTGAAAGCAGGAAACAAACACCAGTGGGAAGGTGCCCTCCCTATGGGAGGCGGAGGGTTTCCTTATCATCAGAGAGAGGGGATTCAAGGCAAGAAAGCTGTATAAATGCATACTGTTAGTTCTTCATTAATTTAATTAAGGACACCCCCCCCCCCGCCACCTTTTTCTCAAATGTTCACAAACAATTGATTCTTTGCCTAAAAAGATATATAAACAGCCTGCTTTAGTCACATCTTTGGTCCTATACCTATGGGGTCTCTGAAGGTACAAAATTAAATGTATTTATCTTTCTCCTAATTACTTGTTACTTTGATTGTTAGACCAGCCAAAAGAATCTGAAAGGATAGAAGAGAAATTCCTTCTTTACATAATACAATATGAAGAAAATTTGGCAAGGCTTATAAGGAGTTCTTGAGCAAAAATCAGAGGAATCCTACAGCTCACTGACACAGGCCTATTATACCATCCTGTTGTGCAAGGTCACTGATTGGATCAATCATGGGAAGCATGTTCTAAGCTCCACTACAGGGAAGAACTCAGATAACAGCAGCAGGGCCCATTGATCCATATTTGTCCTCACAGTAGGATACACGAGACTGCAGCCAACTAGCTCATCTGAAGCCCTCAGAACTGTTGATGGCAACCAGAAACAGCAACAGCTGAAAAAATAAACATATACATTAGGAAGCCTAAGAATCTTCAAAGCAAAGAGAACTTATAAGGTCAAGATCCCAGAGAGAAGGAAAGCAGAGAGGGGAGAGAAAACTCTGATTCTGCCCTCAGGGAACCTCTTAAGTTTAAGCAGCTCTTTCATTCTCAGTGCACCTGAGAAGCAGCAGCTGGTCCAAGTCAGACAGGTGGAACAAAGGTGACAGCTCTGGTGAGTGGGGGATTTTGAATATCAATGCCTGCCAAGAGTTGTCTGTGACATAGGAAACCAGTGGTAAAAAGGGGATATTTTGAATAACTTCATGCTGAAAGTTTGAAAATGTAGATGATATATGGACAGTCCTTAAAATAATACATGTACTTATCTTTCTAAAACTGACACAAGTAGAAACTGAAAATCTGTATTCTCCTAAATATATATATATAAAACATATTTCATCCTTAATTTAAAAATTTCCCACAAATTTCAGAACCAGATGCCTTTCACTGGTGAAATTTTTCCCTACAATCTGTTTTAAGGAAAAGAAACTTTGAACTTTAAAATCCAGAGACATTTGTGCCAACTACAAAATAAATGACTGTTTCAGAACAATATTTGCCCTTAATGTTTAGGAAATCTGATTACTGATTAGAGAGACTATGTATCTCAGGAAAAAGACTACACAAATATAACACTTCAAAGGCCCATATGGCCCATGCTAGAGACTTATGAAAGAACAATAAGAATATTATAATCTATAAGGAATTTGGCTAAATTCAATTAAAAATACATATCATACATGTATCTGTATCAATTAAGAAAATGAATCTACAGTTAAAATCTTTCCTATAAATAAAATTGCAGACCTGGATGGCTTCAACAATTAATCCTGCCAACTAAAGAAGAAATAATACTAGTTCTGCAAAAAATCTACCAGGAAGTAGATGGGGTAGAGCTATTTTCCAAATCTTTTTACAAAAGTAATAATATTCCAATAATACACTGATAGAAAAACATATCATGAAAAGAAAGACCTCATCAGGAAAAACAAAAACTACAGCACAATATTCCTGGTGATCATAATATGAATTAAAATATCATTTTATCCAAACACTAATCCATGTCTATAATAGACAAAATCTGGATTAAATCAGTGTCTAACACAAAAAGATGAACTGCTGATACATGTAACAACATGGATGAATTCTCAAAAACATTAAGGTAAGTGAAAAAATTTATATACAAAAGACTGCAAATTGACTGACTGTATTTTTATTACCTTCTGAGAAACATAAAACACTATGAAGTAAGATCAGATATGAAAGGACAGATTTGGAAGGGAAGACCTGACTGCAAAGAAGCAGGAGTAGACATTTTAACTTGATGGAAACTGTCCAGTTATAGTGATGTGAAATTATTGTAATGGTTGTATGATTATACATAGCTTCAAAATGTTTTGAATGATACAAATTGATGCATTTTGTATATTTTTTCTCTAAAATAAATATATTTTAAGCATGTATCTTAAAGAGTCTGCTTGAACAATCTTTTATTTTTATACATAATATGACTTAAGAAAACACAACTCTTGGCACTCTTAATTAGCATCATAGCTCAGGCTGCTTAATACAACTGGGACAACAGTTTCTCCGTTTCTCCATTTCTCCAGACCTAGTGTATACTAGTCTGACATTCTAAAACTTCTCCAAAACAGTTTTTCAGGACATAGTGGAGGGCTTTTTTATTTCATTCATAGAAGAAACATGGTTCTTGCTTAAAGAAATAATGGTGAACAATTAGTCTAACTGATGAAACAAGGGCCTTTCTAGAGACCATATTAAAGAACCAGAAAAGCTGATACAATTTAAATGATAACTAAGTAACATTATAGCCACTTTATAATGTATGTGTGTGTATCATGAATGTATTAATGATACAATCAAATCTTTTTGTCATTTTTCTAAAAGTAAGTTAACTAATTTATGCTGATAGGATGCCAAAGCAAAGTCTGTAGTAAACAGATACTACAGACTTTGGTATTCTTTGGTGCTTTGGTATGCTTCCATATTTTATCATTGCAAATTTATTTTTGAACATTCTAAGAAAAATTTTAAATATATTGAAATTAGAATTTCCTATGTGGAAGAACAGTTTGGATTCAATAAGAAGAAAACTGACTATGAACCTTGAGCTGAAACTCATTATGCATTTGTATTTCTATTCTCAATGCAAGTGGTAAATTCCCTCTGCCTTCCTCACATAACAATTAATGTTGTTATTTGCTGCTTTACCTCAATGCTATGTACACGAATGATCATCCAAACAAACCCTCTAACACTGCAAAATGAGTGACTGTAGTAAAACGTAATTTATGGATTACAATTTTCATTTTGTGTGCTCTGCTGCTGAACATAGGATGAATTCATCCTATTTATGATATTTAACTAACTGGTGAATGCAGTCCTTTGTTCCACTGAGATATCAAGCAGGTATCATGGTGAGCTGGAAAAATCTAAGAACAGATATGATCTGAATGAATAAAGCATTAAAATTCTTATGCATTCTTCTTTGCCAATACTGTATATAAGGATTTAGAGTTAAAAAAAATAAAGAAAAGCCATTTGTCAATTTAAAAAGGATAAGATGGAATGTACTGTTAATATAACACTGACATAATAAAAAGCCCTCAAAGATGTAAACAATAGGGAAATGAAAAGTCATATACGGTGTCCTTTAAATGTGCATTATAAGGATATGAAGATATAAAAAACATCATCATTAAAAATCAAACAACCCATATGCTAAGTGAATGAAGAATAACACTGATAATATACTTGTGCAAAGGATTTAGCTGGTTAAAGAGTGTAGACAGAGAGAAATAGGAGCATTATTGACTATACATTAAGTATAGTAAAATTTTAATAGTGTAAGCAGCATGGAATACTCTGCTTTACTCCCATAATAATAAGGATAGAACTGGGTCTCAGAATCCAACTATTGTGCTGATGACTGTAGAAAGGCAATGTTTAAATACACAATGAAGCAGCACAGCTTTAAGTAAAGAAGGGACTAAAGGGGAAGAAGAGAAGGAGGAGGAAGAAGAAGAAGGAAAAGAAGAAAGAAAAATCACCAGGGGTATCCTATGTTAACAATTAGTGGACATTTGCTTCCCTGGTGGCTCAGAGGTTAAAGCGTCTGCCCACAATGTGGGAGACCTGGATTCAAGCGTCTGCCCACAATGTGGGAGACCTGGATTCAATCCCTGGGTTGGGAAGATCCCCTAGAGAAGGAAATGGCAACCCACTCCAGTATTCTTGCCTGGAGAATCCCACGGATGGAGGATCTTGGTAAGCTACAGTCCACGGGGTCGCAAAGGGTAGGATACAACCGAGCGACTTCACTTATGTGAGAAAAGCTGGTAATACCCAGGTCTGTTGATCTTACTGATGAATGAGAAAATAGAACTGTTTTATCTGTTTTATATTTTCCTTCCTCTTTCTCTCTCTTTCTTTTTCTCTATGTCTCACCCGCCTTACAAACCCTTATTATCACACAGTGACTGCAAAAGTGACAGGCATCATGCCCTGACAAAAAAATATTGAAAAGGGGCATTTTTAAATGCTCTTTTATATATCAAATGTTATTCCTGGAGTACGTAGGAAGGTTATTGTATTCTAGATTTTAAAAAGTTTTGAATGTCAAGTGCTTTGTCTTTAGAGTAACAGCTAAGTATTCACACATTTCAAAGAACTGAGACATCCACAAAACTAGAACAACAAAGTAGTAGTCATCAAGAAAAATTTGTACTTAAATCATTGGTAGGGTTTCAGAAAGTCAAATATTCATAGAATATGTTTTAAATCATTTGCTGTACAAGAGAAGAAATATTTGTAAACAACTCCCTGATGTTCAAGCTGGTTTTAGAAAAGGCAGAGGAACCAGAGATCAAATTGCCAACATCCGCTGGATCATCGAAAATGCAAGAGAGTTCCAGAAAAACATCTATTTCTGCTTTATTGACTATGCCAAAGCCTTTGACTGTGGATCACAACAAACTGTGAAAAATTCTGAAAGAGATGGGGATATGAGACCACCTAACCTGCCTCTTAAGAAATCTGTATGCAGGTCAGAAAGCAACAGTTAGAACCGGACATGGAACAACAGACTGGTTCCAAATAGGAAAATGAGTGTGTCAAGGCTGTATATTGTCACCCTGCTTATTTAACTTCTATGCAGAGTACATCATGAGACATGCTGGACGGGAAGAAACACAAGCTGGAATCAAGATTGCCGGGAGAAATATCAATAACCTCAGATATGCAGATGACACCACCCTTATGGCAGAAAGTGAAGAGGAACTAAAAACCTCTTGATGAAAGTAAAAGAGGAGAGTGAAAAAGTTGGCTTAAAGCTCAACATTCAGAAAACGAAGATTATGGCATCCAGTCCCATCACTTCATGGGAAATAGATGGAGAAACAGTGGAAACAGTGTCAGACTTTATTTTTGGGGGCTCCAAAATCACTGCAGATGGTAACTGCAGCCATGAAATTAAAAGACGCTTACTCCTTGGAAGAAAAGTTATGACCAATCTAGATAGTATATTCAAAAGCAGAGACATTACTTTGCCAACAAAGGTCCGTCTAGTCAAGGCTATGGTTTTTCCAGTGGTCATGTATGGATGTGAGAGTTGGACTGTGAAGAAAGCTGAGCGCAGAAGAATTGATGCTTTTGAACTGTGGTGTTGGAGAAGACTCCTGAGAGTGCCTTGGACTGCAAGGAGATCCAACCAGTCCATTATGAAGGAGATCAACGCTGGGATTTCTTTGGAAGGAATGATGCTAAAGCTGATGCTCCAGTACTTTGGCCACCTCATGCGAAGAGTTGACTCATTTGAAAAGACTCTGATGCTAGGAGGGATTGGGAGCAGGAGGAGAAGGGGACGACCGAGGATGAGATGGCTGGATGGCATCATGGACTTGATGAACGTGAGTCAGAGTGAACTCCGGGAGGTGGTGATGGACAGGGAGGCCTGGCGTGCTGCGATTCATGGGGTCACAAAGAGTCGGACACGATTGAGCAACTGAACTGAACTGTACTGAACTGAACTGAATTTTCTTCAAAAAATAAATATTATACAAAACCCACTAAATGCACCTGGAAAAATACTTCATTCCCAATGGACATTGAGAAATGCAATTCACATTTACTATTTAGAACTCCTGGCAGCCCTATGTTGATATGTTAATTAATGTTAATACAAATATGTTAGTGTTAATGCAAATGTTAATGTAAATAGCAATCCACAGGAATAGTGTATTTGTGTATGTGCTAACTGCTAATAAAATATTCCTTCAAATTATGAAATAATAATCTTTGCTCTATGAATAAAACCTTCTATAAAACTTTGAAAAGTGAAAGTGAAGTCGCTCAGTCACGTCCGACTCTTCACGACCCTGTGGACTGTAGCCCGCCGGGTTCCTCTGTCCATGGGATTCTCCAGGCAAGAATACTGGAGTGGGTTGCCATTTCCTTCTCCAGGGGATCTTCCCAACCCAGGGATCAAACCCGGGTCTCCTGCATTGCAGGCAGATGCTTTATCCTCTGAGCCATATAAAACTTTGAAGTAAATATGAAATTTTCTTATAATGATGATGAGTCACTAAATATTGCATTACCTTGCACCCCACATTACATATTGGTGATAGTCATAACTAGATTGAAGATTAACAAATGGCCTAAAACTAAATATCTATTCAAAGATGAATGAATAAAGAAAATGTGGTACACATATACAATGGAATATTACTTGGTTATTTAAGAGAAGGAAATGATTTCATTTGCAGGCAACATGGATGTACCTGGAGATTAAAATACTGAGTAAAGTAAGTCAGAGAAAGATCAATATCATATGACACTGCTTATATGAGGACTCTTAACAAAATACACAAATGAACTCATTTACAAACCAGAAACAGACTTACACAGAACAAACTTACCACTGCCATGGAGAAGGGTGATGGGGAGGAATAGATTGGGAGTTTGGACAGTAATGTACACACTGCTGTATTTAAAACAGATAACTAACAAGAACTTATTGTATAGCACAGGGAATGTTACTCAATACTCTGTAATAAACTAAATGGAAAATAATTTGAAAAAGAATAGATACATGCATATGTGTAACTGAATCCCTTTCCTGTACACCTGAAACTAGCACAACATTGTTAATCAACCATACTACAATATAAAACAAAACTAAAATAAACTCATTCAGATTCAAAAACTAATACTTACCTTGTTAGTAGGCTAGCCTATGTACTAAGCACTTATTGTTTTGTCAATATTTAAACAAATCAATGTATAGAAGCACCTATTCATGATGTCTTCTGGAGTCCATATTTTAATGAGTGTTTTAAATATTTCCTTTATTTTAAATACAAAAATTAAAAATTAGATATTTTTTCACACACTGAATCAGATAAAGTACTTCATATTTTCTCTCGAATATAAATATGGGAAAGAGACTAAATGGAAACCCTAGAAGTGAGAAACAGAATTTCTGAAATTAGAAATTTATTGGGTAGAATTAGCCAGATGGACATGACAGAAGAAAGGATAGATAATTTGTGATAGAACTATAGAAATTATTCAAGATAAATAACAGAAAGAAACAATGTTGCAAATAAAAGTAACTGGTGCCTCAAGGACAAGTTAGACCGCATCATATAGTCGTGTGGAAACAGAATCATAGAACGAATAGATGGGACAGGAAAGCAAAAAAACAAAGAAAAACACCTTGAAGGTGTCACGGCTGATTATTTCCCAAATTCTTATGGGAAAAAAAATTTAGCTAGACGTTTTAAAAATACAAACAAACCCTAAAAAGGACACTGTAGTCAGGGTGTTCAAAGTCAGAAATGACAACTTGTGATAGCAGCAAAAGAAAAACAATATATACGAACAGATACATAAACAGTGAAACAACAATCCAATTAATGAGTGAATCAGAAAAGATGGCGGTCAGAAGGAGGCAGACATCTCTATTTATTTTAATTATTTTAATTGGGGGCTAATTACTTTATAATATTGTATTGGTTTTGCCATACATTGACATGAATCCACCATGGGTGTACATGGGTTCCACATCCTGAACCCCCCTCCCATCTCCCTCCCCATCCCATCCTTCTGGGTCATCCCAGTGCACCAACACTGAGCACCCTGTCTTTAAACTGAGGAAAGAAATAAAAATGTCAATCACAAATTCTAATTTCAGCGACAATATAACTCATGATTTAAGGGAAAATAAAGACCTTTTTTGATAAAAAGTAAATCAAGAGAGTTTGTTACCAGAAGAACTGAACTAAAAGAAAGCTAAAGGAAATTATTCAACTGAAAGGGAAACTGTATCAGACTGCTTAAATCCCCAGAAAAGAACAGAGCATAAGAAATGGTAAATCTATGGATAAATGCAGAAACCTTTTTTTATATATAATTTCTTCCTATTTCTATAAAACAAATAATTGAGTAAAACTAAAATTATAACACTGTCTTGTGAGCTTTAGCATGTAAGCTTATGTATTACATGTGATTATAATATAAAGATAAGTTGTAGTTTTGCCAGTTTTTAAAATTGTAATCTAAACAGATTCAGAGCAAAAAATAAATACTCATACTCTTCAAATAATTTTATGGAATTTTCAATAAAAGTACTCAAAAATTAAATTATAAAGTGTATTTTTATAGACCATACAAAAGTGAGCTTTATTTATCCACTCTGACAGTCTCAGTCTTTGATCAGAATGTGTATTCCATCATTATAGGTATGTGATAACATGTACATATGAGTGAAAGTCGCTCAGTCATGTCTGACTCTTTGCAACCCCACAGACTATATATAGTTCATGAAACTCTCCAGGTCAGAATACTAGAGTGGGTAGCCTTTTGCTTCTCCAGGGGATCTTCCCAACCCAGGGGTTGAACCCAGGTCTCCTGCATTGCAGGTGGATCCTTTACCAGCTGAGCCACAAGGGAAGCGCAACATGTACATGTGTGCATGCTGAATCACTTAAGTCGCGTCCCACTCTGTGTGACCCTATGGACTATA
Source organism: Ovis canadensis (assembly GCF_042477335.2). NCBI lineage: Eukaryota > Metazoa > Chordata > Mammalia > Artiodactyla > Bovidae > Ovis > Ovis canadensis. Next base: position 79,255,796 of record NC_091254.1, read on the forward strand.
GCCCGCCAGGCTCCTCTCCATGGGACTCTCCTGGCAAGAATACTGGAGTGGGTTGTCATGCGCTTTTCCAGGGGATCTTCCCAACCCAGGCATCAAACCTGCCTCTCTACTTCTCCTGCACTGGCAGGCGGGCTCTTGACCTCTAGGGCCACATGTACATGTATATGTGTAATTATTGATATGGTTGGGCCTTATGACCATGTTAGCTCTGTTTTCAAACTTCCTTATCTTTTTCCTTCTTTTACTGTTGCTTCTTTACCCTCCCTTCATAGTCTGGTTCTGATTATTTAAGCATTTTCTTAAATAAAACTTTAATTTGCATGTTGTATTTTGGTAGTGGTTATTCCAGGATTTATATCTTGTGTCCCAGGAGATCTCAGATCTAAAGATATTCTGTCTACCAAAATATAATAAAAAGTTTTCTAATTTTGTTTCACAAGCAAAATCATATACAAAATGTGAGGAAAATGCATATCCCAGAACAATATTATTTTCCAATCCTCACTCTGAACCCACAATATTTCCTGTATAATTATCCTTTTAGATACCACAGATGTGCTCAGATTATTTTCTCTCCCCTTTCACTTTACCTTTATCGATCTAAGTTCTCCCACTTTTCCTGATTCTAATTCATAAAGCCCCCAAACATGTTTGCACTTCAAGGATTCTCCTACACTGGATCACAGTGAAGGAAGAAAGAATAGAAAGGGGTAGAGCCTGTTCCCATTAGTTGACAAATAAAGAGGAAAACAGCTAAAAAAAACTGTGCATTCACTATTTTGCATTCAGTTCTAGTAAATATTTTTATAAAAATAATATAGAATTATTTTATATGTAGGTAGCTTCAGTTCTCATTTAGCTTAAATTTTACCTCTATAAATGTGATTTTTATATACCTGAGTTATTGTTGCTGTTGTCATGGTTATAATCTGGTCGTATTTCCAGGATGTCTCTGTTTTTGGCCTCTGAATTATTATGGTTTCTCGTATTACAGTGATCTGACACAAATCTGCATACAGTTTTTGTTTTATATATGAGAATATTTATTGTTTTTAGTTTTCCTATTACAAAATTTCTATATATTGATTCCTATTTCCTGTTCTTATACCTCATTATCTTTCTCATATTTTTATCCTTTTGTGCTTCTCTTATATATTCTGGGAATGCTATTCAAGTCTGTCCTACATATTATTGATTTGATTTTTCCACAAAATTACCTCTCTTCTACTGAAAGACTAGTTTTCTCAGTTCTGATTATTTCCACTGACCTCTACTATGTCTTATTTACTATGCTCACTAGCAAGTCTTCCTCATTACTTCCTTGTCTTGCTTTCTCAGCTTATTGTCTTTTTAGAGAGGCGAGTTATTTTATACCGATTTGAGAGTGAGAGTCTCCTGATATGTCTTCTTGCATCCAAATGATTCTGTTTTAGGAGTATCTGCTTCTTCGGGGTTTCTTAGATTTATTTGGTCTTGCCTTTTATGTATTAAGTTTTTTAATTAGCTTTCTTCTAACCTCATTACAAATTCTGTGAAATGGTGATATATTTCTAAATAATTAAACCACTTTTCTTTCTGAATTATAGAACATTAATTCAGGACAATGATATAAGGCCATGATTACAAAAAATAGACAACTGTGTGCAAGATGTGGGAAAGGAAAAGTCTACTAAACTTTTCATATTATAAAATTTATATTGTATGTGATTTGGACATTTAAATCAATGCAGGAAGAGCAGTTCAGTGCAATGCTGCCTGGTATAGTCTTTATATTCTCACCTGGACAGTAGATTTGAATATTTTCTAGCCTAATACCTATTATATAGCAGTTTCCCCCTACTATTTCATTCACCTGTGTCTGGTTTTTGTCCCTACTTCATGGATCTTTTTTACTTTACATAAATAAACAGTTCTTCTATCGTTTCTTGAATTATTCTTTTTCTGTAATCCTTACACCATAGGTCATCTGCACTTTCTTTCCCTCAAAATATCCACATGCCCTACATGCATTGCAGTAGGGCATGTGGATATTATAAGTTCCTATGTAATACATAATGTTTTTTATTAACTGATTAAGCAAAGTTATTTTCAATATTTTGATTGTCAAATATTATGGAAGACTCCAAGGTGGGGAGGAAAGCAGTTCTCTCCATTCCAGGGTAATGAAGGAGACCAAATTTTCTATACAAAACTAGACTGGATTTGAGAGTCAGGGACCAGATGGTAGGACAGCCATGAAGTACCTTCTTACCTATTTAATATGGTTTCTCTTTCATAGAGTAAAGCATGGATATGCCAAAAGCAAATGCCTAGATTGATTTTATCTCCATCTCATTCCATCTGCTTTTTAATTAGTGTCAATCCATCTAGATTTTGGTATTAATTGCTTATAAGTACAGGCTTCCAATGCTATTGAGAGTGTTGGCCTTCTTCTGTATTTGTACAGATTTTTTTTCTTTTCTAAATAACAAGTCAGTACTGGATGAATTAGACTCCATTATAAATCTGAGCAGGATGTCTGTTATATTTTAAAGGTTGGAAAATAATGTACTCAATGATGTAGTACAAATATTAATTAAAAATCCATGTGAGATAAAGGTAACTTCACTTGTTTATTCTTCCAATTAACAGCTTAAATGCCTACCATATGCCAGGCATGTTTTGATTTTTAAAGTGAATGAAGAGCACATGTTTTCAGCTTCTTGATATTTGATATTTATTGAGGGAAGCAGATAAAATATAATTTTATAGTAGAAAAAAATTAACTCCATCTATGGGGTCGCACAGAGTCGGACACGACTGAAGCGACTTAGCAGCAGTAGCAGCAGCAGTACCCAAAAAGGGGGAGTGTATGTTAGCATATTATATGAGTGGATATGGTCTAGTTTGGGACCTCAGGATAGAGAAAGTAAACTGACATATAAACTGAAGCAAATTATCACAGGAAAGAGGAAATTCCCACAAGCATGGATACATGGATGAGCAAAGGTCCAGGGTGGAATGGAACATTGTTTACTAAAACTGGTAGAAAGAGAGTGAGAGATTAATACTGAAGAGGAATACCTATTAAAAATGCTTGGAGAGTCTCATTGGTTAAGTTAAATGCTTTAATTATTTTAAGAGAAACTAGATGCTATGACTTTGTTTTTTAATATAAGTACTTTATCTAGAACTGTGGTTCCCAATATATTAGCCACTGTGCTTGTCAAAAGTTGCACTAGTTATTTTTGACTGTTCAAAGAACTCCATGAGGTTGTTGGCTACCATATTGGACAGCACAAATATAGAATATATTCACTATTGTGGAAGGTCCCACTAGAAAGTGCTAGTCCAGAGAAAGCAGTGTGAAATATATAGGAACTCAAATGGGTAAAGTGAACCCAGCAGCAGTTAAGAGACAGTAGAAGTTTAGTGTGTGTATTAGTTTATTAGAGCTGCTGGAAGAAAGTACCACAAACTGGGTAGCTTAAAACATCAAAAATTTGGTGTCTCAAAGTTTTGGAGGCTGTAAGTATTAAATCAAGGTATTGGCAGGATCATGAAGGCTCTAGCAGAGAATCTGTTCCATGCCTTTAATGTAGCTTCCAGGGTTGCCAGCAATCTTTGGCATTTCTTGGCTTATAGACATATCACTTCAGTCTCAGCCTCTGTTAACCGCATGGCCTCTTTGCTGGGTGTCAACATATGTTTGCCTCTTCTTATTTTTGTTTTCGTTGTGTTTAGTCACTAAATTGTGCCTGATTATTTTGTAACCCTATGGATTGTAGACTTCCAGGCTCCTCTGTTCATGGGATTTTCCAGGCAAGAATACTGCAGTTGTGGTTTTCTTCTCCAGGGGATCTTCCTCACCCAGGGATCAAATCCACGTCTCCTACTGGCAGGCAAATTCTTTACCACTGAGCCACCAAGAAAGCTCCTCTCTTCTTATTAGAATACCAGTAATATGGTGGGATTACAGCCCACCATAATGACATCACCTTAATGCAGTTACATTTGCAAAACCCTATTTTTCAAATAAGATTACATTTATAGGTACATAACATTAGGACTTAAACGTATCTTTGTGGTATGGGCAGGATTCAACCCACAAAAGTACTGAGTGAAAAGAAGCTGACAGACATAAAGATTATTTAAAAAGCAGGTTAAATACAGAGAGAAGTTAATGACAAGTATATTTTAAATAAACATATTAGAAAGATTTCTTTTAAAAAGTTGCTCAAACATTATCAGTTCTATCTCTCACACAAATAACAAAATTTAGCCTGTATATATAAGACACTGGTGAGAAAGTAATTAGGATGCTTTCTAAAGAGCTATAGACCTTAAAGCCTGGGGTGAGTGGGTTGCAAAACATTGTGTGTGTGTGTGTTTTATTTTTTTACCTAAATTTCTAACTCCCTAAAACATGATATGGAAAAATTAAAGAATTCTATAATTGATTCTTTCCAGGAAATTCTGAAAATCAGAGGCCAGTTTCATCTCCCTGTAACAAGAGATATGGCAATTAATGTGAGATGACCGACACAGGGCAAAGCTATCTGTTTTCTGAGGGCTAACCTAGGTGTTCTGGAAATAAACAGGGTTAGAGATTTCTCTAAAAATCCAACCCAAGAAGACTGACTTTGGAAGAGAGACATCAAAAGGAAAGGTTGATCTCAGATCAGGACATGAGAGAATCATAAATGATCCACAGGAGAATTAACAACAAGTAAGTTTGGTTCCCAATAACAAAGTTCTAAAGAACTTACAAAAGTAATCCATGAGAGGAAAAATATTTTAACATTTATAATTCATAATGCATGAATGAACTCCTGACATGAAATATGCAGGACAATCTCTGTCATGTCAAAAATATTAAAAAGTATACCCTGGTAGTATGTAGGTACTATAGAGATCTTCCAAGTTAGACTTGAGGTCCATTTCTTTCTTGTCTTAATAAATATGCATTCTCGACCCAGCTAAAAAAAATTCTACTTTCTAGGGTTATTTCAAGTTTTGGAAATGATGAATTTTTGCCCATAAAATACAGTGAGTTTGATGACATGCTTCATCACAATCTGAGAATTTAACATGGAGACCCAATGTGCATCAGGTGTTAAGGAATGGAAAATTACTCATAACCTGTGAACTTTAATACACAGTGCAATGAAATAGACATGATACAGGAGAGGATAATTTTAAAAATAAACATAACAAAACAAGTGAATATCAGGAATATTTTCAAATAAACATAACGAAACAAGTGAATATCAGGAATATTTTCAATATCTGCAAGTCACGTGGAGTGATTTGGAACAGGACAACATTCTATCACCAAAACTTTTACAGCCAATAGTCTTACTCTTCGCTGATTTAACTGTTATTTAACAAATATTAAACAACTATCATGTGCCAAGCACTTGATTATTCAATGCATTCTCCATGGATATGCTGATTAAAGTGACTTTAAAAAATTCTCAACTACTTTCATATAGGAATATTGCATCCTGGTACAATTTGCTTTTTTTATTTCCAGCTAACATATGTTCACTTCGATAATCTTACTTTTAGTTCCTTACCCATTATATTCATATCTAATTCTCACATCAAAATCATTTGATAAAGAATATTATAATCACATTTAGAAATGGGAAAACATATGTTCAGAAGTGATTTTCTAAATTTTGTTAAGAAATAAAGCAGGTGCATCACTACTATTTTTCTAGATTCCATAAAACCAACCCAATATTTTAAATCAATTCTCTTGCAATTAAAAAAATTAAGAAGCAGGGATTAGATACAATACAGATTCATTCCACAGTATTCCTTGTTAATTTCAGGTGCAATATCTTGTTTTTCACCTGCTCTAATTCTATCTTGGATATGTTCCAACATTTTTGACAGTAACTCTCTCATCTATGATAATGTCTAATCCCCATTTAAATATTTGGAACCAATCTGTCTGAGTTTGCATCTTTGTTTTCAGAACTTGGATAGACTGCTCCCTTATTCCTCACACCTTCCTGTTTTTGATGCTCATTTTCAAGACCACATTCTGCCATCATCCAATGCAATGCAATTCTAGTGAAAGCAGTTGAAGGCATGAGGGACAATCAGCTCACAGAGATCATTTTTGACATTTGCTGTGATGAAAAGAAAATATACCACCTTAAAAAATACACAACTTATCAAGGGAGATATTTTAAACAAAAACAATATAATGGAGCAAACGTGATGGGATTAAAAGACACACATTACCATTTTCTCCAGATGTATGTCTAGGAGTGGGATTGCTGGATCATACGGTAGTTTTATTTTTAGCTTTTTAAAGGAAACTCCATATTATTCTCCATAGTTCAGTTCAGTTTTCAGTTGTGTCTGACTCATTGTGATCTCATGGACTGTAGCATGCCAGGCCTTCCTGTCCATCACCAACTCCCAGAATTTATTCAAACTCATGTCCATGGAGTCGGTGATGCCATCCAACCATCTCATCCTCTGTCGTCCCCTTCTCCTCCTGCCTTTAATCTTTCCCAGCATCAGGGTCTTTTCAAATGAGTCAGTTCTTCGCATCAGGTGACCAAAGTATCGGAGTTTCAGCTTCAGCATTAGTCCTTCCAATGAATGTTTAGGACTGATTTCCTTTAGGATCTCCTTGCAGTCCAAGGGACTATCAAGAGTCTTCTTCTCTAAAGCTATAGTTTAAAAGCATCAATTCTTCGGTGCTCAGCTTTCTTTATAGTCCAACTCTCACATCTATGCATGACTACTGGAAAAACCATAGCTTTGACTAGACTAACCTTTATTGGTAAAGTAATTGGTAAAGTCTCTTCTTTTTATTTATTTTTTTTTAATATGCTGTCTAAGTTGGCCATTGGAGAAGGCAATGACAGCCCACTTCAGTACTCTTGCCTGGAGAATCCCATGGACGCAGGACCCTGGTAGGCTGCAGTCCGTGGGGTCGCTAAGAGTCGGACACGACTGAGCGACTTCCCTTTCACGTTTCACTTTCATGCATTGGAGAAGGAAATGGAAACTCACTCCAGTGTTCTTGCCTGGAGAATCCCAGGGACGGGGGAGCCTGGTGGGCTGCCGTCTGTGGGATCGCACAGAGTCAGACACAACTGAAGCGACTGAGCAGCAGCAGCAGCAGGTTAGTCATAACTTTTCTTCCAAGGAGCAAGCGTCTTTTAATTTCATGGCTGCAGTCACCATCTGCAGTAATTTTGGAGCCCCCCAAAATAGAGTTATCCATAGTGGCTGTATCAATTTACATTTCCACTAAAAGTGTAGGAGTGTTCCCTTTCTCCACACCTTCTCTTGCATTTATTGTTTGTATGATTTTTGGATGATGGCCATTCTGACCAATGTGAGGTGATACTTCCTTGTAGTTTTATTTGTATTTCTCTAATAATTAATGATGTTGAGCACCTTTTCACATGCCTCTTGGCCATCCATATGTCTTCTTCAAAGAAATATCTATTTTTTGCCCATTTTTTAATTTTTTTTGACATTGAGCTATAGCAAACCCAGTACTGGGCATATGACCAGAGAAAACCATAATTCAAAAGGATACATGTACCCCAACATTCACTGCAACACTATTTACAATAGTTAGAACATGCAAGAAACCTAAATGTCTATTGATGGAGGAATAGATAAAGATGTACACATATACAATGGAATATTACTCAGCCATAAAAAGGATGAAATAATGTCATTTTCAATGACACGGATGGACCTTGAGACTGCCCTACTGAATGAATTAAGTCAGACAGAGAAAGACAGATATCGTATGATATCGCTTATATGTGGAATCTTAAAAAAGGGGGGTAAAACCAAACCTATTTAAAAAATAGAAATAGTGTCTCAGATGCAGAAAACAAACTATGGTGACCAAGGGGGAAAAGAGAGGGAGATAAATTGGGAGACTGGGATTTAATATACACTCTACTATATATAATAGGTAACTAATAAGAACCTACCATATAGAATAGGGAACTCTAGTGAATACTGTGTAATGACCATAATGGAAATAAATCTAAAGAGATATATCCATGTATGTCTTATATATGTATTTGTATAAACATATATATGTATTTACGTATTTGTATATATATATATATATTTGTATAACTGATTCACTTTGCTGTACAGCAGAAATTAACACATTATAAATCAACTATACTCCAATAAAAATTAATTAAAAGAAGACATGAATGTGAAAGAAATTTTTAGAAGTTACTGAGCCATCACCATACTGTCTAATTATTACCATTTTTATTCTTTGTACTATGCAACTTAAAATAATATATACTGCTTACAGATATTTTTCTTTGTATTATTGTTGTTACTCTCAAATTTATCACTAATTTATAAATAATATGAGACTTTTAACATAACTACATATATAAGATAGTGTTAAATAACTATGAAACATTCAATATACATGTTGATTTATCATCACAACTAAGTGATAATGATATATAGTGTATACTCTGGAATCAATTTTTCACCAGAGAATATGGTAATCCTTAAATATTAAGTTAGTATTTTTGAATCATATTAGTATTTAAAAATGAAGTCATATCCTCAGATTTGAATTTCAGATTGGTATTAAAAACATTATTTTTGGCATATTTTGTTAAATAGAAATTATCAAGTTATAAAAATAAATGATATAACATCAACATGTTTAGAAAATAAAAATTTTGGAAATCATAATTGTAGTAATTGAGAGACCTGTTTTATAAAAGCATTCAGAACACTAGAAGAATACTTTTAAATCATAGATAATAATGAATAATGTGAAGCTTACTATCTTTCATGAAAGTATAAGCCAAACAGCAGCTGGTATAGTCAGAGGCATCAACAGGCCATGAAATTCTAAAAGAGGGGACTTGTCAAGAGTATGTGTCATGGTTTATCTGAACACAGCTGCAGTTGGGATTTTCAAGCTGACCCCCATTTGGACAGGACTATGATGGCTTCCTGAAAGATTCTCAACAGAGTCCAAATGAAAAACAGTAGGTCAATAAAGTAACTGAACAATACGATAATTTTTAATTACACACACACAAAAATCTTGCTCCAATAACTTACTAAAAATACCCTAGTATATGAATTTAGTGCCCCATAATAAAGAACATCCTTTAGATTTTGAGGAAAGGGGAGCTATAGGTGAATTAAAAGGTTGAAATGCTGTTATTTTTCTTTTTTTAAAAAAGTAATGTTCAGAGTCCATAGTGCTATTCATGACTTTAGGATATGCAAAGTCATTAAGAAAAATCCCTCTAGAAGCCACTGTTTGGTCTCTGATTTTAACTAAAATTTATTTTTAATGTAACTGCAGACTAGACACATATTTAAGTGACAGTTTCTCCACAAAATGTGCAAACTTAAATCTCTGACTTTCACATTTTAACATGAAATCAACATCATTTTTAAATATTCTAAGTATCACTTAATGGAAAATCCAATGGACATAATGCAAAATCCTATGGACATAGGAGCCTGGCAGGGTACACAGTCCATGGGGTCACACGAGTCAGACAAAACTTAACAACTAAACCACCACCACCATCACATAATTTGAATTGAAGTTTTACATTATATATTGAACATATATTACATAAAAAAACAGCACACATTTTTAAACCACTAAAAATGCAAGTTATAACTATATATAAAAATGCCTGAATTTCCTCTGCTATAAATTATGAGATGAAAAAATATATATTTCACTAGTTTGTGATTATACAGTATAAGTTAATTTTTGTTAAAGGCAACTAGAATCTACCTAGAAAATTACTAGAGCATATTCATATTAGCATAATTAAAATATAACTTTTCAATTTAATATACTGCATTTAAATCTCATCTTATATGTAGATTATGCTATACATATTTTAAAATATGCTACACACATTTTAACAATTTCAAAGTTACTAAAGTAAACATATTTTTCAAATATAAAATTTTCTCTCATACTTTTACATTTGTAAACTCAGTTTTGTGCTATGGTTTCACAATATTCACTGAATTTACACACTTTAATACCTTACTTGTATGGCATTTTGTCATCCGCATTGAAACAATGTTTGCATTTATTTAAATTTAGAATAAGCTATAACTCTGCTGATTCATTATTTTTATTATTTTTTTGAAATAGCAGTAGAATTTATGAGGCTGTGTATCCATTTCAACAATATTACTCTTTCTCAGATTGTGACTGTTTTTAAAGCTTGCACCATGCTTTCTGAACTTCCACAATAGTTGTAAACATTACCTTTTGAGGGAGCAAAAGGATCTGGAGAAGAGAAATGATTAACTTATCTGTACATTAAAATAAACAAGTAAACGTTTGATACAGCATGGAATTCAAGAACTTTCAGCTGTTTTTTATCACATTATTTTCATTATTCACTTGAAGGTGCTGAATGTGTTTCCTTACTAACACAAAAGGAACAATCGTTGTTTTAAAAAGTTAATATAGTAGATTTATGTCAACTACCATAAAGTACTTTGGAAACTGCTATTATTTCAGTTAGTATCATGATGTAATTGCAAATTAATGGAAGAATAAGTGTGAGATATGTTTTAGATAGTATAAAATAAACTTGAAACTGAAGACAATATGAAAAGGAAAATTCCAAAACATATTGATCAAAAAAGGACATGTGGCTAAAGTTCTGTCATAATCATCAAAGACAATTTAAAGGTTTAATAGAATATGAGATTAAAAAAAGAGAGGAAGAAATAGACCATCTAAAGACAGTTGAAGGAATACAGAGTATAGCAATAAGTTCTATGAAAATTATTGTCATGTTAAGTCGCTTCACCCATGTCTGACCTTTTGCAACCCTATGGACTACAGCTTGGCAGGCTCCTCTGTCCATGGGATTCTCCAGGCAAGAATACTGGAGTGTGTTGCCATTTCCTCCTCCAGTGACAATTAAACCTTGGCTTTTTAGCATCTAGTTGCTAGAGCAAAATAAAATTACATTCTTTATTTTCTTACTCAAGAAAATATATGAATTAATTTCAGTAGCAAATTCAAATACAAATTTATTGTGCATATGTTATATAGAACAATAGCTTAAATATGTTTATAAAGTTATTTAAATTATCATTAAAATCAATATAAAAAGCTTCTGCACAACAAAGGAAACTATAAGCAAGTTGAAAAGACAGCCTTCTGAATGGGAGAAAATAATAGCAAATGAAGCAACTGACAAAAACTAATCTCAAAAATATACAAGCAACTCCTGCAGCTCAATTCCAGAAAAATAAACACCCAATCAAAAAATGGGCCAAAGACCTAAACAGACATTTCTCCAAAGAAGACATAGATATCTAACAAACACATGAAAAGATGCTCATCATCACTCATTATCAGAGAAATGCAAATCAAAACCACATTTCAAGCCAGTCAGAATGGCTGCGATCCAAAAGTCTACAAGCAATAAATGCAGGAGAGGGTGTGGAGAAAAGGGAACCCTCTTACACTGTTGGTGGGAATGCAAACTAGTACAGCCACTATGGAGAACAGGGTGGGGATTCCTTAAAAAACTGGAAATAGAACTGCCTTATGACCCAGCAATCCCACTACTGGGCATACACACCGAGGAAACCAGAATTGAAAGAGACACGTGTACCCCAATGTTCATCACAGCACTGTTTATAATAGCCAGGACACGGAAGCAACCTAGATGTCCATCAGCAGACAAATGGATAAGAAAGCAGTGGTACATATACACAATGGAGTATTATTCAGCCATTAAAAAGAATACATTTGAATCAGTTCTAATGAGGTGGATAAAAACTAGAGCTATTATACAGAATGAAGTAAGCCAGAAAAAAAAAACACCAATACAGTATACTAACGCATATATATGGAATTTAGAAAGATGGTAACAATAACCCTGTATGCAAGACAGCAAAAGAGACACAGATGTATGGAACAATCTTTTGGACTCTGTGGGAGAGGGAGAGGGTGGACCAATTATTTGGGAGAATGGCATTGAAACATGTATAATATCATATATGAAACAAATCACCAGTCCAGGTTCGATGCAGGATACTGGATGCTTGGGGCTGGTGCACTGGGATGACCCAGAGGGATGGTAAGGGGAGAGAGGAGGGAGGGGGGTTCAGGATGGGGAACACGTGTATACCTGTGGCAGATTCATGTTGATGTATGGCAAAACCAATACAATATTGTAAAGTAATTAACCTCTAATTAAAATAAATAAATTTATATTAAAAAATAAATAAAACAAAGCCTACTGACATTTTCTTAGTACTTAAATATATATCACATCACATGTGAAATGTTTCTATATAATTTACAATTAACTTGTTCTTGCTAGCATTTTCAGAAATGGGTAAAAGAAAACACATGAAGTACTTTCCACATATTCAGTGCCTCTGTTTCATGCTTCAAGGCAATCACTTACCATTACCTTGATGCAACATATATCCAGATATTGGTGGTGGTGATTTATTGAACACAACTCTTTGTGACCCCATGGACTATAGCCTGCCAGACTCCTCTGTCCGTGGGATTTCTGAGGCAAGAATACTGCAGTGGGTTTTCATTTCCTTCTCCAGAGGATCTTCTTCACTCACAGAATGAAACCATGTCTCCTGAATTGCAGGTATTCTTTACCAAGTGAGCCACCAGGGAAGCCCATATATGTTAGGTGCTAAAATTGCCTTTAGAGTGTATATTCTGTTCACCACACACAGAATGCCTTATTTCTCCACTAAGAGCTTTTACTGATACCTAAAATCACTTCAATGTACAAAAGCAAAAAACTGACACTTTATCCCACTGCTTGGAATGTTTAAACTCAAATTCTCTGCTCTGTGTAAAATAGCACTTCAGGATGTGGCCTTCCATTTTTCTTCAACATCATCCTGACATTTCATGCATATTATACTCCGGTACCAGAACTACATCCAATTTTTCAAACATATAGTATTAATATTGCTTCATTGCTTTTGCACATGTTCCTTGCAAATGTCCATAGCTTTTGCATATCAGCCTGGATGTTTTTTCCTTATCTTAACTGATTAACTCTCAGTCTTCCTTCCAAGATGGTTTTTTGTTTTTAATTTTGGAAACCTTCGATTACTTTCCAAATCTGAGTTAAAGCAGGTAGTCATGTGCCCCAGCAGAACTCTTATAATGCCTCTGTGCTTCTTCATGATCTGCAGCTTAGTGGAGAGCAAAGGTCATACCTGTTGTGTACATTCTTGACCTCCAGAGTTTAGCGTACAGTTTAACAAACAGAAAGGATTTATAAAATCTGCTAATAGAATAGATGATTCCTGATAAAATACATTAAATGGAGATTTAACCAACATTGAATTTGGAGAAGTATTTGTAATAAATGGCATTAAAATGAGTAAAATGACAGAAACAGTCATTTGATAAGCAAATAAATGCATGCTAAATGTTTTTGTACCACTATTTATAAATTTCATTCGTTTTTGTTTCTGTGTCTGTATATGTTTGTTCAACATTCAGAAATATGCTTATCTTGTAAAGTGATAATGCCTTTTGAGTAACTATTTCATATTTGTTATTTTCTGAAAATACTCTTTAGAAACATTATTATAGAACTGCACACGGCATTGTATGTGAAGTTCCTCTGATTAATCATTAACAGTAAAAACAAAAGGTAAGGGTGAAAAAATAACGTAAGGAGGATATTTTATTTTAAAAAATGAGCAAAATCACCATTCTATGAAAATACACTCTATCGTAAAAATTTAAATGATATTTTACATGCATACCAGGTACTTCTCTGATGGCTCAGCAGATAAAGAATTCGCCTGCAATGCAGGGTTTCACCTCTGGGTCGGGACGATCCCCTGGAGGAGGAAATGGCAACCCATTCCAGTATTTCTGCCTGAAATATCCCATGGACAGAGGAGCCTGGCAGGCTACAATCCAAAGGGTCTCAGAGAAGTAGGACATGGCTGAGTGACTAAGCACGACATGAATACCACAAAGGTTCTTTTAATGCATGAACTCTCAAACAATATAACCCAAATATATTTACTATTTGGTTGTCAGAAATGATTGCCCAGAATATCCCACCTTTCACTTCCCCTACTCAGTGTCCCTCAGTCTCCCACTCAAAAATAAATTAATCCAGCAAATGGTCAGAGGGATAACTGTACTACATGAGACTAGAAGTGCTTCTTCATTTTAATTTCAATTAGCTTTACATTTGAAAGTTCCTTGTTTTGGTACTCTAAACCTTCTAAAGTACTATGGTTTTGCTGTGTATGTTTATGATTTTAATCATCATATGCCTAACTAAAAGATAATATATTATCATCTATTGTGGGCAATGATATACCTAAACACTACATGATTTGTTAAAGGACAAAATAAGAAAGTACAGTCATAAAGTTTTACAGCAATTGCGTGAATTGCCAATGAACACTTAAATCTCTAAATGAAATATAGGAATACAGAAAAAGTATATATATTAATATATATTAGGATGTTCACGTTAATGTAAGTAGCTTCCAGTTGATCTAGATTATAGAAGTGCAGTCAGAAAATGCATTATACAAGTTCAAAACATGCTACATAATTACTTTTGTCATCCTAGTGTACAAAATTTCCCAATATATTGATCAGCATGATTGTCATGTTTCATTAAGGAAACAGAGACACAGGTATATTAAATAACTTCCTCAGTTTCAAACAGGAAATATCAGCAGGGCAAACACAGGGATATTACTTTTTCTGAGTTTAACTTACTGACTCTCTTGGTTATACAAGATTGCCTTAAATGTATGTTTTATATTTCAGCTTTGGAGCAGCTTGCAAAAGAACTAGAAGAGGTTAAATCTGGCAATTGTGAGATAAACTATTTTGCTGTTTTACTTATTATTACCAGATATTCTATCCAGAGGTTGCCGATAAACAGTCAAGTTTTTTTTCCAATGTTGAATATACATGAGCAACTAACTTATTATGTGGTAAAAATATTTTATAAAAGAACAAGCTTACTGAATACAAATACTTAGAAATGGCACTTGGCAATGGGTATAAGGAAAATGATGTTATTTTTATCTAAAATAACTTCAAAAGAAAGAAGCTTCAGAAAGGGATCCCATTTTCCTATGAGTTACTGAACTCGGATTTTATTTTGATGAACCATGGCAGTAAATACTTTGAGGTAAACGTCTAATCACTAACCCTTAGGCAACCAGTTGGTTGTACTTTCATTTTCAGAAGTGTTCCAATAAATTAAACATATTTAAGTAATCTCGTTTATATAAATTTCACTCCAATGTGAAAAAACATAGTCTATGCTTAGATTTAGGATGTATAAAAAACATCTATTTTTACTAAACAACACGCTGGTCAAAAGCAAATTCAAAAATATATATATATTTACCTTGATTTGAGTTTTAGTAAGTTTCCATATATCCATCCATTCCATCCAACAACTCTTATTTATTGAAGAGTATTTTTTATCAGGCATTATGCTAGATCCTGAGGATATGAAAACGTTAAGGATACAGCTCTTTTTCCATATACTGCATTCGCCAAAATGTTCCTTCAGTTTTTTAGAAAAAATAAAAGGCCCATTTTTCATGTTCACCAAGAACTTTATTGAATTTATTCACTGTTTTATTCCATTACCTTCTGCCATTTTTTCAGGTAACTTCATAACTCCATCTTCTCAAACTTATTTTATCTTTTTGAGGAAAAAAAAAAAAAAAAACCTGTTCCAGGTGTCTTTTACAGTCTTGCATAAAACTGAATTTTTTTCAGTAATTAACAGATCAAACATCCAAGTTTTACACTTAACACCACTTATCTTCTCACAATGATCTCATGTATGGTGTGAAATGTTTTCCATTAAGAGAATTTTGTAAAAACCAAATCAATAGAAATCCAAAGATTCAATGCTTGGTGAATACAGTGGTTGAATCAGATATGACAGTTTCTCAATCAAGATGTGACAGTTTTATTCCAGTCATCAATGAAAAATGTGGTCTTTCTCCATCCTGATGGAAAATTATGCATTTTCAGTTGCCTAATTCTGGGTATTTTTCACTGAGTGCTGCTTTCAGTTGGTCTAACTGGGAGCAGTACTTGCTGGAATTAATCATTTGGTTTCCAGAAGGAGCTCATTATAGAAGATTACCTTCAAGTCCCACTATATACACAACATTGCCTTCTCTGGATGAAGACTGGCCTTTGGTGTGGCTGTTATGTGGTGATTCATTTCATTTGCCCTTGATATCTTCTTCTCCACAATATTGTACAGTATAAACTTTTCATCATCTGTCACAATTTGTTTTAAAAATGGAATTTTTGTTGCATTTAAGTAGAGAATCTCTTGTAGAACTGTGGTCGAGAAGATTTTTTCTTTTCTTTTTTATTAACTTATGTAGAACCCAAACATCAAAGTAATTCACATAACCAAGCTCATAAAAATGACTTTCAATGCTTGATTTTGACATTTTGAGTATGTTGATCATCTCCCATGTGGTACAATCTTGAAGGTTCTCAATTAATGTCGTGATTTGATCACTATCTATTTCAACTGGTCCACCTGACATTGGAGCATCATCCAGCAAGAAACTTGCAATATGAAAATTCACAGACCAGTTTTGACAGTCACAGCAACCAATCCATACACTGCACAAATCGCAAAAATATCAGGGTTTTTTTTTTTTTTTTTTTTGCTTTTTAGCTTCATTTTTACCTTTCTTGACCTAATAAAGCATAATATGGTGAAAATGTTGCTTTTTTTCTTCCGTCTTCCATATTAAAATGGCTACACAAAAATTCACCCACTTTGATAGCTTTTTTTAAATGCATGCTGTTATGAATGCTGTCACAATACAATCAAACAAAATTGTTCTGAATGAAATTAAAGGCAACTAAACAGTACTACAGATGTCTTATCACCTTACTTGGAAAAAATCCAAGGAACTTTTTGGTCAACCCAATAGAAACTGGAAGTACTTGAGCAGAGAGGCAGAGGAGGTATGGCATTTAAAACTGAATAGCTCGCAGGTACAAGGATAATATGACCCAGGAGTGAAATTTAAAATGACATACACTTATCATAAGCCTTGCATTTTAACTTAAACAATAGTCTATAGTTCTCTCTCAGTACAGTGACACTGATCTCCTACTGTACCTCAAGGACAACAGGCATACCACTTTCCCCCCATAATTCAAATGTATTTGCAATAATTTTGCTTGAGTCAACTTCTCAAGGAAATCTACGCTGTCCATAGTATTTTAAATTTTAACTCAAAAGTTATGGTCTTCATCCCATGTCTAATTTCTTGACCCACTCTCTTCATGGTACTTATTTTAATAACATAATGATATTTATTTCCTTTAATCACTCAGTAGAATGAAAGTTGCAGAAATGAAGTGATCCTTCTCTATTAGCTACAGTTTTTATAACAAGTTGTGAGAACAGTGATGACCTAATGAATGAAGTCATACAATCATAAACTCAATTTGTCAATCTTGGTATGGAAGACACAGGCCTTTTCCTTAAATATAGCCTTAGATATAAAATAAATATGACTAGTATTCTATATTATCTTTGTTGAAAGATTAAACTCATCTATTTTGTCTAATTTAAAATTCTGGGTATTAATTGCAGAGAAAGAAGCAAAGCGAAGATATTCTACAGTAAGATATCTATGTGGAAAATACATAGGATGTCTAAAAAGTCTCAAATTGTGGACATATTACATTGTTATTATAGACTTAGGGGAGGTGATAAATCTGGCCTTAGGATGGGTTGGTTCCAAGACATTTTTACACATCAACCACAGAAAAACACAGCTTTTATAAAGTCAAAGAATCCTACATAGAATGAAAGGGAAACCATAAATGAATAATTTGCTATTTTCCAGGCTTTGGAAACATTCTGCGATTGTTATAAGCACACTGAATGTGGCATATATTCCACCTTTATTGTTTTTCTAAGATTACACAGGTCAGATTTTTACTAGGAAAAATGTCTCTTTACATGTATAATACATTCATAATGTATAATATCTAACTGTATTTTAGCTTATTCAGTTCAGTTCAGTTCAGTCACTCAGTTGTGTCCGACTCTTTGTGACCCCATGAATCGCAGCACGCCAGGCCTCCCTGTCCATCACCAACTCCCAGAGTTCACTCAGACTCACGTCCATCGAGTCCGTGATGCCATCCAGCCATCTCATCCTCTGTCATCCCCTTCTCTTCCTGCCCCCAATCCCTCCTAGCATCAGAGTCTTTTCCAATGAGTCAACTCTTCGCATGAGGTGGCCAAAGTACTGGAGTTTCAGCTTTAGAATCATTCCTTCCAAAGAAATCCCAGGGCTGATCTCCTTCAGAATGGACTAGTTGGATCTCCTTGCAGTCCAAGAAACTCTCAAGAGTCTTCTCCAACACCACAGTTCAAAAGCATCAATTCTTTGGCACTCAGCCTTCTTCACAGTCCAACCCTCACATCCATACATGACCACTGGGAAAACCATAGCCTTGACTAGATGGACCTTAGTCGGCAAAGTAATGTCTCTGCTTTTGAATATGCTATCTAGGTTGGTCATAACTTTTCTTCCAAGGAGTTAGCATCTTTTAATTTCATGGCTGCAGTTACCATCTGCAGTGATTTTGGAGCCCCAAAAAATAAAGTCTGACACTGTTTCCACTGTTTCTCCATTTCCCATGGAGTGATGGGACTGGATGCCATGATTTTCGTTTTCTGAATGTTGAGTTTTAAGCCAACTTTTTCACTTTCCTCTTTTACTTTCATCAAGAGGCTTTTTAGTTTCTCTTCACTTTCTGCCATAAGGGTGGTATCATCTGCATATCTGAGGTTATTGATATTTCTCCTGGCAATCTTCATTCCAGCTTGTGTTTCTTCCAGTCCAGTGTTTCTCATGATGTACTCTGCATATAAGTTAAATAAGCAGGGTGACAATATACAGCCTTGACGTACTCCTTTTCCTATTTGGAACTGGTCTGTGTTTTTATCTTTTCTTCTATAATCTTCTGTTTTTACAAAGGTGTAATAAATACAATTATTCCTTTTTACATACCTCAGTAGAATGTCTATTATATTGACAATCAGAAAAAGTAAGTATCCTTCAGTGAGATTTAACTAAGCATCATTTCAAGGTTAAAAGTATGTGGCCATAGTTTTGGACAGAACGTTTTATATGTTCTCTATTAAATAAACAGTAGAAATAATTTTTCTGGAAAAATTCATAAAATCTTTGTTTGAATTAATCCAAAATGGAAGACAATAATGTATCAAGATTGAAGCCATCAGGAAGAATGTTTTAAACTGTATTTTTCTTTGATATTTTATAGTCATTGTACCATAAAGTTAAAGTGTTAGTCACTGAATCATGTCCGACAATTTGTAATCCCATGGACTGTAGACCAATCAGGCTTCTCTGTTCATGGAGTTCTCCAGGCAAGAATACTGGAGTGGGTAGCCAGTACCTTCTCCATGGGATCTTCCAAAGTAAGGGATCAAATCCCTCTCCTGCACTTTGGGCAGATGCTTTACTATCTGAGCCACCAGGGAAGCCCCAATGTACCATAAAAGTGAAGTGAAGTTGCTCAGTTGGGTCCGAGTCTTTGCAACCCTATGGACTGTAGCCTACCAGGCTCCTTGGTCCATGGGATTTTCCAGGCAAGAGTACTGGAGTGGGTTGCCATTTCCTTCTCCAGGGGATCTTTCCAACCCAGGGATCGAACCTGGTTCTCCTGCATTGTAGGCAGACGCTTTTACAGTCTGAGCCAAGAGGGAAGTCCCTTAAGGTGACTTCAAAAAAGATGTCAATTATATCATTTGGATTTTATTCTTTGGCTGATTTCCATGTCAGAAATATATATATATATATATATATATATATATATATATATATACACATATGTATGTATGTATATATATGTATATATATGTATATATATATATCATGTCTTCCTTATGCAGAATGACAAAAAATATAATCTTTTTTTTTTAAGAGTAAAAATCTTGAGTTGAAGAGGTTATCCTGCATTATTCCAGTGGGTCCTTATAAGAGAGAGACAGAAGGAACTATGATTACAAAAGAGGAGAACAAGAGATTAGACCAGAAACAAAGGGGCAGAGACATTTCCAGATGCTATACTGCTGGCTTTGAAGAAGAGCTATGAACTATGATTACAGCTTTAGAAGCTGAAAATGAAAAGAAGTGGATTATTGCTTAGAGCCTCTAAAAGGAGTGGCAGCCCTGCCAACACTTCTTTGGTTTCGGAGCAGTGAAACATATTTTGGACTTCTGACTTTCATGACGAGAAGACATTTTTTTTTTCCCCGTTGAGTTGCTCAGTCGTGTCCAACTCTCTGTGACCGCATGGAATGAAGCATGTCGGGCTTCCCTGTCCTTTACCATCTCCCAGAGCTTACTCAAACTCATGTCCAGTGAGTCAGTGATGCTATCCAACCATCTCGTCTCTGTCATCCCCTTCTGCCCCTGCCTTCAATCTTTCCATCATCAGGGTCTTTTCTAATGAGTTGACTCTTCACATCAGGTAGCCAAAGTCTTGGAGCTTCAGCTTCAGCCCCAGTCCTTCCAGTGAATATTCAGAAATGCTTTCCTTTAGGATTGACTGGTTTGATCTCCTTGCAGCCCAAGGGACTCTCAAGAGTCTTCTCCAACACCACAGATCAAAAGCATCAGTTCTTCAGCACTCAGCATTCTTTATGCTCCAGCTCTCACATCCATACATGAGTACTGAAAAAAACCACAGCTTTGACTAGATGGACCTTTGTTGGCAAAGTAATGTCCCTGCTTTTTAATACACTGTGTCATCACTTTTCCTCCAAGGAGCAAGCGTCTTTTAATTTCCAGTGTCATCACTTTTCCTCCAAGGAGCAAGCGTCTTTTAATTTCACGGCTGCAGTCATGATCTGCAGTGATTCTGAAGCCCAAGAAAATAATGTCTCTCACTGTTTGCATTGTTTCCCCATCTATTTGCCCAGAAATGATAGGGTCAGATGCAATGATCTTTATTTAATGTTGAATTTTAAGCCAGATTTTTTTTAGTCTCTTCTTTACCTTCATCAAGACGCTCTTAATTTCTCTTTGCTTTCTTCCATAAGGGTGGTATCACCTGCATATCTGAGATTATTGATATTTCTCCCAGGTATCTTGATTCTGGCTTGTGCTTCATCCTGTACACCGTTTCATATGATGTACTCTGTATATAGGTTAAATAAACAAGGTGACAATATATACAGCCTTGACTTACACCTTTCCCAATTTGGAACCAGCCCGTTGTTCCATGTCCAGTTCTAACTGTTGCTTCTTGATCTGCATACAGGTTTTTCAGGCGGCAGGTAAGGTGGACTGGTATTCTCATCTCTTTAAGAATTTTCCACAGTTTGTTGTGATCCACACAGTAAAAGGGTTTAGCATAGTCAATGAAGCAGAAGTAGATGTTTTTCTAGAATTCTCTTGCTTTTCATATAATCCAAGGGATGTTGGCAATTTCATCTCTTGTTCCTCTGCCTTTTCTAAATCCAGCTTGAACATCTGGAATTTCTTGGTTAATATACTGTTGAAGCCTAGCTTCCATGATGATAAGACAATAGATTCATGTTATTTTAAGCCATTAAGTGTGTAGTAATTTGTTAAAGCAGCAAAAGAAAATTATGGACAATTTTCTAGCATAGAAAATAGAAACCATGATTTCTATGATTTAAGCAATAGAAAATCATGATTCCATGGTGAATCATGGAACTATCCACGCAGATTTTTTGCCTTTGTCTTTAAAATGCTAGGATCAAATTATTACCACATCTTAATCAGCACAATTATTTGATCTTAATAGCATGCATTTTACCCATGGACATTATTCTTAGTTTTCTCTCATTTTCCCTTCATCATTTATCACTTCTCCTTATCTGATAATATTTGGATGTATTGTGTACATTATACAAGGTTAGCCAAAAGCATCCAACTATTTCATTTACTCTCCTTGATTTTCTTTCTTATCATTTTCATCTTAAGTATCTGGAACTTTATAATGGACTTCTTAAAATATGAGGGTTCTTAGTGACCTTTGAAGTATCACACCAAGGGGATTTTTATCTCCCTGTGGCCCATGGCACTGCCTGTTACTAAGGTAAGGACTTAAGAAGACACTCTAAATCTTACATACTCTAGAGTGCCATTAACGCCACTGAGGCAGTAGTGCACTAAATATACTGCTATGTATTCAGCACAACACAGGCTTCTCAGCAGGTTTCATGATCTATATATTTTACTGTTTCTATAAATCACAGAAAGAATATCAAAACGAATGTCCATTAGTCACGCACTTTGTGTATATCTTTGTATCATTAAGGGACAATATATTTACATTTCTAAAGCGTAACTATGAACTGGTACTTATGGAAAGGAGATCAGACTTCAATCATAAATTTGAAGAATTGTAACATACCTCTGTACTAAATGACACAAATATTTACAAGATTCCCATTTACATTTCTGAGGGCTTTCCTGGTGGCTCAGATGGTAAAGAGTCTACCTAAAAAGTCCACCTGCAGTATAGGAGACATGGATTCAATCTCGAGGTCCAGACGATCCTATGGAGAAGGGAATGGCTACTCATTCCAGTATTCTTGCTTGGAGAATTCCACGGACAGTGGTGCCTGTCCATGGGATCATGTAGTGTCAGGACTAACACTTTATCTCTGTTTTCATTTTAATATTAAATAGTTGGAATTTAAAAACTGAATGAAATTGTTTTCATGTTACATGGCATTCTGCCATATTTACTTCTAATTACCCTTCATGTGTTGTTTTTGATTTTCATTGTTAGGTCTTTGATACACCTGGATTCCATTCTTTCATGTATGACAGAGATCCAATGAGGACTATTATCCTAAATAGATGCTACAGTGAAATCTGAATAAAAATTCATAGTGGTCACCATTAAATTTATCTTGAAATTCTTGTTTATCATTAATTAGAAACCATGTTTTCAGTTTTAATTAACATATCAATATTTTCATCATCTTTCATTTTCATTGTCTTTCCTATGTATCCTTAGGTATTGAATTCTTACTCTTGGTCTTCCAAAGAATTCTAGAAAAGCAGTCAATTTTTCAAACTACTTTTTTTTTATATGTCATTTTTTTTTTTAGTTTTTTATTTTTTTAATTTTAAAATCTTTAATTCTTACATGCATTCCCAAACATGAACCCCCTTCCCACCTCTCTCCCCATAACATCTCTGTGGGTCATCCCCATGCACCAGCCCCAAGCATGCTGTATCCTGCGTCAGACATAGACTGGCGATTCGATTCTTACATGATAGTATACATGTTAGAATGCCATTCTCCCAAATCATCCCACCCTCTCCCTCTCCCTCTGAGTCCAAAAGTCCGTTATACACATCTGTGTCTTTTTTGCTGTCTTGCATACAAGGTCGTCATTGCCATCTTTCTAAATTCCATATATATGTGTTAGTATACTGTATTGGTGTTTTTCTTTCTGGCTTACTTCACTCTGTATAATCGGCTCCAGTTTCATCCATCTCATCAGAACTGATTCAAATGAATTCTTTTTTAACGGCTGAGTAATACTCCATTATGTATATGTACCACAGCTTTCTTATCCATTCATCTGCTGATGGACATCTAGGTTGTTTCCATGTCCTGGCTATTATAAACAGTGCTGCGATGAACATTGGGGTACACGTGTCTCTTTCAATTCTGGTTTCCTTGGTGTATATGCCCAGCAGTGGGATTGCTGGGTCATAAGGCAGCTCTATTTGCAATTTTTTAAGGAATCTCCACACTGTTCTCCATAGTGGCTGTACTAGTTTGCATTCCTACCAACAGTGTAGGAGGGTTCCCTTTTCTCCACACCCTCTCCAGCAAACTCTGGGAGGTAGTGAGGGACAGAGGAGTCTGGTATACTGCAGTCCATGGGGTCACAAAGAGTCGAACAGGACTTAGTAACTGCATAACAACAATTTATCACTGTTCATATTTGGTGTATATTCTTTTACTTATAATATATATATTTGTCTCTACCTATTTAATTTGGATCAACCTGTGACATAATTTTGTAATCTAACTTTATCACTCATTTTACCATGTTGATATGTATTCCAAAATGTGATTTGGAAATGTCCTGTGTCACATGATTTTTCAAAATTGAGAGACTTTCTTTTTAGTTTTTATTGGAGTAGAGTTGATTTACAGTGTTGTGTTAGTTTCAGGTGTACAGTAAAATGAATCAGTTATGCATATACATATATCCACTCTTTTTTAAAAATTATTTTCTCATGTAAAGAGTATTGAGTAGAGTTCCCTGTGCTATACAGCAGATCCTTATTAGTTATCTATTTTATACATAGTAGTGTGTATATGTCAATCCCAATCTCCCAATTTATCCCTCCCCACCTTATCCTCTGGCAACTATGTTTGTTTTCTACATGTGTGACTGTATTTCTGCTTTGTAAGTTCATTTGTACCCCCTCTTTTTTTTGATTCCACATATAAGTGATATCATAAAAGATTTTTTTTAACTAAAAAAAAATTTTCAAACTACTATCGAGTCACAACAAAATATGCTAATTCAATATTATTGCAAAAATCATGACTGAGTAAATAACCACTCTCTTTTTTAGAAAATAAAGTTTTATTCATTTTCATCATTTTGAGTAAAAAATAAAAAGTGAAAAATGCTAGTGGAAAAATGCTATTAAGTTATTTTGGATGCTTTAGCCCATTATTATCCATTTGATAAACTGTCTTTTAAGAACACTGATTAGTAATGTACTTTCTGTAGATCTGTAATTTACATTATTTTTTTCTCACAGTGAGACATGACAATAGAGAAATTAAGTAGTTGAAATGATGAGTAATTCAGGTTAAAATTAAACAGTAACTTCATAATGGGTTAGAAAATTAAATAAAACTTTAGAATAACAGTTACTTTGGTAAATCCTTTTATGTTACAGAAATTGGAAGTTTATGATCCATAGACAAAATTTTAAGGATATACTCCCCAAGGTGTAGGAATTTCTGGCTTTTTTATTTCTGGTTTATCTCCAGCACCTAACTGCAACATGTATGTAAAAGGTGCTCAAAAATAAATGATGACTAATTAACAAAGTAAATAGTGTTATGGATAGATAGCTGGATTAAAGTTTAATGGAATTCATTGTGATTTTACTGATTGTCATATCTTCATATAATTTCTATATGTACTTCTAAAGGGATGAGAATTTAGGGCGAGGAGATGTATAGCTGAAAACAAATTTGATAGAAGTCTAAGACCTTGGTGAAGGTAAATGGGATTAATTCTTTGATCAGCAAAGAATAGGTTATTAACATAAAAAGAAACAAGCTAACAATTGGAAAGGGAAACAAAATGAGAATTGTGGAATAAGGAAAATCAGTTGTCTTTTAAAAAATCGTATAATGCACACTAATTGAGGTAAATGTAGGTCTGTAAAATTTACACAATATTTTGATAACTCTTACTAGTTTGATAAAACAGGTATTTTTTTTTTTGAGGCAGAAGTATAATATTAAGAGTCTGAGCTGTCCTTTATTTCTCTAGATAATGAGATTACCAGAACCATATGAATATATCTAACACATGTACATATTAAATATGAACACATATATATGAGTAGTCATTTAGTACACATCCATACCACAAAACTGGTAAGATATATGAATAATTTAACATCATCTAATTAACATTTCAGAGCACATACCACTTCCTTGGGAGAAACTTTCAAACATTAAATATATTTTTCCTCAGAAAGATGACAACCTAATCCTTAGCTGGTATCAACGTGGCATTATATGATCTATTTTAAATAGCAGTTGTTTACAAGAACATAGCTAAAGAGAAAACTAGAGTTCACTGAGTCTGAAATCTCAGCAGGAAAACAACATACAGCTTTGAAAATAAATGTATTACTTGGAGAAAAAGAGAAACATAAAATCTCAGTCAATTAAAATTTAATGAGCCAACTGTTCTTTCAACCCTTTCTGATGGAGATGTATGAAGTATCTGCTTATTGATTTTTAAATACATAAAACAGTTCATGTATGAAAGCATTAGTCAGCATTCATCTTAGTTTTCTCATCCCTCTCGACAACGTGGGTCTGCCTTTCCCACAAGCAATGTTCTTTTCTGAACAGTCAGTTCTCTGATCAAGTTTGTGACTTTAAGTCAGCAGCAGTCAATCATATGAACAATTTAACAAGGTACATATTCACAGAACAGGCACACAGACTAGAACAGCAATGAACATGAATGAAGATTCACATTATAGGCAGATGAGGGTGACTACAGCAGGTTTTAATGACTGTTCTAGTAACTGTTTCACTTGAACTACCATAAACTTTATATGGGACACAATTAAGTCATTACTAAAATGTATCAGATTTACAAATAAAACACCTAAATGTTATTAAAGTGTGACTATCAATGTCTTGGTGCAAATAACTAAATTTATTTTAATTATTATTTATTTATTTTGCTACACTATGCAGCATGCGGGATCTTAGTTCCCACACAAGGGTTCAAACCCATGCCCCCTGCAGTGGAAGCATGGAGTCTTAACCACTATACCACAACCCCTTAAAAAAATTATTGACATATAGTTGATTTACAATGTTATGTTTAGTTTCAGGTGTACAGCTAAGTGAATCAGTTATACATATATTCACTCTTTTTTAGACTCTTTTTCTCATAAAGGCCATTACAGAGTACTGAGTAGAGTTTATACTGTGTTATACAGTAGGTCCTTATTGGTCACGTATTGTAATACAGTATTATGTATATGTCAATCCCAATCTCTCAGTTTATCCCTCTCTCGCAATTACTCCCTGGTAACCATAAGTTTGTTTTCTATATTTGTGACTATATTTTTCAGGTAAGTTCATTTGTACCCTTTTTTTATAGATCCCACATATATGCACTATCATATAATATCTGTCTTCTTGTCTCTTACTTCTCTCACTACAACAATCTCTAGGTCCATCCATGTTACTGCAAATGGCATTATTTGATGTTTCTTAATGACCTCAGAAATGAGTTCCTAATTTTTTCACTTCTTTATACAAATAAAATCATTAATTTAATTGGTTAACAGTAAACTTCCCTCATAGCTCAGTTGGTAAAGAATCCACCTGCAATGCAGGAGACCCTGGTTCAATTCCTGGGTTGGGAAGATCCCCTGGAGAAGGGATAGGCTATCCACTCTGGTATTCTGGCCTGGAGAATTCCATGGACTGTATAGTTCATGGGGTTGCAAAGAGTCGGACACAATTGAGTGACTTTCATTTCACTTCCCTTCACTGCAAACTTTCTGCTGCTGCTATTGCTGCTATTGCTGCTAAGTTGCTTCAGTCGTGTCCGACTCTGTGTGACCCCATAGACGTCAGCCCACCAGGCTCCCCTGTCCCTGGGATTCTCCAGGTAAGAACACTGGAGTGGGTTGCCATTTCGTTCTCCAATGCATGAAAGTGAAAAGTGAAAGTGAAGTCTCGCGACCCCATGGACTGCAGCCTACCAGGCTCCTCTGTCCATGGAGTTTTCCAGGCAAGAGTACTGGAGTGGGTTGCCATTGCCTTCTCCCTTCAAACTTTCTCCTGAATACAATCTAGACTAAAATTATGATATGTTATGTACCTTGACTTTCAGTACATTCTTTTGAGTAGTAAAATATTTGAGATGCATTAAGAGTAATCTAGTCTTCTTACATATTTAATATGCACATATTTAACTTGTGGCAATAAAATGTCATGATAGAAGATTCATGTATTCATTGATACGACTGTGAAAAATATTACTAGAAATCTATTCAGAGCACTGAGTGAGGCTAAAAGGAAATGTAATAAGACATTAACATGCTCTATACAAATGAGAAGAAAATTTTGTTTAAAGACACTAGGAGAAGGACCAAATTCAGACTAGAGAGTAAGGGAACACAAGTCTGATATTTAAACAGATATTATGTGTGAATAAGTGTTAGTCAATTCAAGCTTAAGGCAAACAGTATTTCAGACACAAGACAGAATGTCTGTTGAAGTCATAAAAATAAATAATTTTGTTATGCACTGAAAGTATTAATAGATCCATATTAATGTATAACCAATAATGGGTGACCAACTCTGCCATCAATTCAAAAAGCATATATTGTGGGACTATAGCAGATATGGGGGCTTCCCAGGTAGTAGTAATACCTAGCAGTATTACTCAAGACTCTTAAGAGTCTTCTCATATTAAAGTAGTAGGCACTAGTAGTAAAGAACTTGCCTGCAAATGCAAGTTAGACATAAGAGATTCAGGTTTGATCCCTGGGTTGGGAAGATCCCCTGGAGGAGGGCGCAGCAACCCACTCCAGGAGCCTGGCAGGATACAGTCTATGGGGTCAAAGAGAGTCAGACATGCCTGAAGCGACTTAGAAAACACGTAGCAGACATAATAAACTGTATTAGCTTACTAGGGCTGACATACAAATTATTATAGACTATGCAGCTTAAAATCACTGCAGCTGGTGATTGCAGTCATGAAATTAAGAGACGCTTACTCCTTGGAAGGGAAGTTATGACTAACCTAGATAGCATATTCAAAAGCAGAGATATTACTTTGCCAACACAGGTCCATCTAGTCAAGGCCATGTTTTCTCCAGTGGTCATGTATGGATGTAAGAGTTGGACTGTGAAGAAAGCTGAGTGCCGAAGAATTGATGCTTTTGAACAGTGGTGTTGGAGAAGACTCTTCAGAGTCCCTTGGACAGCAAGGAGATCCAACCAGTCCATCCTAAAGGAGATCAGTCCTGGGTGTTCATTGAAAGGACTGATGCTTCAGCTGAAACTCCAATACTTTGGCCACCTCATGCGAAGAGTTGACTCATAGAAAGGACCCTGATGCTGGGAGGGACTGGGGGCAGGAGAAGGGGACGACAGAGTGGAGATGGCTGGATGGCATCACCGACTCAATGGACATAAGTTTGAGTGAACTCCGGGAGTTTGTGATGGACAGGGAGGCCTGGTGTGCTGCAATTCTTGGGGTCGCAGAGTCAGACACGACTGAGCGACTGAACTGAACTGATGCAGCTTAAACATCAGAAATTTATATTCAAAATTTATATTTATATTTTCTTACAGGTTTGGAAGCTAGAAGTCCAAGATCAAAGCATTGTCGGGTTTGATTTCTCCTGTGGTCTCTCTCCTTGGCTTGCAGATGGCTGCCTTTCTCTCAAATGGTCTTTTCGTTTTGCTCGTGCATCGCTGGTGTCTCTTCTTTGTTCAAATTTCCTCTTCTTTTAAGGGTACTAGTCACTGTATGAGGGACTACTCTAATGATCTTAATTTAATTTAAAGGCCTCATCTCCATATATGTTCTGACATTCTAAGGTACTAGAGGCTAGGGTTTTATCATATAAATTTTGGGTGGAAACAATTCAACTCAAAACATAAAAATAAATTTTGGTATAAAACTGAATCAAATATGCAAAAATAATTTCAGAGTCCTTCTCTCTCTCCTCCAGCTTTCAAATACAGGAAACAATTAAAAAAATGAAAAAGACACAGATGTGTATAATGGACTTTTGGACTCAGAGGGAGAGGGAGAGGGTGGGATGATTTGGGAGAATGGCATTCTAACATGTATACTATCATGTAAGAATCGAATCGCCAGTCTATGTCTGACGCAGGATACAGCATGCTTGGGGCTGGTGCATGGGGATGACCCAGAGAGATGTTATGGGGAGGGAGGTTGGGGGGGTGGTTCATGTTTGGGAACGCATGTAAGAATTAAAGATTTTAAAATTAAAAAAATAAAAAACTAAAAAAAAATGAAAAAGAAAATCTGGAAAATAAAATATAGCAGCTATAAAAAATAACAGAAAAGCAGAATATGCTGCTGCTGCTGCTGCTGCTAAGTCGCCTCAGTTGTGTTTGACTCTGTTTGACCCCATAGATGGCAGCCCACCAGGCTCCCCCTTCTCTGGGATTCTCCAGGCAAGAACACTTGAGTGGGTTGCCATTTCCTTCTCCAGGGGATTTTCCCAACCCAGGGATTGAACCTGGGTATCCTGCATTGCAGGCAGATTCTTTACCAATTGAGCCACCAGTGAAGCCCTAGTAAGAATTGCCATAGTAAGAATTCCCTAATTTTAAATACTTATCTTCTCATTATGTACTTTTTACATTATTAACTATGTTGCTTTATTACTTAAGCAATATTTGTACATTTTTATTCTAGTTATACCTTGGAAAGTTTAGGGTACACTTTTTTCAGATTGCAACAACTTTCAAATTAATCAACTGGAGATTATGAAAATTCCTGAGTCCTAAATTCCTGACTTCACTAGAGTAACTTAGCAATATTTTCAATGAATTAGATTAAACATTCAGAATCCCAGATACTGGGAAGTATTGAAGGCCAAAGGAGAAGGGGACGACAGAGGATGGGATGGTTGGATGGCATCACCAACTCAATGGACATGAGTTTGAGCAAGCTCCGGGAGTTGGTGAGATACAGGAAAGCCTGGCCGTGCCGCAGTCCATGGGGTTGCAAAGAGTCGGACATGACTGAGCGACTGAACAACAACAAATCGTTGTAGGGCATGAGACCTCTCCTTTCTGCATTCTCAACTCTATTTTAATGGCGACTTCTGCTTATTAACTTTTACAACCCAAAGGAAATAGTATAAAAGCCCTCATAACAGAGGTGAGCAGAAACGTGTTTGTTTAGCCCAAGAAACAGAGAAGAGCTGGTGAGAATACAAAGTACTCCTATTAGTTCAGCAAAGAGCAGAGTTATAGTAGCCTAATCACAACCAGGAAAGGTCACTTCTGAGGTAATAAACAACTAGCAGTGTAATTTTTGGAGGAAGCAGTATTTTCTAATATAATTGATAAACTATTTATGCTTATAGTAAAGTCTGAGCAACTGCAGAGGAGAGATAAAAGAAGTGTTGGTAAACAGTAAGTCCTCTGAAACAAGATACAGACAAACTCTTGACTTATGTTAGGAATCTTGTGGAGTAAACCGAGAAAATCTGCTGAATAAATGGATAAATAAAGACAATGTGGAACATATGCAAAAGAGACAGTTTTCTTAATCACATGGAATTTAGGGTTTTCAGGAAGATCTGACCAAGACAGATTTTCAGTTTCCTTCAGCTTGACTAAATTTACAGGCTTCTTCCTGATTCTAGGCTCTGACCATTTTGTTTTTGGAGTGTTTTCTTTAGCAAACTGGCAATAGTAAACTTTTTTCTGCTTTTTTGAGATGGAAATCTTTTAAAAGCCTGCTGTCAATTTTATAAACTAAGAATATCTTTCTCAAGGACCTGGGAGTAATTTCTTTGAAATATAAACAGGAAGGAATGCCCAATCTTCAGGGGGCACCTTGCTCCAACTTATAAAACTGCCTTCTGTTGTGAAGATAGAAGAATGTTTACTTTTCCTTGAGCGAAGTCACTCAGTCATGTCTGACTCTTTGCGACCCCATGGACTGTAGCCTACCAGGCTCCTCCATCCATGGGATTCTCCAGGCAAGAGTACTGGAGTGGGTTGCCATTTTCCTTCTCCAGGGGATCTTCCTGACCCAGGGATTGAACTCAGGTCTCCCGCATTCCAGGCAGATGCTTTAACCTCTGAGCCACCAGGGAGCCAATTAGCAAAAACAGAAGGGCTGTGATTCCTATACGTCAGTTCTTAAAAACACTGCATCCCCTTCTTACAATTCTCCTTAATCACATGATGCTCAAGTTCAAGAAGGTGATATCACCCTATCAAAAAAAATAAATAAAATAAAGTCACTGAATTTATTCTCTATATTCTGCAAGCTTCCAGAAGTGACTGATCTATACCTATATTAGTGAGATTGTGTTTCCTGCTCAGACTATCCAACAAATACCAGCTATTATTAATAACACTAGATTATCTAGTCATGCTTCCCAGAAAATAAGCTGATTGTGTTGGGGAGGGGACAAATTTCCCCTCTATCCCTCTGGAGCTCTGTGGTTGGACTCACAATGAGGTCAACAAAAGTGAGAGATTAATGGAAGAAAAAGAAACAAATTTTATATTATGTGTATCGAGATCTTATGAAATGGGACATAAGAAGTGTCAAAGCAGGCAATTTTTATGCTTTTTAGCCAAAGAAACAATACATTTGTGTGGAATTGATGGGAAAAAGAAACTTAGATTTGGGTGCTTAATTGGCAAAGAATTTAACCAAAGTTAGGACTTGGGGAAGTAAATTAAAGTAGCAAGGTTTTTATACAGACTTCTTGGCCCCAATTCCCTATCTCCACAATAATGTTATTACTTTCCTACCTACAGACACAGCATGTGCACCTTTCATATAAAAGATTTATATTCTACTTTCAGGAAGAATTGGAGGGGTGTTAAGGTGTTTCTCTTGCATTAGCTCTTTCTTAGGTAACTTTAAATCAAACAATCCATTTGCTATTAAGGCATATTTTGAGCTGGCCTGCCCTGGGTCCCTAGACAACAGCATCCTGTGATAAATGTCTTGATCAAAAGGTTTGGGGTCAAAAAGAATTGGGAAACGCTTAAAAATATACCTCACCTTATGAATTTATTGCCAGTAACTTTAAATTAAGTGGAGAAAACTGAAGACTCCTTGTTAACATCTCACTGAAGTTCATTACAGTATTTAAATGAGAAACTTTACTACACATTCTATGGTGCGTGCTAAGTTACTTCAGTTGTATCTGACTCTGCAACCATATGGACTGTAGCCCACCAGGCTCCTCTATCCATGGGATTCTCCAGGCAAGAATACTGGAGTTCATTGCCATGCCCTTCCTTCTCCAGGGGATCTTCCCATCCCAGGGATTGAGCCCATGTCTCTTATGTCTTCTGCAATGGCAGGCGGGTTCTTTACAACTAGCCACCTGGATGAAGTCACTCTTACTTAAACACATTTTTCAGAAACCACATTAGTTGCAATTCTATCCAGGCATCACAATATGATTTTTTTTAAAGGAGAAGTGGAACCTAAAATAATACTTAATGGAATAGTTTATTATATCACTGCCCAAGTTACTATTTTAAAATAAAATAAACATGCATAAAAGTAGAATAACTTCTGGAATATATTCTCACAGTTTTCACTCCTTTAAAGTTGCTTTCCTCTAATAATTTCATTTAAGCAACATAATTATATATTATTTATATTTGATAGTGTGTATGTAGGTGTGAGTATGTCAGTTCAGTTCAGTCACTCAGTCATGTCCTATTCTTTGTAATCACATGGACTGCAGCTCGTGAGGTTTCCCTATCCATCACCAACTCCCAGAGCCTACAAAACTCATGTGCATTGGCTCAGTTATGCCTTCCAACCACCTCATTCTCTGTTGTACCCTTCTCCTTCCACCTTCAATCTTTCCCAGCATCAGGGTCTTCTCCAATGAGTCAGTTCTTTGCATCGGGTGGCCAAAGTATGATCTCTCTTACGATGGACTGGTTGGATCTCCTTACTATCCAAGGGACTCTCAAGAGTCTTCTCAACACCACAGTTCAAAAGCATCAATTCTTCAGTGCTCAGTTTTCTCCATAGTCCAACTCTCACATCCTTACATAACAACTGGAAAAGCCATAGCTATGACTAGATGAACCTTTGTTGGCAAAGTAATATCTCTGCTTTTTAATATGCTGTGTAGGTTGGTCATAACTTTCCCTCCAAGAGCAAGCGTCTTTTAATTTCATGGCTGAAGTAAACATCTGCAGTGACTTTGGAGCCCTAAAACATAAAGTCTATCACTGTTTCCACTGTTTCCCCATCTATTTGCCATGAAGTGATGGGACCAGATACCATGATCTTAGTTTTCTGAATGTTGAGTTTTAAACCAACTTTTTCACTCTTCTCTTTCACTTTCATTAAGAGGCTCTTTAGTTTTCTTCAATATCTGCCATAACGGTGGTGTCATCTGCATATCTGAGGTTATTGATATTTCTCCCTGCAATCTACATTCCAACTTGTGCTTCATCCAGACCAGCGTTTCTCATGATGTACTCTGCATAAAAGTTAAATAAGCAGAGTGGCAATATACAGTCTTAACATATATTCCTTTCCCTATCTGGAACCGTTCTGTTGTTCCATGTCCAGTTCTAACTGTTGCTTCCTGACCTGCATACAGATTTCTCAGGAGGCAGGTCAGGCAGTCTGGTATTCTCATCTTTTTCAGAATTTTCCACAGTTTCTTGTGATCCACACAGTCAAATTCTTTGGCATAGTCAATAAAGCAAAAATAAATGTTTTTCTGGAACTCTCTTGATTTTTTGATGATCCAGCAGATATTGACAATTTGATCTCTGGTTCCTCTGCCTTTTCTAAAACCAGCTTGAACATCTGGATGTTCATGTTTCACATACTGTTGAAGCCTGGCCTGGAGAATATTGAGCATTACTTTACTAGCATGTGAGATGAGTGCAACTGTATGGTAGTTTGAACATTCTTTGGCATTACCTTTCTTAGGGATTAGAATGAAAACTGGTCTTTTCCAGTCCTGTGGCCACTGCCGAGTTTTCCAAATTTGCTGGCATATTGAGTGCAGTACTTTCACAGCATCATCTTTTAGGATTTGAAATAGCTCAACTGGAATTCCATCACCTCCACTAGCTTTGTTTAGAGTGATGCTTCCTAAGCACCACTTGACTCTGCATTCCAGGATGTCTGGCTCTAGGTGATCATACTTTGATGATTATCTGGGTCATGATCTTTTTTGTATAGTTCTTCTGTGTATTCTCACCTATTCTTAATATCTTCTGCTTCTGTTAGGTCCATAACATTTTTACCCTTTGCATGAAATAATCTCTTAATATCTCTAATTTTCTTGAAAAGATCTCTAGTTCTTACCACTCTATTGTTTTCCTCTATATCTTTGCACTGATCACTGTGGAATGTTTTCTTATCTCTCCTTGCTCTTCTTTGGAACTCTGCATTCAAATGGGTATATCTTTTCGCCTTTACCTTTTGCTTCTCTTTTTTTCACAGCAATTTGTAAGTTCTCCTCAGATAGCAATTTTGCTTTTTTGCATTCCTTTTTCTTGGGGATGATCTTCATCCCTGTCTCCTGTACAATGTCACGAACCTCTGTCCATAGTTCTCCAGGCATTGTATCAGATCTAATTCCTTGAATCTATTTCTCACTTTCACTGTATAATCATAAGGGATTTGATTTAGGTCATACCTGAACGGTCTAGCGGTTTTCCCTACTTTCTTCAATTTAAGTCTGAATTTGCCAATGAGGAGTTCATGATTTGAGCCACAGTCAACTCCCAGTCCTGTTTTTGCTGACTGTATAGAGCTTCTCCATCTTTGGCCGCAAAGAATATAATCAATCTGATTTCAGCATTGACCATCTGGTGATGTCCATGTGTAGAGTCTTCTCTTGTGTTGTCGAAAGAGGATATTTACTATGACCAGTACGTTTATTGGCAAAACTCCATGAGCCTTTCCCCTGCTTCCTTCTGTACTCCAAGCCCAAATTTGCCAGTTACTCCCTACCTCAAATGCAATAAGCATCAATAAAAGGTTCATTTTAACAGACAATGGGTTTCACTACAAATCTTGAGATTTTTGATAAAACTTTTTATCTCAGTCCAAATTCTCTCTGGAAGTAGTATAAGATTATAATTGTAGAGAGACCGTTTCTTCTAGTGTGTGTGGAAGGGAGCAGGAAGTTTATGAATGCAAAACTGGTATAATTAAAAGCATACTGACAATAGTGGCCATGGATAAACATTTTACCAAAATCCCTCTTATGGAATTCTTTCCATATATAATGTATATAGTTTTGTATTTTTGAAAAACCATATTTTTCATTGGCTTTCTTAATATTTAGTGCTGATCCATCCATTAAAATATATTTTTTTACTTTATTTTATATTGGAGAAGAGTTGATTAACAATGCTGTAATAGTTTCAAGTGTACAGCAAAATGATTCAGTCATACCTATGCATATATTTATTTTTTATCAAGTTATTTTCCCATTTAGGTTGTTACATAATATTGAACAGAGTCCCCTGTGCTATATATTAGGATCTTCTTGGTTAATCATTTTAATTACAGCAGTTGTATATATGACAGTCCCAAACTCTCAGTCTATCCTTCTCCCCTATCCTAATGACTATGTTCTCTAAGTCTATAAGTCTGTTTCTATTTAGAAAACGAGTTCATTTGCATCATTTATTTTTGTTGTTTACTCGCTAAGTCGTGTCCCACTCTTTGTGACTCCATGAACTATAACCCAATAGGCACCTCTATCCATGGGATTTCCCAGGCAAGAATATTGGAGTAGGTTTCTTCTGCCTCATTTCTTTTTAGATTCTGCATATAAGGGATATCATGCAACATTTATTTCTCTGTCTGACTTAATTCACTCAGTATGACAATCTCTATGTCCACCCATGTTGTAAAATGTTGTGTTTCCAAGGATATATAAAAACTAAGCTGATACTATTAAATACCAAGATGATTACAAAGGCATATGCATATATTCATTTATAACACCCTACTATCCTGTAAGTATGAAAGGTTGTCTAAATTTATCTAACTTACTTGGTACTGTTGAAAAATTTAATCACATATTTGTCATACCGAAATGAATGTATGCGTGGAAGAAATATCAGATTGTAAGAAAGTGTATGAGATATAGAGAAAGATACTACTGTTTCCATAGTAATAGCATGTTCAATCAGTTGCTGTTGGATGATACTAACTGAAGAATAAATTTTATGGAGTTCACACAAAACATAAAATGCACAAGATTAAGAGATTCATATTGGCAAAGTTGGCATCTAACTATAAGAATCCACCTTTTCTCAATTATATTTGGGATCAGGACTCTGCTTAGTCTTAAGCAGTTTGGCTTATGAAGAGAGGCCTATTGTTGCAATTTTTATAACCACTGCTGTGGTTAATTGTTGAAATATGCTTGGCTGGTCTCTGAATGTTGTTATAAAAACTAGATAAAATTAGATAGTATATGAGAAAGTGCTCCTTAAATTGTAAAGAACTCCACTAATTCATCATTAATATTCTTCTGAATCTTGATAATAAAATTCTGTCACTTCTCTCCTTAGTAATACCACTAGTTCTCATACATATTTTTCATAAAAATAAATTATTTTGCTCAGTTTATCTTGCACAGGAACTTCATTTCTTTCAAGTTTTTCCCTAAGTATTTAACTCTAAGTTTCCCTTTTACTAGGAAAACTGGAAAATAATACATAGTCTACATGAGGTACCTAATAGAGGGAGCTTATGGCCTGTGGCCAAATTTCCTAGAACAGAACAAAAACTATTTGAATCAGATGGTCCAGCACCATGACAGATAATTTCTTGGCATTTTACTTGCAGATCTAATCTAAATGGAATATAGTTGAGACTAACAATTTCTTAACATGATGGTTAAATTTAAATAAGAAAATATGTTATGGGGAGGGAGGTGGGAGGGGGGGTTCATGTTTGGGAATGCATGTAAGAATTAAAGATTTTAAAATTTAAAAAAAAAATAAAATAAAATAAAACAAAACAAAAATTAAAAAAATAAAAAAAAGAAAAAAAAGAAAATAATGTTTTGTCCACTGTTTTGCATCTCCACTTTCAGAAAATTATTTTAAATACAGTGTTTCATTATAGTATTTCTACTACTCTACAAAAAGCATAGAAAATTTTATGTGAGTCAGTGACATGATAAAATATTACTTTTTATCTGTAGTCACTTTGCTATGCATGGTGAAATAAAGAAGTCTGAGCTAATGTTCTCAAAACAACAGAAAGAATTATGTTAAAACCATCCAATTAGTTTTTATGGCATGAAAGCAAAAAGTAGTGGTTAAGCATTTAGAGTTTTAAGATGCATTGCCTGGCTGCCAATCCAGCTCTGGTGCTTACCATTTCTAACATGGGGTAAATTACTTATGCTCTTTGCCTCATTTTATGATCTGTAAAGATAACAGATGATAAAGACAACAGATAAAAACTATGAGAAACCTAGACAGCATATTAAAAAGCAGAGACATTACTTTGCCAACAAAGGTCTGTCAAGTCAGAGCTATGGTTTTTCCAGTAGTCTTGTATGGATGTGAGAGTTGGACCATAAATAAAGATGCAGGGGGAGAGGGGTTAGTCACTAAGTCATGTCTGACTCTTGAGACCCCATGAACTGTAGCCTGCCAAGCTCCTCTGTCCATGGGATTCTCCAGGCAAGAATACTGGAGTGGGTTGCCATTTCCTTCTCCAGGGTATCTTCCTGACCCAGGAATCGAACCCAGGTCTCCTGCACTGGAGGCAGAGTCTTTACCAACTGAGCTACAAGGGAAGTCCCAGAAACATGAGTGCCAAAAAATTGATGCTTTTGAACTGTGGTGCTGGAGAAAAATCTTGAGAATCCCCTGGACAACAAGGAGATCCAACCAGTCTATCCTAAAGGAAATCAGTCCTGACTATTCATTAGAAGGACTGATGCTGAAGCTCTAATACTTTGGCCACCTGATGCAAAGAACTGACTCATTGGAAAAGACCCTGGTAGTGGGAAAGATTGAAGGCAGGAGGAGAAGGGGATGGCAGAGAATGAGATGGTTGGATGACATCACTGATTCAATGGACATGAGTTTGAGCAAGCTCCAGGACACAGTGAAGGACAGGGAAGCCTGGCGCTGAAGTCCATGGGGTCACAAAGAGTCAGACAAGACTGAGTGACTGAACTGACTGAAAGATAACAGTATTCAAATCACAGTTGATCTGAAGATTAAATAAGTTAAATCCTGAAAAATAATTTAAAAGGTACCCAGCATAAGAATGGAGAAGGCAATGGTACCCCACTCCAGTACTCCTGCCTGGAAAATCCCATGGATGGAGGAGCCTGGTGGGTTACAGTCCATGGGGTCACTAAGAGTTGGACACGACTGAGTGACTTCCCTTTCACTTTTCACTTTCATGCACTGGAGAAGGAAATGGCAACCCACTCCAGTGTTCTTGCCTGGAGAATCCCAGGGATGGGGGAGCCTGGTGGGCTGCCGTCTATGGAGTCACACAGAGTCGGACACCACTGAAGTGACTTAGCAGCAGCAGCAGCAGCAGCATAAGAAAGCACACATAATAAATGTAATTGTTAATATCAGGGAAACATTTATCTTTATTTGAAAATATTTCAGTTATACTGGTCAAGAAAATGCAGCACTAAAAATGAAGAAATCAAATAGAAATAATAAAAATATAAATTTCTATAACATGTCAATTTCCTCTAAATACAAAGATAGGGAAGAGTTACTTCTCAGACAAAGATATACATAACAAGTTACTCAAATAAACATCTATTCAGCCAAATATTTACTCGTTTTTATACTAATGAAATTTTGAATCAATAACTTTAATTTCATTTTGATAGTATTTTTCCATAGAGTACAGAGTTTATTCAATCTCATTTCCCTACATTTTAATGTCTAGTATTTATCCTTCCTTAAAGTATTTTGCATATTTTAGAACACTGTTATCTACACGTAAAGACTAGAAGTCTTCTTTTTGATTCTTTAAGGGATTATTAATCTTTAAGCAGGAAATTTAGCTTTTACCAAATATAGTATTACATTGTATAATTTTCTATGCTTTAGGTTACTGGCTACATGTAAGTTATTACCTCAGGTAAGATAGAAAGGATATTGAAAATATTAGAATAATCAGGCAAATAGTATGATTATGAATAGTAAATTATTTAATGTCTCTTAAATCTAGTTTCTTAGTTCTGCTTTTGCTCACTAGTAAAGTAAATATGAGCTATTACCTGAAAATCTCCACCCATAAAATTGTCATAATTAAGTCTAAATTTAAGGAAAATTTAGAAATATTGATTTTAAAGTGGATAAGGGATATAAATGCTAGAGATATAACATAAATTCACTTAGTTACAACATCAAGACAATAGATATTTATGCTTTTATAGAGCTTTGAATGACATGTTTCTTGGTGGTTACATCAAGTTTCTCAGGCTAAAGGGTCAACAAACGGTTATTAAATTCTCAAAAAGTACATTATTGTCTTGGAAAGCAAGACTTCAAAAATATACATTAAGACTTCATTCTCAATTCCTGTTTCGATAACTTGACTACACCAGGCCTTGTGAATTACTCTCTGGAGCCAGGGTTATAAATGTCTTTGACTGGCAGGTGCATGGCAACGTGAGTGCTTTCTGTTCTAGCAGAAAGTATGTTAAGTTCCACCAGAGCCTATACAGAATGGGTTTGCTGTAGTAAAGAGAGGTTCTGTTACTAAACATAATGAAAGTGATGTCAGTTGATTTTAAAAAATATACATATGCACGTTTATGGAAATTTTTAGAGAAATTCATAGACCAATCAGTTAGTAACTCATAAGAAGTCATTGTTACTTACTACCTGCCATATTGAAGGGCTTGAATTATGGTAGCAGAATAATGACTTTGCCTTAAAATTTCCCAATAAAGCATAAAGTTGAATGAAAACCAGTGATGCTAAAGCTGAAGGTCCAACACTTTGGCCACCTGATGTGAAGAGTCAACTCACTGGAAAAGCCCCTGATGCTGGGAAAGACTGAATGCAAAAGGAGAAGAGGGCAGCATAGGATGAGATGGTTGCATCGTATCACCAATTCAATGGACATGAACTTGGGCAAACTCCAGGAGACAGTGAGAGACAGGGAGGCCTGGTCTTCTGCAATCCATGGGGTTGCAAAGAGTCTGACATGACTTAGCGACTGAACAACAAGAAATCATTGTTACTTACTACCTGCCATATTGTAGGGCTTGAATTATGGTAGCAGAGTAATGAATTTGCCTTAAAATCACCCAGTAAAGCCTAAAGTTGAAAGAAAACCAATATGAACTACCCACCTCCTGAGCAGTGAATCAGTATTTGCAACCAGACATTCTGCTCCAGACACCCAATGTTTTGTTGCACTTAAGAAAAAAAAAAAAGAAAGACAGTGCTAAGTTGTGCCCAACTCTTGTGATCCCATAAACTGTAGCCTTCCAGGCTCAGTTCATTGGATTCTCCAGGCAAAAATACTAGATAAAAATAAAATAAAATAAAATAAAATAAAATACTTGCCATTTCCTTCTCCAGGGGAACTTCCCAACCCAGGAACTGAACCCAAGTCTCCCGTACTGTGGCCAGATGCTTTACTGACTGAGCTATACAGGAAGCCCCCTTGTTGCACTTAAGAAACCATAAAATGTGAAATGTAGCCTGTCAGCCTCTTCTGTTCATGGGATTCTCCAGGGAAGGATACTGGAGTGAGTTGCCATTCTCTTCTCCAGGGGATTTTCCTAACCTAGGGATCCAACCCAGGTCTCCTGCCTTGTGGGCAGGTTCTTTACTGTCTGAGCCACCAGGGAAGTCCCCTCAGATAAGACACCAAAACCTGAAAATATTTAAATCCCACAGTCTGCCCTCCATATCCATGATTCTGCACCAGCTGAATCAATCAGTCATGGTTTTATAGTACAGAAGTTATTACTGAAAAAGATCTGTGTATAAGTGGTTTGAGGCAGTTCAAATCTGTGTTATTCAAGGGGGCGTCTCCTATAATTAAATGCAGTAGTAACTATACAGTAGTCCTTACAAAACATTCCAGTATATATGAGGGTACAGGCAACATTAGCCTAAGGTTCACAGCTGGCAGGTGGTGGAAGTAGGACTCCAGTCCCTGGAATATGACCCCCAGTTTCACAGATGCTGCAGTCCATAACCCTAACCCACATGCTATTCTTCCCACTATACTTACAGAGACCTGGGTTGGAAGAGAGAGAGCAAGAGAGAGAAAATGAGACTAGTCATTTGTCATAGAATTTGTTTGCTGAGGCATCTTGGGAAATGTATACACTGATGTATTCATAAACATTTTTATCCCACTGTGCTGTATTTGTCAAGGCATTGCAGGGAAGTATCAGAAAATAAGTGTCCACTCTGCAAGCAAGGAGTGAAAGAAATAGAGAGAGTCCAAAATTTAGAACTTTAAGTGTTCAAGGAGACAGCTTTCTCATTTTTCTCATCCCCAATTAGTTAAGAATAAAACTAAGAAAGCCTTTGATCAATAAGAATAGATTAAAATCCATAGTTGAGTTAAGAAACAAATTAAGAGGATGATCAATATACCTGATATCAAAAGCTTTAAAGTGTCTCTGAGTAAAAGTTCACCTAAGCGTGTGGAATCAAGTAAATCCTTTCAACTTGAAGAAATTGCTCAGTGAAAAGGAAATAAATGTGTGGTTATCCCACAAAGTCTGGTAAGTTGAAAATACCCTCAATTAATTTGAGGGGAGCGGTAAAAGTTATTAGTTTAAATTGACAGTTCCAGGAAGGAGTAAATCCAGCATTCAGACAGGCAGTCTGAATAACATGTGTTCTTGAGCAGTTTCAAACAAAAAATATGTTAACAACATGCTACCAGAAAAATAATAAGAATTGTATTATATATAATTTGTATCTAATCCTATCAACAACATAATTAGACACAATAAAATAAAATAATGGCTACAGAATTCTGAGCAAAAACAATCTTGGGTTGAGAAATTAGTAGTTCATAAAAATATCCACCAAGTATAAGAATAAAGACATTTTCAGATACACAAAGACTCAGAAAGTTTACTTCTTTCACAATATTGCTTAACAAAAATTCACATGAGAATGCATTCTGACAGAAAAAAATCAAGAAGGAAGAAAGAAAATATGGCATTCTAAAAGTCTTAGTACAATACATGGATGTCCAGTAGACACATGAGAAGATGTTCAACATGGCTAATTATTAATATTAGAGAAATTCAAATAAAAACTACAATGTGGTACCACCCATCAATCAGAATGGCCATCATCTAACAGCATAAAAT
The DNA here is from genome assembly GCF_042477335.2 of Ovis canadensis. Lineage (NCBI taxonomy): Eukaryota > Metazoa > Chordata > Mammalia > Artiodactyla > Bovidae > Ovis > Ovis canadensis. Next base: position 79,298,720 of record NC_091254.1, read on the forward strand.
AATAAATGCTGGAGAGGGTATGAGGAAAGAGAACCCTCCTACACTGTTGGTGGGCATGCAAATTGGTGCAGCCACCATGGAAGAGTTTGGAGGTGCCTCCAGAGAACTAAACAAAGAGTTGTCATATGATATAGAAATCCCATTCCTGGCCTGAGAGTGTATCTACACAAAGGTATAATTTGAAAAGATACATGTACCTGTATGTTCATAGCAGCACTATTTACAATAGCCAAGATGTGTAAAAAAAGGTCCTTCAACAGATGAATGGATAAAGATGTGAATAAAGATATATACAATGGAATAATAGTCATAAAAATAATGAAATAATGCTGTCTGCAGCTACATGGATGGACCAAGAGATTATCATACTAACTGAAGTAAGTCAGAAAGAGAAAGACAAACACCACAGAATACCACTAATATGTGGAATCCAAAATATGACCAAATGAACTTATCTACAAAATAGAAACAGACTCAGACATAGAAAACAGACTTGTTCTGTTGCCAAGGTGGAAGGGAGGCAGGGGAGGGTTGGATTGGGAGTTTGGGACAGGCGGATGCAAACTATTACATATAGAATGGATAAACAACAAAGTCCTATTTTATAGCACAGGGAGCTATATTCAAAATTATTTAATAAACCAAAATGGAAAATTAAAAAAGAATGAAAAAGGAGATATATGTATATATATGCTCATATATATATATATATATATACACACACATATATATACACACACATACATATATACAAATCACTTTGTTATATACCAGAAACTAAAACAATATTGTAAATCAACTATACTTCAATTAAAATAAAATTTTTAATGTCCTAGTACCAAAAGAACATTTCACAAATTTTTCCTTTTAGGGGATTTATACCACAATTTTAGACCTTCCTGTTTTGTTTATAGTTTAACCTCACTTTCAGTAATACCAGTCAATTAGTAAAAAACCAAGTTTAAACAATTTGAATCCAATAGCACACAATTAAACATTTACTCTGCTCTTCTATTTATCACTATTTTCATTCTCAAAAAAGATATTTTTCATGAATTATCTGGATACTAATGTAGAATTTTACTTCTGCTTCTTTTATTATGAAAAACAAGCAACTACTGTAATGTCAAATTTGAAGCATCACTTCTTTATCATTCCTTATTTCTCCAGTTTTACAGGCAGCACTAAGATCTTCAACTAATGCTTTACCTGAAACAGAATCAATAAAATGGCATGCTTTATTGGATCCCTAAACAATTATATCTATATACATGATAAGTAAGTTTTCTATCAACTCATCATGATCAATGCATTGAGTTTTAACATTATCAATACAAATTTAAGATTCTTATAAACTCCATTTATAGGACAGATTGAAACTTCATATTGCCCTGTGTTTGAATAAACACAAAACATTGAGCGTGCTTCTTCTTTTCTGTTTCTTTTGCATTCATTTGAATGGTGGATCTAATTCATTTCAAGTTATGCCCTTACCCTAGATATACTTATTCCAATGAGACTCAATGTTGTTTTCAAGTGACCATCTCAAAACTTCAGAAAAGGTAACTAGGTAGATGATGTGTATCTATCTCTTTAGGTATTAGCTTAATGAAAGCCTTGCTTAAATCTGTCCCTAGCTTACCCTCCAATGTTGAAAGCCATTACCACTCCAAAATACCACCAGTGGTATAACCATTAATATTTTACTCATACAATGGATTACAATGGAGATATTATATTTAAAGTAGCAGAGTGCCATTGTATGTGTTGTTGATAAAATGTCTCCAAACCTGAATCCACTCACTGAAGAAACAGTCAACCTTTGGGGAATACATTAAAGACTGTTTTAATTTAAATTAGTTTCACTGAAAATCCTGAGCTCTTTTCACCACCCTTAACTGCTGTGTTATCTTCTCTCTCCCCTACCTTACCTATACTCCCTTGCTTTCAAGTTATATGCTTATGTATCTTTCTCAGTATCTAATCAGTGTGATGATATTTGAGGGCAGAAAACATATTCGTAATATCTGTAAATTCAGCACTCAGCAAATTTCCTGGCACACAGTAGGTGCCAAGTGAATATTTATTATTCTGACCTAGAAAAAGACTATTTGTCAAGAACTGCCCTATTTAATCTGGGCAAGTGTTTTTGCTTTTTCTGAAGACTTTACAAGAAATAAATTACTTTTGAATGCATACATTATTCCATTATGGCATGCTTGGAAGGATTATTTGAAACCCTGTAACTAATACAATCAAGGTAGGGTGGCTTACACTATAAACAGACTCGTAGGGCTCAAGGAAGCATTTGGTAGTCTTAACTTAGCTCACTGACATGAACTAATAGGTTTAATAGTTTTGTCAGAATACTGAGGAAATTCTTTGAGAGAGGCTACAATTCTTTTTGCACATAAACAGTGACAGATACAATTTATTGTTTCTACCATGTCTTATAAAGTCAGATCTACAGAGATTCTTATCAGCTGTCTTCAAAGGTTATTCCCATGTAAACAGGAAATGCAAAAAGAGCATCATCGAGTATACTTGAACTCCACAGTTAGCTGGATATCAAGTTATTTACACTTTTTGGCAGCTTCCTGGAGTATAGCAATGTTGTATCCTGCCATTAACAGATGGAGTCTCAACGTGAAAACAGCGACTGTAAAACCTGCAATATGTCGGGTTAAAGATTAAGTGAAATCAATGTTATAAGGTGCTATTATATCATATAGTACAATTGTATATACTCTGCTGATCATAAGCTTCACAAATTTACTTATTAAATATCAAGATTTATGACAAAAAAATTTCAGTAGAGATAAGGTGCTCTATGGAGACAAATTCATGTCCCTAATGTGAGTGACAGATGCTATAGAAGCTGCAGAACATCATGCTACTCTGCTTTCCAAATTAAAGATGTCCAAAACAAGAACATTTTTATTGGTTGCTGTTAAGGTTGATGGACCAAGAAGCTGACAGCCTCAAAAATGTTTTAAATGCATTAATTGCATAATCAACATAAAGAATTTTTCTTCCTTCTTTTTCCAGATAAATGGTTTAATAATATCAAAGAGCACTAACTTGAAGTTAATAAATTTTATTGGGTAAATAGCTTTAAATGCTTGGTTTTGAGATGCTCATTTTATGTTTAAACACAAACATCTAGTTACTAATACAAAGGATTGTACTGCCAAACTAGACACAAACAAAACAGAGACCTTACCCATTATCAAACTTTATTAATAGTTTTAATGATCCAGTCAGTAAAGAAGTACAAGTAAAACACAGAGAGGCCTGAGCCATTCCTTCCTTCACATATCAGACACGGGGTCCTTGGCCCAAGGTAATGAATGGGGTCTCTGTCTAACAAGGTGTACTGGTTATTACCTCACACAGCAGGGAGTATATAGGTTAGGAAACAGCTCTATCTTTTTGTAACAGATGTTGTACAGCTTACGTGATATTTTATAGAAAGCTATACATCATAAATCCATTGATCCTAGGTTTTCTTGACATAAGCAATTCTAAACCAGGAACATCCTGCTCAAAGCATTTTATAACAAGGTCTCTTCATCTAAAAAGTATCCTTACCTATTTATAGGAGGATGATCATTAGCAAGTTTGCAAAGAAACTGGGTTATTCATCTACATTCCTTTCCCCTACAGAGCAATCAAAGAAAAATGAAACCGAGACCATGTACATTACTTCTTTCTCCAACTATCAGTAAGTCAATTTTTCAAGAATTTTGCAATCATGGAGAAAAGAAAATTACCATCTCTGACAAGTGATCCCATATGCTATGCAAGTTTAAACAGAACCAAAAAAGGAAAATTGAATAAAATCACATTTGATACCTGTTTATTTAAATTTAAATGCAATAAAATTATTCTAAAGCATGTTTAGTATTTAATACATTAATCAATATTTATGATGCAAACTTACTTCTATGGAAACATCACTTACTTATAAAATCCTTACAATTTTAAGAAAACAGAAAACTGCAATTCGTAAAACAGTTCTGCAACTGAATCAGATATTTTGAGGAATGGATTCTGTTTCTTCTGGGGAAAAGTTACCTATGACAAGACAGGCATTTAATTTACAGAAACAATTAGAAAGTTAATCAAACCTCATCCTCTCATTCATATTCCACAGAACATGAAAATGCAAAATCTGATTTGCTTACTAATTGATAGTAAAGTGTTTTCAATTACTTTGTCACTCTATAGTGAGCATCCCATGTATTTTGTTGCTGTTTTAGTTGCTAAGTTATTTATGACCCTTTTGAGACCCCATGAACTGTAGCCCACCAGGCTCCCCTGTCCATGGAATTTTCCAGACAAGAATACTAGAGTGGCTTGCCATTTTCTTCTCCAGAAGTTCTTCCCAACCCAGGGATCAATCCTGTATCTCCTGCCTTGGCAGGTAGACACTTTACCACTTAGCCACCAGGGAAGACCTATGTCACCAGTAGAGTTGTACAAAACCCCAGGGAGAAAGAGTTTAAGGTCTTTGGTTACCATCTTAAAATTCTTAATAGTTTTATCTTTGAATTTGTACTCTAAATGTGAAGTCAGATGGGAAAATGACTCATATGCCTGGGTTTGGGTCTTCAGTTTCACCCATGGACCTGTTCCCCACTGCCGCCCTGATGCCCTAAATCTGGTTCTCAGCTACGAATCTGCTGCCCCTTATGTTAGAATACCTGTCCAGCTCCTTTTCCCTATTAGCACCTCATGAACTCTGCTGCTCTCTGTCCCAGTGAGAGTCTGTGTATGACCCAGGGAAGGATGGCATGATCACCATGATACCTCTCGTGGAAAAGCCAGTGTCCCATGGATGGAGGAGCCTGGTAGGCTGCAGTCCATGGAGTCTCTAAAAGTCGGACACAACTGAGCGACTTCTCTTTCACGCATTGGAGAAGGAAATGGCAACCCACTCCAGTGTTCTTGCCTGGAGAATCTCAGGGACGGGGGAGCCTGGTGGGCTGCCGTCTATGGGGTCGCACAGAGTCAGACACGACTGAAGCGACTTAGCAGCAGCAGCTGGTCGTACCATAACACACTTGGCACGTGAATAAGTGAGGGCCTTTTGTGCATGTGTGCTAAGTCTCATCAGTTGTGTCTGACTCTTTGTGACCCTAAGGACTATAGCCAGCCAGGCTCCTTTGTCCATAGAATTCTCCAGGCAAGAATACTAGAGTGGGTTGCCATGCCCTCCTCCAGGGGATCTTCCTGATTGAGGAATCTAATCCATGTCTCTTACATCTTCTGTATTGGCAAGAGGGTTCTTTAACACTAGCGCCACCTGGTAAGCCCGAGGGTCTCTCACCCCCATCCAGTACAGGCACCAATTGTATTGCATAATATACAATTGTTCTTTATAATTTTTAAGTTGTCAAATTTATATCCAACCTGAAGGCTGTACAGCAACAAGCTGAGGTAATCTGAACCTAGAAATTTGGAAGAGAGGTAACAAACTTGTAGGATCCATGCCTCAGAGAAATGGTGCCATTCAGATAGTGATGGTATCTGTGGAGCCTGGAGAAATAGAGTCACAAAAGTGAATTCTCAAGAGGTGAAAGGTTCTTGCCAGAGGGAAGTTTCTAGGAATAATGAGTCAACCAGAAGAAGTAAATCCCTTCTTCTATGTTGGCCTCCAAGTCTCCATCTAAAGCCAGGAGGATATAAAGTATAATGGGGAGCTCTCTGGCAAAGGAAGAGAATGGTATGAGTTTGGAGGTGAACAATAGTTTCTAAAAAGTATGTAGCCTCAGTGAGCCTGCTCACATTTTCATTGATCCCTATCATGTTTCATTAACTTTTGCTAATGGACATGGTATTTACAGGTGTCTCATTCCAAATGTATAGATGCAAGTGTATAGACACAAACTAATCCCTCAAAAATAATTAGGATCAATCACCCCAACCAATACAATATAATAATCTTCTTCTTAGCCTCTGGTCAACGGGATAAGGGCACTCAAAGCTACAAGTGGCTCTCCTGGCTTCAGGTTCAAAGGCACCTAGTTGTATCCTCTGGTAGAAATACTCTGCCTCTGGGAACCAAGTCGCCAAGTATATAGAGTTCAAAGAGAAATCAACACTTACTCAGTGAAAAACGGAGCCACTCTTACATCCATTTTTTGATTCCCGTACTTGCACAGTAGGACAGTAAGAGAACTAAAAGAAGCATGCATAGATTTGCCACTCTATTTGTCCATGGATTGCCTCTATTTAGCGTATCTTACACCTAGTGTCATAAATAAATCTTCAGTTATCTTCTCCACTGGGTGCAGATACACAGCAAACCACTTGAACAGCAAGGATTCAAGTCCATTAATACCTCTTTTACTTTCTAAAAAATATTTAAGTCAAGTTGGGGCATTGCACTGTTCTTTTATGCTTCAGGTAATTTTTTAGGTAGAATTTTATCAGTTAAAATTTTCTAATTCTTACATTACATCATTATTATAGTAGTTTGCCAACTCCTTATCTGTATTTTTTTCTATTCACTTTAAAATGTTTTAACTTTTCATGAACCAGAAAGTTAGAATGGAAGTTAGAATTAGCATTCTATGGTCCTTAGCTCATGGGTATATTTTGCTTTTAATAAAGTTAATACAATGCCTTTAAATAATGCTGCTTTTGAAGCAGAGAGGGATAGGATATCCTTTTGATTTTAAAATTCATTTTTGTTTCTGCAATGTCCTTGTTTCTACTTTGCTCTTTCCTTCTGGGTTCCAAAGTATATCTCCTCATTCCAAATTGCTTTTTGCAACTTTCTTCTTCAGTGATAACTCATTTCTAAATTATCACATCTCCATCTAACACTTTGCTTTCATTATTTAAACATTATGGTGTTTTTGAGGAAAGTTTGAGAGAGATTAGCATTTAGGTACCTTTAGGAACCCAAAAATCTTACATGTATTTTGAATCCTATAAAATCAAATCACTATGATTATATTTTTGTTTTTATTTTTAGTCAATAATTTAGAATGAAGAAAATATTTTGGTATAAGTTTTACTGTAGTTCTACAGGTGACATATTTGTTTATTTGTCTTGAGGATGTCTTTATTTTTTTATTAAATTTTTATTTTTACTTTATTTTACTTTACAATACTGTATTGGTTTTGCCATACATTGACATGAATACACCACGGGTGTACATGCGTTTCCAAATATGAACCCCCCTCCCACCTCCATCCCCATAACATCTCTCTGGGTCATCCCCGTGCATCAGCCCTAAGCATCCTGTATCCTGCATCGGACATAGACTGGCGATTCGTTTCTTACATGATAGTATACATGTTTCAATGCCATTCTCCCAAATCATCCCACCCTCTCCCTCTCCCACAGAGTCCAAAAGTCCACTCTACACATCTGTGTCTCTTTTGCTGTCTCGCATACAGGCTCATCATTGCCATCTTTCTAAATTCCATATATATGTGTTAGTATACTGTACTGGTGTTTTTCTTTCTAGCTTACTTCACTCTGTATAATCGGCTCCAGTTTCATCCATCTCATTAGAACTGATGCAAATGTATTCTTTTTAACGGCTGGGTAATACTCCATTGTGTATATGTACCACAGCTTTCTTATCCATTCATCTGCTGATGGACATCTAGGTTGTTTCCATGTCCTAGCTATTATAAACAGTGCTGTGATGAACACGGGTACATGTCTCTTTCAATTCTGGTTTCCTCAGTGTGTATGCCCAGCAGTGGGATTGCTGGGTCATAAGGCAGTTCTATTTGCAATTTTTTAAGGAATCTCCACACTGTTCTCCAAAGTGGCTGTTCTAGTTTGCATTCCCACCAACAGTGTAGAAGGGTTCCCTTTTCTCCACACCCTCTCCAGCATTTATTGCTTGCTGACTTTTGGATCACAGACATTCTGACTGGTGTGAAGTGGTACCTCATTGTGGTTTTGATTTGCATTTCTCTGATAATGAGTGATGTTGAGCATCTTTTCATGTGTTTGTTAGCCATCCGTATGTCTTCTTTGGAGAAATGTCTATTTAGTTATTTGGCCCATTTTTTGATTGGGTTGTTTATTTTCCTGGAATTGAGCTGCATAAGTTGCTTGTATGTTTTTGAGATTAGTTGTCAGTTGCTTCATTTGCTATTATTTTTTCCCATTCAGAAGGCTGTCTTTTCACCTTGCTTATAGTTTCCTTTGTTGTGCAGAAGCTTTTAATTTTAATTAGATCCCATTTGTTTATTTTTGCTTTTATTTCCAGAATTCTGGGAGGTGGATCATAGAGGATCCTGCTGTGATTTATGTCAGAGAGTGTTTTGCTTATGTTCTCCTCTAGGAGTTTTACAGTTTCTGGTCTTACATTTAGATCTTTAATCCATTTTGAGTTTATTTTCGTGTGCAGTGTTAGAAAGTGATCTAGTTTCATTCTTTTACAAGTGGTTGACCAGTTTTCCCAGCACCACTTGTTAAAGAGATTGTCTTTACTCCATTGTATATTCTTGCCTCCTTTGTCAAAGATAAGGTGTCCATAGGTGTCTGGATTTATCTCTGGGCTTTCTATTTTGTTCCATTGATCTATATGTCTGTCTTTGTGCCAGTACCATACTGTCTTGATGACTGTGGCTTTGTAGTAGAGCCTGAAGTCAAGCAAGTTGATTCCTCTGGTTCCATTCTTCTTTCTCAAGACTGCTTTGGCTATTCTAGGATTTTTGTGTTTCCGTACAAATCTTGAAATTATTTGTTCTAGTTCTGTTAAAAATACCACTGGTAGCTTGATAGGGATTGCATTGAATTTGTAGATTGCTTTGGGTAGTAGCTTTGAGGAGTAGTCTCACTAAATTTAATTTCTAGGTTGGAATAGATTTTTTCAATACTTTGAAGTATCATTACAGTATCTTCTGAATTCTATTGTTTCTTTTGAAAAATCACTTCCTAATGTCAGTGTTGATACTCTAAAGTAATAGTCCTAACATACAATTAAGATGTTCTTTTTCTCAATATTTAAAATGCTTAATTAACTTTATATAATATATCTAGATATGCGTTCCCTTTTACTTATCATACCTAAGATTTGAAACAACTTAGCAGCAGCAGCAGCAGCAAGATTTATAAGGTATGTTATATCTCTGGGTTGATATCATTCAATAGTTTTAGAAAATTCTCAACCATTACAATTCTCTCCTTTTACATGCAATTACATGTATTTCAGAGCTTTTCACTGCTTCCCATATGTCTCATATGTTCCTGCCATTTTATTCTCTATTTGGATATTTTCTACCGATATTATTTCCAGTTCACATGTCCTCTGCAGTGAGTAGTCTTCTGTTAAGTCCATCTCTTGCATGTTTAATTGGGTCACTGTATTTTACAACCTTTGAGTTTAAAGTTAATAGCTGAATTGATTTCAACTCCTGGTGAAATCTTCCATCTTCTTATCTATTTCTTAAATAGACAAATCGTAGCTACTTAAATATCATGTATGATAACTTTAATACTCAAATTATCTATAATTCTCTTTGTTGCTTTTAGTGAACCATTTGAACATTTGCACTTGTGCCCAGGAATATCTGGTACTTTTGTTTTAATAGCAGACATTATGCACGAAAAAGAAATACTTAATTTAAACTTCTAGCAGATGCTATCTTGATTAAGAGAATATTGATTTTGCTTTATGGAATACTATTAGAATTAAGGTAGATTATTTTTCTCAGGTTTAATGATCCAAAATTGACATATAACTTGTATAATTTAAGTGGACAGTGGGTTGACTTGATACACATATATTGTAATATAAGTACCACTGTAGATAAAACCTCCATCATGTCACATAGTTACCATCTTTAAAAACTTTATGGTAAGAAAATTAAAGATCTGCTCTCTTAGCAACTTTCAAGTATACAATACAGTACTGTTAACTATAATTGCCAATGGTGAGCATCAGTTACCCAGAACTTATTCATCTTCTAACTGGAGGTTTATATCATTTGGCCAGCATCTATCTCCCTTTCTCCCCACCCTCCACTCTTGGTAGTCACAGTTCTACTCTCTGTTTTTGCAAGTTTGGCTTTTTTAGATTCCACTTATAAATAATATCATACAATACTTGTCTTTTTCTTTCTGACTTCCTTCACTTAGCATAATGACATCAAGATCCTTCCATGTTGTCACAAATGGCATGATTTCCTTTCTCATGGTTAATTAATATTCATGAATCCTAGGATTGTATTTTCTATTTCTGTCAAAAATAAGGCAGATAATTTTAACAGTCGTGGAGAAAGCTCACTTGATTTTTTTATTTCAGGGTGTGTGTTTGTGTGTGTGTCTGTGGGTATGTGTAGTAACTAATGTATATTTTTGTTGTTTTTGTTCAGTCAGTAAGTCATGTTCAACTCTTTGCAATCACATGGACTGCAGCATGATAGGCTCTTTTGTTCTCCACTATCCTCAGTTTGCTCAAATTCATGTTCATTGTGTCAGTCATACTATCTAACCATCACATCCTCTGCCACCTCCTTCCCATTTGCCTTCAATCTTTCCCAAAATTAGAGTCTTTTCCAATGATTCAGCTCTTAGCATTGGATGGCCAAAGTACTGGAGCTTCAGCTACAGTATCAGACCTTCCAAAAAATATTTATGGTATATTTCCTTTAGGATTGATGAGTTTGAACTCCATGCAGTCTAAGAGCTTCTCAAGAGTCTTCTCCAACACCACAGTTTGAAAGCATCAATTCTTCCGTGTGCAGCCTTCTTTATGGTCCAGCTCTCATGTCTATAAATACTGGAAAAACCATAGCTTTGACTATTTGCACCTATGTTAGCAAAGTGCTATCTCTTCTTTTTAATATACTACCTTATGTTTGTCATAGCGTTCTTTCCAAGGAGCAAGAATCTTTTAGTTTCATGGAGGCAGTCACCATTCACGGTAATTTTGGAGCCCAAGAAAATAAAATCTGTCAATGCTTCCACTTTTTCCCCTCTGTTTGGCATGAAATGATGGGACTGGATGCAACGATCTTAGTTATTTTCACGTTGAGTTTTAAGTCAGCTTTTTCAGTCTCCTCTTTCACCGTCATTAAGGAGCTCTTTAGTTCCTCTTCACTTTCTGCCATCAGAGTCATATATTCTGCATATCTGAGGTTGTTGATATTTCTCATGACAATCTTGACTCCAACTTATGATTCATCCAGCCTGGTATTTTGCATGATGTGCTCTGCACATAAGTTAAATAATCAGGATAAAAATATACAGATTTTTTATATTCCTTTCCCAATTTTGAACCAGTCAGTTGCTCCATGTCTGGTTCTAACTGTTGCTTCTTGACCCATATACAGGTTTCTCAGGAGACTCTTTAAGAATTTTCCACAGTTTGTTGTGATCTACACAGTCAAAGGCTTTAGTGTAGTCAATGAAGGAGACGTAGATTTTTTTTTCTGGAATTCCCTTGCTTTCTCCATGATCCAATGAATGTTGACAATCTGATCTCTGGCTCCTCTGCCTTTCTAAACCCAGCTTGTATATTTGGAAGTTCCCAGTTCAGGTACTGATGAAACCTAGTTTGAAAGATTTTGAACATTACCTTGGTAGCATGTAAAATGAGCACAATCATATGGTAGTTTGAATATTATTTGGCACTGGCCCTTCTTTGGGATTAGAATGAAAATTGACGTTTTCCAGTCCCATGGCCACTGCTGACTTTTCCAAATTTTCTGACATATTGAGTGAATCACTTTAACAGCATCATCATTTAGGATGTGAAATAGCTCAGCTGGCATTCCATCACCTCCAATAGCTTTGTTTGTAGTGATGCTTTCTAAGCCACACTTCACACTAAAGAATGTCTGGCTCTAGATAAGTGACTACACGATCATATTTTTCTTGAAGAGATCTTTAGTCTTTCTCATTCTGTTGTTTTCCTCTATTTTTTTTTTCATTGTTCACTTAAGAGGGCTTTCTTATCTCTTCTTGCTATTCTCTAACACGCTGCATTCTGTTGGGTATATCTTTCTTTTTCTCCTTTGCCTCTGGCATCTCTTCTTTTCCTAGCTGTTCTTAAGGCTTCCTCAGACAACCATTTTGCCTTCTTGCATTTCTTTCTCTGTGGGATGGTTTCGGTCACTGCCTCCTGCACAGTGTTTCAAGTCTCCATCCATAGTTCTTCATGCACTCTACCAGATCTAATCCTTTCAATCTATTAGTTGCCTCCACACTGTACAATCATAAAGGATTTGATTGGGGTCACATCTGAATGCCCTAGTGGTTTTACCTCCTTTCTTCAATTTAAGCCTGAATTTTGCAACAAGGATCCCATGATCTGAGCCACAGTCAGCTCAAGGTCTTGTTTTCGCTGACTGTATAGGGCTTCTCCATCTTCAGCTGAAAGAACATAATCTGATTTTTGTATTGACCATTTGGTGATGTCCATCTGTAGAGCTGTCCCTTGTATTGTTGAAAAAGGGTATTTGCTATGACCAGTGTGTTCTCTTGACAAAACTCTGTTAAGACTTTGCCCTGCTTCATTTTGTGGCCAAACTTGCCTGATACTCCAGGTATCTCTTGCCATCTTTCCTTTGCATTCTAATCCCCTATGATGAAAAAGACATCTTTTGTCTTTTGTTTTAGACTCTTTTGTTTACTATGAGGGCTACTTCATTTCTTCTAAGGGATTCTTAGCCACAGTAATAGATATAATGGTCCCCTGAATTAAATTTGCCCATTCCTCTTCATTTTAGCTCACTGATTCTTAAGACGTTAACGTTTAGTCTTTCCATCTCCTGCTTGACCACATCCAATTTACCCTGATTCACAGACCTAACATTCCAAGTTCCTATGCAACATTGTTCTTTATAGAATCAGACTTTACTTTCACTTGATTCACAGAGCCTACTAGAAAGCAGCAGATGTTTTCAAGAGTGACTGATGCTCTGTCAGGGAGGACATAATTTTGCTACAGAGAATAAGGGGTCTATGTTAGAGTTCCCCAGAGCAACAGAGCCAACAGTAGAGACAGAAGTAAAAATAGGGATAGAGATATATAGAAAGAAATTCATTATGTGGGATTGAGACTTGAAATTAATCATCACAGAGTCTTTCTGCTAATTTCTTTTTGAGGCCTGAAAAAAGATTCTACTTAACATTCCTGTCCTTTTTATCACCTCTTACATATATGGCCCAAGGGGCAGAACAGATTTCACAGCAGCCTGATCATTTCTCTAAATTAAGCCCTACCAAAATAGATTCAAATCCAAAATCTGTCTTGTATTAATGGTATGTGTGTGCTAAGTTGGTATGTGCATGCTAAGTTGCTTCAGTAACGTCTGACTCTGAGGGACCCTATGGACTGTCACCCTCCAGACTCCTCTGTCCATGGGATTCTCCAGGCAAGAATACTGGAGTGGACAGCCATTCCTTTCTCCAGGGGATAGTCCTGACCCAGGGATCAAATCCATGTCTCTTATGTCTCCTGCTCTGGCAGGTGAGTTCTTTACCACTAGAGCCACCTGTGAGATACTTTGAAAATTATCATGAGCCATCAAGGGTCTGTTCCTGAAATATAAATATGGTGTGGAACAAACCCTACTTTCTAAAATTGGAAAGAAAATTATATGAGTAGTTACCTGAAGTGATATTTTACTGCTAACATGATATATAACAACAATTTAAATGGTGGAAGAAACTTCGATTCTTTTTACTTGGTATCTAATTGCTAAATCCAATCAATATATTTCAGTTGGGACTCAAGGCATCTTTGTTTTCTGTTTTTGTTTTTGTTTTTTAATCTTCTTCATTAACGTTATTTATAGGATAGTGGCTAGTTTTGGGTTTTTTTTCTCAGGGTGGGGGGTAATAATTTTGGGCAACTCTTCTTTTTCACACATACAGAAAGAAGATATTGCTGAGGTTTCTGTCGGTCACCTTTTTCAAGTCTCACCTATATTCTTTCACGCTGGGTGATCTAATTTATTTATGCCTAATACTTCCCTTCTCAGCTACATGCTGATGACTCACAAATGTTTATCTCCACCCACGTGCCTTTTCCCAGCAGAACATTCACATATGTATTCCAATATCTTCACAACATCTTCCTCTCACATTTCCTCTCATATTTTACCTCTACCCACAATTATACATTTAATAATTTCCATTATATTTTCCTTTCAAATCTGATTGTAAGAAAACATTTTTACTAAATCAAGTAATTTCTATTATCTATGGTGTAAAAAAGTGAATGTCTTTTTGAGGACTCTCTCTCTCTCTCAGAGCCTGAGAAAGTGTGGAGAAAATGAATTTGTCATAGACACTCACTGAGTCCTGTAGTCTCCAGGCCACACTGTGCCCTGAGGGCATGCTTACTGTCTGAAATCCCAGGTTCCTACAAAGGTGGCTACCCTGGCTATGCTTGTGCCATATTGTATACAAAGATTTTTGAAAAATGTAATAATATGCTGTCTAGTCAGGCTTCACGGGGCACACATCTGCCTCCATTCCTCTACCAGATCCTGGCTGCCATGTGTAATCTTTGCCAAGGAATGTGTTTAAAGGCTCAAGCATCCACAGAATTCAAAATCACAGTCTCTTTCCCATTTTGACTCTTTGCCAAGGAATGTGTTTAAAGGCTCAAACATTCACAGAATTCAAAATCACAGTCTCTTTCCCATTTTGACTCCCTGTACCTTGTCAGCAGTTTCTGCTTAGTTCTGCCAATTATTTTCTTTAACATCTTCCAACTCTGAAATTCTGCATAATCTCCTTCTATAACATTCTGGAGTGAAAGGATGAGAATAAGAAATAATATGTCATCTTTTTATTTTCTTTGTAATTCATCTTATTCTCTCTTCTCTAATAAGCAGGATGAATGCCACTTTCTTTTAAAAAGTTTTCTCGATTAAGACAATATTAAGTTTGGCCATTGTCTCAGAATTCCAAGATAATCTCTAGGATTCCTGCCATCTGCTGTATACACTACAATTCTCTCTGCTTGAGTGTGGATAGAAAATCTTCATCCATCCATCATATCATTCCATCCATAGTAGTAGACTATAGGAGATTCTTCTGCTAAGTTTGATTATACAAGTTTCCATGTTTCAAGAAGAGTACATGGCTAGGACATGAGGTAAACTTTAAGGACTGAAAACAACTTCTAACCTATAGCCACCAAGAAAATAGTGGAACCTCAGTTCTATAACCGAAAGGAACTGAATTTTGTCAACATCCACCTGAACCTAGACGTGGACCCACCTCATTCTAAGATGACACGGTAGTCTCTGCCAAAACTGTGAATGTAAGGAGAGACTCTGAGCAAAAAAGTCCTAGCTAACTTGTGACTGGACTACTGAATCATGATACTGTCATACAATAAATGCACATTCCAAGCTATGTTTGTGGCAACCTGTTACACCACAATAGGTAATGAATGCACTGGTCTTCCCTCCTGTCAGTAATCTTATGAGCACTGCTAATACGTACTTAACTTCCACATTTCTTAGTTAGAAGTGACACAGATTTTAGTGATATTGTCTAGTTTCTCCCTTTTCCTAATGAGTACTAGCTTCAAACTGTATATGCTATCTTTTACTGGTCTCATCAGATCTCAGAGTTTTTGCTTAACAATGCTTTCCTCTGCTCCACTGACTAGATACAACACTGTCTACTTCTAACAAATTGCCACCATTTATCAGCAATTAATGGCAGACTAAAATAGAAGAGAAAGAAATCTCCAAGGATTAGAGAGAAAAACTTCACTTTCTGACCTTCCAATCTGTGTGTCAAAGGCAAGATTTAGATTTGTGTTTTCCTGGAGTGTTATTAAATAGAGTACTTAATTTGAATAAACAAATTTGTATTTGCATAGTAATTTGATAGTTCATCTTCATAATACAATTGTGAGAAGATATGAACAAGTTATCATCTTCATTTTGTCATTCATTTGACTTCGCCAAGGTTATTTAAAGGATATGGGCAACACTGACCCTGGAGTCAAACTTTCTTTATATACCATGCCTATGCATGCTGCTCATCTGCCTTCCCTACTTCCTAAGAAAATGTAATCACCCATATTCTGTTTTTTGTTTAATCTCAACCTTCATAGCATTCTTAAAACTCCTATTGAGTCTCTATCTTCCTTTAAAATGCTTGTTCTTTTTCCAAATATTTTATGGACATCTTCAAGAATATAACTGAGTTGAAAGAATTTCACCATATGCATCCACATACCCACCCACAAGATTCCACTCTTAACATTTTACTATACTTCATGTATTATGTATCTATCCATCCTTCATCTGTCTACCCACCATTTAATCTTATTTTTGATCCCTGCAAATTAAACTTCAGATGTTAAGTACAGTTCCATAAATAACATGCATATCATCAAAATTTATCACTTAAAATATATTTTATTTTGATATAAGCTTTACATACAATTGAATCCACAGATCTTAAATGTACATTGCCTCAGTTTTGACAAAGGCATGCATTTATTTAAGGTGCCCAAAACATACTGGCAACCTTTTTAGGTTTGTGTAAAGATTAAGGTTTTATTGGATAACTCCTCCATCCACATACTCCAAGCTTAAGGTGCCTGTTAAAAACAAAACTTGCTTAAACTGTCAGTTTTCCTCATTAAATCTTAACCTGTAGAATATACTTCCCCAGTCATGCTTACCCTTAGGCTATATACTTTTGAGAACTGCCTTTCCTGACATATCACATGCTTGTTTCCTTATTATTTTTACTCTATATCTACCCTGCATCATGTAAAAATTTTGTTTATGGCCAGAAGGCAAAGGGAATCTTGCTTTCACAATGACCCTCCTGCTAGTGGTGAATCAAGACTCTCTCTCTGTGGTTCCACTCTGGACTAGGGAGAAGAAGGCTTTACTCCAAGGCATTTGACAAATGAACATAAAACTCTCTGCTTTATGGCACAAAATTGTACCAAATTATTACACATTTGGTGGATGTGCCATGGCTAATTTACTAAATACATGATTGATAGATAGAGTCTTATTTTGATACATATTTTTCTATATTCCTATGTTACCTTTCCGATTTACTTTTTTACAGACTCTTGCAAGCAAGAAATAATACAGAAAAACCACAGCATCACTTTCAAAGTAATAGGGGTTCACTGCAAATTGAACTTTACCCTGACACATATTCTTTATCAGAAATTAAAATAATCCTCAAATAAGTATTTGAAGGTGAAATTGCAAATAGTTAAAATGCATAAATATATGTAAGTAAATCCTAGGTTTTTTTTTTTTTTTAAGTACCTGGATTAGTCAATATCCAGTTTAAGAAGATATTAGTCACTTTAACCAATTAGGGATTTGTTACAATAAGCTTGGTGCTTACAAAAATTATGAAAAGTTTGAAGGGCTAGATCTTTGGCTAAGCTACAAAGAATATTTCTCGCTATATACAGAACTGGCTCTAGCCCACATTTTGTGGCTTGACTGAGGTCAAGAAGTCACCCTTGTCCCTAATGCTGTCAAAGTGATTGCATCTTGATATGTAGGAATATGCACAAGGGATAACCTAACTCTAATGCAAGGACTGAAAGGCTCTAATAAGTTGTCACTGTAAATACTTCTGCCATTGATGCCATCATATTCATATACCAAATAAACACAGAAAATTCACACATGTTTTTCCAAACTCTCATAGGAAAAAACCAGGGTGTGTAACAGTCAACTCCTGTTGGCAGGCCATTAGTTAAAGAGGATTCCATTTAGATCTTCAAATGGAAGTGCAAACTATTAAAGGATTCTTAGAACACAGATATCTCCAACTAGGAAAAAAAAGCGAGGATGGGGTGAATGTTCCAATCTATGTTAACTATGGATGCCATATATAACCTACTTAAGACCAACAGTTTATTGTATAGGTAAGATTGTACACAGAAATATTCTATTTTTAGCTAAGAGAAAAATACTCTTTACAAATAAGTTTTCTTTCTGAACAGGTCATGTTCACATAATTTAAATGAATCTGAAATTAAATTGGAAAAGTGGATGCAAGGCAGTTGATGTAGAATTAAAATGACTGCTCCTTTTGAAGTGAAAAAACATATAAATTAAAATATGCTCCCAATGAATTGGTGGAACAAGAACTTAACTAGTACACAGAGGTGGAACCCAGTTTCCACTAATTAAAAAAAAAAAAAGAAAGAAAGAAAGAAATGGCATAAAATGACCGTGCATTTCTCTAGGAGTTTCTGTTACATTATTGGAAACCAGGTCATATGGGATGTGCTAAGTGTATCCTTCCTCTATTAAGCTAGGTGATACCATTTGGCAGAAAATAAGAACAAAGGGGTTAGCTTAATTTTGAGTTCATTTTTATTGTACTCTCAAACATCTGTGATAAATGAAAGTGAATTGCCTAAGTGGTTAAAGAGTAGAAACAGATGAGAACAGTTGATCTCCAGCTCTTGTAAGAGGGTGGTTTAGCTTATTTCTTCCTTAGGACAATATGTCTTACTTGATTGTCAGTGGCTGTTTGAACCAAAAAGACTGAAACAAACTCATTTTTCAACAAGTATACTCTCCTTCAAAATAACTACTAGTCAGAGATTATATGTTAACCACAGTGGCAAAATACTTTATGTTTTCAAGAGAGGGTTCTTGTAATTTAGTACTTTCTGTTTCATGTGCATTTTTATTTAATGCTAGCAGAGGCTAGAAAAGGCGACAAAATTGGCTAATTTGCCAATGTAAAGATATACTGAAAAATACCCAAGAATATTTCGCACTAGTAAAAAAAAAAGTTTTGAAAGTGATAAATGTTACATTTCTCATAAAGATGGTTCCCTATTAATTATGACTGGAAATGTACACAATACCCATAGGGCCCCTAAGATCATTACTACAATCCCTTTATTAAAACAGATAAATAGGACCTCCATTTAACTCAAAAAAAAAATTTGAACAATATGAGCAGGTCATTATTTATAGCAGAGTGTATTTTGATGAAACTTACTATGATGAGAATTATGGCACAGTCACTATCATACCACCTAATTTTTCACCTTTGTCCAATAACAAATAACTTCAAAGACATGCAGCAAATGACTGTATGGATCACAATAAACTGTGGAAAATTCTGAAAGAGATGGGAATACCAGACCACCTAACCTGCCTCTTGAGAAACCTATATGCAGGTCAGGAAGCAACAGTTAAAACTGGACAAGGAACAACAGACTGGTTCCAAATAGAAAAAGGAATACGTCAAGGCTGTATATTGTCACCCTGCTTATTTAACTTTTATGCAGAGTACATCATGAGAAACTCTGGGCTGAAAGCAGCACAAGCTGGAATCAAGATTGCCGGGAGAAATATCAATAACCTTAGATATGCAGATGACACTACCCTTATGGCAGAAAGTGAAGAGGAACTAAAAAGCCTCTTAGCTCAGGCGGCTGTGACCGGCACACATAGCACGGCCAAGAGGAGCTATCCCACATCCAAGGTGAGGGGCAGAAGCCGGGAGGACCCCATGCCCGAGGGGCAGTGGCCAAGAGGAGTTACCCCACATCCGAGGTCAGGGGGAGCGGCCAAGGGAGTCAGGCTATGACAGCACAGGAATGGGCGAGAGGAGCTACCCCACATCCGAGGTCAGGGGCAGCAGCTGAGAGGAGCTACCCTACATCTGAGGTCAGGGGGAGTGGCCGAGAGTGCCAGGCGGAGACAGCACAGGAGCAGCCAAAAGGAGCTACCCCATGCCTGAGGCCAGGGGCGGCGGCCAGGAGGAGTGACCCCACATCTGAGGAGTGGTGGCTGCACAGGCACAGGAGGGCCTAGAGGAGTTATTCCACATTCAAGATCAGGAGGGGCAGCAGTGACGAGATACCCCTCGTCCAAGGTAAGGAGCAGCAGCTGTGCTTTGCTGGAGCAGCTGTGAAGAGATACCCCATGCCCAAGGTAAGAGAAACCCAAGTAAGATGGTAGGTGTTGCAAGAGGGCATCAGAGGGCAGACACACTGAAACCATAATCACAGAAAACTAGTCAATCTAATCACACTAGGACCACAGCCTTGTCTAACTCAATGAAACCAAGCCATGCCCACAGGGCAACCAAAGACGGGCCGGGTCATGGTGGAGAGGTCTGACAGAATGCGGTCCCCTGGAGAAGGGAATGGCAAACCATTTCAGCATCCTTGCCTTGAGAACCCCATAAACAGTATGAAAAGGCAAATTGATAGGATACTGAAAGAGGAACTCCCCAGGTTGGTAGGTACCCAGTATGCTACTGGAGATCAGTGGAGAAATAACTTCAGAAAGAATGAAGGGATGGAACCAAAGCAAAAACAATGCCCAGCTGTGGATGTGACTCGTAATAGAAGCAAAGTCCGATGCTGCAAAGAGCAATATTGCATAGGCATCTGGAATGTCAGGTCCATGAATCAAGGCAAATTGGAAGTGATCAAACTAGAGATGGCAAGAGTGAACATCGACATTCTAGGAATCAGTGAACTAAAATAGACCAGAATGGGTGAATTTAACTCAGATGACAATTATATCTACTACTGCGGGCAGGAATCCCTTGCAAGAAATGGAGTAGCCATCGTGGTCAACAAAAGAGTCTGAAATGCAGTACTTGGATGCAATCTCAAAAACCACAGAACGATGAGTAATTGAATAGCAATCCATTCAGTTTCACAGTAATCCAAGTCTATGCCCCAACCAGTAATGTTGAAGAAGCTGAAGTTGAACGGTTTTATGAAGACCTACAAGACCTTTTAGTACTAACACCCAAAAAAAGATGTCCTTTTCATTATAGGGGACTGGAATGCAAAAATAGGAAGTCAAGAAACACCTGGAGTAATAAATTTGGCCTTCGAATGTGGAATGAACCAGGGCAAAGACTAATAGAGTTTTGTCAAGAAAATGCACTGGTCATAGCAAACACCCTCTTCCAACAACACAAGAGAAGACTCTACACATGGACATCACCAGATGGTCTACACCGAAATCAGATTGATTGTATTCTTTGCAGCCAAAGATGGAGAAGCTCTATACAGTCAACAAAAACAAGACCAGGTGATGACTGTGGCTCAGATCGTGAATTCCTTATTACCAAATTCAGACTTAAATTGAAGAAAGTAGGAAAAACTGCTAGACCATTCACGTATGGCCTAAAACAAATCCCTTATGATTATACAATGGAAGTGACAAATAGATTTAAGGGAATAGGTCAGATAGATAGAGTGCCTGATGAACTATGGACTGAGGTCTTGACACTGTACAGGAGACAGGGATGAAGACCATCCCCATGGATAAAAAATGCAAAAGGCAAAATGGCTGTCTGGGGAGGCCTTACAAATAGCTGTGAAAAGAAGAGAAGTAAAAAGCAAAGGAGAAAAGGAAAAATATAAGCATCTGAATGCAGAGTTCCAAAGAACAGCAAGAAGAGATAAGAAAGCCTTCTTCAGCAATCAATGCAAAGAAATAGAGGAAAACAACAAAATGGGAAAGACTAGAGATTTCTTCAAGAATATTAGAGATACCAAGGGAACATTTCATGCAAAGATGGGCTCGATAAAGGACAGAAATGGTATGGACCTGATAGAAGCAGAAGATATTAAGAAGAGGTGGCAAGAATACACAGAACTGTACAAAAAAGATCTTCAAGACCAAGATAATCATGATGGTGTGATCACTCACCTAGAGCCAGACATCCTGGAATGGGAAGTCAAGTGGGCCTTAGAAAGCATCACTATGAACAAAGCTAGTGAAGGTGATAAAATTCCAGTGGAGCTATTTCAAATCCTGAAAGATGATGCTGTGAAAGTGCTGCACTCAATATGCCAGCAAGTTTGGAAAACTCAGCAGTAGCCACAGGACTAGAAAAGGTCAGTTTTCATTCTAAACCCAAAGGAAGGCAATGCCAAAGAATGCTCAAACTGCTGCACAATTGCACTCATCTCACATGCTAGTAAAGTAATGCTCAAAATTCTCCAAGACAGGCTTCATGAACCATGAACTTCCAGATGTTCAAGCTGGTTTTAGAAAAGGCAGAGGAAGCAGAGATCAAATTGCCAGCATCTGCTGGATCATGGAAAAAGCAAGAGAGTTCCAGAAAAAACATCTATTTCTGCTTTACTGACTATGCCAAAGCCTTTGACTGTGTGGATCACAATAAACCATGGAAATTCTGAAAGAGATGAGAATACCAGACCACATGACCTGCCTCTTGAGGAACCTACATGCAGGTCAGGAAGCAACAGTTAGAATTGGACATGGAACAACAGACTGGTTCCAAATAGGAAAAGGACTACATCAAGTCTGTATACTGTCACCCTGCTTATTTAACTTCTATGCAGAGTACATCATGAGAAACTCTGGGCTGAAAGAAGCACAAGCTGGAATCAAGATTGCCGGGAGAAATATTGAACAACCTTAGATACGCAGAGGACACCACCCTTATGGCAGAAAGTGAAGAGGAACTAAAAAGACTCTTGATGAAAGTGAAAGTGGAGAGCAAAAAAGTTGGCTTAAAGCTCAACATTCAGAAAACTAAGATCATGGCATCTGGTCCCATCACTTCATGGGAAATAGATGGGCAAACAGTGGAAACAGTGTCAGACATTATTTTGGGGGGCTCCAAAATCACTGCAGATGGTGATTGCTGCCATGAAATTAAAAGACACTTACTCCTTGGAAGAAAAGTTATGACCAACCTAGATAGCATATTCAAAAGCAGAGACATTACTTTGCCAACCAAGGTATATCTAGTTAAGGCTGTGGTTTTTCCAGTGTTCATGTATGGATGTGAAAGTTGGACTCTGAAGAAAGCTGAGCACCTAAGATTTAATGCTTTTGAACTGTGGTGTTGGAGAAGACTCTTGAGAGTCCCTTGGACTGCAAGGAGATCCAACCAGTCCATTCTAAAGGAGATCAGTCCTGGGATTTCTTTGGAAGAAATGAGCTAAAGCTGAAACTCCAATACTTTGGCCACCTCATGCGAAGAGTTGACTCACTGGAAAAGACTCTAATGCTGGAAAAGATTGGAGGCAGGAGGTAAGGGGACGACAGAGGATGAGATGGCTGGATGGCATCAACAACTCGATAGACATGAGTTTGGGTGAACTCCGGGGGTTGGTGATGGACAGGGAGGCCTGGCGTGCTGTGATTCATGGGGTCGTAAAGAGTCAGACACTACTGAGCGACCGAACTGAAACTGAACTAAACTGATGTTAGGCAGCATCACTATTTAATTATTTAGAAAGCTCAATTGAAGATTTTTAAAGACAGCACCAGCAAGGTAGTTATTCCACGTCTTTATATACCATCTGGAGAAGGAAATGGCAACCCACTCCAGTATTCTTGCCTAGAGAATCCTGTGGACAGAGGAGCCTTGTGGGCTGCTGTCTATGAGGTCACACAGAGTCAGACACGACTGAAGTGACTTACCCTGCATGCATGCATTGGAAAAGGAAATGGCAACCCACTCAATATTCTTGCCTGGAGAATCCCAGGGACGGAGGAGACTTTTGGGCTACCATCTATGTGGTCACACAGAGTCAGACACGACTGAAGTGGTGCAGCAACAGCAGCAGCAGCAGCAGCAGCAGCAGCAGCATATACCATCAGAAAGTAGAGAAGAACCAAAAGCCTACAGGTAAAAGGTACTAGTAAACTAAAAAATAAGGTATCCTCATAAACTCTTCAACATGAGTTAATGGTGACAAGTAATACCCACATGACACCAATATCTGTTCAGGAGAAAACAGACCTGAGACAATTGGTTTCAGTAAAAGAGGAAATTAATTCCTCTCTTTTAAAGCACTCGTATATGAAAGTCAAAGTTGCTCAGTTGTGTCTGACTAATAGACATCCCATGGACTGTAGCCTGCCAGGCTCCTATGTCTGTGGAATTCTCCAGGCAAGAATACTGGAGTGTGTTGCCATTTTCTTGTTCAGGGAATCTTCCAAACCCAGGGATCAAACCTATGTCTCTTGCATTGCAGGCAGACTCTTCACCATCTGAGCTACAATGACCAAGTATAAATTATGCCTAAAGCAAAGAATTCTTAATTATACTTTAAAATGTTCAACTTGGAGAATGATAGGGAGCATTTTTTTTGTAAAGTAATAAATAAATGATAAAAATTCTAGCATATGTTCTGCCTTCTCTGTATGAATTATACCTCGTGGAACCACATAGCTGATGTGTATGTGAAAGTCACTCAGTCATGTCCAACTCTTTGCAACCCCTTAGGGGATTCTCTA
Organism: Ovis canadensis; assembly: GCF_042477335.2. Lineage (NCBI taxonomy): Eukaryota > Metazoa > Chordata > Mammalia > Artiodactyla > Bovidae > Ovis > Ovis canadensis. The sequence continues at coordinate 79,322,933 of NC_091254.1, forward strand.
GGCAAGAATACTGGAGTGGGTTGTCATGCCCTTCTCCAGGGGATCTTCCAAACCCAGGGATGGAACTCAGGCATCCTGCAGACTCTTGTATCATGTGTGCCACCAGGGAGGCATATACATAGTTGATGCGAGATACTTCAATTTTGATAAGTTGTCCAGCTGATGAAGGAATAAGGTATGATAGAATCATACTATTACCATTTTGCCACCACAAATGAAGAAATGAATCTATGCAATAATTATTAATATTTAAGAGCAATGCAGACAGATAGATGTCGGGGAGTGTGTAATTTTTCCTCGGTTCTGTCTCGTCACAACAAAAATTTCAAGCAATGGATCTTAAAGCCCTCAGACAGACCATGTCTCAGCTCTTGGATCGACCATGTCACAGCCCTCGGAGAGACTGTTCACAGCTCTCTGCTCTCAAAAAGACCGTGTTACAGCTCTCGGACAGATAAGTGTTACAGTTCAGTTGTATTTAGAAAATAAAAGGAAAATACATCCTAGTCTTGAGGGCATGCTGACCCAAAAGACATGAAGAGGAGAGAGAGAGCCCCGGCCCTTTGGCTCTTCTTTATATGTTTTCCTCCTGCCCCGGGCCTGCCCTGTGTAAACTGGGCTAGCCAGGAGTGCTGTTTGTTCTACCTGAGGTCCTCACTCCAGTCCTTGGACCTTTCTTTGTTCTCTTTTTGCAGGCTTTCCCCTTCCTTGTCTTTTAGCCACCACCATTCTGATCTCCTTTTTCCTATTCTACCTACCTAGCATAAACAACAGAATATTATTATTTGCCTCCTGAAATATATAACACCTGTTAAGTATCCATGACCCAAATCTTCCACACAATAATCACACTTTAATTTGCTCAAGATTCTAAACTATTTACAAAATATAAAAGTAACTGCTGTTGTTGCTGCTAAGTCACTTCAGTCGTGTCTGACTCTGTGCAACCCCATAGACGGCAGCCCACCCCACCAGGCTCCCTGTCCCTGGGATTCTCCAGGCAAGAACACTGGAGTGGGTTGCCATTTCCTTCTCCAAGGGAATGCTATATCACACTATATGAAGTGAAGTGAAGTCACTCAGTCATGTCTGACTCTTTGCAACCCCATGGACTCTAGCCTACCAGGCTCATTCATGCATGGGATTTTCCAGACAAGAGTATTGGAGTAGGTTGCCATTTCCTTCTCCAATCACACTATATAGATACTATCAAAAATATCAAGATGATGAGAAGTTCTATAGGATAAATGACCCAGAAAACTTGGTGAAAATCCTGTCTACAGATCTAAGAACTATGGGTATCCAGAGTAGGATAAATAGAAAAGAAATCTAAATACACTCATCATGACCACATTGTCAAACTCAGTGGCAAAATTTCAAAGGTAACTGTAGCAGTTAAAACCCTGTTGCACACAAAGGAAAACAATTACAGGAATGATGGCTGACTTCTCATAACCTTGGATGCCAGAAGGCAAATAAGAATACTTTTCAAAAGTTCATGAAGAGGGTAAAAATGTTAACTCAGAATGCTATAACCAGTGAAACAATATTACAAAAATAAGGGTGAAATAGAGATCTTTTAAGAGAAGATAAGTAAATGCATTAATAATGCATCTGTGCTCCCTAGAAATGTTAAATAAAGTACTTCAAATTTAAGGGGAAATTTACCAGATAAAAATTCACATCTAAGAGAAAAGGGAAGAATGTCACGAATGATAAAAATATGGGCAAATATAGACTATTTTTTTCTGAAAGTGAAAGTTGCTCAGTCGTGTCCAACTCTTTGCTACTCCATGGACTATACAGTTCATGGAATTCTCCAGGCCAAAAGACTAGATTGGGTAGCCTTTCACTTCTCCAAGGGATCTTCCCAGCCCAGGGATCAAACCCAGGTCTCCTGCATTGCAGGCAGATTCTTTACCAGCTGAGCCATCAAGAAAGCCCTTGAATACTGGAGTGGGTAACCTATCCCTTTGCCAGAGGATCTTCCCGACCCAGGATTCAGACAGGTATCTCCTGCATTGCAAGCAGATTCTTTACCAATTGAGCTATCAGGGAACTGATGTCAATAGTCTGGTTTATTATCCTAATTACATTTTATTTTTTTATTATTTAGGAGACAATGTGAGGTATTTTTTTCTCTTTCCTTCAGTTCATTAAAAGCAACTAAACTGTTTAAAGAAAAAGTGGCAGCATAGGGTACATTGTATGTTTAGAAATTAAATAAATGACAATAAGATTCAGTTCAGTTCAGTCGCTCAGTCGTGTCCAACTCTTTGCGACCCCATGAATCGCAGCACGCCAGGCCTCCCTGTCCATCACCAGCTCCTAGAGTTCACTCAGACTCATGCCAATTGAGTCAGTGATGCCATCCAGCCATCTCAGCCTCAATCATCCCCTTCTCCTCCTGCTCCCAATCCCTCCTAGCATCAGAGTCTTTTCCAATGAGTCAACTCTTCGCATGAAGTGGCCAAAGTACTGGAGTTTCAGCTTTGGTATCATTCTTTCCAAAGAAATCCAAGGGCTGGTCTCCTTCAGAATGGACTGGTTGGATCTCCTTGCAGTCCAAGGGACTCTCAAGAGTCTTCTCCAACACCACAGCTCAAAAGCTTCAATTCTTTGGTGCTCAGCTTTCTTCACAATCCAACTCTCACATCCATACATGACCACTGGAAACACCACAGCCTTGACTAGACGGACCTTCGCTGGCAAAGTAATGTCTCTGCTTTTGAATATGCTATCTAGGTTGGTCATAACTTTCTTTCCAAGGACTAAGCATCTTTTAATTTCATGACTGCACTCACCATCTTCAGTGATTTTGGAGCCCCCCAAAATAAAGTCTGACACTGTTTCCACTGTTTCCCATCTATTTCCCATGATGTGATGGGACCAGATGCCATAATCTTCATTTTCTGAATGTTGAGCTTTAAGCCAACTTTTTCACTCTCCACTTTCACTTTCATGAAGAGGCTTTTTAGTTCCTCTTCACTTTCTGCCTTAAGGGCGGTGTCATCTGCATATCTGAGGTTATTGATATTTCTCCTGGCAATCTTGATTCCAGCTTGTGCTTATTCCAGCCCAGTCATGGTGTACTCTGCATAGAAGATAAATAAGCAGGGTGACAATATACAGCCTTGACGTATTCCTTTTCCTATTTGGAACCAGTCTGTTGTTCCATGTCCAGTTCTAACTGTTGCTTCCTGACCTGCATATAGCTTTCTCAAGAGGCAGGTCAAAGTGAAAGTGAAAGTGAAGTCGCTCAGTCATGTCCGACTCCTTGTGACCCGATGGACTGTAGCCTAACAGGCTCCTCCATCCATGGGATTCTCCGGGCAAGAAAACTGCAGTGGGTTGCCATTTACTTCTCCAGAAGATCTTCCCGACCCAGGGATTGAACCCAGGTCTCCTGCATTGTAGGCAGACGCTTTACGGTCTGAGCCATCTGGGAGGCAGGTCAGGTGGTCTGGTATTCCCATCTCTTTCAGAATTTTCCACAATATGATTAACACTTGCTGGGGAGCCAGCACGAGGAATCCCACCCATGGCAGAGGTCATGACGAAGAGACCCGACAGGCAAAGGAGAGTCGGATCTCGAGGAAACTTCCCTGGACCTACTCGAGCATCTACCCCAAAACCAGAATCTGTCTGCCTTACTATATTATGCCTTTCACCAATTCCTCTGACATTAACAGGGGGCTGTTCCCCCACCACCTTTTTCTGGAAAAAGTTAATTTAGAACTTTTAGATAATAAGTCTCCTGGGCATAATAAGAGTGTTTCAATCCAAAAACCCCTCTGATGGCTTTTTAGCCTGCCTGACAGGTTTATCCGGACTCTTACAGCTATGCATGTGATTGTTCACAGCCTCCAGGCCGTGAGAGGCACAGGAAGCTTAAAACATCCTAGGAATGTAGGGCTTTCCAAGGAGTCAAAATCATCAGAATAGGACTGATTGGGGTTTCATCGTTGAGCCAATATTTGCTGCCAAGTTTTCATATCTTTTATTTGTTGATATTGTTGGTATGTAGAAAAAACAGGTAGTAGCCCTGGCATTAGCAACATTAGATCTTTGAGTTAAGTACTTTCTTTGTTAGAACCCACTGTACCTTTGTTCTACAGGAATGTAACTTTATTTAGTACTTTGAGAGTGATGCAGATTAAAGAAAAAATACTTCAAGGGAAAATGAGTTTTCTGGTTGATAGACATTTATCTAGGAAAAGAGCCATAAAAATGTTAACAGGCCTCTTGGCCAGAAGATAATGTAAATCACCTGAAACCTTTTGTATACGGGAAGGTATGAAAAAAGAAAGCCTGGTCTCAATAAGGGTCAGGACTGCTGCCACTGCATTACTCTGCATATTCCATTATTTCTCTATGTACAACTTAGGGTATATAAGCTGCCTTTGAAAATAAAGTTGTGGGTCTTGCACCGATGCTTGGCTCCCCCATGTCTTTCTTTTCTTATTCTCCCTTTTCTGGCTCAATTCCCATCTGGAGCATAGAGGCTCGCCGTATCTACTTATTTGCTTGGGCTTCTAAGACCAATGTGAGAGGGAGCCCAAAGTGGGGCACCCTCCGCTATTCAAGCGGGCACCTGCAGCCTACGTAGCCAGTGCAAGCCCCTTGTCTCGGGGCTTTATTGGCTTCCTATGTAAATAAAGGAATACAGCTTCTTTTCTCCTCTATTTTTTCACTACATTAGTCTTCTCTAATCTCTCTTTAAATCTCTAATTCAGTTCAGTCAGTTCAGTTGCTCAGTCATGTCCGACTCTTTGTGAACCCATGATTCACAGCATGCCAGGCCTCCCTGTCCATCACCATCCCCCAGAGTTCACTCAGACTCATGTCCATTGAGTATGTGATGCAATCCAGCCATTTCATCCTAAATCGTCCCCTTCTCCTCCTGCCCCCAATACCTCCCAGCATCAGAGTCTTTTCCAATGAGTCAACTCTTCACATGAGGTGGCCAAAGTACTGGAGTTTCAGCTTTAGCATCATTCCTTCCAAAGAAATCCCAGGGTTGATCTCCTTCAGAATGGACTGGTTGGATCTCCTTGCAGTCCAAGAGACTCTCAAGAGTCTCAACACCACACTTCAAAAGCATCAATTCTTTGGTGCTCAGCCTTCTTCACAGTCCAACTCTCACATCCATACATGACTATTGGAAAAACCATAGCCTTAACTAGTCAGACCTTAGTCAGCAAAGTAATGTCTCTGCTTTTGAATATACTCTCTAGGTTGGTCATAACTTTTCTTCCAAAGAGTAAGCATCTTTTATCTTCATGGCTGCGATCACCACTTGCACTGACTTTGGAGCCCCCAGAAATAAAGTCTGACGCTGTTTCCACTGTTTTCCCATCTATTTCCCATGAAGTGATGGGACCGGATGCCATGATCTTCATTTTCTGAATGTTGAGCTTTAAGCCAACTTTTTTGCTCTCCTCTTTCATCAAGAGGCTTTTTAGTTCCTCTTCACTTTCTGCCATAAGGGTGGTGTCATCTGCATATTTGAGGTGATTGATATTTCTCCCGGCAATCTTGATTCCAGCTTGTGTTTCTTCCAGTCCAGCATTTCTCATGATGTACTCTGCATAGAAGTTAAATAAGCAGGGTGACAATATACAGCCCTGACGTACTCCTTTTCCTATTTGGAACCAGTCTCTTGTTCCATGTCCAATTCTAACTATTGCCTCTTGACCTGCGTACAGATTTCTCAAGAGGCAGGTCAGGTGGTCTGGTATTCCCATCTCTTTCAGAATTTTCCACAGTTTATTGTGATCCACACAGTCAAAGGCTTTGGCATAGTCAATAAAGCAGAAATAGATATTTTTCTGGAACTCTCTTGCTTTTTCCATGATCCAGCAGATGTTGGCAATTTGATCTCTGGTTCCTCTGCCTTTTCTAAAACCACCTTGAACATTAGGGAGTTCATGGTTCACGTAATGCTGAAGCCTGGCTTAGGGAATTTTGAGCATTACTTTACTAGCCTATGAGATGAGTGCAATTGTGCGGTAATTGGAGCATTCTTTCGCATTGCCTTTTTTTGGAACTGGAATGAAAACTGATCTTTTCCAGTCCTGTGGCCACTGCTGAGTTTTCCAAACTTGCTAGCATATTGAGTGCAGCATTTTCACAGCATCATCTTTCAGGATTTGAAACAGCTCAACTGGAATTCCATCACCCCCACTAGCTTTGTCATAGTGATGCTTTCTAAGGCCCACTTGACTTCACATTCCACCATGTCTGGCTCTAGATTAGTGATCACACCATCATGATTATCTGGGTCTTGAAGATCTTTTTTGTACAGTTCTGTGTATTCTTGCCACCTCTTCTTAATATCTTCTGCTTCTGTTAGGTACAGACCATTTCTGTCCTTTATCGAGCCCATCTTGGCATGAAATGTTCCCTTGGTATCTCTAGTTTTCTTGAAGAGATCTCTAGTCTTTCCCATTCTGTTGTTTTCCTCTATTTCTTTGCATTGATTGCTGAAGAAGGCTTTCTTATCTCTTCTTGGTATTCTTTGGAACTCTGCATTCAGATGCTTATATCTTTCTTTTTCTCCTTTGCTTTTCACCTCTCTTCTTTTCACAGCTATTTGTAACGCCTCCCTAGACAGCCATTTTGCTTTTTTGCCTTTCTTTTCCATGGGGATGGTCTTGATCCCTGTACAACGTCACAAACTTCATTCCATAGTTCATCAGGCACTCTATCTATCAGATCTAGGCCCTTAAATCTATTTCTCACTTCCACTGTATAATCATAAGGGATTTAATTTAGGTCATACCTGAATGGTCTAGTGGTTTTCTCTATTTTCTTCAATTTAAGTCTGAATTTGGTAATAAGGAGTCATGATGTGAGCCACAGTCAGCTCCTGGTCTATCTCTCTTTAATCGCTGACTTCATCCCTGCTTCAGATACCCTGGATCCACGGGGGCTGGACCCAGGCAAACACTTCTTATATCAGTAAATGATAAAACTAGTACAGAAAAAATCTGAAGCATTTATGCTTTTGGACAACACTGTCAACATTTATGTCATTAATAGCCATTATGTATGGTTTCATATATATGAATCTCAATATAAGAGAAAGTTAATTTGCAATGGAAAAATCGGAACTATGGTATGATGGCACTTAGTTTGAAGAAGGCACAAAGGAAGTTCCTGGGATAATAGGAATGGATTTTGACTGGGGTACTGTTAACACAGATGTATACATCAGTCACAACTCACAGAACTGTCACTTAGTATCTATGTATTTCATTTTATGTAAATTTTACTTGATTTAAAAAAAAAAACAAATGAAGAGAGAAAATGTAGATTAAAACATCAAGAGGACACCATTTATTGCAATATATGGACATTGTTTGTATTTGGATTTAAATATATGATAAAATCACTTAAAGACACCATGGGGCATGTGAACAGTGGCTGAAACCTATGAAGTTACTTTTAATTTCTGAGGGATCTTACAAAGTATATAAAGCTGATAGAGACAGTGTCAAAGATAACAGAGAAAAAAATTCTAAGAGATGCCCAAGTCCCTAATATCAGTGGGAACTCTTGTACTAGCCTGGGATGATTTCTGAACTCTGAGATATATGGAGGAAAATGGCCAACTGTTTAAGCCAGTTTATCAGGCTCTTGGTTGTGAATATAATAAATAATTAGTCTGACTAGATTTTAAAAGCCCTTGTTACAAATTTCATTTATATTCTCTACAAATTCAAATAATTTTCACTCTGGCCAATCTACTGGCTTATTCTTTAGGAGGCGAGATTGATAACCTTCTTAATAACCAATGAGGGTATTAAGATAGAAAGGTTTTCACTGCCTGCTTCACCTTCAGCATCAGTCAGACCGGGTCAGAGGAACAAAAGACAAAATAATTTTACGGACTATTTATTCCTTTATAGGCCCTCCTGGAAGCCTTACTCTGTGAAGTCTAATTACATGTCATTGGTCCAAACAGAATCACTTGATACCGTGAGAGTAAGGATTACATTGTAGATAGTGTCACAGTCAGGAATGAGAACAGCAGGTGGACATCAGTGAGGCAAATCTTGCCCAGTCTCTCCATGAGGTTTTATATATATACACACATAGATATGTGTGTACAAGGAATCAGTATGACAAATTAAGACAAGTCTCTTAAGAAAACAAGTGTATAACCACTTATCCTAATCTACCTGGTCTCCCACAGATAATTTCGAATTACCCTATTTTACATAATGCTCTTAATAATGAATGTCAGAGCAAAAATTTTAGACAAGGAAACCGGACATATTGGAATATCACATTTATTCAAAACAGAATTCTAACTGAAGGCTGTGGAAGAATAATTTGGTCTATAAATGAAAGATTTTTTTGTTTTGTTTTGTTTAAAGGAATATATTATCATTTGTTCCTACTTATCAAAAGAGCAGATAATTAAGTGGTCAAGTGTCATAGAAAGAAATCTGAAAAATCTGTGGATGCCAATATGGTCCAGGCTTTCAAATATTTTAGAAATTCCTCTCTATATATAATAGGCAGGAATAATTTAACACTGAAAGAAAATGCATCCTTTATCTCCCAAATACCTATCTACATTGTATGTTAACAGGTCAAGGAATTTTTCTGAACTTTATTATGCATGCTATATATGTTCACTCTGGAAAAGGGGTAAGATACTAATATTATTAGTAATTTAAAAAATTAGCATCAATAAGCTTCACAGCAATGAAATTAAAAGACGCTTATTCCTTGGAAGGAAAGCTATGACCAACCTAGATGGCGTATTAAAAAGCAGAGACATTACTTTGTCAACAAAGGTCCATCTAGTTAAGGCTATGGTTTTTCCAGTGTTTATGTATGGATGTGAGAGTTGGACTATAAAGAAAGCTGAGTGCCGAAGAACTAATGCTTCTGAACTGTGGTGTTGGGGAAGACTCTTGAGAGTCCCTTTGACTACAAGGAGATCCAACCAGTCCATCAAGGAGCTCAGTCCTGGATGTTCATTGGAAGAACTGATATAGAAGCTGAAACTTCAATAGTTTGGCCACCTGATGCAAAGAGCTGACTCACTGGAAAAGACTCTGATGCTGGGAAAGACTGATGGGAGGAGGAGAAGGGGACGACAGAGGATGATGGACATGGGTGTGGGTGAACCCTGGGAGTTGGTGATGGACAGGGAGGCCTGGCGTGCTGCGGTTCATGGGGTCACAAAGAGTCGGACACAACTGAGCAAATGAATTGAACTGAACTGGAGATTCACACAACAGTTGTTACAAAGCCCTGAAGAGACCAAACCAAAACCGGTGATCTTCAGAGGCCGAAAGTCCAAAGCTGCAGAGAGTATGCTGTGTAAGCAATGTGAGGCACACCCAAAAGGGCCTGAGAGGATGACAAAGCCAATTTCATCAACAAAATCAAACCTAAGGCTATCAACAGGTAATTATTTAAGCAAAATATTAACTACTCCTCTAGATGTTCATGTGGTGATGGTAAATAATACGCCTTATTTTGAAGTCTTTTTCAATATCTCTAGTGGAAGCGTTCGGAAGCTTTGTGGGGTTTCTTGGTCTCTTCTAGTATACCAAAATCTGTTCGGCTTCCTGGTTCTTAGGAAGTGCTGACTGTCAACTGACAAACTAGAAAACAGTGGCTTTAGCTCTATGATGGTTAAAGTGTTGGCACATCACAGAAAGCAACAAAACATGAAAGAGACCTGCTATAAAGCATTTCCCTTCTTCCTCTACTCCCACTTCCCATCTCCTCCCTCTCAACATATATATTTACATAGATTAATTTTTAATGTATTGAAGGGTAACCTACTGATGATTAAAGTACATGATGTGAACTATGATTTATACTAGAGCCACTGGTTTTCAACTAGACTTACACCTATGTAACTCACATAAATCAAGAACTACAAAGATGCTCTTGTGCTTCCTCCCATTCTACAGCCTCTTCCTTAAAAGTAACCACTCTTTCAATAACTTGCAATGTTGACTAGGATTGCTTGCTTTGGAAAATCATATGAACACAGAATCACACATTATGTCCTCTTTCATATCTAAGTTCTTTCATCTAACATTATATTCATAAAGTTCTTTCATGTCATTTGTGGGCATTTTATTCTTTTCTATTGATTTTGTAGACAGGTTCCTCTTGCCATTACTGCTATTACTCATGTCATGACACCTACAGTGGCATATATCCAGGCACCCTATAAGTTATAAAATCAGGCATAGAGCTGTCGGAAGCATTTTCTTCCCAGAAATCATTGACTCAGCTTCCATTATTCAGGTAAATTTTGAGTTACTGTACAGTTTTATTGCTTTTCTGCCTGTTCTACTTAAATTTAATATTTTAATTAAATATTAAAACATCTCAAAATTAATTTGAATTAAATGTAAAATTAATTTGAATATTCCTGGACGTGAACAATTTGTACATTCTCTTTCAACAGTAAGTATAAATGAGGACAAATGGGTTAATTTACTTCTAATAGCAAAGTATATTCAGAAATTCACATTACTTAAGCATTTATTTAATTATTTTAAAAATACACATTGATCTCTAATAAGAGTCAGAAACTATGTTCAGTTCAGGCAATGAATGATAAAGAAAAAATGTCAACTATAATAAGAAATCTGTTTCAGGAACATTTTTCCCCTAAGGTCCACAAGTGTAAAATCTGACGACACACTGCATAAAGTGTTAGGACAGAAGCATATATTTTTTCTAAGGTACTGATGATAAAGGATTAAGTGTGCTGGAGCTGGAAAGGAGAGATAGAAGCGGTGAATGGAACCACTAAACAATTTTCAATGGAAGGGACACAAGCTACCTTGTGTAGTATAATACTAAATTCTTCCTGAGTTTATGGCTTAATACACTTGCATTCTCAATAAGGAAATTAAAAAGCAAAATGCATGCCATACATCTCTATATAAACACAGACAAGAATGGTTTTTAAAATACACGTGAATTAGAAGATAGCGAGGATTAGTTACAATAACTTTTTTTTCCAGCAATAACAATATTTGGAGTTCATTCATACTAGTTTTGGCTAGCACTTAATTTGGCTGCTTTTTAATGATCTTTGTACCTGTTTGTCTTGGTACAAAGGACCAGGATATGTTATTATGTTATAACATGTTATCATAAATAATACTGTAAAACATTTTGAATATTGGATTTAAATAATATCATACAAAGGCACTCACGTCATGCCCGACTCTTTGTGACCGCATGGACTACAATCCACCAGGTTCCTCTGTCCATGAGATTTTCCAGGCAAGGATACTAGAGTGAGTTGTCATTTCCTTCTCCAACATAGAAATATAATTTCCTGCATTTCCCATTTACAGATATTTATTCCTAGGTGTGAACCAGATCCTTGTTTTGTCATATCAGACTTCAGAGCAATGTTAGTTTAAAAATGAATTAGGTGCAAGGGTCTACTGAGATTTGTTGGTCAACTTGAAGATTTTTCTGACCTGCATTCTTACAATACATTATGTCAGTGTATTTCCTTTTGTAAAAAAGGGTGCATTCTATATTAATGGAGATGTAAAATATATATTTTCAGATAGAAGAAAGATAGCACCCTTCTTAGTTATATGTCATATTCACTTATAGAGAGCTCACAGATCTCTGTTAAAAATGTTTAACTGATCAGTTTCAGCACTGGCAATTGGTTTCTTCATATTTTCTATTTCTTCCTGGTAAGTCTTGAGAGATTGTTAACTAACACAATCAATGCCATTGTCAATATCAATGATTCTAAGAAAACAACAATAAGAACAAGCTGCAATAAAGTTTTCTGATAACAGGCAGCCTAGTCTGAAACTATTTAGGATCAAGATTACTTAAATTTGTACTCAAAATCTCTAATAAAAAAGTAGATTTTTATGAGCTTATTGATTTTGAAATTTAAGAAGTGTGTATTTTAGTTTCCCTGTTATGGCAAGGGAAGAAAGGGAACTTGGCTATATCAGAAAGAATGTTAAAAACCATCGCTGGAGAACTTTTCTTTTTGAAGGCTTTTATAAAATATTTACCCACAAATAAATACAATGAAGGGATCAGAGTTACAACACTTAGATCCCTCAGCTGTCAGTCTCCATCAAAGTTGCCCTCAGCCTCGCAAGAGAAAGTTACACATCAAACGAAAGGTGATAAAGTTCTCATCAAACAGTTAAAAATTCCTGCAACTCTCCTTGACTTTCTTTCTCGAGATGGTTTAGAAGTGATTGAAGTAGGTAACATTCTGTCAAAATAGCAGTATGTGAAAGGAATTTCTTAAGAAAACCTAGCTGTTTCACATAATTTTCCCACATAGTTTCCATCAGCTTTTGTACATACCACTATTTCCTCAGGTAGGGTTTACTGGATTTATGAACATGTTTAATCAGTGAGGTTTCCTGTGAGTTATAATTAACAAACTATAGCAGTTCTTATTTAAAACAAACTTTCTGAAACAAGGCCCATGTTGAATTTTAGATTCTTTAACATATGTAATTCTCAATAAATGTCAGGTCATTATTGTGCATTATTTGCCTTGAAGAGTTTAGTATTAAGGAAAGAAACAAATGTTTTACCATAAAGTCTAATTTTTTGATATTTTTAAATGGCTGAAGAATAATGTATATTGCATGACTGACTGGCAATTTTATTCATTCAGGAAAAATACCTTACAACTGTCTATCATACACATCTCCTCCATCAGTTCAGGTAAGTTTGTACAGTTTTTCTCTTCTGTGGAGAGAGATGCCAAAATCTTTTGATTATGACATAGATATATTCGAATGGGAAATAAGATATTATTCTTCCACTGAAAAACACCTTTTCTCCCCAAATATAGCTAAACAACAATTTCAAAGATAGAAATATTTTTCTTGAGTTTGGAATGAAAGAACTGCAGAGACTCAGAATTACATAACCTTCACCTTGGTAATTCTTATGGTACTTTTTCTAACAGGTGAAATTAGAGAAGCAAAACAGCCTACCAACAGTCATATTCTTTTAGTGCCTTTGTTTAAACACATTAGTTTTTTATTAGAATACCCAATGCTCTACTATCTCCTCCTTTTAAAAAAATTAATAAATAAAACTTCTATTAATATAGTGGCTTTAGAAAGAGAAATTCCATAAAGTTGGATTTTAGAATAGAATACAGAATTATAGTCAGAATTACATGGTACTGAATCACATGTACACTTCCCATTAGACCACAAGTTATCCCAGTGAGAAATGCTTCTTTGAGAAACAGGTTCTCATGGTAGCAAACACATGTCTTTACTTCGTAGGACTGTGAAATCTGAAAATGCTAATTTTAATCATGCTGTGGTTCAGAAATATATAAGTGAAGACAAAATTTAATTTTTGATATCAATAGGAGTTTCAGTTCAGTTCAGTTCAGTCGCTCAGTCGTGTCCGACTCTTTGCGGCTCCATGAATCGCAGCACGCCAAGCCTCCCTGTCCATCACCATCTCCCGGAGTTCACTCAGACTCGTGTTCATTGAGTCAGTGATGCCATCCAGCCATCTCATCCTCATTTGTCCCCTTCTCCTCCTGCCCCCAATACCTCCCAGCATCAAAGCCTTTTCCAATGAGTCAACTCTTCGCATGAGATGACCAAAGTACTGGAGTTTCAGCTTTAGCATCATCCCTTCCAAAGAAATCCCAGGGTTGATCTCCTTTAGAATGGACTGGTTGGATCTCCTTGCAGTCCAAGGGACTCTCCAAAAGCATTAATTCTTTGGTGCTCAGCCTTCTTCACAGTCCAACTCTCACATCCATACATGACTACTGGAAAAATCATTACGGAGTAAAAATAATTACACAACACCTTTACCAATTTTAACAAGATGATGTGTAAGATAATAATGGGTTCCATTCTCTTAGCCAGACTTCAAAGGAACTGGTAAAGTTCCTAGTAGGAAACTAAAGGAAAAAAGTATGCTTTCATACACTCAGGAGATTTACTTGGCTGCTGCCAAAACTCTTTTCTAGGCTGTGCTGGCAGCTAATAGAAGCAGCTATTTCTGTATGTTGAAATTCAATGATTTACCTGGACTCCATGTCATTAATCAACAGTGTTAAAGGCTTGCAAGCATCTTGCATATATTTAATAGGAAGCAAAAGAAGCAGAGGGCTAAGATAAGCCAGAGGTGGTCCTCCAAAAAATTATGATTTTTTAAAAGCACCACCATGAGAGTTACCTTTCAGAGATACTTATATTCATTATGATTTCCTGTTCTCTTCCTTTCTCTTGAAAGTGCCTAGATTAATTGCAAGAAGATAACCTCACTTAAGCTATCTTAAAAAAGGGTATTTCCTGTGATTAGGTAGGTCTTTTCCATCTCTTTCTCCCTTGATTGCTAGGTCTCTCTTGTCTGTTCAGTTTTCTCTATTTTTCATCTTTTTCTCAATTCCAGGTTTTCAACAATAATTTTAGCTGTAATTCATTCACAACAACTTTTATAGATTTTTTTTTCCATTTTCATGTCTCCAGCGATGGCTTTATTTGTAAATGAACTTTAAAGGTATTGAGTGTCAATGATATTCAGATCAGTTCGGTTCAGTTGCTCAGTCATGTCTGACTCTTTGCGATCCTATGGACTGCAGCATGCCAGGCCTCCCTGTCTATCACCAACTCCCGGAGTTTTCTCAAACTCATGCCCATTGAGTTGGTGATGCCATCCAACCATCTCATCCTCTGTCATCCCCTTCTCTTTCTACGTTCAATCTTTACCAGCATCAGGGTCTTTTCCAATGACTCAGGTCTAATACTAATCCAGTTTAGTACATTAGATACAAACTCCACAAATGCCTCACTTCACTTTTCATTGAAGTCCTTATCAGAAATCCACGTCTGTTTATATCAATCAAATTCTAATGCTTTATAAACACCAAGTGTAAAACATTTCGGCCTATCACAAGCAACTCCCTTTAAGCTTTATTTAGCTCTCTATATACTCATATTCTTTCCCTAAAGTACTGAGTTTCTGTTGAAAATAATAGTTTTCTCTGCAACTCTCTTAAGCTGAGACTCTTTTTTTTCCTTCCCCCAACTTCCCCTGTTCAGTTTTTCCTGGATTCACACTGTTCCTCATTACCCCTTTCAAAATATTTTTCTATCCTCCTTCAAAATTCAAGGTCATTTGACACTGAAGTCAAAATATTATAGTACCCAACATTTCCCTCTGTAGTTGTCATTTACTCCCTGGGCACTCAATTTCATTATTGTTTTTGTTTATATTTTTTTTTTTCTTCTACCTAGCCCTCCTTCTGTGATTAATCTTGGTGATTTTCATCTTCATTCACATGAAAGGTTTATCCCCAAACCACACTTCTGAGTTCCTTAACTTCTTGGATCCAACAGCATTTTTCCAACTGATCCTAGCTATCAACTCCCACGGTCACCCATGATTTTGTTAGTAATACTGCATACAATCCAATACCTCAAGTTTTCTGACTATAGTATTACCACCTCAGCAACTCCACAAACTCTCTGAAACCACCAAACTTTTAATTCCATGTCTTTTTAAAAATTTTAAATACATTTTTCACAATGCCTTAAGAAAGCACATAAGTATTCTTGTCTAGCACTTCCATGGATAGAGGAGACTGGTCGGCTATAGTCCATGGCGTCACAGAGTCGGACACGACTGAGTGACTTTCACTTTCACTTTTCACCTTAATAAATAAGGTAGTCTTAAAAAAAACTCTGTGTTTGAGCACTTTACATCTAAAATGCATGCATCTCTAATCGTCAGGTGATCTGTAATGATTACACTGGTTTTGTGGCAAGAGTGCCTTTTTGGAGAAACTACATTTTCTATACCAGTATTAGAACGTACAGAAGGTTTGATGGAGGATCTTTATCCTTACCCAGAAGAAAAATCGTAGAGACAGATTCATAAAGCAAAATAGTTTAGGGACATATTTTGGTGGTTTTTAAGGACAACAGAATAGAATATTTGAAATTAGAACTGAATAAAACGTTTGAAACACAGGGCCTTGGTAACTATTTCCCAGACTCTTCCAACCAAGAAAGTACAGTGAAACCTCATTAAATCAAACACAAGTGACTCAGAATTTGGACTAATTAAAGACAGAAGCTGGAACAAAGTTTAACTCCTAAATAATGTTTAAAATACTTATGAAGGAAAAATCTGTTTTCATCTCTTAGGTATGCTAATTTTAATCAATTGCTTTCTTTGCATTAAAGTATCTTTCCTCTGGAAAAAAAAAAAAAAAGAAAGCACACAGACAGCAATTTAACAAACTTTTAAGCTCCTTCTAGATGATTCCCCTTAGATGGATCAGTTTTAATTCATTTACCTATTTTGTTTTCATTTTCTGCTATTATTAAAAATACTATTGTTTTCTTTCTACTTTATATATGATATATAATGATTGCAGGAGCTGAGACTTTAACACTAACAGTTTCTCAAACACATAGGGCTAATCCTCCACAAATCAAATATAACATTTTCAGTAAATCATTATTTATTGTTAATATTTTATGAGCATGTAAATATCACTGAGATTTCTGTAATGGAGTGTATAATTTACATAACAATGTATGTATACCCGTTTCTTCTACAACACTGTTTTTCTTCAGAATTAAGACATTTCTTTTTAAATGAATACATGGTTATTGCCTCCCTTGCAATTAGATTTGGCCATTGGATTCCAATCAAGCTGGTTAAAATCCGTCAAGAGCAGTCAACAACTTTCAGAGAAATACAGTTCAGTGGAAGTAGCTCTGAACCCCTGCCCTCAAATTCCTTTATTCTTCCTAAATTCCTGGAATTTGAAAATGATTGCTGGAGCCTCAAAAGTTAATTTTGTTTTTACTATTGCTTTAACTTGATTTTGGCTCTTTTTCTTTGATAAATGTGGCCATCATTTTAATCTTTTGCTTTTTCCCCACTGTCAGGAGAACTCTAACCAAGACTTCTGATGTTCTAAGTTTAGTTCTTTTTTCTTCCTATGTTTCCAATATTGTAAATTTGTTGTTACTGTTGTCCTATTTTCTAGAAAACTTCCTCCATTCTATTTCCAGCCCTCTTATTAAACTTAATGAAAAAATAAATTTAATGCGTGCCTCTTGAAATAGTGACTTCATAGAGTATTAACATTTAATGTTAAGTTGCTATACTTAAAAATTGAAAGTACTTTTTTTCTCTCCGAAATCAGAATTGTGTCTTAGAGAACTTCATGGGAAAACAGGAACATTTCAATCCTCAGATGTATTCTGCGTGTAGACCTTAAAGGACTGAATGGATGGTTGTATGTTACTTGACATGTGGGCTTACCAGGTAGCTCAGTGGTAAAGAATCCCACTTGCCAATTCAAGAGATGCAGGTTTGAACCCTGGGTCAGGAAGATCCCCTAGAGTAGGAAATGGCAACCTACTTCAGTATTCTTGCCTAAGAAAACTCCATGGACAGAGGAGCCTGGTGGGCTACAGTCCATAAGGCTGCAAAGAGTCAGACAATGGCACACTTGCAAGCATGCCATCATAATAAATGAAGATTAAAGAATATTATCTACAACATATCTTTTTACATATATACTTTATTTAACATATTAGTATGTTTTCTTTAAAGTTTGAAAGCTACCATAGCTACCAAGATCTCATTAATATTTTTGACATATATGAATGTATTTGTTTAAAAGAAATTAACATGTTATTAAGTTTCATATGATTTTGCATTTTTAAGAAAATATTTTCTTTTAAATTAAAATCATATAATAAAATTACATATTTTCCATTTATTTCACATATAATTTATCTAAGATCTCTCTCAGAAATGTTATGCTGTTAATTAAAGAGAAAGCATGTGGTAATGGCAGTTTTCTGTCTTAAAAAATACTATCTCATATATCAGTTGTTGTTCAATTGCTAAGTCATGTCTGACTCTTTGCTACCCCATGGACAGCAGCATACCAGTCTTCCCTGTCCTTCACTATTTCCTGGAGTGTTGTTCATTCAAACTTGTGTTGACTGTGTCAGTGATGCCATTTTACCATCTCATTCATTCTCTGTTGCCCCCTCCTCCTCCTGCCTTCAGTCCTTCCCAGCGTTAGGGTGTTATCCAATGAACTGGCTATTAGCATTAGATGACTAAAGTACTGGAGCTTCAGCTTCAGTATCAGTCCTTCCAATGAATATTCAGGGTTGATTTCCTTTAGGATTGACTAGCTTGCTCTTCTTGTTGTCAGGGGACTCTCAAGTCTTCTCCAGCACCACAATTTGAAAACATCAATTCTTCAGCACTTAATCTTCTTTATGGTCCAAATCTCACATCCATACATGACTACTGGAAAAACAATAGCTTTGACTATATGAACCTCTGTTGGCAAAGTGAAGTCTCTGCTTTTTAATACACTATCTAGGTTTGTAACAGCTATCCTTCCAAGGAACAAGCTTTTAATTTCATGGCTACTGTCACCATCTGCAGTGATTTTGAAGCCCATGAATATAAAGTCTGTCACTGCTTCCACCTTCTCCCCTTCTATTTGCCATGAAGTAATGGGATCAGATGCCATGATCTTAGTTTTTTGAATGCTGACTTCTAAACCAGCTTTTTCACTCTCTCCTTCTGCCCTTATCGAGAGGCTCTTTAGCTCCTCTTTGCTTTCTGCCATTAGAATGGTGTCATCTGCCTATCTGGGGTTGTTGATATTTCTCTTGGCAATCTTGACTCCAGCTATTCATCCAGCCCAGGATTTCACATGATGTACTATGAATATAAGCTAAATAAGCAGGGTAAACTTGATGAACTCCTTTTTCAATTTTCAGCCAGTCCATCATTTCATGTTCAGTTCTAACTGTTGCTTCTTGACCTTCATATAGGTTTCTCAGGAGCCAGGTAAGGTATTGCATTATGGTTTGGTATTATAATCTATTTTATCTTAGGACATTTATTTAGATGATATCTATCAGACACTTTAATAGAGGTAAAAACTGAGCTTAAAATCATGAAATATACTATCAAAGAAAGAGCATTTTGCATTAAATTTTATACATTAGCATTTAACTTGTGGCACTAGATGTAATTTTCAGTCGTGTAAGGCTGATCATTAATTTTTAAAATTTCATGAAATAATAATGTTTAATCTTCTCATTCAGGAAAACACAAAATTCTGCTTATTCAGTGCAAGAAAATAACTGGACATTTATGTTATGGTATTTATAAATATATGATAGTAGCTTTAAGCTCAGGTAGGAAGGTAAAGTTTGGTATTTATGTCATTAGCATACTTTCAGATTCTATAAGCCAATATTAAAGTCTTAAAATGAATCCACAGTACCAAAAACAAAAATACTGACCAGGAAATACTGAGTCATTAATAACCAAGAGGAACATCTTAACAAAGTTCTAGTCTTCTATAAAAATTCCCCATTGGGGTGTGTGTATGTTAAGTCACTTCAGTCATTTCCAACTCTTTGTGACTCCATGGACAGTAGCCTGCCTGGCTCCTTTGCTCATGAGATTCTCCCAGCAAGAATACTGCAATGGGTTGCCCTGCCCTCCTCCAGGGAGGAGAATCTCTTCGCCATCCAGAGATCAAACTCACATCCCAAGTCTCCTGCACTGCCAGGCAAGTTCTTTATCACTAGCACCACCTGCGGTAGTCAGGAAGTTAAAGGTCCCTGGTGGGGTAAGTTGTTGGGGTCCTTTAATGGACCAGAACCTGGTGGTCTGGAGTCAACGATAAGAGAGTGAAAGAAGGAAAGAGGCTAATATTCCCTGGGTTATGCATCCGGCCTTCATGCTCCAGGGAATCAGCCAGAAATGGAGAGAGAAAGAGAGAGAGAGAGAGAAGGAAGGATACAGGGAACCAAGTCTGGTGGAATAAAGGTGCTTTATTGAATTCTGTGTGAGTATATATATACCATATATACTCACACAGAATTCAATAAAGCACCTTTATATATATATGTGTGTGCATATATGTATGTGTGTATGTATGTATGTATATATATATATATATATACCATTTACATATACCATTGGGGCTTCCTCGGTGGCTCAGAGGTTAAAGAGTCTGCCTGGAATGTGGGAGACCCAGGTTCGATCCCTGGGTCGGGAAGATCCCCTGGAGAAGGAAATGGCAACCCACTCCAGTACTCTTGCCTGGAGAATCCCATGGAGGGAGGAGCCTGGTAGGCTACTAGTCCATGGGGTCGCAAAGAGTCAGACAGGACTGAGTGACTTCACTCATATATACCGTATCACAAGGTAGCTTCTTCACATAAAGATCAAAAGACCAGGCTTTACAAGTTACCAAGGAAACGAGCAAACAACCACTTCCAACAACACAAGAGAAGATTCTAAACATGGACATCACCAGATGGTCAACACCAAAATCAGATTGATTATATTCTATGCAGCCAGAGATGGAGAAGCTCTATAGAGTCAACAAAAACAAGACCAGGAGCTGACTGTGGCTCAGATCATGAACTCCTTATTACCAAATTCAGACTCAAATTGAAGAAAGTAGGGAAAACCGCTAGACCATTCAGGTATGACCTCAATCAAATCCTTTATGATTATACAGTGGAAGTGAGAAATATATTTAAGGGCCTAGATCGGATATATAGAGTGCCTGATGAACTATGGAATGAAGTTCATGACATTGTACAGGAGACAGGGATCAAGACCATCCCCATGGAAAAGAAAGGCAAAAAAGCAAAATGGCTGTTTGGGGAGGCCTTACAAATACCTGTGAAAAGAAGAGAGGTGAAAAGCAAAGGAGAAAAGGAAAGATATAAGCATCTGAATGCAGAGTTCCAAAGAATAGCAAGAAGAGATAAGAAAGCCTTTTGTCAGCGATCAATGCAAAGAAATGGAGGAAAAGAACAGAATGGGAAAGACTAGAGATCTCTTCAAGAAAATTAGAGATATCAAGCAAACATTTCATGCAAAAGGGCTATATAAAGGACAGAAATGGTATGGACCTAACAGAAGCAGAAGATATTAAGAAGAGGTGGCAAGAATACATGGAAGAACTGTACAAAAAAGATCTTCATGACCCAGATAATCATGATGGTGTGATCACTCATCTAGAGCCAGACATCTTGGAATGTGAAGTCAAGTGGGCCTTAGAAAGCATCACTATGACAAAGCTAGTGGAGGTGATGGAATTCCAGTTGAGCTGTTTCAAATCCTGAAAGATGATGCTGTGAAAGTGCTGCACTCAATATGCTAGCAAATTTGGAAAACTCAGCAGTGGCCACAGGACTGTCAAAGGTCAGTTTTCATTCCAATCCCAAAGAAAGGCAATGCCAAAGAATGCTCAAACTGCTGCACAATTGCACTCATCTCACAGGCTAGTAAAGTAATGCTCAAAATTCTCCAAGCCAGGCTTCAGCAATACATGAACCGTGAACTCCCTGATGTTCAAGCTGGTTTTTGAAAAGGCAGAGGAACCAGAGATCAAATTGCCAACATCTGCTGGGTCATGGAAAAAGCAAGAGAGTTCCAGAAAAAGATCTATTTCTGCTTTATTGACTATGCCAAAGCCTTTAACTGTGTGGATCACAATAAACTGTGGATAATTCTGAAAGAGATGGGAATACCAAACCACCTGACCTGCCTCTTGAGAAATCTGTATGCAGGTCAGGAAGCAAGAGTTAGAACTGGACATGGAACAAGAGACTGGTTCCAAATAGGAAAAGGAGTACATCAAGGCTGTATATTGTCACCCTGCTTATTTAACTTCTATGCAGAGTACATCATGAGAAACGATGGACTGGAAGAAACACAAGCTGGAATCAAGATTGCTGGGAGAAATATCAATCACCTCAGATATGCAGATGACACCACCCTTATGGCAGAAAGTGAAGAGGAACTAAAAAGCCTCTTGATGAAAGTGAAAGTGGAGGGTGAAAAAATTGGCTTAAAGCTCAACATTCAGAAAACGAAGATCATGGCATCCGGTCCCATCACTTCATGGGAAATAGATGGGAAAACAGTGGAAACAGTGTCAGACTTTATTTTGGGGGGCTCCAAAATCACTGCAGATGGTGACTGCAGCCGTGAAATTAAAAGATGCTTACTCCTTGGAAGAAAAGTTATGACCAACCTAGACAGTATATTCAAAAGCAGAGACATTACTTTGCCAACTAAGTCTAGTCAAGGCTATGGTTTTTCCTGTGGTCATGTATGGATGTGAGAATTGGACTGTGAAGAAGGCTGAGCGCCAAAGAATTGATGCTTTTGAACTGTGGTGTTGGAGAAGACTCTTGAGAGTCCCTTGGACTGCAAGGAGATCCAACCAGTCCATTCTGAAGGAGATCAACCCTGGGATTTCTTTGGAAGGAATGATGCTAAAGCTGAAGCTCCAGAACTTTGGCCACCTCATGAGAAGAGTTGACTCATTGGAAAAGACTCTGATGCTGGGAGGGATTGGGGGCAGGAGGAGAAGGGGACGACCGAGGATGAGATGGCTGGATGGCATCACGGACTCGATGGACGTGAGTCTGAGTGAACTCCGGGAGATGGTGATGGATAGGGAGGCTTGGCGTGCTGCGATTCATGGAGTTGCAAAGAGTTGGACACTACTGATTGACTGAACCGAACTGAAGGAAACAAGGAGCAATAAAGGCCATAAGGCCAAAAGGCAATCCATATCAAAAGAGGTCCTAGATAATCCCTTTCACCATATGGAAAATCTAATGAAGGAAATCCTATGCAAGAATCCCATCTCTTTGACCTCAGTCCTGGGAGTGGCTTCACTCCTCCCAATCCTATCAGAAACTGATAAGGAACAGAGGGTTCAAGAGAGATAGGAAACAGCACACAGGAATCCTACTGTTAAACATTCCCTGACAGTAAGTCATCACTGAGCTCCCTCACTTGCGTGCTCTGACCAGGTCTCTGCTGAATACTTGAAGAGGATGCTACACAGATCCAGACTTTTCTCTCATACAGCTCTCTCTTCTTCATAACTCTGTTTTATGAAGCTGAGCCACCTTAGTATCCCTGGTTTGCTGCACCTGCTCAGCTCAGGAAATGTGCCAAGCTTTACAGGATTCTCCCCCACTTCACCTTGGGCCTAGAAACCACCCTGTGGCTCCCAAGGCTGTCAGCTAAGACAACTGTAAGACTCACCGTGTTAGTTTCCTTTCCATCAGGTCTCACTGTCCTTTGTTGCCTGATGTTCAGTGTCTTGAACACTGTTGATTTAGTGTTTCTTTTGCATTTTTTTTTTTTAAAGTTGGTTCATACAGTAGTATGGATCTTGCCCCTGGTATTTTCACCTTGTCAGAAGTAGAAGACCTGCTTGCCTAGTTTTTTGTTTGTTTTTTTTTTTTTCCTTCCCACTCTCCAGAGTAATATTTTGAGGACAAAAAAAAAAAAAAAAAAAAGGAAGTGCAGGGGGGAAAAAAACGAGGAGAAAACAAACCCAATGACATCTTTGTGTAAAGACCATGTCACTGTTTTGTCACTTCCCTAACCATGGCGTTATCCAGGAAAGGGCTAGAGCATTACTTACTTCTTCCATCCAGCTCATCTCCTCTTCCTTTGGTGTTCATTCATTCATTTACCTGTTAATTCTACATATTTGGCAATGCAAAAGGAGCATTTCCTCAGGTGATTACCCTGATAAATCTTACATACTCTCCCTGGATGATGCTGAGATCATAACCTATGTATTTATGACTCCTTTGGGGATACAAGGAGGCACTGACATATTACAACTAGAGATCTAAGCATCAAATTTCTAACATGGAAAGATGACAATGACTACAATGGAAAGGGTGGATTATGTTAAACGTGTTTAGAAAGGAAACCAATTAGTGGATTAATAAGGTGATCTAGGCAAAAAATGTTGAAGGCTTGTAGTCAGATAGTAATAATTTTTTAAAAATGGAGATACTATGGACCAGGAAAATATATCTAGGTGACAAAATTTAAAATGTTTGATGATTTACTGGATGTGGCATATGAAGGAGAAAAAGGTTTCACTGGTGGCACTGACTGATATCTAGAAATGAACTGAATACTTACCAAGCTCTTTTCAGGAGAAAGGTTTTCCTAATACAAGTATGTGTGTATTTGCTAGACAACATTCTTTAGAAAGAGCCAAATGATGTGGATACTATTAGCCAAAGAAAGGCATATAAGGATTTCAATCACCAAGGTTATCAAATATCTAATTACACAGGAAAGCTTTTTAATCTGGCTTTTCAGTTCACTTTTTCTCTAAGTGGCAATAATTACTATAAACACTATATAAATATTTGAGAAGATAAAGCATTATAACAAACAGAAAAACATTAATATAGTATCTAGCCATAAAAAGTGATATAATCTTTATTTTTAATATTGTTATTATTTTCCTTGTTAACCAAGCAGTGTTATTACTATAATTTTGAATATGCCTTTAAGAATTAAGAAGCAATATTGATGATTTAAATATTTAGGCTTCTCTATTAAGTAATATTGACCAGTGTAAATTATATTAATATTTGTACTTTACATATTTCTTCAGATTTTTTTTTAGTTTGAAACAGTTCCTTTGAGTTGAACTATCTTTAGATACTCTGCTCAATACGGATTTTAGAACGATAGTTTGAAGCTAAGATGGAGTAAGATGACCCTCCAAGGAACAATTACGCTGAAAGTTAGGTTCTGTAAAATAAACAATTGCTTTTTCAAAAGATATATATATTTACTACTCCCTAACTAGAACTATAATAACCTCGAATTATAACCTTAATCTCTCCTAAAGAATCCTAGAAAATATGGAACCAAGATAGATTACTCCACTGAAGAATTAAAAGAACTTTCTCCTCATAAATATTAGTATTGTTCAATAATCTTATGCATAGTTTTGGAGTGACAGTGCAGACCTTAGGAACATTCTCTGTCTCTCTATAAAACAGTGAAGACAAAAGCAAAACCACTGAAATTAACTCCTGAAGAACACTAATAATTAACAAAGCTACAAAACAAATTATCCTAGAGAAACTATTGAATCAGTGACACAGCAGGGTCTTTAAGTTTTAACTTAGGGCTATTCCTATCACTTCCTCCTTCTCCAGCTCAATGGTATAGTAGCTAAAAGTAACAGCATTTCAGACAAAGGAGAGATTTGGCCTCTTTTGGAGTTCCCTTAAAAGCACCACACCCGGAACACAGTCAACATTTTGTCTGAATTTGTAATTTCCTACAAAATCTCTATGTTCAGACTGTGTGGATTTTTTGAAAATGTAATTCAGTGAGCTGAGCTCAGCTAGGGGGTGGGCTGCATGAATGGACCATTAAACAATAATAACTGGAGACTTCAATACTTCACTTTCAATAACAAAAGGAATAACTAGGGAAAGATCAACAAATAAACAAGATTTAAGCAGTATTATAAACCAACTAAATTTAACAGACATCTGTGGAACACTTTCCCTTATGACAGCAAAATATACAATGCTTCTCAAGAACACAAAAGTCATACAAACACAGCAAATTATAGTCACCAAGTCTATATGGTATTGGTGTACAATACCAGAACATCCAATAGAACGATGGACTAGAAATGAGGTTCCAGAAGTTATAATATTTACAGTCAACTGATAGCCAACAGAGTGCCAAAACTACGCAGTAGAGGAAAGTATAGTCTTTTCACACATAGCGATAGGACAACTGAAAATCCACACTCAAAGAATGAAATTGGAGCTCTTCCTCAAATCATATACAAAAATTAACTCAAAAATAGATCACAGACCTAAGCCTAAAGCTTAAAATAAAGTTCATAGAAGAGAACATAAAAGCAAATCTTCATGACCTTGGGTTAAGCAAATGGTATTTTAAATACCACATACACTAAAAACATAACTAGTACAGAAATAAAATAGATAATTTGGGGCCTCCCTGGTGACTCAGTGGTAAAGAATCCACCTGTCAATGTAGTAGACATGGGTTTGATCCCTGATCTGAGAAGATCCCACATGCCATGCAGCAACCAGGCCCCTGTGCCACAAGTACTGCCTGTGCTTTAGAGTCCAGAAGCCACAACTACTGAGCCCATATGCTGCAACTACTGAAGTCCGTGCACCCTAGAACCTATGCTCCACAACAAGAGAGGTCACTGCAATGAGAAGCCCATGCAGCGCAAGTGCAGAGTAGCCGCCACTGGCCACAGCTAGAGAAAAAGCCCGTGCACAGCAACAAAGTCCCAGTTCAGTCAAAGACATAAAATAAAGTTTTTTAAAAAATAGATAATTTGGATTTAATCAACATTAGAAACTTTGTGCACCAAACAAGAACGTTTAAAGTCAAGCTTAAAGTGAAAGGAAGCATTTTAAAATCATGTTATCTGAGAAGGTCCTTGTAACCAGACAACCTTACAACTCAACAATAATTAGTCAAATGTTGGTTCACAACCTCACGCATTCAGTGGATGAGATTCAAAATTGGCCCATGCACAGAGGGCAAGGAGAATCCAAAGAAGGAGGCAGGTCACTTCAGATTGGAAGACAGAAATTTTAATAAGCAAGGGAACTTACATATGAGTCTTCTCTTTGGTGAGAGTAGGACGAGTAGCTCTCCACATCTCTGTGCCAGAATCTTAAATAGATTTATAGAGACCATAATGATGTTCAGTTACTATACGGTCCAGATGATCTCATCAACCCATTTCTCTCTCACGGTTGAATCCTTGAAGTAGCTTCCGGTATGGGAACACTGGGCAGAAAGTACATTCCCAGGACAAGGGACAAAATAGGAAACATCCGAATGCCTGGTATAAGAAACCTCCAGTTACTGGGTCAACAGGCAGTCACACACACTAGATAACCTCTTTCAACATTAAGTAACAAAACAGGTAAAGAATATGAATAGATATTGCTAAAAAAATATATACAATTAGCCAATAAACATATGAAAAGATGTTCAACATCATTAGTCACCAAGAAAAGGAAAATCCAAACTACAATAGGACACTACTTTTATGCACTAGGAAGCCTATTTTAAAGCCTAATTTAAAGTGCTAGCTTCAAGGTTGATACAGTGCTCCTATTTGAGATTCCTAAGCCATACAGCAAATTCCCATTTGCTACGTATGTTATATATGGTAATATAAGTTTCCATGTTACTCTTTCCATACACCTCAACTTCTCCTCCCCTCTCTCCATGTCCATAAGTCTATTCTCTCCATTGTTGCCCTGTAAATAAATTCTTCAGTACCATTTTTCCAGATTCCTTACATAAAACAGCAAAATTCTGTAAAGCAATTATCCTTCAATAAATAATAATCTAATTAAAAGCCTAAAAAAAAAGTGCTAGCTTCTTCTCTGAAAAAAGCACGGTATTATTAATGAAGCAAATGACAGCTTTACAGCTGCCACAACTTCAGGAGATTATATACAATTTTTTTGAAAACTTGATTTCCTTCTTTCCTAAAACCCGTATTTCTACCCATAACCTCTGTATTCATCACAATACCTCATGCATAGTAAGTGTTTCTTTTTTTTTCTGATGAATGAGTACATTAGTTGGTTTGAGTGGTAATTGCTTTGCTTTACTTTATACCATTAACTCTAACATAGAACTTGAGATACAGAATTTCATACATTCATTTATTTTTCAGTATGCCTCTTCTTTTCTCATTTGACTAATTCTGCTTAAATTATTATTATCAGACTATGAATTATTATTAATATCATTACTGTTTCACTGTGTGCTCAGTGGCTGAGTTATGTTCAACTCTTTGCAACCCTATGGACTCCCACCAGGTTCCTCTGTCCATGGAATTATCCAGGCAGGGATACTGGAGTGGGTTGCCATTTTCTCCTCCAGGGGATCTTCTTGTTTCATTACCATTATCATTATGATAATGATTCTGCCTCATGGATCTATTCATTAGCAGTACTTTGGGAACAAAATTTTTCAAGTTAATATATGCTTTTTAAATATTCATTATTCCTTAAGAATCTTGTCTTTGACTAAATGTGAAAGAAACATTTCCAAAATATCCTAAGAAACATTTTCAAAAGAGTACTTGCTTACTCTTTTACAATATCTGGAGCAATATCTGATGCTTAGAGGATATTGGGGCTTCCCTGGTAGCTCTGTCGGTAAAGAATCTGCCTGCAATGCAGGAGATGGCCAACAATAAAGGACACCATCAATAAAGGATGGGTGGGAAAGATCCCTGGAGTCAGAAATGGCAACTCACTCTGGTATACTCACCATAGGAAATCCCATGGACAGAGAAGCCTGGAGGGCTATATAGTCCATCATGTCACAAGAGTTGGACATGACTTAGCAACTAAACCACCATCACTACAGAGGATTATTATATGCTGCAAATTATATGCTTCCTGAATTAAATAATTCCTTAACCTCTATTTTCTGTTATTGTCTATAAAATTTCTATTTTCCAGGTCCCTCTAAAGGATAGGAACTCCAGATTATACTTGGCAGTATTCTTTCTCCTTCCAGTCTGACAATGCCAAATGAGGCTTCTGATCTATAGTCCCTTCTAACCAAGTTATTCAAATAAGTAAACTTAATTGTTTGAGCAACCCTAAAATTCTGTATATTTAAGGCAGTTATGCTTACTGAATCTCTTCAAGTGTGTAAACTAAGGGAGAGTCAATACCTTTCCAAGCTACTTTCCCTAATTTCTGGGCCATGTATGTACGCTCTAAATCAAGTTTAAAGGAAATCTTGTGTTGTGGGTGAGTGGAAGGCACTGCTTTATTCTTTCAAATCAACAAAATTAAAAATACTAGTCTTAAGGCATTTAAAATATGCAAAACACTGTAACAGTTTTCAAGCATAAAATTATGGTGGTATGGAAGTGTTTTCCTATTAATAATTTAATACTTGTGAGAATTTATAAGTGCCTTTGAGAACTTTGGACGAGTAAAATGCAGAAATCAAAGATAATAATAGATAAAGTCAGATTCAGAAAAAATACAGATGCAGAACACTGATATCTTAGAAAAGAACTAGTAAGATTCATAAAGAAAAAAGTTTTTAAATCCTAAAGAAAGGTATTATTACTGATACATATTGCCTTGAAATCCTTTTAGGTATACAATGATTTTTTTAATGGAATCAATGCTAATGTTTCTTTAAATTTTTTAAGGTGATTTACAGTTCAAACTAAAAGATATAGTCTTAGAAGAGTTTGACTCCACAGTCTGACACATTAGGACATTCACTGGTAGTTACAAGACTTTCACGTGTATGTAATTAGGTCTTTAATTTTTTAAGTTTAAAGTTCTGTTTTACTTCAGAATTCAAATTGTTTATTTTGAACACTATGATAATTCTAAGAAACTTCTATTGACATTCTTATTTTTTCCTCTTTTTACATATATTTAATTTAAATATATATATAAAATTTAAGTTGATTTATTCTACTCAAGCAAAAATACTTGTATTTCTGGAAATGGGAGAGAAATAAAAATTCCTTAGGAAAGAATAAGAGGAATTTATTCAGAATGTTTAACAGTCAAACTGTGGTTCTGTATTCTAGCTTATTGTTCAGTTCAGTTCAGTCACTCAGTCGTGTCCGACACTTTGCAACCCCATGAATCGCAGCACACCAGGCCTCCCTGTCCATCACCATTTCCCGGAGTTCACCCAAACTTATGTGCATTGAGTTAGTAATGTCACCCAGCCATTTCATCCTCTGTCGTCCCCTTCTCCTCCTGCCCCCAATCCCTCCCGGCATCAGGGTCTTTTCCAATGAGTCTACTCATGGAATGAGGTGGCCAAAGTATTGGAGTTTCAGCTTCAGCATCAGTCCTTTCAATGAACACCCAGGACTGGTCTCCTTTAGGTCTCCTTTAGGATGGACTGGTTGGATCTCCTTGCAGTCCAAGGGACTCTCAAGAGTCTTCTCCAACACCACAGTTCAAAAGCATCAATTCTTCAGTGCTCTGATTTCTTCACAGTCCAACTCTCATATCCATACATGACCACAGGAAAAACCATAGCCTTGATGAGACGGACCTTTGTTGGCAAAGTAATATCTTTGCTTTTGAATATGCTATCTAGGTTGGTCATAAGTTTTCTTCCAAGGAGCAAGCATCTTTTAATTTCATGGCTGCAACCACCATCTGCAGTGATTTTTGGAGCCCCAAAAATAAAATCTGACACTGTTTCCAATGTTTCCCCATCTATTTCCCATGAAGTGATGGGACCAGATGCCATGACCTTCATTTTCTGAATGTTGAGCTTTAAGTCAACTTTTTCACTCTCTTTTTTCACTTTCATCAAGAAGCTTTTTAGTTCCTCTTCACTTTCCGCCATAAGGGTGGTGTCATCTGCATATCTCAGGTTATTGAGATTTCTCCCAGAAATCTTGATTCCAGCTTGTGTTTCTTCCAGTCCAGCGTTTCTCATGATGTACACTGCATAAAAGTTAAATAAGCATGGTGACAATATACAGCCTTGACATACTCCTTTTCCTATTTGGAACCAATCTGTTGTTCCATGTCTACTTCTAACTGTTGCTTCCTGATCTGCATACAGATTTCTCAAGAAGCAGGTCAGGTGGTCTGGTATTCCCATCTCTTTCAGAATTTTCCAGTTTTCCTTTCTGGAAAACTGGAAAGGCTTTGGCATAGTCAATAAAGCAGAAATTGATGTTTTTCTGGAACACTCTTGCTTTTTCCATGATCCAGTGGATGCTGGCAATTTGATCTCTGGTTCCTCTGCCTTTTTTAAAACCAGCTTGAACATCTGGAAGTTCACGGTTCACATACTGCTGAAGCCTGGCTTGGAGAATTTTGAGCATTACCTTACTAGCGTGTGAGATGAGTGCAATTGTGCCGTAGTTTGAGCATTCTTTGGCATT
The DNA here is from genome assembly GCF_042477335.2 of Ovis canadensis. Taxonomy (NCBI): domain Eukaryota; kingdom Metazoa; phylum Chordata; class Mammalia; order Artiodactyla; family Bovidae; genus Ovis; species Ovis canadensis. The sequence goes on from NC_091254.1 coordinate 79,353,759, forward strand.
GCCTTTCTTTGGGATTGGAATGAAAACTGACCATTTCCAGTCCTGTGGCCACTGCTGAGTTTTCCAAATTTGCTGGTATAGTGCTATGTTTAGAAATTGACAAATTTAGCAGATATTAGACTGAGAAAGAAAAGCAAACAAATATTTTGAATATAAAGGAGGAAACATGTGGACCATGGGTTATACACTTTGTAGAATACATTCATTAGTATACAGCTTTCATTTATTGGTATACAGAAACTCATGTCAGGACTCAAAAACAAATTGGATCAGCCCGTGAAATTATTTAATGAATTCATAATGTCAACATTAAAGATAGTACCTCTCTAATATATGTCACTTAGCATGAAATGTCTATATATTACTGTCATAAAAACTGAAATTTTAATTTTCTTTCCTATGTATGTATGACAAAAATCACTTGATTCTAAACTCTCACTGAGATGGGCTATATGAATGTGTAAAACTTTCTATTTTCACAGAAGGACCTGCCATACTGCCATCACCGATAAATAAGTGCACTGCCAACACTGACTACTAGGGTTCATTCAAGTTCTTACCTTTTCTTGATATATTAAACCTTCCTGAAATGTGAGTCAATTTTCCCTTTTATATTTTTGCTTTCTTATCAGTGAAAATGAAGAACAGCTATCACAATCCTTTCTCTGAAAATGTATTTATAGCCTGAGAAGGGCCTTGGGACATCATCGATCCTCTCCACTTCTGGTGTTGGGTAACAGTGAAGGTCACCTCGTAAATTCATGGTGTGATTGGACTATAGGAGCAATCTTTTGACAAGCCTGAGCTTTCTCTAGTTTTCAAAGCTTAAGTACATTAGTGAATCACTCCAGAGCTTTTTTCTTTCCAGTTTAAAGAAAAAGAAATGATTTTATGATTTACTTTAAATCATAGAACCATTGGATAGACAAGCAGAAAATACATCAGTGTAGTCAAACTTCATAAACTATGAGAGAAAATGCTTAACTCCTTTGAAGCTGGTTACCTCCTTGAAGTTTAAAAAGGAAGAATCATGTATCATCTAAGAATCCCTTCCAGAATAAAGAGTTTGTGTTGATATTGTAGCTCATATATTTAAGGTTTACTGAAATAAAGCCATTATAAAACAAATTAGCAGGAAATTATGGAATTGTCTGTGTATTCTGTGTATTGGTAATGAAGGACACAATATTTGTAAATGGTTTCTCTGTTTTTACTAAAGAAAATGAGACAGTTGAGGTAACTGTTATCACTTTAAGCATTATCTGCTTGTCACATAGGCAAAATTTCTAGAAATAAATAAAGGAAAACATAACAGATGTACTCTTAATAAATGGACATATTTACTTTTTATTCATACTAAATTGCTACATAGTATATGATTATATGAACAATACAAACTGCTAGTTTTATATATTTTGCTTATGTTAAAAGTTATATTTTAAATCTTATTATTTAACATTTTGTGGTTAGGAATTTATTTCAATCTATGCACAATGCAATATTTTAGACATATTTCAATTCATAATCCATCCTTTTTCCATAATTACTGTGATAATTTATCACATTACACACAGTTGAGCCTATTTATCTCTATATACTGTAACTGCAGCAATTAGACACCTGAATTTTCCTGAAGTTAATAAATATAAATCATAAAGAGAATATACCCCCATCTAGGTTTTATTAAAGAAAAAACAACAAAAATGACACCAAGGTACACTGAATTTTTTTAATTAAAATGCTGATAGAAATATATACAAGAAATTAGACGTATGATGGAGAAATAATAACACTTGGATAAAAATGAAAAATAGTTCTAACTTTATTGTTTTTCAGATTCCCATAGCAACTCTCTCAGTCTCTCTCTTTTCTGCCTTCCACACACACACATAATTGCAAATATATAAATTATATATATGTGTTTTATACACAAACATACACAATTCATTCTATTCTTAAATGTCCTGCTTGTAAGGTTTTTTCTGTGTCTTAAGACTCATATCCTAGAAGAAACCAATATGAACTGTGAAAATCCTCATTTCCACTGGGAATTTTATTTTTAGATTTTCACTCTCCATCCATCTGCCTTTGAGCAATTTTCTGTGCTTCAAGCATGAGCAAGCAGTATTAATCCAATTTCTAGTTTCTGTGAAGCACATTATGTTAGATCATATGCACTTCAGTGCTTCTTTTTAGAAGCTTTGTGTTTACTTAACTGTTTCATTATCAACTTTTATCGACAACAGTAGCAAAGAAATACAAGAAGCTAGGTAAAAATGTGATTAATTTTATTTCCATCAAAATAAAGTACACTGTCTCAAGGAAGATGTAGTCTCATGATAGGATGATATACTCTCTGACAGCACAAAATTACACTTTGATAATTGAGTAATTATCAATACTATGAAAACTAGCATTATTTTTCTAATGCTCATATACTTCAATTATGTTTGAGGGAGCATATGAAAACATCTTCAGTATTAATAGAACACAATTTTATATGAACTCATTATAATTTATAAAATTTTATTTCCTTCATTTAAATGTTTTTGAGATATTAGAATATACAGTATGTTTAACCCTATGTGTACAATTTGGCCTTTAATATTTGCCAAATAAGTCACAGCTCTCACAAAACAGATTCAGTATGACTCCACGATACAAATTTTTTAATATTAACATTTAAACATTATACTGTATTGATGAAAAATCTGAAATGAATGAGCTTTTCATTATTCCCAAATTTCCCAGTAATTCCAGAGATATCAACAAGGTTTACTGTTTTATTTAAAGGGAGTTCAATCTGAGCATATGGTGTCAATTTATCAATATATTTAGTAGTGCTACAAATAAACAGTTGGCCCTGAGAATTTCATGCTAGGAATTATAGAACATATGTTCTTCAACTTAAAACAATCTGTATAAAATTTCACACATATTTAGGTAATGACTAAATAATAGGCTCTGCAGTGTTAGCTGTGTTAAGTCAAATTTCTCAAAAAAAAAAAAAAAACTGCCTGCCAATGAAAGGAAATATAATGAAAATAAAGTAATACAAAAGAATAAAAGAAAATCATATGCTCATTTTTTTCTAGATTGACTGAAGAATGACAAAAACATCAGATATACTTAGGTATACAACTTGATATTTTGATACATAGATACATTGTGAAATAAATCATTACCACAAGCAAACTAATTAAATATGCATCAACTCACATAGTTATTTGTGTGTGTGTGTGGTGACAGCATTTAAGATATACCCGCTTAGCAAACATCAAATGTCCAATACAGTATTATTAGTGTTTTCACTCTATACTATCTATTTCCAGAACATATTACATTAATCTTACATAACTAAATCACTGTATCCTTTGGCCAGTGTCTCCCAATATCCCTCTCTCACCAGACTCTGGGGACACTGCCAGTCTCTGCTTTTATGAGTCTGACTATATTACACTCCACATAAATGAGATCATACAGTATTTGCCTTTTGGCTTATTTCACTTAGCATAATATCCTCCAGGTTCATTTTTGCTGCCACAAATGACAGAAGTTCCTTCTTTTATTTTTTAATTTACTTTTTAATTGGAGGGAAAGTGCTTTACAATGCTGTTTGTTCTGCCATACAACAACACAAATTAGCCATAACTAAGAATTGATACTTTTGAACTGTGGTATTGGAGAAGACTCTTGAGAGTCCCTTGGACTGCAAGGAGATCCAACCAGTCCACTCTGAAGGAGATCAACCCTGGGATTTCTTTGGAAGGAATAATGCTAAAGCTGAAACTCCAGTACTTTGGCCACCTCATGCGAAGAGTTGACTCATTGGAAAAGACTCTGATGCTGGGAGGGATTGGGGGCAGGAGGAGAAGGGGATGACAGAGGATGAGACGGCTGGATGGCATCACTGACAATGGATGAGAGTCTGAGTGAACTCCGGGAATTGGTGATGGACAGGGAGGCCTGGTGTGCTGTGATTAATGGGGTCGCAAAGAGTCGGACACAACTGAGCGACTGAACTGAACTGAACTGATACATATATCAGGGAATTCCCTGGTGGCTCAGATGGTTAAGCATCTGTCTACAATGCGGGAGACCTGGGTTTGATCCCTGGGTCGGGAAGACCCCCTGGAGAAGGAAATGGCAATCCACTCCAGTACTATTGCCTGGAAAATCCCATGGACAGAGGAGTCTGGCAGGCGACAGTCCATGGGGTCGCAAAGAGTTGGACATGACTTCGTCTCCTCCCTCCCATCCTCCAACCCTAGCCCTCTAGGTCATCACAAAGAACTAGGCTGTGATATATAGCAACTTCTCACCAGCTATCTATTTTACACACAATAGTGAAAATATGTCAATGTCACTGGAGGAGAAGCAAGATGGGGAGATCACCTTCCTCCTCACAATTACATCAAAAATACATCTGCACGTGGAACAACCTTCTGAAGGCTGGCAGAAGACTCCAGACTTCCAAAAAGCCCAACTGAATAAGTAAGCGCTAATAAGCCACTACTTTCACTTCCTTATGTCTCCGCAGGGAAAGGACACCCAAAGGCAACCCACAAGCAGCTGCTGCTGCTGCTGCTGCTAAGTCGCTTCAGACGTGTCCGACTCTGTGTGACCCCATAGACAAGCAGAGGTGAGCCCAAAACCAAACTGGAGAACCAGAGGCTGTGTGAGCAAAGGGGAAGGGAATTCACTCCTGTAGTAGCTGGTGCAGTGGATTAAATCCCAGCAATTTAGCCTGAGTCTGTGGCCTTTAGGGGGTAATTGTGGACTTTGGAAGCAAGAGCAAGCTAGAGTAAGGCCAGATCTGAGTCTGAATTAACCACATAGCTTCCACAGTAGGTCCACAGACCTTCCTAGAAATATTGGAGGACTTCCTGAGTAGACAGATTGGCAGGTGTTCACTGTGTAAAGAAGACAGAGAACTCAGGAGGACATTTCTTACTTCTTTATAAAGACTGAATAATATTCTATTATGTATGTATACATTTAGAAATATATAAATATGCTTCCCTGGTGGCTCATATGGTAAAGAATCTGCCTGCAATACAGGAGACTCAGGTTCAATCTCTGGGTCAGGAAGATCTCCTGGGGAAGAGAATGGCAACCCACTCCAGGAGTTTTGCCTGGAGAATTCCATGGACAGAGAAGCCTGGCAGGCTAAGTCCATGGGGTCACAAAGAGTCAGACATGACTGAGCAACTAACTACACAGAAATATATACATGCATATATGATAACACTTAATGAGTAATGGCAAGAATATAAAAATATCTGTAAAGATTTTATGTAGAAATTTATCTCTGTCAACAAACATCTAAGGTGTTTCCACATCCTGGCTACTACTGCAAGGATCTTTGGAGTGAAGATATCTTAAATACTGATTTCATTTCTTTTGATATATACCAAGAAGTGGGATTAACTGTTTAGATGGTTCTTCTATTTTAATTGTTTGAGGAAGCTTAGTACTGTTTTCCATAACTGCAATTTACATTCCCATCAACAGTGCACAAAGGTTCCCTTTTCTCCATATCCTCACTTACACTTATCACTTGTCCTTTTAATAACAACAGTCTTAACAGGTGTGAGGTGATAGCTCATTATTGTTTTGATTTGCATTTCCCTGATGATTAAAAGTGTAGAGCACCTTTTCATATACCTGCTGTTCATTTGTAAGTCTCCTTTTTAAAAAAGTCTATTCAGAGCTTTTGCCTATTTTTAATTGAATTATTCTTTTTTGCTATTGAATAGTGAGAGTTCCTTACATATTTTTGTTACTAAGTCTATATCACATGTATTGCTTGAAATATTTCCTATCATTTTATAGGCTGCCTTTTCACTCTGTTGATGGTTTTATTTGCTGTGCAGAAGTTTTTCAGTTTAATATAGCCCTTAGTTCAGTACAGTTTAGTTCAGTCGCTCAGTGGTGTCTGACTCTTTGCGACCCCATGAATCACAGCACGCCAGGCCTCCGTGGCCATCACCAACTCCCGGAGTTCACTCAGACTCACGTCCATCGAGTCAGTGATGCTATCCAGCCATCTCATCCTCGGTCGTCCCCTTCTCCTCCTGTCCCCAATCCCTCCCAGCATCAGAGTCTTTTCCAATGAGTCAACTCTTCCCATGAGGGGGCCAAAGTACTGGAGTTTCAGCTTTAGCTCATTCCTTCCAAAGAAATCCCAAGATCTCCTTCAGAGTGGACTGGTTGGATCTCCTTGGAGTCCAAGGGACTCTCAAGAGTCTTCTCCAACACCACAGTTCAAAAGCATCAATTCTTCGGCGCTCAGCCTTCTTCACAGTCCAACTCTCACATCCATACATGACCACAGGAAAAACCATAGCCTTGACTAGACAAACCTTAGTCGGCAAAGTAATGTCTCTGCTTTTGAACATACTATCTAGGTTGGTCATAACTTTTCTTCCAAGGAGTAAGCGTCTTTTAATTTCATGGCTGCAATGACCATCTGCAGTGATTTTGGAGCCCCCGAAAATAAAGTCTGACACTGTTTCCACTGTTTTCCCATCTACTTCCCATGAAGTGATGGGACCGGATGCCATGATCTTCATTTTCTGAATGTTGAGCTTTAAGCCAACTTTTTCACTCTCCACTTTCACTTTCATCAAGAGGCTTTTTAGTTCCTCTTCACTTTCTGCCATAAGGGTGTTGTCATCTGCATATCTGAGGTTATTGATATTTCTCTCGGCAATATAACCCTACTTGTCTATTATTCCTTTTGTTATCTATGATTTGAGGATCATATTCAAAAGACTTTTGCCCAGACCAATGTCAAGAAGCATTTCCCTATGTTTCCTCCTACTAGTTTTATGGTTTCAGGTCTTACATTAAAATAATTCATCCATTTTGAGTTAATTTACGATTATACATGCATACCTCAGAGATAATGCATCTTCAGGCTGATGACCACAGTAAAAAAAACTATGGCAAAAAGGCAAGTCACACAATTTTTTTCCTTCCCCTGCATATAAAAGCTATGTTTACACAATACCATGCTCTAAGAGCATTTTGTCTAAAAAACAATGTACATACCTCAATTTAAAAATACTTTATTGATGAAACACATGAGCCTTCAGTAAGTCATAGTAGTAATATCAAAGATCACTGATCACAAAGCATCATAACAAATACATTTATAACAAAAAAGTTTGAAATACTGCAAGAATTGCTAAAATGTGACACAGAGATATGAAGTAAACAACACTGTTGGAAAATGAAGCCAACAGACTTAACTTCATGGAGGGCTGTCACAAGCCTTCAATTGTATGAAATATATATATATATATATCTGCAAAGCAAAATAAAGTCCAATAAACTTAAAAGCCTACACACATGGTGTGAGATAATGATCCAATTTAATTCTTTTGCATGTAAATGTCCTATTTTTCCAGCACCATTTACTGAATAGATCATCTTTCCCTCATGTGTATCTTTGACACCCTTATTGACTATCAGTTAAAAGAAAGTTCATGGATTTATCCCTGGGCTCTTTATTCAGTTCCACTGGTCTATGTGTCTTTTTTTCCTAGTAACATATTATTACATAGTTTTGTAATATATATATATATATATATATATATATATATATATATATATATATATACTGAAATCAGGAAGTGTGATGCCTCCAGCTATGTTTTTTCTTGCTTAAGATTGCTACGGTTATTTTGGTCACTTGTAGTTCCACATGAACTTTAGGGCAATATTTTCCTATTTCTGAAAAGAATGCCATTGTTTCAGATTTTCATAAGGATTGTATTGAATCTGTAGATAGTTGTGGGTAGTTAAGGACATTTTAATACTAATTATTCCAATCCATAAACATGAAACATTTTCATTTTCCAGTGTCTTCTTTAATTTCATCAGAGCTTACAATTTTTAGTTATAAGTCTTTCACCTCTTTGGTTAAGTCTATTCCTAGGTATTGTATTCCTTTTCTTGTTATGTATGGATGGGATTGTTTACTCATTTGTCTGTTGTTTGCACATAAAAACACCAGGCTTTTGTATACTGATTTTGTATACTGCAACTTTACTAAATTCATTTATTAGTTCTAACAATTCTTTTGTTGAGTCCTTAGAATTTTCCACAAATTTATTTTAGTGAGTAGAAACTACTTGCTTTTTTCTCACAACATCTTTATTCTATGTATTATCCACTCAAAGTATACTTTGAATTAAGGTGATTAGTCATTTCTGAAATCTTGGATAAACAAGTGCTGATCCTTAGAGGGGTTCAGGATGGTAGGACACATGTACACCCATGGCTGATTCATGTCAATATATGGCAAAAAAACACCATAATATTGTAAAGTAATGAGCCTCCAATTAAATAAATTGATTTCTTTGAAAGTGTAGACATTTAATTGTTGTTCAGTCACAAAGTCCTGTCCCACTCTTTGCAATCCCGTGGACTATAACACAACAGGTTCCTCTATCGTCCAGTATCTCCTGGAGTTTGCATAAATTCGTGTCCATTGAGTCAGTGATGCTATCTAATAAATTCATCCTCTTGCCCCCTTCTCCTCCTGTGCTCAATCTTTCCCAGCATCAGGGTCTTTTCCAATGAGTCGGCTCTTCGCAACAGGTGGTCAAAGGATTGGAGACTCAGCTTTAGCTTCAGTCCTTTCAATGAATATTCAGAATTGATTTCCTTTAGGATTGACTAGCTTGATCTCCTTGCTGTCCAAGAAAGTCTTCCCCAGCACAATTCAAAAGCATCAATTCTTCGGTGCTCAGCCTTCTTTATGGCAAAACTCTTACATCTGCAGATGACTACTGGACAACCATAGCTTTGACTACATGGACCTTTGTCAGCAAAGTGATGTCTCTGCTTTTTAATATGCTGTTTGTCATAGCTTTTTTTACAAAGAACAAATGTCTTTTAGTTTTCTGACTGCAGTCATTGCGTGCAATGATTTCAGAGCCCAAGAAAATAAAATCTGTCACTGTTTCCACTTTTTCCCCTTCTGTTTGCCATGAAGTGTTAAGAATAGATCCATGATCTAATTTTTTTAAATGCAGTTTCATACCAGCTTTTTCACTCTCCTCTTTCACCATCATCAAGGGGAACTTTAGTTCCTCTTCACCTCTGTCATTAGAGAGATATTATCTGCATATCTGAGGTTCTTGATATTTCTCCCAGCAATCTTGATTCCAACTTGTGATTCATCGAGCCCATTTCACATAATGTACACCATAGATGTTTTAAATAAACAGGATGACAATAACAGCCTTGACGTAATCCTTTCCCAATCTGGAAGCAAGTGGGTTCAATTTAGAACAATCAGTCACTTGTTTCAGGTCTGGTTCTAACGTTTTGCTTCATGATCAGCACACAGGTTTTTCAGGATACAGGTAAGTTGGTCTGGTACTCCCATCACTTGAAGAATTTTCCACAGTTTGTCATGGTTCACACAGTCAAAGGCTTTAGTGTAGTCAATGAAGCAGTACTAGATGCTTTCCTGGAATTCCCTTGCTTCTCTATGATCCAATATATGCTGCAAATTTGATCTCTGATTCCTCTGCCTTTTCTAAATCCAGCTTGTATGTCTAGAATTTCTCAGTTTACAAACTGCTGAAGCATAGCTGGAAAAATTTTGAGCATAACCTCGCTGAGATGTGAAATAAGTACAATTGTACGGTAGCTGAAACATTCTTTGTGGTTACCCTTCTTCAGGATTTAACTGAAAACTGATCTTTTCCAGTACGGTGGTCACTGCTGAATTTTCCAAATTTGGGGACATATTGAGTGAAGAACTTTCATAGCATCATCTTTGAGGATTTTAAATAGCTCAGCTGGGATTCCATCACCTTCACTAGCTTTGTTAGTAGTAATGCTTCCTAAGGCCCACTTGACTTCACATTCCAACATGTCTGGCTCTAGATGAGTGACAACACCATCGTGGTTATCCAGGTTATTAAGATCTGTTTTGTATAGTTCTGTGTATTCTTGCCACCTTTTCTTAATCTATTTTGCTTCTGTTAGGTCTTTACCATTTCTATCCTTTAAGTGTCCATCCTTGCATGAAATGTTCCCTTAATATCTCCAATTTTCTTGAAGAAATCACTAGCCTTTCCCATTTTATTGTTTTCTTCTGTTGTTTTGCACTGTTCACTTAAGGTCTTCTTATCTCTCCTTGTTGTTTTCTGGAACTCTGCATTCCGTTGAGTATAACCTTCCCTTTCTCCCTTACCTTTTGTTTCTCTTCTTTCCTCAGCTATTTATAATGCCTCCTCAGACAACCACTTTGCCTTACTGCATTTCTTTTTCTTTGGAATGATTTTGGTCACTGCCTTCCATACAATGTTATGAACTTCCATCCATGGTTCTTTGGGCATTCTGTTTACCATATCTAATCCCTTTAATCTATTTGTCACCTCCAATCTATAATCATAAGAGATTTGATTCAGGTGATCTCTGAATGGCCTACTGGTTTCCCCTCCTTTCTTCAATTTAAGCCTGAAGTTTGCCATAGTCAGATCTATGTCTTGTTTTTGCTGACTGTATAGACGTTCTTCATCTTTGGCTGCAAAGAACATAATCAATCTGATTTCTGTATTGACCATCCAGTGATGTCCATGTGTACAGTCGTCTTTTGGTTTGCTGGAAAAGAATGTTTGCTATGACCTGTGTGTTCCCTTGACAAAACTCTGTTAGGCTTTGCCCTGCTTCATCTTGTACTCCAAGGCCAAAAAAGTGAAAGCATTAGTCGCTCAGTCATGTCTAACTCCAAGCCAAACTTGCCTGCTATTCTGGCTATCTCTTGACTTCCTACTTTTCCATGGGCCTTTGCAATATTAAATAGTCAAAATATAACTCAAATCAGGTGCTGATCTTCTTTCTTAAATTGCAGGACTCTCCCAGCACTTTACCACAGCTCAGTAAAAGTACTAGGATATTGCCTGTGAGGGAGTACTTTGATCTATTATAAGCTATTGTCATTCATTTAAACCCCATGGGAGATTCATATAACATAAAATTAAAATAATTTCTAGCAAAAAAGGAAGGGGGATAAAAGCAATGAGAAAGACAAAAACTGAATATAATAATCTTCATAACCAAGGACAGAGTTTGGACTAGAGATACTAAACCAAGGGCATAAAAATGAAACAAAATAACAAGAATTAAAAAATAAAAACTCACACCATCAAAAGCAAGGACACAATATGGGTCTGGGAAAGCCCAGAAAGGAAACAAAAATTGCTCCATATGATTAATATAAAGAGACTGATTAAGAGTTATAAGCAGGGTTAAAGGAGTAAATAAGGTATAGTCAGGCATTCAGATACTAGCAATGTTAGGAAGCCATTACAATCTGTACACATGAAGAGAAGAGGGCAGAAAATATTTTAAAACTCCTCAGTGAGAACTTGAACTAGTGGAGGAAGGAATACCCAGCTGCAGTTGTAAAAAGAAGCAGCTGCACAGAGAAAAATGCCTACTCAAGGCAAAAAAGAATGAAGAATCTCTCTTCACTCTCTCTCTCCTTCTAATCTCACGTTAGTGTTCATTTTTTGTTAAACCTAATAAGAATCCAGAAAGCAACAGGCCCTTGGTGAAGTTGTCCATAGTGGTTGACCCCTGATGGTTAAGTGGATAAGAACCAAATATGTGGGGTGGGTAAGCAGAAAAGAACCACAACATAATTCCATTGCTCATATTTTCAAGGTTTACCAGAATGACAAAAAAAAGATGTATTTGCTGGTCTTTTATAGTCACTTTTTTATGAATTCATCAAGTAACTACAAGTGTCTAGTAACTATAATGGGTCTAGAAGATCCATTTCCAATCTGACACACCAGTACAATGTCCAGGCTTTGGAAGACAGAATCACGTTGTCAATGGCATTGTTGATTCAAAACAAAAGATACTGTTGTTTGGGGGAATTTACATTGCCTCACATTCCTCACCTTCATTGGTACTGAATATCATCTTTTATTTCATGTTTCATTTAATATGCTCATGTTCATCTCCTACTTAAGGTTGTACTGAACACATTTTATTTTGTAAAACCTTTGCTTATAAATGGAAAATTTAAAGTAACTAAATATCTTTTCCTTTTGGGGGCAATTTAAATATAACTTGAATTTTGAAAAGTATGACCCAGTTCCTGAAAGGGGAGTACTATCTAATCTCTTGAATAGATATTTTATTTTCTTAATTATGTAGTGGTACAACATCAAAATGTCTACATATTTTTTTTTATTTTTAGCCTCATAAAGATTGCTAGATATAGAAATGGTGAAATCTGTCCTGACAAGCCAGAAATGAAGGAAGCAGAGAGCTATCTCCAGCTTCCACCCTATTTTTAATGCATTTTCATATGATATTTACCCTTTCCCTTCATATGATATTTCCATATCATTTAATATGATATTTCCCCTTTCCCTTCTCCAGGGGATCTTCCCAACCCAAGGATCAAACCCATGCCTCCCATATTGCAGGCAGATTCTTTACCAGCTGAGCTACAAGGAAAGCACTCAAATGATAGTATTATGAGATTTTTAATGAGTCTCCTCTTTCAACGTCTGACATTAACAATATGTATGCTGAGTCGCTTAGTCATGTCCAACTCTCTGTGACCCCATGGACTGTAGCTCACCAGGCTCCTCTGTCCATGGAGATTCTCCAGGCAAGAATACTGGAGTGGGTTGCCATGCCCTCCTCCAGGGGATCTTTCCAACCCACGGATTGAACCCAGGTCTTCTGCATTGCAGGCAGATCCTTTATCATCTAAGCTACCAGAGAAGCAATAATATATTCATCAAAAACTTCTATTAATGTTTTATTTTTCAGATTATAAAGTTAAATTAAAAGTATAGTGGAAATAGTATTGTATTTGAGAGGAGAATTTATCTAAGATTAAATCCTGACCAGTCCTCTTTTTCAACCTTTCCCCAACACCCACAAATAAACCTGTTCACCAACTCTTAGTCTTTCTTTCTGACTCTAAGTTTGGGCAATGACAGCAGTATTTTGTAGTGAATATCCTCTTATCCCTTCTAACATTAAAGCAGATATTGCTGATTCATGAGGAGTTGTTCTTATTGAATAGAGATGCAGCCAAAGATTTTTTCTCATCATTTTCTGCAGCCAGAATGAATTCGGAGGTAGTTGCAAAAAAGGTGAAACTTACTTTTCTTTTTTGGGCTAGTAACTCAGTTTTATCAAAATTTAGATTTTTGGTGACGAACTGAAATTAGAATACCTATATTTAACAGTATTTACTTATATTTCATAAGAGTGAAGTATGTAAAGTGTCTGACATTTTGCAGGCACTTTATAAATGTCAACGACTTTCTCCTTCAACCATCAATACCATAAAAAATAGCTACTTAAACTACCTCATTGCTTCTATACCATGTCACTACATAATAGTTTTTATACTAATGACTCTTACATTTATTTCATTTACATAATTAAGTTTACCAAAGCTAACATTAAATTTAGTGAATTACTAATTAACCATATGGTAGAGATTATACATATATGTATATACATATTTGAACTCCTGGAACTCTAGTGTGTTGCCTTGGTACTTTTTTAATACCAGTCTCTTCTAGGAAGCTCTGATATTGTGTAAATGCTAAGTGCCCCAGAAATACTTTAGAATTGAATAGTTGAAGTAACTAAATATGTATAATTACTTAATTTAGTTCTTTAGTTGTTAATTATGTCGTGGTACAACATCGAAATTTCTATATAATTTTTTATCTTCAAGCTCATAAAGATTACTAGATATAGAAATGGTGAAATTTGTCTTGATAAAAATGAAGGAAGCAGAGAGCTGATTGATCTCCAGCTTCTACCCTATTATTAATACATTTTCATATATTTTCCCTTTCCCTTCATATGATATTTTCATATCATTTCATATGGTATTTCCCCCCACATCATGTTTCATATGATAAATATAACTAAATATGTTTAGTTACTTCAACTATTCAATTCTAAAATATTTCTGGGGCACTTAGCATTTACACAATATCAGAGCTCCCTGGAAGAACCTGATGTTAAAAAAGTACTAACGCAACACACTGGAGTTCCAAGGGTTCAAATATTGAGAGAGGAAACAGATACATAAATTAAATACATTCAGCAACTCTGTTGACCATTGCTTTTTACATTGGTTTTAACAAAATTTTCCTCTTCCTCAGTCAATCTATATAGGTTGATCTCATCTCATATTAAATGTCACTATCCCAGTCATAGTCAAATTAGAAAAACATGTTGGCCTTAATGGAATACTCAGGAATTACCTATTTTTCACAGAATTGCTTCAGGCAACTCTAGGTGTTTTAACTTTGTACCTTCAAGTTGTTTTCCAAAGTTCAGATGGCATTATAAATATTCTGTTCCTCCAATTTTCCAATTGTTACATGTTGAAAATCTTTCATTTGTGCCTATATGCATACATACCTTTCTGGAATAGTGCCAACTCTAGAAAGTAAAAATAAACACTTCCCCAACTGCCTCATGACTCACAAGTTCACATAACAGTAACAGAATCAGCATGACCTTATTATTATGCACTGCCATGATGCTTCCTCCTCTTCAATTTTCCAACCCTCCCACCTTTTCAAATGTGCTATTTCAGATCTATCTGGAATAATAAATTGGCTAATACTGACCCATAAATCTATATAGCATGCTACCTTAACTACACTAAGACCAGGCAGAGGCTTTGAAATTACTTCTTATACGTACTTGATTAAATTCTTAGCCAAGGGCCATTCTTCTCCCCTACCACTCTATGGGGAAGAGACAGTCATTTTCTTCTTCCAGTTACAAGAGCTTTTCAAGAAGAAACAAGTAGTCTGTGATTTTGATTGCTATAGAGAGGTCCAGTCAAGTAAGTACTTACAAGAGACCATTGAATTTATTAATTAGTAGGTCATTGGTGAATTGAGCTCTCAAAAACTGTAGTTTCAGCAAATTGGTAGGAGGAAAAAGTAACAGAGAGTAAGCTGAGACTGAAACAAAACGCAGTAGAGGCAACAGTACTATTTTGAGAATTTTTCCAGTGAACAAACTGAAAGAGAGAGAATGGAGACTGGGTAAATACTGATTTCCATGGTTGACACTTTGCTATCAAATTGGAGAATGTTCAGTATTCATGACTAATAAGCCATTATAAGTCTTTCTTCTTTTTAAAGAGCCTGAACTTTAGATATACGTTATAAATAGAGGCAATTTGTATAGGAACCAACTTCTTTTTTGGAATGGTTAGATAATTGGTATATCTTAGTTGGACAGTCTGTATGAAGAATTTTGAATGTTGGTCTGATTTTTTTTCTTGAGACTGGTTTGTATGTCAAAATCATTATCAAACTCCTAGGACTGGTTGGGATGTCTACCACACCATTATCTCTTCACTGTTAGGGGTGGAGGAAGTACCCCTTAGGTGTCTGTCTGTGAGGGTACTAGGACAGCCCTGTAGAAAGGATGAAAAAAAAAAAAAGAAAGAAAGCATTGAAAGTCTTGGCAATGTCCCAGTGGCCTGAGAGATGAGGTTTTTAACAGGATAGCCCAAGTCTCGTACAATTGGGACTCTAAGTTAATCTCATCTCCACCCTAACTGCTGTCCATGTATTCCTCCTCGGCAGGCATGGAAACAAACTGGTAACTCAGGAGAGCTTCCTTTCCTCATACCAAGTATAGTGGTAATGGATTGGCAGCAGCCATCCTGTCTCATCTCTTTGGTGGTTTCCCACCGTCTAGAACCTCTACAAAACCTCATTCATTGCTATGTCCTAAAGCAATCGCCCCTGCCTATAAACACTGCATAAAGAAAGCAGGTGTGAAGCAACACAGCCATGGATCCCTACAGAATGTAGATCCAGTTCTCCTCAGTCCTGGCCCTGCCCTGTTGCTTGCTGGGAAACCACAGTCAAATCACCTAACCATAGAATTTTAAGTCTCCTTATCCATGACAGAGAGATAACGGTGATATCTTTGTCCTAGGGTTCTTCTGGAAAATAAATGATCTCTATTAGAAACATCCCTAGCCTAGCCAATCCCACCCCTAGCCTCACCAAAGTGTACTTCATATTTGATGACTGAACAACTATGTGTTCATTGTTCAGACCACATGAAAAACAAATCCAAAAGTCTTTGGGCAAATCTACAGAAAAATAAGCCTGGCCAAGATTAAGAAAAACCATGGGCAATAAAAAAAGTATCAGTGTATGTCTATGTAATAGAATGGTGTATATCATATTTATCCCTTTGTTAGATACATTTATAAAAATAAAAATTACTGAAGGTGAAAAATGAGAAGAAATCAGCATTATTAGATACTAAAAGATGAGATGATTTCTGATTGTTTCAAAACAAGTTTATATGTATAGGGTATCATTTCCTATTACATTCTATAATATATGTCTGCAATTGCTTCTTCAGGAAACGAAAGCATCATCAAATGTGACTGGAAAGAGAGTTATGCCCTTTGCTCTCAAGGAAATTTGGAAAGCACATTATATTAAATAATTTGAGAAAAATTTTTTTAAAGGAACATGATTAATTTTATCAAGCATTTACCTCCAAGCATTGAAATGTCACAAGACTAATGTCTTGTACAAAGCACTCTATAAGATGTTGAACTAGTTAGAAACAGGATTTCTTATTCCATCTCTGACCAGACACTCTAAAACTTTCTGAATGTATAAAACCTATCCTCTTACTAAAAACTCACATGGATGGGGAGTAGATACTTGACTGTAATAGTAAAGATAATGGAGAAAAAGACACAAAGAACAAGATCAAACTAGGCTTTGTAGAGGTCAGTGGTCAAGACTATGAGGAAAAGCCAACTTGTTAGAGGAGTCTAGTTTCTTTTTTTATAGTATACAAATATAGTCTGTCATTCTGCCTCAGAGTGTTTCATTTCCGGTAAAAATCTGTTTATACTTTGCACTCTTGCCATAGTTTCTAGAAGTGAGTTAGGAGGAGCCAAAGTCATCTGCTAGTTCTTATAGCTCTGACTCCATAACCCTTAGTGAAATTCACCATTGGAGATGTCTTCATGCTGAGCTATTACACTGCAATTTGACACTTTTGTTGAAAAAGAAAAACAAATTACATGACTGTGCTGTTTAGAAAGCAGTACTTCCAGACAAAATCTCCTTTGATGTCTTCTATTCCATAGTGATTGAAACATTTACAATATCCATTTTAAGCAAAAAGTTGTTGGCCATGGCTTGGCATCAATTACAACCGTGAACCCCATATATGTGTTTCTTTCATCATTACGGTTTTTGAGATTGAAAATGCTTTTGAAAACCTTAAGAAATTTAGTTGAACTTTTATCTTTCCCCTAGTATATTATCCCAAAGGAGAAGTTTTGTTCTGCAACAGAAGGCAAATTTAGGTATTTTCTCTATTAAAAATCAGAGGAATTGGTTTATCTGCACATTATTCATTATTTTATTGATTTAGTCTTAGCAAATTGAGTTTCAAAGATAAAAGGTATAGATTTTGTATCCCCTCAGATATTATAGATTAATATGACGTAGTTATATCAAAATAATTCGAGGGAAGCATATGGAGCATCATAATAGAGGAATGTACCATGTCCCAAAAACTGTGGTAGCACAAAGGTTGATATAAGCAGTTCTTAGTGCAGAAGGGGCTGAAGCATGGACTGTAAACTGGTGTTGATTGAAGACAGTCTTCATAGAGATTACTGAGACGGAGCTTAACAAGTCAAAAGGTTTTTTGATGCTGTAAGATGTGAAAGGCAGAGAAATCACAGAATCATGTGTAATGCACAGACAGAATTTTCACAGTTATTAAAATATAAAAGTTAGGTGATATGATACAAAGTCTTAAATTTATAAACTGAAAATAACTTATAAATTAAATGTATCTGTATGATTTAGATGCCACGTACATAGTTTCAGGATGACATATAGACTTAAATCTTGGAAATGTAGATATTTTGTTGAATTGTCAACTTGATCCAGTACACAGAATCATTAACTAATCTGGAATATTGAAGAAATATGTAGTTAGATGAAAACATGATGTAAGTTTTGATATCGTCATGTTTGAGGTACCTGTGTATATGCAGATGGACTATCTACTGGAGGAATTAAATACTTTAAATTAACTCTCACAAAATAGGTATTGTCTATAGCCAGTGGAAATTTATTGTATGATGTAGGGAGCTCAAATCTGGTGCTCTCTGACAACCTAGAGGGGTGGGAGGGAGATTCAAGAGGCAGAGGACATATTTATACCTATGGCTGATTCATGTTGCTATCTGGCAGAAACCAACACAATATTGTAAATCAACTGTCATCCAATTAAAAACAATTTTTTTTAATTTAGAAGAGATAATATAATTTTAATGAACAATTTTACATCTATTTTAAGGTAGGTGCCTTAATAGATTCTAGGAATATATTTTATGAACAGAGGTGACATGTTTGTTCTCTCTTTGAGTTGGCAATTTATTGAGTGCAGAGAAAGATGCTTCCATGTGCATTGCACAGCATGGTCTTCAAGGCTATTTAATTCTTACCTTTCCTTTCCTTAGATCTGTTTTATAAAAACTCTGTAAGTTGTAGGCATCTGATAGCAGTGAAAAATAATTAGTGCCAATAGATCTGTAAAATTCATTCCAATTCAGTCCGTTTAATTGACTTCCATCAGGCACCATGTAAACACCCTTCACTGCTTCCATATCCATACTCATTTTGAAATTTCTAAACAGTAAACATGTTATTTGGAGTCTCCATTAACTTTGTTAAAACATCATCTTAACAATTCATTACATAAATCCTAAACATATTTATTTTTTACACTCATAGGACACTTTCTTTTGAAAACTATCTTTTCACACAGAGAGTATATACACTGAATATACGCTGACAATAATACATCCTTTGAAATGAACCACAACTCTAATTTGTTAGTAAACCACAAGGACACAAGCCTTTGTCCTCCTCAGGAGATAGTACAAAGATGACAATAAGAAAGTTTGGTGGCAGCTAGCCAGATGAATTATGATAGGGTTCAAAGAGAAGAAACAGAAAGTTTAAAGACTTAGATGCAAATAAAGAAGGTGCTGAATTAAAGGAACGAACTCTAAATTGGATGTAAGAAAGAAAAGAGAGTTTCAAAAAAAAAAAAAAAACAGTCAAAAGTAGACACTCCAGCTCTTTCAAGATACATACTTGCTCTTAAAGGAAATAAAATGACATTCAAAATGGAATGTAATGATGAATTTTATCTTTTTTCCCCCACTCTAGATGCTGATGGGGAAAAAAAAAATAAGGGTGACAGGTGAATACATGGAAACTGATTAGAAGTAAGTAAAAAGGAAAGGGCTTCCTTCGTGGCTCAACAGTAAAGAATCCACCTGTAATGAAGAAAACAGAAGAGACATGGGTTCGATCCATGGATGGGGAAGATCCCCTGGGGGAGGGCATGGCAAGCTACTCCAGTATTCTTGCCTGGTGAATCCCACTGACAGAGAAACCTGACAGGCTACAGTCCATGGAGTCACAAAGAGTTGGACATGACTGAAGTGAGCATGTACACATGCAGAAAAGAAATACTACATAGATATTTATAATAACAGCATCTTGGATATATAATTAATATATACTTATTAATTGAATGAGTATAACATAAAGAATTCAAAATATCCTAGAACTCTGAAATATGCAATTTAATGACAGGCAGTGTTATCTACTGAGATAGAGTTCATGGTATAAGAAAGTCTTAAATGTATTTAATGGTGACAATATATAATAAATAGTGATAATAAAAAATAAAGAGAAAAGTTAAAAATAAAGACTGAAGAAGGAATAATCTATAATGTTCATCTGAAGAAAACAGAATATATGATACAAAGTTCAGGATGAAGAGACTACATCCCTTTTCCACTGTTAAAGTAGGGAAAGAGTGTATGGTACAAATTTAATTAGGCTGGTACATTTAAGATATGAAGGTGTTACTATATAACTGCTTCTATTTCATCTGAGAAACAGAAGACAAAGTTATATCCTGAGAGAGAGGAAGGAGATGGTAGAGTTAGCACAGTTTGACACAACTACAGAAAATCAAAACAGACATGGTGAAATTTTTGATAGAGAATCATCAAGGGAAATGTGGAATAACAGTAGACACTCATTGCTGACATCTAGCTGTGGATGGTGATCATTATGGAACCTCTGCTGAAAAGTTAAAGCAATTGTTCTTAGTATTGTCAAGCTGCCTGTGTGTAATCACAACACAAGTACATATGACTTGGGGGTTTCAGCATGGAGACATCACACAAAGAACATCAAGTAAGTGAGGTTAGAAAATTAGGAAGAGTCGAAATGATTCATCATGGTCTAAACTTCACAAAGAAATAAGGGAAATGAGAAGTTCTGTTCAATAAGGTGAAAGTAGAAAGTGGAAGAAAGCGAAAGTGAAGTTGCTCAGTCGTGCCCAACTCTTTGTGACCCCATGGACTGCATCCTGCCAGGCTCCTCCGTTCATGGAATCTTCCAGGCAAGGATACTGGAGTGGTGAGCCATTTCCTTCTCCAGGGGAAGTTCTCAAGCCAGGGGTAGAACTCAGGTCTCCTGTACTGCAGGCAGACTCTACCGTCTAAGCCTCCAGGATGCCCTTCCAAAAACGGAAAGTAGGAGAAAGTAGGGAGATAAATATATTGATGGGGCTGATGAAGTCAAAGAACAGGTGAAATGAGAGACACTGAGCAGGCAGGCTGGTCACAGCAAGGCCTTAAGAATTAGTGAAATACAGATACAGGAGTTTCTGATGGAAAGAGGAGTTTTTTTCTCATTTCAGTCCCCACTCCCATTCTACAATTCACCAGCTCCAGGACATCAAGCTGATTGCTTCATACCTCTGAAGCCTCTTCCCCCCTCCACCATTAAAATGGCATTGTCAATCAGTTCAGTTGCTCAGTCATGTCCGACTCTTTGTGACCCCATGGACTGCAGAACACAAGGCCTCCCTGTATATCACCAACTCCTCGAGTTTACTCAAACTCATGTCCATTAAGTTAGTGATGTCATCTCAACCACCTCATCCTCTGTTGTCCCCTTCTCCTCCTGCCTTCAATCTTTCCTGGCATCAGGATCTTTCCCAATCAGTCAGTTCTTCACATGAGGTGGGCAAAGTATTAGAGTTTCAGCTTCAGTCTTTTCAGTGAATATTCAGGACTGATTTCCTTTAGGATGGACTGAAAGGATCTCTTTGCAGTCCAAGGGACTCTCAAGAGTATTCTCCAACACCACAGTTCAAAAGCATCAATTCTTTGGCGCTCAACTTTCTTTACAGTCGACCTCTCACATCCATACAAGACTACTAGAAAAACCATAGATTTGATTAGATGGACCTTTGTTGGCAAAGTAATGTCTCTGCTTTTTAATACGCTGTCTAGGTTGATCATAACTTTTCTTCCAAGGAGTAAGAATCTTTTAATTTCATGGGTGCAGTCACCATCTGCAGTGATTCTGGAGCCCAAAACAATAAAGTCTATCACTGTTTCCACTGTTTCCCCATTTATTTGCTGTGAAGTGATGGGACCAGATGCCACGATCCTAGTTTTCTGAATGTTGCATTTTAGGTCAACTTGTTCACTCTCGTCTTTCACTTTCATCAAGAGGCTTTTTAGCTCCTTTTCACTTTCTGCCATAAGAGTGGTGTCATCTGCATATCTGAGGTTATTGATATTTCTCCTGGCAATCTTGATTCCAGCTTGTGCTTCTTCCAGCCCAACGTTTCTCATGATGTACTCTGCATATAAGTTAAATAAGCAGGGTGACAATTTACAGCCTTGACGTACTCCTTTCCATATTTGGAGCCAGTTTGTTGTTCCATGTCTAGTTCTAACTGTTGCTTCCTGACCTGCATACAGATTTATCAGGAGTCAGATCAAGTGGTCTGGTATTCCTATCTCTTTAAGAATTTTCCAGTTTGTTGTAATAAAATGGCATAAGTCAGTGTTTTTCAAATTTTAGTTTTATAAGAATCATTTGGATAGTACAGAATCCAGAGACTGATTTTTTTTTTTTTTTATCTGAGTTTGGGCCTCAGAGTATACAGTTTCCAAAGAAAGTAAGGTCACAATTTTATCAGTACTGCTATGGACTGGGCTATCTCACAGATAGCATAAACTAAAGAGATAATGTATAAAAATGTTACTTGTTATACAGCAAGTAATCAAGTATCAGTTACTTTTCTCTTCTCAATGAATATTTACTTGTTGCTATTATAGGAAAGGTGAAGTATCAAAATTTAAAGAACTGTAATAAGTGTATTAGTAGAAGGAACCCTAACTACCCAAGTAAATTGCATCTGAGCCATCTTCAAGTTTTTACTTTTGACATTCCCAATCTCTCTTAGTCAAGTGATGAGAGTGCACAGACTGAAACAATATTGTAAAAGGAGACTTCACAAATATTTCTGAAGCATTCTGGTCTAAGCAATGACTTAGTATATCACTGAGATGATATGGTTTTCAGAATTATTCTTTTATTCCCTAACCATTTATCTTATATTCTTTTGCCAAATACCTCTTCACTCTGATAATTCCTATTCCTATATAGTCATTGTCACCAATAGCTACATAATTCTTGTTCTGCTATTGTGCACCCCCCCCCCCACAGATCCAACTCAATTTGTTTATAGTTCATGAATAATTACAACAAATACAAACTAAGCTTTAACGAAGCAATAAAAAGAAGCTGATTAGCCCTAGATTTCATTGAGCTATGAGTATTGATTCTATGTTGTTTCCTTCCAAGAAGACGTGGGTGATGGTAAAAAAAATGGATGCAAGTGATAAAACTGCTAACATAGTATGCTTATGAAGAATGCTATGGAAATAATGGAGAACAATACATACTATTATTATATGAGTGTGTGTGTGTGTGTGTGTATAGTCACTTAAATTCAGTATTCACTTTAGCTCAGATTAGGTACAGAAAACTATAACGATTTCATATAATTCTCATTACATAATAAAGGGGAAAAAATCAATGCCTCAGGATAATTTGTATTATTTCCTCGAAATGACTTTTAAAAGGAATTTATGGCTTCAGACCTTATTCAGTAGATACTGAACAAAACAACAGACAATGAAGTTTAAAGTACTTTTGCAGTTGAATTCAGGTCATATAAAGTGAATGTGGAATTTAACCTGGGCTCAATGTTCCCAGAGATTACTGATGCTTAAACACTTCTGCCCCCATCCAACACACACAATTCTGCATTCCAGAATGAGCTAATTTCAGAAGACACACCCTTCTTTATAGGACTTACTGTCCATTCTTGTTCACAGCTCCTGTAAATTTAAATTTGCCTTCTTTATCTGCCTCCATAGAACCCCAAACCCATTTCCTTTTCTTTGAGATGTTCCCTATTAATGATCATCTTTCTATATAATAATCTGAATAAAACCATCTCCTTAATCATGTAGGCCATATGGCCAGTCACATATCTTCATGCTGCACAGGAACTGAGAATAAAATATTAAAGAATTTTTTCTTTTCAGGGTCTCTATCTTGCTCACTTGGCTAACTTCTTTTCTCTATTTAAAAAAAAGTTTAGAAAACAGGTCAGACATCTAATTCCCATTACTTGAGAAAAAGTTTAATTTTTACACATCTATTTTGTGAGCCTTGAGGCCTTAAGCATTTCCAAGGCCTTATGTATCTATCTGTACATACTTACTATTCTAAGTCTAAGAAAATGGCAAGTAATTTTTGAAAAGGTGAAGGAATAATGAGGTCAAATTTAAGAAAGAATAAAGAAAAAAAAAAGAATAGCTTCAGGTTTTTGTTCTCTCCACGTGTTTGGTCTTGAATTGCTAATCTTCGCAAAATTTTCCATCTATGAGCCTAGCATTTTATGGTGGTCATCTCCACCAAAATGAGTTCATAATGACACTCCTATTTGCATATTCTGGTTTACTGCTTGTACTGCCTGTACTTTTCTGGTGAATATTAATTATGAACAAAGAGTTCTGCTCTCAACATTTATAATTAGGGTGTTAGCACTTCCTGTGCTTAGGTTTACTTTTCAATTCTCTTTTTTACTTCATTGTCCAACTTACATATTTTACACACTTCATCCTTCAGAAAACAGCACAGATTTTCTTCACTGTTTTCCTTTCCATATGAAACTAAAATGAGCTATTACAGGAAACAGGTATGCACATGAGAAATGCTTTTGCCTCCCAGTCTTAACTGGACTTCTGCTCAGGTGCCTTAACCAAGACCTCTGTAGAGTCAGTCCCAAACAGGTCCCATGTTTTCTCCTCATTCAGCCTCCAATCTTACTACCAAATATTTGAGTCTCATTCTCAAAATTTTACACAGCAACTATCTAAGCTAAGAGAATGTGACACCACTGTACAATATGGAGCATTTCACTTGTTTACTGATGTAGAAATTAATCTGCCACCAACACATAAAACTTCAACTGGTATAAGAGTCAGGATTTGCTTTTTACTTCTTATATTTAATATTAACTATTACTATACATTCTTATTTTCATAATTTGTTGCATGACAGCAGGTTTCCTTCTTACATAGCTTGGTGACTTGTATTTGCTGAACTAAAATGAAGCATAATCACTGTTTCATCCTAACACAATCATCCACCAGAGTAACTAGAGCTATTGTAGGTGATCCATGAACAGCTTTGAAAGAACAAATAAATCAGGCATTATATCATCTCTGCAAATGTTATTTTCATTCACATTACAACTAGACCTCAAGAATGGCATTTTCGTACTGTTTAGTTATATTGCAAATAACGTAGGGAAAAAAAAAAAAGAGGTGTATAAAAGGAGATGGAAGTTTTAGCAAAATATTCCAAAATCAAGCATTTATAACATTGCATGTAAGTATCATAGTGACAATTACTATATATTTAATATAAACATTTCATAAAGATGCTGAAAGAAATGTGAAAATATTTTAACCAGTCTAACCGCAGGCACTTTTATTGGCCACTTCACCATCAACATATGCTCATTTTCAGTCTAACATTTTACTTGCCAAATTGATAATCAAGTTGAAATTATTCTTGGGTAAAATATACCATCACCTTACAAATATTCAATCAAATTTGTGTTAGTCATAGTTTTGATGTGCACAGTGATGCAAGAGGGAGCACTTGAAAATTAGATAGTTGCCAGTTATAAGTATTCCTTTCAAACTATAAATTTTTAGCTAAAGTAAAATTAAATGCTTTTGCTGAGAACTTATTGTTCAAGTTGTTTATAGTCAATAAATCTCCTTAGAAAGTATTATTTATGTTGCTAAAGAGTTGAATGAAAGAAAAAGATATGTAATTAGTATAATGACCCGGGGAAAAGATTATTATGAATAGAAATCTGTCATTAGGGAAACCCAACTATTGATGGGCTTATTTGTAATCTTAATTTTAAAACTCTAGAATTAAAAAAAAAAAGAGCAAAAAAGGGCTATCAAGTAAGAGAACAGTACCTAAAGATATAAACATTCCCCTTTATTTAAATTAGGTAAACTGTAATTTAAAAACAATTATCCCCATATATACCTTGGTTTAGATTTTACATAGTTTATTTTTTGACTACAAAAAAAAAAAAGTAAAAATGAGTATCCTCAAGACATTTTGGAAAGCAATCATGAGCTATTTATTGAATCTACTATCTTACAGTGATAAAAGGATATTCCCTTCAGCAGATTGTTCACTTTTCCCACAAAAAGAAAAGGAGTAATTACTAAGGATCTCACAATATTGTTTTTGATAATATAAACAGAAAAAGATCCCAGTAGCCAGCCAGGGGAGGTGGTTACATAATTTATACACTACCTATGCTATAAAATACCGTGAAGCACTTCAAATGAATAGCGTAGATATATATGTACTAAAATGCAAACAGAAACATGATATACTTTAAAAAGACATGAATCCTGTATTCAATATCTGTAAGGAAAAAAAAAAAATAGTGTGTGTGTATATGTGGTAGAGTGAATACAAATCTCTACTTCAAACTCCTGCCTCAAAAATATAACTTTAAAAATCTTTTCTGTAATTCACTTTTATCTTTACATTGTCAGTAGGTAAAACTTTAATCTCAATCAATTTGAGAGTACATCAATCTGTTTAGCCTACCACTCTCCCTCACAGTTTCCATATAACCCTGGGATCTTCCATAGTGCGAAGGCACCCTTATTCCTTGGCAGGTGTCCATGCTGGAAGTATACTAGGATTTATTCATCATTTATCTGATCTTCTGCTGTCACTACACATGGCTGGAATTTATGGTTCCCTTGACTGTGAGAGCAAAGCTCTTACAAATAAACAACTTTTGAGTAAGGAAGTTCAGGAATGCTTATGCTGCAAAATTATCTGTGTCGGACATAGCCAGGTAGTGACTCTCCTTACAAGATTAAAAAACAAAACTGAAGTTGAGGTGGGGAAAACAAATTGCTCTTTCCTCCTTCAGTTTAGTATCAGCCAAAATTAGTTCAAGCTAAGGTGGGGACAGGGTATAAATACAGACACATTCTAACTAAATTTGTTACGAAAAAATTCTTTGTAAAGGATACACCCTTTTAATAAAAGGCAGATATTTGTTTTTCATTTAGAGCTCAAGAGAGAATGTGGCAAAGAAATTCTTTCAAACCACTTGACAAATTTAAACGGAATCTAGAAAGTCCCACACAAAATATCTAATAATGAGCTAAGAAGCTGATCATAAATTATGGCTGTCACAGATTTTAGATTAGAAAACATGCCAAACAATAAATAATAGGAAAACCAAATAGTCCCATATCTACTAAAATACAAATATATAATTAAAATGTTTATAAATGATCAAATCCCCGATGTCTTCTCCGCCAAATTCCACATATATATAAAATCAGAGTTTTTATACATATACACACACAACTATACACATTTGTTTCTTGCTTGATTTTATGAGGTCAGAAAATTCTCAATTTTAAAATCTTACTAGGATATCAAAAGGACAACATTCAGAGGCAATAGCAACCTCTCTCATAATCATAGTTGAAAATCCTAACCAATGTATTATCAAACTGAATCTATCTATGTATAAAAAGAATAATATATGCATCATGACCAACTGCAGTTACAACCAAAAGAATACATGAGCAAAAGTCACTTAATTCACCATAGAAACAGAAAAATGGGAAAAGACTAATTTACTTCAATAAATATGGAAAACTAATTTGATAAAATTTAATATTCATTAATGATAAAAATCTGCCATTGGCAACAACAAAGGGATTACACTAATAAGACAGAGAAGACAAATTCTGGGTGATCTCTCTCATATGCAGAATCTAATAAATAAATAAACCATATTCATGGATTCATAGAAAAGATTGGTGGTTGCCAGAAGCAAAGGAGATGGAAGAAATGTGTGAACTGTTTTTATTGTTCTCTTTACTAGTTTAAATAAATTGGAAAAAAAAAAGTGCTCATTGGTTCAAAGAGGATTAATAAGGTTTATGAGACATGGGGTCTCTATATATAAGGTAACAAAAACGAAAAGCTGCTAACAAACTACACTAAAACTATGTTATTTTTTGTAAAGAGGTGTATGCTTATCAGGGGTCAGAAAGCTTGCAGCCATTTTAGAATTCTAACATTAATAAAATTCAGAATTATCATTGGTACATATAAAAATTGTCAGCATTCAATATAATCAATGGTGAAATATTTTTTTCCTTAAGATTGAGAAGCAAACATGAATGTCCATTCTCACAACTTCTATTTAAATATCCAACTCCTATTCAACTCAATAAAGCAAGAATAAGAAATGGAAATCACGAAGATTAAAGAGGAAAAATTAAATGTCAGTTTTACAACATCAAGATTGTATACATAAAAATTTTTAAATAATATCCCCTCAAAACTGTTAGAATAAATCCCTGAAGTGTGCTAAAATAAATACCAATATACAAAATTCAAGTGTAGTTCAATATACCATTAGAAAATATTTTTAAATTAAATTAATAAAATCATTTATCATAACTTCAAAAAACTTCAATACCTAAAAATAAACTTAATGAATACTGTTCAAACATTCACCTAAAAAAAAAACTACTACAAAATAGTGAAAATAAATGAAGCCTATATGTTTTCACTACCCATGTTCATAGACTAGAATGCTCAATATTTATAATGTCAGTTTTCCCAAAATTATTCTATAGATGCAATACATCCTCAAACAAAATTTCAGAATTTTGTTTTGGATTCCAAAGTTCATATGGAAATCCAAACAACCATAGACATCTGAAAAGCTGCAGGATTAGCAATTAATGCAATGTGATATTGGCACTTGACAAAAAGAATATGTAAATACCGTTAAGACATGGAAAAGGTGCCAAAACTCATTAGTCATCAGGAAAATTCAATTTCAATCCTAGTGATAGACCACATCAACAGAAATCAGCAAAATTACAAAGACTAACAGACAATAAATTACAGAAATAGTGGTACTATTTATGCTGAATTGATGGGCTGTATATTTGTATATATCCATTATGAAAAACTATTTAGCAGTATTTATGATTTGTACATTAATGATTTGTAATTAATGATTTTTACATTCTAAAACCAGCTGTTTTACTCCCTGGCATGTATAAATCATGCATGTAAAAATGTGAACAAAGTTATATGTGTGTGTGTGATGTGTTAGTTGCTCAGTTGTGTCCAGCTCTTGTGACTCCATGGACTGTAGCCCAGCAGGCTCCTCTGAGCATAGAATTCTCCAGGCAAGAATACAGGAGTGCATTCGTATTCCCTTCTCCAATATAAATAGAAGCATTACTTTCATAGTCCCAAACTGCAGTAATGTGATTGAATTTCACACACACACACACACAGTAAAATATCAAATGGTATATAAATTTCAAAAATGGGACAGCTTGTACTTTTCCCAGTTCTGCAAAATCATTGATCTGACATCATCCCTCCATGTTTGGTGATTATATCATCCTGGTAGAGTGTCTTCTCCAAACTTGTGTCATGACCTTCTATTCTCAGCATAAGGAAGATGATTCATTCCTTTCCTAATCGAAGATTTTTCTTGTGGTTGACTTTCCCTTGTCTATCCTCTGGTGTACCATCACTATTTCATAAAGCAACCTTATGGTATTTCAGGAGCTACAAACAAATGGTCTCCAGGTATACAACTTTAAACATGTTTTGAATTATATATTTTATTTGATATTTACAAACACATGCTTCTGAAATCTTCTAAACAGATGGAAAACCCAGCTAAAGGCAGATTCAATCCCCTGTGGCAACTGCCAGCCATGAACTGAATGAACAGAAGCTACCTAGTAGGGAACACCCACCCTAGTTAGCATAATCCCTCCCTGACATAATGATTGCATAAGCATTTATCCTAGCCACAGCTCATTTGTTTTTTCTCGGTCACAATGGGGATTTTAACTAATTGCTTGCTTGCTTCCCTTCAGTCCTGTTGGATTCTTTGCGACCCTATTGGATTGTAGCCTGCCAGGCTCCTCTGTCCATGCGATCCTCCAGGCAAGAACACTGGAGTGGGTTGCCATTTCCTATTCCAGGGGATCTTCCTCACTCAGGGGTCAAACCCACATCTCTCCTGTCTCCTGCATTGGCAAGCGGGTTCTTTACCACTAGCGCCACCTGGGAACTTCTATTAAATTTCCTAAAGGGCTACCAAGCAGCTCTTGCCATTTCCAAATTTAGAAATTACTCTTGCCTCTGAGACTAACTCCTTATAAAGGCAAGAAAAGGTTAGTCTTTGAGCTATTAAAACCTGCTTCCAGTTTATTCTGCAGTTTATTCTTCCAGTGGGGCTGAAGATGAGTCATCTCTCAAAGGTTAATTTTCCAGAATTCTCTTATATGAGAGCAATTTGACAGCAACTAAGGTGTCCATGACTTCTTTTAAACCTGCTTCCCTTCACTGAAATCTGTTATTAAGGATATGTGCTACACAGAATTTTAGCAAGTTACCCTTTCGTTTTCCACCTGAAATCACATAGAGTAGTTCTCTATTGTGACCTATTGTGGGCTTCCCTGATAGCTCAGTTGGTAAACAATCCGCCTGCAATGCAGGAAACACCAGTTCGATTCCTGGGTCGGGAAGATCCACTGGAGAAGGTACAGGCTAGCCACTCCAGTATTCTTGCGCTTCCCCTGTGGCTCAGCTGGTAAAGAATCCTCCCACAATGTGGGAGACCTGGATTTGATCCCTGGGTTGGGAAAATCCCCTGGAGAAGGGAAAGGCTACCCACTCCAGTATTCTGGCCTGGAGAATTCCAGGGACTGTATGGGGTCACAGATTCGAACACGACTGAAAGACTTTCATTTTCACTTCCATTGTAGCATAACGAATCATCAAATCTCAGCAACTGCGACATGTATAATCTTTAATTTCCGCACATAAGCCTGCCAGGCCAGACTCACCTGTATCCTCTGCTCTGGGTCTCAGGAGGCAGTCATCAAGGTGTCCTCCTGACGGCGGCTCCAGGGTTAGAAGAGGCGGCTCCCAGATTCACTGAGGTGGTTGGCCCCAACTTCCTGCTGACGGCTGACAGGAGGCACCTCAGGCCCCTAGTGACCCCCCAGCTCCTGGAGGCCACCAGCATCTCCCGAAGGCACCCCACGGTTCCTGGTAGCAGTCTGGTACCAGGAGGCCTCCGAGGCCCATGTTAGTACTGAGCAGCGTCCATCACTTTGCTAGACCCCACAGTTGAGAAGCCAGCTAGGCAGCCACTACGCAGTGAGACTGGAGGTCTCAGTACAGAGGCCTGAAAGTTTCCTTCCGCCCAACCACCACGTCCATTTCCTGGACCTGAGCCTTGAAGAGCAGCAGGCCAGCGAGGGCCCGCGGGGGATGCTCTTCCAGGGCGTGGCCTGCTGGTTATCCTTCAGACTTGGTCGCCACGGCCTCAGCCGGCCTCACCTTGGACTTCAGGTCGGCTCCCAGGTGGAGCAGAGACATTCCTGAGGCCCAGACCCTGGCCTGCTGGGAAGCGCCCTGCGCCGACACATCAGGCCACACATGGAGACCCTGCGGGGCCAGAGGACACCCTGCAGCCCTCAGAGATCACTGCCCGCCTGCCTCCCTTGCACGCCGTGCCCCAGATAAAGACCCCGCTCCTGACCGGAACTTCCGGCCACTGCCACCGCCTCTGCGCCTGGGTCCAAGGTTCTCGCGCAGAGGTAGGAAACCTGTTTGCGTTTCTTACAGCCTTGCGATTTGCGTTAAAAAACCTTGCAGACATTAAAAGGATGAGTCAGCTTACAAGTGTAAAGGCAAACCTTTTTCCAACTCAAATCAAGTAACACTGAAGATCAAATTTCTTAGCAAATTTCAAGTGTGCATGACAGGATTATTAACTATAGTTAGTATGTTTCTTGATCTAGTTCTTTTTAACCTTAAAATTAGTTACATTGACTTCCCACGATATTGAAAAAAAGTCTTAATGAATGATATTTGATGTAAACTCGAGATTTCTTGACCTCTCTCTTTTTTCAATTAAAACCAATGGTCCCAGTTTAGGGAATAAAAATATAACCTTCTAAATAAATTAACAGATACATTATTTTCCACATATAACTGCCAACATTAGTTTGTTTAAATAGTAATACATGGAATAACTGGAAATAATGATTGACTTAGATGCCATTTTAAAAGAAAATATCTCTACTTGTCTTTCACACAGATGAATAAATGTAAATATATAATTTGTAATCAATAAAGTAGGTGGAAGCAAATAAGGAAAAGCTGAACCTACGGAAAAATAAAGAATTATATAATGTACTAATCTGGATTTATGCATACAAATTCAGGAAGCTTCAAAGCAGGAATTCGGGGTGATAGATGTTTGTCATGAAGTTTTTATAAATAACTAGAATCTATAATGATAAATAATATATAGGAACAACAAGTGTAAATGCCTTCAAGAAATACTATGAGACAGTCTTTTAGATTCTGCTTAGGAAATCATTCAAAGTATGTGTGAGTTGGGAAGTGGTGGAGATGTCAGCTAATCTATCAAAGCTGCAAAGCTACTCAAATAGTTCATTTTAATATTACTTTGAACTTAGTGCCTAATTTATTCAAATCTGTTTTTTCTTTCCTCCCTCTCTATCCCTGTTGAAGTGAATAGACTATCATATAGTGGATAATAATGTAGCCTCTAGGTTCAAACTTCGCAAGTCCGAGTGTTCACTTTATGTTTTATGATGGTTTGGTAATTAATGAGATAGTACATGTATTAAGTTATATAACAATGCCCAGTACGTAAAAAGTGCCCAATATATCTTGACTATTTTTATCAAGAGAAAAAATACACACATGCACATATGAATGTCTGTGCATTATACATATAGGTATAGGTATACACTTATATTGAAAAAGGAAATGGCAACCCACTCCAGTATCCTTGCCTGGAAAATCTCGTGGACAAAGGGCTGCAGTCCATGGGGTCGCAAAGAGTTGGGTACGACTAAGTGACTAACACTATACACTTATATATGCTATCATATGTAATATGCAAAAATATGATATGAACATGTACCTATTTTTCCACATTAAATTAATAAAAATATAGGCCAATATATTTTGTATATTAGCCTATAATATATATATATATAACTTACATATAACTTAAGTTATATAAGTATGTAAGTATATAACTTATACTTTAGCATTTCACAGTAACTGAGCCACAAAATATTGAATTAAATGTTTAAGTCACAGGACTTGACAGCTTCCAAAAGTGAAAGAGACAAGTGTCATTGGTGGAAACCACATTGTGGGCTACTTAATACACTTTGACTGTTAGCTAAGGAATTTTTAAATTGTCAAAGATGAATAGTTATCTGATGCTCCCTATCCAACCAGTTTTATAACTTACTTTAGTATTAGGTCTTAGCTTAGTATCCTTCCATTATTGAGGCTATGACATTTTATTGTAAACTTTCCAAACAGTTTTATTCCTTCTAATGCAATTCTGCAGATTTTATCTGTGTATTATGTCATAAGCATAAAGTGACATATTAACATGTGAAAATAGCATTTTTACTTAAATATACTACATTTGCAAATTTGAGTACCTTAAATTTATCATTTATATAAAAAACTACTCCAATACATTACAGCAATAATGTAATGTGCTATTAATATGACCTATAATACCAAGATAAGACTAATTACTCCACAGTAAAATGCAATATGTCACCAAATGGTGCCAAGGATACAGAGAAACAATTTCACATACTTTGGTGGTAAGAATGTAAAATGGCACAACCAGTCTGAAAAATATGTTGACAGTTTTTAAGAAAATCACAAAAACTAAAAATGTTCTTTATCTATGACTCAGCAACCTCACTACTAGCCTTTTATCCCAGAGAAAATCAAACTTATGTTGATACAAAAGCATGCATGTTATGCTTTATTTGTAATAGCCCCAAACTAAAAACAGCCCAAATGGCCTTCTGTAGATTAATGGTTAAACAAACCAGGGTGCATCCATATCATGAAGCACTATTTGACAATAAACAGGAACTAGCTACTTCTACTCAGAACAATTTAGAGTAATCTCAAAGGACTTATGCTGGAAGAAAAAAGCCTTACTCACACACACATACAAATATACATATAAATATATGCATTGTGTGCTTGCATTTATTTAATATTCTTTAAATGACAAAATTATAGGGATAGGCTGGAAGGAGAGTTTCATGAAAGGCATAAACTGAAAAAGTAGCAAGAGAGATCTTGTGGTGAAAAAACAGTTCTATATCTTGAGTGTAGACACATGTATAGACATACACACGCATACAAATGCAGGTAAACTAGTGAAATCTGAAAAAGTTCTGTGGATTGTAACCGATATCTTTTCCTGGTTTTGACTGTGTCAAGATAAGCAAATTCAGATACAGATGGTGAGGGCATATTCTACTAGTGCAGCAAGGAAAGAATACAGCATGAATTCAACTTTTATTCTTATCATAAATAACTGGGAACTTTAAGGAAAGATGAGAAGTTATGGAAGAAGATGAGCAGAGGCTTAGTAGAGTTAGGAAACTGAAAAAATGCAAAAATCTGGAAGTGGGTGGTTCAGTTCAGCTCAATCACTCAATTGTGTCCTACTCTTTGCAACTCCATGAACCACAGCATGCCAGGCCTCCCTGTCCATCACCAACTCCTGTAGTACACCCAAACCGATGTCCATTGAGTTGGTGATGCCATCCAACCATCTCAACCTCTGTCGTCCCCTTCTCCTCCTGCCCTCAATCTTTCCCAGCATCAGGGTCTTTGAAAATGTGTCAGGTCTTCACATCAGGTGGCCAAAGTATTGGAGCCTCAGCTTCAACATAGTCCCTCCAAAGAATACCCAGGACTGATCTCCTTTAGGATGGAATGGTTTGATCTCCTTGCAGTGCAAGGGACTCTCAAGAGTCTTCTCCAACACCACAGTTCAAAAGCATCAATTCTTTGGCGCTCAGCTCTGTTTATACTGTTTATACTGTCCAACTCTCACATCCATACATGACCATTGGAAAAACCATAGCCTTGACTAGACAGACTTTGTTGGCAAAGTAATGTCTCTGCTTTTGAATATACTGTCTAGGTTGGTCATAACGTTTCTTCCAAGGAGTGAGTGTCTTTTAATTTCATAGCTGCAATCACCATCTGAAGTGATTTTGGAGCCCAGAAAAATAAAGTCAGCCATTGTTTCCCCATCTATTTCCCATGAAGTTATGGGACCAGGTGGCATGATCTTAGTTTTCTGAATGTTGAGTTTTAAGCCAACTTTTTCACTCTCCTCTTTCACTTTCATCAAGAGGCTCTTTAGTTCTTCTTCACTTTCTGCCATAAGGGTAGTGTCATCTGCATATCTGAGGTTATTGATATTTCTCCCAGCAATCTTGATTCCAGCTTGTGCTTCCTCCAGCCCAGCATGTCTCATGATGTACTCTGCATATAAGTTAAATAAGCAGGGTGCCAATATACAGCCTTGACATACTCCTTTTCCTATTTGGAACCAGTCAGTTGTTCCATGTCCAGTTCTAACTGTTGCTTCCTGACCTGCATACAGGTTTCTCCAGAGGCAGTTCAGGTGGTCTGATATTCCCTTCTATTTCAGAATTTTCCACAGTTTATTGTTATCCACACAGACAAAGGCTTTGGCATAGTCAATAAAGCAGAAACAGATGTTTTTCTGGAACTCTCTTGCTTTTTCAATGATCCAGTGGATGTTGGCAATTTGATCTCTGTTTCCTCTGCCTTTTCTAAAGCCAGCTTGAACATCTGGAAGTTCACGGTTCACCTATTGCTGAAGTCTGGCTTGGAGAAGTGGGTGGTTAGTTTATGTGAAACCCATCTGTGTTTGCTGACTGGCCCTTTTCAAATTTAGGTTCCTATCCTGCCACAGAGACTGGGAGACAGGGGCCCACTCAACTGTTGAGTGGAAGAAACAGTAATTTCTTTTGACAACCTTGAGTTTTCCCAGGCAGGTACTTTATTATGAGAAGCTCTGGTCATTCTAGCAATGAAGCCTTTCTCTGTTAGAATCTAGTGTTTGTTTAAGTCTTTGTGGGTCAAGGTTGAAGCCTA
The DNA here is from genome assembly GCF_042477335.2 of Ovis canadensis. NCBI lineage: Eukaryota > Metazoa > Chordata > Mammalia > Artiodactyla > Bovidae > Ovis > Ovis canadensis. Next base: position 79,389,395 of record NC_091254.1, read on the forward strand.
GTGGAGAAGAAGGCTCAGAGGAGCCTGGCTAGAGTTTGGTCAATTAGAGAACTTTGTCAATTGTAGTTACATAAGATGTCACCATTAGGAAAAACTTGAGTTACTAGTACACCATCTCTTTACTATCTTTAAAACTTCCTGTGTACCTTCCACTCTTTAGGTGCTTAGTTTTGTATAGTAAAAGAGTATATGGATGATCAGCTTATCAGTGTTTATTAGGATTATCCAATTCTCTTTAACAAGGCTTTATATTCACTAGAAATTTTGTATTTAGTAGCCTTATTTAGTAAAAAGCACAGTTTCTGTCTTGTATCTTGAGAGAGTATAATCTTTACAACATAGTATAGGAAAATAATGTTCCACCCTGAATTTTCTGTTTTTTAAACATATATATTGAGTTGTTTCGGAGAAGGCAATGGCACCCCACTCCAGTACTCATTCCTGGAAAATCCCATGGATGGAGGAGCCTGGTGGGCTGCAGTCCATGGGGTCGCTAAGAGCTGGACACAACTGAGCGACTTCACTTTCACTTTGCACTTTCATGCATTGGAGGAGGAAATGGCAACCCACTCCAGTGCTCTTGCCTGGAGAATCCCAGGGACAAGGGAGCCTGGCGGGCTGCTGTCTATGGGGTCGCATAGAGTTGGACACGACTGAAGCGACTTAGCAGCAGCAGCAGCGTTGAGTTGTTTTTCACTGTAAATCTGTAAATTGGTATTAGGTGTCATTCAGTGGTCATCTTTGAGTTACGGTACAGCAAATCCATTTTCTGGATTAGATTCCTACATTAATGGAATCAGTATTCCAGACAAGAAAACTAAAAGCCATGTCCTAGGCTATTAATAGTGATCTAGGATCCTGTGAAAACATACAAGAAGCTCCTCCTATTTTTTATATATTATCTATTATAAAAATTAATGTACATTGTTCTTGTTAACAACATTGTTAAGGTGAACTGCTTGTAGGAAACAGTATTCAACAGCAATCTGCATGTTACAGGAGTTACATGGAAATAATTTAGCTTTTCCTTATCTAGAGTGAGATAAAGGAAAAGCTAAATAATTTGAGAGTTCCATCTCACCAGGAATTTCACTAAAGTCAGACTTGACCTCAAATAGATAGAAGACTCAAATATTATAGAACCTCTAGTCTGCTGTGAAATATTCCTCAATAAAGCTTATAACTTATACAGTTTTCTCTTTTGCATGTTTGTATTTTTGAAGTACAAGCACAGTGGCATAGAGTGTTCTAGCCCCTCAAAGGTCAGAGCCACACGTACAGTACAAGGTCTGTACGTTGGCTCAACTCCATGTCAGCACACTGTCAAAATAAAGAATGATGCATAAATCTATACACTCTGCCAACAACAGCATATAAACTACCTGGAGTTTCTCCAGCTCTACACAGAGGGCACCTTTATGCAGCAAGCCCAGAATATTCTTATGATGTCATGTTGGTGAAGGATGCTATCAAGGGTAGAAATTTGTGGAATTTTCAACAATAGTAGTGCATCTTTCCAAATGCTTATATTCTATGTATCCTTTGTATTAAAAAACTAAGTATTTTGTGTTTATTGTATTTTATTTAAATAATTGTGTTTTAAGTATACATTTTTGAAGCATGAAGATATATGTCAGAAATATTAAAAATCATTTAATGTAGGTGAAAACCAGATTTCTGTATGTGGAAATAAATTATCACAGGAAGAATTTTAAGAGAATAAAGAATGAATTGAGAAGGAGACAAAAGATTGATACAATTAGGCTTAAGTGATTTCTAGATGTGCAGTACACGGAGTGCAGCTACAGTCTTGGGTTACTAGAAACTGTCATTTGAGAAATTTCTACTTTTTACTTGGAAGTATTTGATTAAAATACACATTGAGAGAAGGATAAACACTCCATCAAGGATTGGATTGGCTTGCAGCTAAGAAATGCTAGCAATCCAAATGTTGCATAAAGCCAGATAGAGAAGTTAATGATACAGCTCACAGAGCTAACCTCTTAATCATAATTGTGACTTGAGATTTTTCACACTGTAATAAACTCTGATATCATTTTTTTGCACAAATAGCTATTTCCCTAGGTGATGATCTCCAATGTGGGTAGGAGAATGAGAGAGGAAAGGTGCATGGAGTTCATAAAAACTATACTGAGTAAGGGACAAAAGGAAATTTGATGCTTCTAGTCATAAAGATGGAAAACTTTTAATAGTGAGGTTGCTGCTGCTGCTGCTACTTCTAAGTCACTTCAGTCATGTCCAACTTTGTGCGACCGCGTAGATGGCAGCCCACCAGGCTCCCCCATCCCTGGGATTCTCCAGGCAAGAATACTGGAGTGAGTTGCCATTTCCTTCTCCAATGCATGGAAGTGAAAAGTGAAAGTGAAGTCTCTCAGTCGTGCCTGACTCTTAGCGATCCCATGGACTGTAGGCTCCTCCATCCATGGGATTTTCCAGGCAGAGTACTGGAGTGGGGTACCATTGCCTTCTCCAAGTGAGGTTGCTACCAGTAGTAAAAAATCAAAAGAGAGCTTCCTATTTAAAATATCCCTCAGAGGGATGGTACGGGGAGGGTGGAGGATGGGGGATTCAGGATGGGGAACACATGTATACCTGTGGCGGATTCATGTTGATGTATGGCAAAACCAATACAATATTGTAAAGTAATTAACCTCCAATTAAAAGAAATAAATTTATATTTAAAAAAGAAATAAAATATCCCTCATGCTTTCCTCATAATAACTTCTTTTGTTGCTGAAGCTGAGACAAGTTAAAAATACTAGAGTTGGTGACTCTTTTAAACTGATTTCAAAAAGGAAGGGTGAATCTGGGCTTTTCTGACTCTATCCAAAAAGTCTAGAAACATTTCTCTTTCTAATATCTTAAGAAAGGTACTTTAAAAATGCTGTTTTTCATTTATTTTAAATAAGAAAAAAGAGAGATGTTGCAGAACTTTATTACATATAGTGAAATGCCACACCCCATGCTATTTTCCAGTTTCTAAAATATTGTCACTATTTTTTGAAGAGATGGAACAGTAGTACTATTTGTAGCTCTTTTCCTTTAAAATTGGTAGACTATAACAATTTCCTTTTAAAAAGGAAAGTTGTATAAAATGTAATATTATTATCAAGTTTTCAAACCATAACTTTATAAGTAATATAAATTATGATATTTACAAATGTAGGGGAAAAAGACTTTTCCTTTCTTCTACGCAAGGTTCTTTGATTGGCCTAATAATCAAATTGACATAAAACAGATTAACAAGAGAAAAACAAATTTAATTTCATGTTTATAGAAGCCCCAAAGATATGAGACTGAAAGAAGTGACCAAAGCAGGTGACTTTTATACCTTTAAGACAAAGAAACAGTAAGCTTTTGAATAATTGACAAGATTGGGCTTGGGAGAGTAAATTAGTGAAGAAACAGTATGTTTGTTTATACAGTCTTCTCAGACCTAAATTCCCTGTATCTTGATAAGGATTCCTTGTCCCTTCCTGGTACAGGAAGGGCATCTTTCACATGAAAGATTTATTTCCTGTGTTCAGAGGGACAAGGGAAGGTCAAAGTGTCCTTGTATCTTCTATTTCTTAAGTAACTTTAATTCAAAATAGTCAGCAGCCAGAGTAGCACACTTTGTCATGTTAAATTACTGAGTACTTTTGGTCATGTCCAAATATTAATTGATTAGTCATTTCTATAGTTAAAACTTCTTAGTTTAAAACATTCATTTTGCTTCAGAAAAGTTATTTCTCCTGATTTGTCAGAAATAAAATGGAAAAGAATAATCTCCCTTATAAATTGAAAATCCTTTTGCTTTGAATTCAAATGAAGCTTCTTCTACAATCCAGAATTTGAATTTTCAGAAACATTTACTTGTGTTACTTGAAAAATAGCTTTGACTTAAAAAAGAGCTACCGAACTGTTTAGTTATAAACAAGCAATTTGTATATTTACTTTAAATATTTAAAACCAACTTATGTATTAATCATAAAACGAAGACAGAAATGAAATCTCATTACATGCTTGAAAAAATACTGATCATTTATCTTAAGAAAATTTACGTTTAAATTGTATTTCTATCCATGCAGTTCATATAAATGGTCTTCTTAAATTTCACAAATGTATTTTTATATATTCTAAAAATCTACATTAAGCAAACAAGAAATCCTTCTTATTTTTATTCCACAGCTATTGAACTGTTAAGGTACAAATAACAAACTCATTATCACACTTCAGTTTGTTTTGGAGAACTATTATAATTTAGTGGAGAGAAGAATTTCAGTAGAAGGATGATGCGTAACCACCAAATGTAGCATAGAATATTTAGGTTATAAATAGTAGAATATAAATGTTAGGTTACCGCTATTCTATTCAACCTTCTCTTAACTCAAGAAAACTTTGGTGTGTAATATCAAACTCTATAAATTCCTACAGTTTATTTCTTATGGATTCAGCTCAGGAAACATGCTGCGTTCTATTAAATCATTACAAATTTCCTTCTAAGAACTATTGGGTACATAATATTCTGTTTTTGCAGTTAGATGAACTGAATAAAGATTTATTGCTATGTTTACTTTGCCTGAAGTTGAAAAACCTGATTGGATGAAGCAAAATTATTTTCCTGGTGTCAGAGTTTATTGTTATGATGAAAAGTGTTTCTTCTTTTCTTTATATTAGCATAAGGGAAAAGCAATTATTAAGTTCTGACTCTCTTACAGATACTCTAATAGTATATTAATGAAATTAATTGAAACAATCATTTATTTAAAAACCACTATTGAATGTTTATTTCAATATGTTCATTTCAGTTTATTTTGCTCAGTATAATGTGGGCTAATAGTTTTTCACACATATACTTCAGAACCAAGATTCTGTCCAATAAATCAAAGTATGTGTTGGGAACTGTTTATACAATCTAGCATTGTAGGGAATAAAAGCTTATGTAAAAATTAGCAAAAAGTATAACATTTTAAAAACATATTTTGCATATTAGAATTAAAGAATTTTAAATCCAAAAAGCAGTATATATAAAGTCCCTAAATCAAAGGAGCATCATTGCTATAAACTTTGCCATAAACTTCAAACATCATTTTGCACACAAGTAATTTTTAACACCTGGCATTTTTTTCCTTTGGTAGTTCTTTTTAAATAATAGATTCTAGCCTTAGGTACAGTTCTACTTTTAATTTAAGTGGAACTCTAAAAGCATGAAATTCTCCTTTGTAGACAATATTCTGCTACTGCACATAATTGTTAGAGGGATAGGCCATGCCTGACTTTGTAGTCTTCATTATAAAGGACCTCATCTACAGTTATTCACCTCACACTGGAGAAGAATAACCCCCCCTTCAAAATTTGAAGATATACACAATGTTTTTATATAAATTAAAGAATGGAAACATTTTTAAATGGAGACATGATGTGGGGTTCTCAGCCCTTAACAAATTTATCCTAAATTATCACTAATATATCTATGACAACTCAGAGATAAGATGTATCTAATGAAAAATATAAAAAATTTAGACTAATAATAAATAAAACTGTTTCCAGAATCTGAGAGTTTTCTGAGCTATAATCAGATGTGACTAGAGCTATTCTCAAAATTTCAAGTATTAACTCACAAAGTTTTGGAATTGTGAATATTTATTTGCCTTTGCTTATACAGAAGGGTCAGGAAGATACCCTGGAGAAGGAAATAGCAACCTACTCCGGTATTCTTGCCTGGGAAATCCCACCGACAGAAGAACCTGGCAGGCTATAGTTCATGGGGTTGTGAAGAGTTGGACACAATTTAATGACTAAGCCACTACATACAGAAGGGTAGATATTGTATAAAGAGATGCTGACACCACTAAAGAGCTCTGTTTCTATGTCAATCTGGAAATTAGATAGGGGACTATCTTCTAAAACAGTCTGTTCAGATATCCTCATCCACTTCTCCCCCAGTAGCTCTCCTTGGACAACTGGGTGTTTTGTTCAAGGACCAGTTCTAGAATATACAGTGGTGTCTGTCATTAAGCCTTGTAATGACAGACACCATCCCACCCATCTTCTGGTCCTTCATGATCTCATGCCTAATTCTCCAGTGTGAGAAACAGACAAAAAATTAGCAGCCAAGATTGAAAAATAAATAATCACAATGAAACAATCCAGAAGTGTCTAGAACAAATCTTTGGATGACATTTTGCAACAGTTTGTAGTGCAATCATTTGGACTTCCCAGGTGGCGCAGTAGTAAAGAATCTGCCTGCCAATGAAGGATGTGCAAGAGATCTGATTTTGATCCCTAGATTGGGAAGATCTCCGGCAGTGGGAAATGGCGACCCACTTAGTATTCTTGCCTGGAAAATTCCATGGACAGAGAAGCCTGGCAGTTTACAGTCCAGGGGGTCACAAAGGCTCAGACATGATTGAGTACACAGTACATAAAATCTACTGTTAAATAATTAGTAAAACAAAGACACGTGATGATCTCAGAGATACGGTGAAGAAAGCCTTACACTCTTCAGTCAACAATAAAAATGGAACATTTTATGGAGAAAATTTGGCTGTATAACCTGTGGTCTGTGTGAAGGAAGCTAAAAGATTACTTGACTTTATGCAGTTAATAGAATATTTTTTTAATGATTAAACTAATATTATATTAAGTTTAAGAGAAAGCTGATTTTGTGTCCTCTGCTAGTTCAATGATATGATTGTTCTGCAGGTAATATTTACATTGCTATCTTGCAATAAAAAATTATTATTTATGACCTTTTGTCTTTCAAAATCAATGATGTAGTATGAAAGAATTATAGCCATGTAATAAAATTTTAAAGTTATAAATATATTGTGAAAGATAATATGTCATTGAAGACCTGAGAGGGAAGAGAGGTTGGAGAGATACAGCAGTACTAGTTTTCACATGCATATAAAAAGTTAAAATCTACTATATAAATTTGATGATTCAAGTTATATTTTAACACTGTATTCAGATTTATAAAGTGATAAAAAAGGAAAACCCAAGTAAAAATTAAGAAAGATTGGAAGTAATTTAGGGCAACTGGGAAGATTGTATAGGACAACTATCAGTCTCATCTCTTGTAGTAGAGTATAAAAAGATAGGCTTGATGTTGATAAATAGGTAACAATGTATAAGCACATTATTTATAATTATAAAGGTAACCACCAGAAGAACAAATAATAGAATCTATCAAATAACATGATTTCCAAGGGGAAGTTTTTCAGCACTGTTCCTTAACTTTTAAAAGCTCATATTAGTTTTGAGATTTAAAAAAGAAGTAAGGAAAATAAGTTCTTAGTTAAATCATAAGCCCGTAAGAAGCTGAGATGAATAAGTAGTAACTTAATGTGTTAATTGAACTTACCCACTCTATAAGCAATAAAATAGTATAAATATTGAATAGTCATTTTAAAAAAGGCACTTAGGTCTTGTTATTTATTTCTCCCTATAATCACTAGCTATTAAAAGCTGCTTGATAAAGTTAAATGTGAAACACAGTGCTTCTCTAGGCCAGGATTACATTTGTAGAAAAAAATCCAGAACCATGAAGGACACAACTATAGACAGGTGTACATAAGACCTATGTACATAAGACTGCAACACCTAGGTGGCTGCAGTCAGCAGGAGTGTCAGGTTCAGGGATAAAACAGTTATGCATAGATAGAAAGAGTGTTTTCTGCACTTTGGGAAATAATTTCCAGGTGTGACCTAGCCTGGACATTGTTTTCTTTCTCCTAAAACTAGGTCCCTCTTTATAATCCCCTCCTAGCATTGGAGCACAAACATAAAATTGTTCCTTTGAGGTCAAAGGCAGTTTTGACAGGCACAGTTTTATCAACACTGAAGAAAATATTCCCCTTTATTTCCAGATGATATGAGATTGTACAACAGATAACAGAGAAAACAACGTGATATAATCTGAGCTACAGAAAATCATATGATGAAAAAACTATACTTGGCACCTGAATTTCGTCAAGGCCATATATTATCACCCTGCTTATTTAACTTCTATGCAGAGTACATCCTGAGAAACGCTGGACGGGAAGAAACACAAGCTGGAATCAAGATTGCCGGGAGAAATATCAATAATCTCAGATATGCAGATGACACCACCCTTATGGCAGAAAGTGAAGAGGAGCTAAAAAGCCTCTTGATGAAAGTGAAAGAGGAGAGTGAAAAAGTTGGCTTAAAGCTCAACATTCAGAAAACTAAGATCATGCCATCTGGTCCCATCACTTCATGGCAGATAGATGGGGAAACAGTGGAAACAGTGTCAGACTTTATTTTTTGGGGCTCCAAAATCACTGCAGATGGTGACTGCAGCCGTGAAATTAAAAGACGCTTACTCCTTGGGAGGAAAATTATGACCAACCTAGATAGCATATTCAAAAGCAGAGACATTACTTTGCCGACTAAGGTCCGTCTAGTCAAGGCTGTGGTTTTTCCAGTAGTTATGTATGGATGTGAGAGTTGGACTGTGAAGAAGGCTGAGCACTGAAGAACTGATGCTTTTGAACTGTGGTGTTGGAGAAGACTCTTGAGAGTCCCTTGGACTTCAAGGAGATCCAACCAGTCCATTCTAAAGGAGATTAGCCCTGGAATTGCTTTGGAAGGAATGATGCTGAAGCTGAAACTCCAGTACTTCGGCCACCTCATGCAAAGAATTGACTCATTGGAAAAGACTCTGATGCTGGGAGGTATGGGGGCAGGAGGAGAAGGGGACGACCGAGGATGAGATGGCTGGATGGCGTCACTGACTTGATGGACGTGAGTCTGAGTGAACTCCAGGAGTTGGTGATGGACAGGGAGGCCTGGCGTACTTCGATTCATGGGGTTGCAAAGAGTCAGGCACGATTGAGTGACTGAACTGAACTGAACTGAACTGATAGACAAATAATAACAAGAAATGACTATGGCAAAGCTTTTGACTGTGTGGATCACAATAAACTGGTGAAAATTCTGAAAGAGATGGGAATACTAGACCACCTGACCTGCCTCTTGAGAAACCTATATGCAGGTCAGGAAGCAACAGTTAGAACTGGACATGGAACAATAATAGACTGGTGCCAAATAGGAAAAGGAGTACGTCAAGGCTGTATATTGTCACCCTGCTTATTTAACTTACATGCAGGGTACATCATGAAAAACGCTGGGCAGGAAGAAGCACAAGCTGGAATCAAAATTGCCGGGAGAAATATCAATAACCTCAGATACACAGATGACACCACCCTTATGGCAGAAAGTGAAGAGGAGCTAAAAAGCCTCTTGATGAAAGTGAAAGAGGAGAGTGAAAAACTTGGCTTAAAGCTCAACATTCAGAAAACTAAGATCATGCCATCTGATCCCATCACTTCATGGCAGATAGATGGAGAAACAGTGGAAACAGTGTCAGACTCTATTTTGGGGGGGCTCCAAAATCACTGCAGATGGTGATTGCAGCCATGAAATTAAAAGACACTTACTCCTTGGAAGGAAAATTAAGACCAACCTAGATAGCATATTGAAAAGCAGAGACATTACTTTGCAAACAAAGGTCCATCTAGTCAAGGCTATGGTTTTTCCAGTGGTCATGTATGGATGTGAGGGATCTGTGAAGAAAGCTGAGCACTTCACAGAGCATGAGCTCCACTTCAAAGCTAAGCATGCTTTTGTACTGTTGTGTTGGAGAAGACTCTTGAGAGTCCCTTGGACTGCAAGGAGATCTATCTAGTACATCCTAAAGGAGATCCATCCTGGGTGTTCATTGGAAGGACTGATGCTGAAGCTGAAACCCCAATACTTTGGCCACCTCATGAGAAGTGTTGACTCACTGGAAAAGACCCTGATGCTGGGAGGGATTGGGGACAGGAGGAGAAGGGGACGACAGAGGATGAGATGGCTGGATGGCATCACTGACTTGATGGACATGAGTCTAGTGAACTCCAGGAGTTGGTGATGGACAGGGAGGCCTGGTGTGCTGTGATTAATGGGATTGCAGAGCCGGACATGACTGAGCAAGTGAACTGAACTGAACTGAACTGATAGACAAATAAATTGAGAAAACTTGGTAAAACAGATACTGTAGAAAGAAGATAATTACTGATTGACTGATTTGAAACACAAAATGTTTCAAAATTTAGAACCATGGAACAAAAAGAAAACAATAAACATCAGATACAAGTAGAATGGTGAAGTTTCCCTTGCTCACATCCCTCAAGAAGAAAAATGTCAATTCCTAGATGAGACTGAGAGTTAAAAATCACACTGTACTTATAATGGTGTATTAATTTTAGGCATGGATGGATGGATATGTGTATTTACATGTGAATTGTCTAGTATGTGTGTTTATATATTCTGATACTGAATTATATATTGCTCATTGCTTAATATTAACACAATCTCCAGTGACGCTTATGTGTACATGATTCTATAAAAGTCAGATTCTGTATAAAAAGTCTAAGCAGCTTTCTTAAAGAATATTGATTATTACAGGCAGAATAAAGCCCTCCTAAAGATGTTTATGAGTTTCCCTGGTGGCACAGTAGTGAAGAATCCACCTGCAAATGCAGGAAATGTGGGTTCAATCCCTGTTCCAGGAAGATCCCCTGGAGGAAGAAGTGGCAACCCACTCCCGCATTGTTATCGGTAAATCCCCATGGGCAGAGGAACTTGTCAGGCTACAGTCCATGGGGTTGCAAAGAGTTGGTCACAATTTAGCAACTGAACAACAAAAGATGTTGTAATCCCTGGAACCTGAGAATATGTTAATATACATGGGGTGGGGGGAAAGACCTTACAAATGGAATAAAGGTTAAAGACCTTAAAACATGCAAAATATTGTGTAATATATGGGTAGACCCAATATAATCATGTGGGCTTTTACAAGTATTAGAGGAAGGCAGAAGACTGAATCAAAGAGGTGTCACAGAAGAAGTATAAGAGATTGAAGATGGAGCAAAGTCCACGAACCAATATGGGCAACTTCTAGACACAGAAAGCAACACTCAACTGAAAGGGAAATGGAGACCTCAGTCCTACAGCCTCAGTGAACTTAATTCTGCCAACAACTCAAATAATTAAGGAAATAGATTCTTACCTAGAGCCTCTAGAAAGTAACTCTATTTTCCCAACATATGTATTTTAGCCTGGAGAAACCCCTGTTAGGCTTTTAACAGAGAGAACTATAAGATAATAATAAATGTGTGTTGTTTTAACTTGCTAAATGTGTGATAATTTGTTGTGGCATCAATAAAAAACTAATTGCTTCCAAATCATTACTCTGCTTTAATTATGTGCCTGATTGTATGTGTAATATGAATTGATTATGTGAACAGTGATAGTAAAGTACATTAGTCTACTGTTTATAAAATTATGTCTTAGATTATTATTATTTCCATCTAACAGATGAGAAAACTGAAGGCTCAAAAGGAAAAGTACGTTTTTAAAAGCTAGATTGCTGGTACACTCTGTGACGTATTTGAAAACAAGGCTTAAAATCAGCTTGTTTTAAAACACTGTGCTCTATATCTATACTTATATGTATAGCCTTCCACACATACCCACTCATACCTTCTGCATTTCCTAAATTCATCTTAAAAATCTCTAAGTAACATAAAGGTTTATGGATTATGGGTCAGGTATTTTATTAGAGTGTTTCTCCATTTGAATAAAAACTGATCTTGTGATGTGTATTTAAATAAAGGTTAATTACTTTGCTTAATTCTTTTGAATACATTTACCTTAAAAAGATAGTAAGCATTTTTACTGAATTTAATACTAAACGTTTACTTATATAAATTTTGAAACTACTTCATATTGCCAAGGGTAATTTTAGCAGTGTAAATAAAATATGTGCATTTAAATACATGCAACATAAAATAAGTCCCCAAATTAAATGAAGTTTAACAACCAGTGTCAGCTAAAAATAAAATTAATTCTAGGTCACAAAAGTCATAAAAATAACAAAACCTTAAACAACTCCCATATAACATGTCTGAGGTTTAGTTTGCATGTTAGGCAAAAAAAAAAAAAGTGTTAATATTTCATTATTTAATTTTTCCTGCATTTTATTTTAGCATTACCATTTTGCACCACTACCAGCATTACCCACTTTCTCTCAGAGGAGACTGAAAAGTTCAACTCATGCCAGGGGCAGTCTAAGTGAGAACTGAGGTCTTGAGAGCCACAGCTGAGCAAACATTGGCTCCTTGAGATAGAATGAGACAGCAGGTACAGGAGTGAGCTGAGTCGTGTAGGAGTAGAGGTGATGTTGAAAACTAAGGGTAGAACTTGGGGACATATAGAAAAGATTTATTTTTATGGAAACAAGACAAAATAAATTATAGGACCAATAATCTGGATTGTGTCATTTGTTTTTTGAAAAGTACTAGGGTAAAAAACAAATATTTAATAGGTATAATAATGCTGACTTTACAGTAAAATTCTCATTTAAGGAAACAGTAGTACCCTTGGAAAGGAGGGTGTGAATAATTGCTACTGTCTCCATCTCTGGTTGGAAGAGTTCTAAGAAGGTCCCCCAAGATTCCCATTCTAATAACCCCACCCCCTTTGGTGTGAGTGAGAGCAGTGAGTATAATGGGATACAACTTACATAATAGGGTAACTTTGAGGATAGCCCTGACCTCAGTGAGTGAGATCTTTAAATGAAGATGCTGTATCACTGAAAAGTTATCTTGTAGGCCTGAAAGAAAGCAAATAACCGTGTATGTTGTAAACTACCTATGGAGAAAGCCCTAAGACTATGATCTGAAAAAGGCCTCTAGAATCCTCTAGAATCTAAAAGCTAGCAAGATGGGGATCTCAGTTCTAATACCAGAAGGAACTGAATTCTTCTATTCATCTTCTAAGATTTGATGAGCACTCGAAGCTCCAGATGAGAAAAGTACCCTAGCTGGCACTTTAATTTCTGTTTTATGAGGTCCTAAAAAGATGACTGAATTATGTCATTCTTGGAACTTCTGATCTACAAAAACTAGGACTATAATTTTGTTTTCATTTAAGCTAATGAATTTGTGGTAATGTGTTATAACATTAAAATAAAAGTAATATAAATGTTGGTATTTTGGAAGTGAGGTGCCACTGATGTTTAAAAAAATATTTTGGAGAAAAATGTTTAATATGGGAGCAGCTTTGGAATCAAGCAGTAAGTGGAGGATGAAATAATTTTGACGAGAATGAGCAAGAAAGTCTAAATTGCCTTTAACAGACTACTAGTAGAAATTGGTGCTCTAAGGATGATGCCTGGGAAGGCTCAAAATGAAGTCAAAAACATGTTACTGGAATTTGGAAGAAGGGGCATCCTTATCATGTAGTGGCAGAAAACTTAGCTAAACTGCACTCACATTGAGAGAAGAATTTTGAAGTGAAGAACAAAGGTGAATAAGGAGATTTCTACTAGAAATGTAGTGTAAAACATGATAACTATAGTTAAGAGAACTGTAAGGGATATTTAAAAGCTGTTAAGAGAGTAAATCCTAAGAGCTTTCATGGCAAGGAAAACCTTTCTTTCTTTTTTGTATATGAGATAATTGACGCTTTTAAACTTACTGTTATAATCATTTCACTACATATATATGTTTACATTGAATCAGTGTGCTGTATACATTAAACTCAGTGCTCTATACCTTAAACTTAGTGCTGTATATCTCAATTATATCTCAGTAAAACTGAAAAAAATACAAATTTCCATCAAAGACAAAAGTAAACATATTAAGCATTAAAAAAGTAAACTATAATTTTCATTTAAAAAAAGAAATTTCTAACCAAAGCGTTAATAGTGTTATCTGTTTTCTTATTGCTACTTAGGATAAAATGCATGAGGGGAGATAAAATTGAGGTAAGAACTATTAAAGAGGAGCCAGGGATGTCTGATTTTGAAGCTTTCAGTTACTTTGAATGACAGAAGATTCTAAATTCAGAAATGGCTACTAGAAACTTGACACAGAGAAAAATATTTGTCACGGATGTGTCACTATATAACCTTTTACTGCAATCTCAGAAAACCCAAAACTCAAAAGTATTCAATAACGCAAAGGGACTTTTCAAGAGATTACGGATGTGCTTTATGAATTGAATCCTCTCAATCAAACTAGAGGTTCTCTAGGAAGCTTAAGGCGTTGTCACTCAACCATCCACTAAAAACCAAAGATAGAGAAGAGATTATCTCAAAAAGTCTTATGTCTTTGACTAATGGACTGAAACCTGGTGAAATTCATACAAGATCCAGAAAGTTTTGAGAAACTTATTTTAGCAGAAGCAGTACCAGCTTAGATGGAAAGGACAGAGTAAAGATGAAATTAAAGTAAGCTGTTGGCTTAATAAAATTCCATCTTATCTATATAGACAACATCTTATTTCTTTATTTTTTGATGGACACAGGTTGTTTCCATGTCTTGGGTATGGTAGATAATGCTGCAATAAATTCAGATACCTTTTGGACATGTTTTCAATTCCTTTGGGTATATCCTCAGAAGTTTGACCTTGTGGTAGCTCTTATTTTTAATTTTTGTTTTCCTTACTATTTTCCATAGAGTGTGCACCAATTTACATTACCACGAAGAGTCTATAAGGGTTCCCTTTTCTCCATATCTGTGCTGACACTTGTGATTTTCTGCCTTCTTGATGATAGACCTGACAGGTATGAAGTGATGTTTTATTGTTTTGATTTCCATTTCCTTGATGATGAATGTTGTTGAGTATTTTCCCATGTATCTATTAGCTACAGAGATATCTTCTCTGGAAAAAATGACTATTCAGTTCTGCCAATTTTTAAAATCAGATTATTTGTTTATTTGTCATTGAGTTATATTGTTTAAAGGTACAAACTTGCAGCTGCTGCTGCTGCTAAGTCACTTCAGTCGTTTCTGACTCTGTGCGACCCCATAGACGGCAGCCCACCAGGCTCCCCCATCCCTGGGATTCTCCAGGCAAGAACACTGGAGTGGGTTGCCATTTCCTTCTCCAATGCATGAAAGTGAAAAGTGAAAGTGAAGTCGCTCAGTCTAGTAGATAAATAAATTCTGGAGGTCAAATGCACAGGATAGTGATTGTAGTATGATTTTATCTATTGATGACTAGTCAGGTGTCCAGATGTTTACTTCTCTTTCAAATTCCTCTATTTTATTCATTTAGGGAGGTGTTCACCACCTTCTTTAATGTGAATTAAATTTCTTAATCTCTTTTACCCTTGCATTTTTCTTTCTCCCTTGAAAACTTCTCTATAACGTTAAACTTCTTTTTGCCTGTATTCTTCTTATTGCCTGCTTATAAGGAATATGTCACTTTCCTCTGTTTTGGACTAATGACATTTTCTTTATCCATTAAACTAAATGACTTCTGTTGCCTCTGGGGCCTTCAGCCTCCTTCATTCCCTCTTATCTCATCAGTTTGCAAGCTTTCTCCTTCCACTAGCACTTCTTTTCTCTCCCCAAACATCCTTAAATCTTCCCTGTGCCTTATAGCAATTCTTTTCTGTCATGTCTGAGTCTCTTCTTATTGTCAAGTCACTTCTAGCAAACTATATTCAGTCTCCACTTATTTCCACAACATACTCCCCTCCATAGCAGTTAGAGTTCTGTCAGAGAACAGAAGTCATTCAGTTACTGTAACAGAGAGAATTCAGTGTAAAAAAATTATACCTAGGTATAAAGCTAAAAAGATAGACATTAAGCTCCAATGTAGTGTGAGGAAGCAGCTGTAGAAAGTACCTATAATCCCCAGGGCTAGGGGAACCAAGGGAAGTTGTTGGCGTTATTAAAACTTTAAAGAGTTTGTCTCAGAGATGAGAGTCAGACCTTTATGGTTAGAGTAGCTGTCCCCTCTTGTTGATGGACCTGAACTTGGATGAGAGCCCTGTGGGAAGGGACTCTGCTTAGGTTGTTGCATACCAAGTATAAAGTTGGAATGGCACATTTTGGGAAAACAGGATTCAGCTGCTGCTACAGAAGTAAATACCTGCTGCAAGAGTGAAAAAGCTATATTGGAGTGATGGTCACAAGCGTTAGAAACAGAAGAATTCCCTAATTAGGATCCACATAGGATAAATCCCTTCTTTCTCTTCCAGTATCTATAGTCCCCTAATTTAAAAAAAGTTTATAGGCAATTTTTCATATAAGAGAACATTAAAAACCACACACAGAAATTTTTCAGTGTGCAGTAAACAATTTGACCTTGCAGTAAACAATTTGAACAATTAGAGAAGTCTGACCTTTGCCCTTGGTTCCTGAGAAGTAAACTCTATAGCCTTGGAATGTCCTGCTTTATAAAAGTGTCTTTGTTTGTCCAGATCCTTGGGCTGTGCCACCAAATGTAACAGTAGGATTTGAGGAACAAAATATCAGCTCAGTAGCTCCAGAGGGGCTGGGGGCTAAGCTCAGTTTTGGAGGCTGTCCACCATGTCTACCTGAGAGAGTCTGACAAAGACTCTGGAGATCAAAGCTTGAGAGACCTTCCATGGTTGGCTGTGCTCTGTACATATAGCCAAGCATCATTACTCACAGGAGTTAATGTTGTCCACAACTCTATGGAAGGAGCAAAACGGAATGTTGACCTTTTGGAATCCTCCGCCACATGTGTCTCTTCCTTTAACTGATTTATATCTGTGTATTTTCACTGAGATATGTTGTAACCACAAACATAATTGCTTTCAGTGAGTTTTGTGAGCCCTTCTAAAAAATAAAATCCAGGGTGTATTTGGAACCCCCAACTGGCTGTTAATGGCAGAAGTGAGGGCCATCTTGGGGACTACTCACTAATTCTTGCTCAGTTTATGAAAAAAAAAAAATTCATATATACAAAAATAACATATAGCTTAAAGTGGCACAACTTTAGGTTGGCACTGTTTTGCTATTCTTAATATGATTAAAGAATTAAAGAGGACAGTGTAATTTATGGCTTTATTGTGTGTGAAAGTCGATCAGTTGCGTCCAACTCTTTGCGACCCCATGGCCTATACAGTCCATGGAACTCTCTAGCCAGAATACTGGACTGGGTAGCCTTTCTCTTCTCCAGGGGATCTTCCAAACCCAGGGATCGAACCCAGGTCTCCTTCATTGTAGGTAGATTCTTTACCAGCTGTGCCACAAGGAAAGCCCAAGAATACTGGAGTGGGTAGCCTATCCCTTTTCCAGTGGATCTTCCCAACCCAGGAATCTAACTGGTTATCTCCTGCTTATAGGTGGATTCTTTACCTACTGAGCTATCAGGGAAGCCATGGGTTTATTGATGTCATTTTAAATATTACTTTCATGAATTAAGAATTAAAGATATTAAAATTTAAAAAAAAACTAAAAAATAAAATAAAATAAAATAAACATCATTGCTATTTTAAATACTCCAGAAATTTTCATAACATTTCATAATTCTGATATTACTAACAAAAAGTAGGAAATCAAAGACCAACTCAATGAATATACCAGGCACTGCACAGAAAATCAAGGTATGTGAATTTCAGACCTAGCTATTCTACAGATGAATTATCAAGGCCTTCAGGATATCACTTAAACATTCTCCCTTCTGTAACAATTTTGTTTGAGGGCTGAGTGGTGTACAGGATGAGAAAAGTATCTTTTTCAGGGACATTTTCACTTCTATGAATTTATCTATTTCAACCAAATTATGTAGAAAAACATAAGAAATGACTTATAAAATCTAGAAAGTAGAAGTTTTCCATATTATACATGAAATGACTCAAAAGCATCTGAGAACGGATTACTTGTTCATGTAGAAACACCCACTTATATTAAGAATGTCTTTTCTAAGCCAGATAATCATTTGCATTACCTTCAAGCACTTCTATAAAGTTCACTCGGGTTATATATCCTGTTTTTAGATGATAGATCATCACTGTACTCTTCCCCTAGTGTTTTGGCTTTTGCTAATTAGAACTACTTTATTTTATTATTTTTTTTAATAATAGAACAGATCTCAACCCCTTTCTTACAGATTGTAGACTAGTCCTCATCAAGGATTTAGAAGTCAAAGGGCCCATTTTCAACACTGTCAGAAGGGAGAGAAATTGAGTAATCCAATTTATGATAACTACTGAACTTTCTTGCTATGATTGGGGATTGTTCTGGATCAGAATTCTCTGTTCGTTTTGTTATCAAAGCCACATCCTGAAAATAACTTCAGTGTTCTGTAGTTGGACCCAGTCATGCCCTTTTCACATCTCTAAACCAGCATGAGGAAGGCCCATTCAAACTACTGATTCCTCTTTTAATTTAATACATGCGTTGTGTTGACCAAGCACTTACACCTAAGTAACAATGAGTAAATTTCCTCCACATGCCCTTGTTCACATTGGTGTCCTGATTCTTGTAACCTATACAATTGCCCGGTCTTTTCTCAGAACTGGTTTCCTATCTTGCTTTCTTCAGGTCATTCTCTTGAAGTTCATTCCCAAATACTAACATGTAGTTATCTGTAGGAAGACAAAATAAGTGGCAAAAACAGATTTTCTGCACTTATAATAATATATTCTCATATATTTCTTGTCTGATGAGACACCACTAGCTTGTGTCATATTTCTTGATGTTGAACATTTTCATGTTGGGTCCTCTGTTATATTGTACTCTGCTTCCCACTACCTGAAATCTAGATGGCCTTCCTAACATTTTCCCTGCTCTTTTAGGCAAGATGTTGCAACTGTTGGTTTTAGGATACCATTAACACACTCCCACCCCCTGACACACATAAATTTAACTGACAAATAAAACTGACACATCCTGAATTGTGGCTACACTTCATTAAAGGTGCAAGTAGGTCTATAAATCATAGCAATAAAATAAAATTTAATGTAACATTTTCAGTACTCAATAAAGTCTATGAATATATCATTTCATAATAATTCTTTATGAATTTTCTTTGCTTTGATTTCACTATCAGCAGTGCTGATTAGTATGAAATCTCAATTCTCCTAGAAATAACTGAAAATTCAATTTAAGGTACAGAATTTAGCTAGATCAAACCCAGCAGAGATTATAATACTTATACAGAACATGGGGGAAAAATCAATCAGAAAAGATGTAATCCTTATACATAGAGGTACAAACCTCTAGAAACATCAAAGGAAAGTTAGGTGATGAGTTAGTTTGATTAAAGTAACATGAAAAAGTTTGAGTAAGAAGGTACCAATGAAAATGATCAATAACCTGCTACCATGCTACCTGGATAACATGGTTCAAGAACACTGATGCTGAGTAAAGTGAAAACAAATAAAATGCTCTCAATCAAATGCAGATTCTTCCTCATTTGCAGTCAGTGTCCTGAATATGTTTGAAAACCAAACCTCGAAAGTGTAAAAATTAGACTTATAAAGTGTAAAAATATTAAATAATATTAAATATTACTCTTTCAAGGAAGCCAATAAACAATTTCTAAAAATTACTGCAATATTCCCATCTCCTTCTCAAGTAAATTTCAGCAGGAGAGGGATAAAATTTATGAGACTCAGATATCATGGAAACAAAAACATTCCTCTATCATTATATCCTCATTGGCCATTATCTTTTAAATATCTGAAGTGAAATGGGGGACAGTAAATTTCTTCTTCCCTGGATAACACATTTGACTTGCTGTCTTTCTGTTCCTATATGGCCAAAACCTCAAGGAGAGTCTCTGAATTCTTCACCCACAAACCCTGAAAAAAAAGCAAGAGAAGATAAGGACCTATAAGTACCAACCAACTCTGGATACTTATAGGTGATACAACTCATGGGGTTGCAGAACTCTGAAGCACATTGAAAAGAAAGGGGCAAGTAAGATTTTAGGCCAGTTTGGAGTGAGGCTGGTAGAAAGTCTGCATATCAACAATACTCTTCCTCATTTGTATAAATATTCTTTATATCTCAGTAGGAGCCATTTGTCCTACTCTAATAAACTGTGGAAAATTCTGAAAGAGATGGGAATACCAGACCACCTAACCTGCCTCTTGAGAAATCTGTATGCAGGTCAGGAAGCAAGAGTTAGAACTGGACATGGAACAACAGACTGGTTCCAAATAGGAAAAGGAGTACGTCAAGGCTGTATATTGTCACCTGCTTATTTAACTTCTATGCAGAGTACATCATGAGAAACGCTGGACTGGAAGAAACACAAGCTGGAATCAAGATTGCCAGGAGAAATATCAATAACCTCAGATAGGCAGAGGACACCGCCGTTATGGCAGAAAGTGAAGAGGAGCTAAAAAGCCTCTTGATGAAAGTGAAAGAGGAGAGTGAAAAAGTTGGCTTCAAGCTCAACATTCAGAAGACAAAGATCATGGCATCTGGTCTCATCACTTCATGGGAAATAGATGGGGAAACAGTAGAAACAGTGTCAGACTTTATTTTTGGGGGCTCCAAAATCACTGCAGATGGTGATTGCAGCCATTAAATTAGAAGACGCTTACTCCTTGGAAGAAAAGTTATGACCAATCTAGATAGTATATTCAAAAGCAGAGACATTACTTTGCCAACTAAGATCCGTCTAGTCAAGGCTATGGTTTTCCCTGTGGTCATGTATGGATGTGAGAGTTGGACTGTGAAGAAGGCTGAGCGCCGAAGAATTGATGCGTTTGAACTGTGGTGTTGGAGAAGACTCTTGAGAGTCCCTGGGACTGTAAGGAGATCCAACCAGTCCATTCTGAAGGAGATCAACCCTGGGATTTCTTTGGAAGGAATAATGCTAAAGCTGAAGCTCCAGTACTTTGGCCACCTCATGCGAAGAGTTGACTCATTGGAAAAGACTCTGATGCTAGGAGGGATTGGGGGCAGGAAGAGAAGGGGACGACCCAGGATGAGATGGCTGGATGGCATCACTGACTCGATGGACGTGAGTCTGAGTGAATTCCGGGAGATGGTGATGGGCAGGGAGGCCCGGCGTGCTGCAATTCATGGGGTCGCAAAGAGTCAGACACGACTGAGCGACTGAACTGAACTGAACTGAACTAGGTAAGAGATTGAAATAAAAGAGATTCTCCTACTCTAACTAGATAAGAGATCACCATAAAAAGGATCCAAATTACCTTTTGACAAACTGAGTATAAAAATAATAGATAATATTAATGACAAGTTATATAAAACTGAAGTTACATAGATTGCATCAAAGTCCAAACATATGTTGTATATCATCTGTATCTGATTTCTTGACATTTAACTCTAAAATATGTTATATTTAAATTTAAATGTACATGATATGTTTTAGGGGAAAAAAATTCTTGTCATGACTTATTTGGTCAGAAAATAAACTGGAGAAATGTAGGAGGAGGTTTTTATGGACATACAGTCAGCAGAGCCATAGACTTATAATAAAGCCATCTTGTCATGTAAATATTAAATTATTGAAAAAAGTAAGTGGTGTTTTCAATATTCTGTGACAATGCAGCTTTCCTTAATAGATAGGGAAATTTAAATTGAATTTAATGCCTTTTCTTAATACTTAATGCCTAAATGAATTTATGTTGTCTATGAGGATCATGGCTGGAATGAGATGACCCCAAGTTTGGAACTGCTGCCACATGGTATAATAATTAAAAACATAAGTAAAAACACTGTCATTTTTATTCTGTATTTATATAAACATATTGTGCCATCAAACCAAACTAAAAGTATAATTGAAAATAACAGCTAAGAGTCATGAAATAAAAAATAAAAATAAAATATTTTAAAAATTCCCACAAATGCAAAGTAAAGGGAGCAAAAAGGAAGAACTCTGAACAGGGTAAATGATTACCAAAATATCTCTGCTTCAGTGCCATGCACATTTAGTTCTATGAAGGGACTTTGCCATGTATGGGGCTAATCTTTCTTTCAAAAGGTTTATTAACCTACTACAGATGAGTTACTGTAAACTAAGAGAAAAACAAAAAACTATTTATTTGAGGTAATTTAGACAGAAGAGCCAGAAATAAACAAAAATGGAAGAACTAATGGAGAAGACAGAGAGATTAGATTAATAATTACATTCTGATAATGAATGTTCCCATTTATATCAACAATTACATTATGTCTCAATAACCTCTGATTTATTATACATGTATGTGTGCACTTCTGTTAATATGTTTAGATATGTATGTATAACTATATCTATACTAACTTTTTGAACTTTGCATTGAAAAGATTAGATTGAAATGAGTCTACCCAGACACCCAAATCTTTCTATTATCATTTTCCACTAACAGGAAACCAATAGCTGATTAGAGATCAGGGACAGGGAACATACAAGATGATCCTGGAATATCTTGAAGTACCAAGAAGTAAAGGAGGGCTCAAAAAAAAAAAAGTGATAAGGGCATGTAAAAATGGTACATGTGCCAACCTGAAGGAAGTTCCAATGACCAATTTGGAATAATTTTGAGAAAAAATAAATAATATAGTATTGACTTATAATCCAGTGCATACAGTTAGTATTTGTGAGTCTATGCTGATATAAATTAAAGAAAAAGAAATGCAAAAGAGGGGAAATGGTTGGCTGAGGAAGACTTCAAATAGCTGAGAAAAAGAAAGAAACTAAAGACAAGGGAGAAAAGGAAAGATATACCCATCTGAATGCAGAGTTCCGAAGACTAGCAAGGAGAGATAAGAAAGCCTTCCTAAGTTGTCAATGAAAAAGAGGGAAAAAAAATAGAATGGGAAAGACTAGAGATCTCTTCCAGAAAATTAGAGATACCAAGGGAATATGTCATGCAAACATTGGCACAATAAAGGACAGAAATGGTATGGACCTAACAGAAGCAGAAGATATTAGGAAGAAGTGGCAAGAATACACAGAACTATAAAGAAAAGATCTTAATGAACCAGATAACAACAACTGGTGTGATGACTAACCTAGGACCAGACATCACTTTCCAAGTGAAGTGTGCTTTAGGAAGCATCACTATGAACAAAGCTAGTGGAGGTGATGGAATTCCAGTTGAGCTATTTCAAATTCTAAAAGATGATGCTAGAAAGTTCAGTTCAGTACAGTCACTCAGTCATGTCCGACTCTCTGCGACCCCATGAATTGCAGCACATCAGGCCTCCCTGTCCATCACCAACTCCCGGAGTTCACTCAAACTCACATCCATCAAGTCGGTGATGCCATCTAGCCATCTCATCCTCTTGTCGTCCCCTTTTCCTCCTGTCCCCAATCCCTCTCAGCATCAGAGATTTTTCCAATGAGTCACCTCTTCACATGAAGTGGCCAAAGTACTGGAGCTTCAGCTTTAGCATTATTCCTTCCAAAGAACACCCAGGGCTGATCTCCTTCAGAATGGACTGGTTGGATCTCCTTACAGTCCAAGGGACTCTCAAGAGTCTTCTCCAACACCACAGTTCAAAAGCATCAATTCTTCGGCACTCAGCTTTCTTCACAGTCCAACGCTCACATCCATACATGACCACTGGAAAAACTATAGCCTTGACTAAATGGACCTTTGTTGGCAAAGTAATGTCTCTGCTTTTGAATATGCTATCTAGGTTGATCATAACTTTTCTTCCAAGGAGTAACCGTCTTTTAGTTTCATGGCTGCAGTCACCATCTACAGTGATTTTGGAGCCCCCCAAAAATAAAGTCTGACAATGTTTCACTGTTTCCCCATCTATTTCTCAAGAAGTGATGGGATCAGATGCCATGATCTTCATTTTCTGAATGGTGAAGCCAACTTTTTCACTCTCCTCTTTCCCTTTTATCAAGAGGCTTTTTAGTTCCTCTTCACTTTCTGCCATAAGGGTGGTGTTATCTGCATATCTGAGGTTATGCACTCACTATGTCAGCAAATTTGGAAAACACAGCAGTGGCCACAGGACTGGAAAAGGTCAGTTTTCATTCCAATCCCAAAGAAAGGCAATGCCAAAGAATGTTCAAACTACCACACAGTTGCACTCATCTCACATATTAGCAAAGTAATGCTTAAAATTCTCTAAGCCAGAGTTCAACAGTATGTGAACCGTGAACTTCCAGATGTTCAAGCTGAATTTAGAAAATTCAGAGGAAACAGAGATCAAATTGCCAACATCCGTTGCATCACAGAAGAAACAAGAGAATTCCAGAAATATATGTGCTTCATTGACTATGCTAAAGAATTTGACTATGTGGATCACAGCAAACTGTGGAAAATTCTTAAAGAGATGGGAATACTAGACCACCTGACCTGCCTCCTGAGAAATCTGTATGCAGGTCAAGAAGCACCAATTAGAACTGGAAGTGGAATGATGGACTGGCTCCAAACTGGAAAAGGAGTACTGTATTGTATATTGTCACCTTGCTTATTTAATTTATATGCAGAATACATCATGCAAAATGCTGGGTTAGATGAAGCACAAGCTGGAATCAAGATTACTGGGAGAAATATCATAACCTCAGATATGCATGTGATACCACCCTTAATTACAGAAAGCGAATAGGAACTAAAGAGTCTCTTGATGAATGTGAAAGAGGACAGTGAAAAAGCTGACTTAAAACTCAGCATTGAAGAAATGAAGATCACCGCATCCAGTCCCATCACTTCATGGCAAATTG
This sequence comes from Ovis canadensis, assembly GCF_042477335.2. Taxonomy (NCBI): domain Eukaryota; kingdom Metazoa; phylum Chordata; class Mammalia; order Artiodactyla; family Bovidae; genus Ovis; species Ovis canadensis. The sequence continues at coordinate 79,413,875 of NC_091254.1, forward strand.
TCAGGAGCCGTTTTAGGCATTACTGACAAAATAGAGGCATGGTCCTAAACCCCCTTTCTTTGTTCTGTAGGCACAGACCCGAAATGAAGGAGTTAGGCTTTGTGATTCTGACTTGTTTTTTCCTTTCCTCGGCTGAGTTGACTGAAGAGAATATTAAGGTGCTTATTGTTTTTGAGAAGAGCATGAGAAGGCATAAAGCCTTCTGCAGCTGTGCTCAAAGAGTAATTCATAAAGTTAATCACTGACATTTGTTCAAGGACTTTTACAAGAAAGTGTTCCAGGGTGAGCACACAGGCTGCAGCTTGAGGCCATGGGAGGGATTGCTATCTGAAGCCCATTTGTGAGAAAAGTGTTTATGGCTTAGGAATAATTAAAATAGTTAGAAGCTAAAGATTTAAGGATTGCTGTAATGTTACAATATTCTACTATAGCTTATAGAAATTAGGGACTTTAGAGATATTATTAGCTAGAAGCCCTTTCTAAGAAATGAGGAGCTTAGGATACTAGGGGAAAACAGGACTTAGAAAGATAAGAATTAAACTGAGGAATGTGGTATGCAGCCCAGACATTAGCATGAATTACATAGTATTCACAAGGACACATGAGAAAAAGTAGATAAGAGAGTCACTGAGAAGGAACTCCTTTTGAGGGGCAACAATGATTTTTGGAGAAAAATAAATCTGGGTCAATGGGAGCTAAAAATATCAAACCTCTGACCTAATGCTTTTGCAAAAGTATAAAAGAGAATCATAAGCTTGAAATAAACAGGCAGTCCAAGAAAACTGAGAGGCTGCCTCAGTTTCTTGCCGACACCGCTCACACCTTCAGGTTGAATCCCTGGCTGCTGGAGCTGGACTCTGGCAGCAGATAGATGTGGAAACAATGAAAACAGTAAGAGACTTTATTTTTTTTATTTTCAGCTCCAAAATCACCATGGATGGTGACTGCAACCACAGCATATCAAAAAGCAGAGACACTACTTTATCGACAGAGTCCTTATAGTCAAAACTATGGTTTTTGCAGTAGTCATGTATGGATGTGAGAAGTGGACCATAAAGAAGCTAAGCACCAAAGAATTGATGCTTTTGAAATATCAAAAGGAGAGTCCCTTGGACTGCAAGATCAAACAAGTCAGTCGTAAAGGAAATCAACCCTGAATATTCATTGGAAGGATTGATGCTGAAGCTGAAACTCCAATACTTTGGCCATCTGATGCAAAGAATTGACTCATTGGAAAAGACCCTGATGCTGGAAAAGATTTAAGGCAGGAGGAGAAGGGGATGACAGAGGCGAGATGACATCACCGGCTCAATGGAAATGAGTTTGAGCAAGCTCTAGGAGTTGGTGATAAACAGGAAAATCTGGCATGCTGCTGCCCATGGGGTCACAAAGAGTCAGACACGATTGAGTGACTGAACTGAACTGACATAAATAAATAATTAGCTAAATAAATGAGGCAGCATATGAAAATTTCCAGTGCAGAAAAATTGCACTCCGTAAAGTGGAGTATAACTCTAAAGACTTTAAGTATGAGCTGGGTATAGTGATTTCTTTTAAGGAGTGTGGTGTATAAAGAAGGAGAGGTAACTTTATAGCAGAGAAACCTGACAAAGACTCCTTCAGAGAGCTGGTCAAGCTTAACATCAACAGTTGTAAAGCAGTTCTGTAGAGTATACCCTTGATATAATGTTAGAAGGATGGCACTTCTCCTCTTTTGTCTTCTTACCCAAATGCCATAACCCATAGTTTTAGTATGGGAAAAACTTCAGACCAATCCCAATTGAGGGTATTCTTGTAAATATCCGATCAGTATTCCTGAAAATGACAAAAGTCATCAAAAAAGAAGGAAGATTTGAGAAACTGTCAAAACAAGGGAACCATCCTAAGGAGTTATGATTACTAAAAGTAATGTGGTAAAATCTAGATGTGATTCCAGGTCTCATAAAGTCATCAAGGGGAGAAAAATGTGGGGAAATATGAATAAAACATAGACTTTAGGTAATACTGTGTGCTAACATCATTTCATTAATTGTGACAAACATACCATAGTAATGTTAACAATAGGAGAAATGTGATGTGGTGGTATAGATGAGAACTTTTTGTGAAATTCTTGTAACATTTTTTGTAAAGCTTAAACAGTTTTAAAAATGAAGTTTACTAAACATTTAAATAATACATGAAATAAAATACAAGATAGAATGATTAAAATCAATTAAATTCATTTTATATTCCACTAAAGTGCAAGAGTCATACTTTGTCAAATGTCTACAATGCTTATTATGATATAACACACATAATGTCAGTTAGAGAGACACTATGAAGAAAGAAATATCAAGGAATTAGAATGAAACTACACTAGATAAAGCTTTTTGATCTATAAGCAATGGAGCATCAACTCAGGATGCCTTAAGCAAAATGTTGAATTAATTGAATAGCTTAGCCAAACCACAGCAAGAGCAGGAATGGAGAGAGCCTTAGGAATTACAGCAATCAATGATTCTAGTCCCATCTACACTCCATCTATCACCTCAGTTGTTTTCAAGTTAGTCTTATTGTTTTAGCTAATCATTCTCTGTGACTGTTAGCATTTTCATTCACAACTACAGTGCCCCAGAAAAAGAACAAAGAGGACTCTTTTCTTCCAGTCATAGCTGAACAATCTTAGGTAAGATCACTGTTTGGCAAGTTTCGAGTCACATGTATAGCAGAACCACAGGGTCCAGAGCAGTGAGCATATATCTCTATATCAGCCTGTTATTGCAGGCGGGGAAGTAGAGTCATTAAAGAAGAAGTACCTGCTAACTAAACATGGCTCTGTGGAAGGAGAAGAAAGTGGAGGAGAAGGAAGTGGAGGCACTGGCAAGTGACTATAGCTGAAGCCAAACTTTTAAACCAGATGTGACATTTATATAATTTATTATATTTATCATTTTCCCCCAATACAAGGAAATTTGGAGTGAAATTTAAAAATTATTATTTAAAAATATGTATGATGCTATTATTTAAAATATTTTATTGGTTTGTAATTGCTTATTAGCCAGAGTGTCCTTGATCAGTATCTATATCTCCTTGGTCTTTCAGATCTGTCTTTCACATTTTCTTTTTTTAAGCTTTGATTCTATATGTTTGTTCGGTTGGTTGTTTTTCCTTTTTTGATGACCCATATCAACTGCTTTCAGGACCAGGGAATCTAAGATTGGATTCTCCAATAACCAGATCCCAAGACAAGACTGGAAATGCAAGCAACTTACTGGGGGAACTGACTATGAAGGAAAGAGTGGAAGAAGCAGGACTTGGCAGAGAGAGCTTGCAGACCACAGTACACGACTGGCCTGTGACAGGACAGGGCAGAGGGAAGAATCTTGCAATAACAGCATCTCAGCATGCTTTCTTCCAAAGCATTGAGGACTCTCCAGCCAGTGCCACCTGTTAGAGCACTTCTGTAAGCTACAGGAATGGGTCAGCACTCCCAAGGGGACCCTCCCCCAGACACTGGCTGAGAGTCATCTCAGGTGTAGGACTTGAGCAGAAATATGGTGCTTGATCCCCAAGGGTGACAGCTGGTAAGGTCAGTCAGCCACATTCTATCCATCATGGAGTCTGAGTGGTACATTTTTATGGCTTCCTCCAAGAGGGGAAACAATTATAATTATAAACAAGTATGCTGCTGCTGCTGCTAAGTTGCTTCAGTCATGTCTGACTCTGTGCGACCCCATAGACGGCAGCCCACCAGGCTCCCCCGTCCCTGAGATTCTCCAGGCAAGAACACTGGAGTGGGCTGCCATTTCCTTCTCCAATGCATGAAAATGAAAAGTGAAAGTGAAGTCGCTTCAGTCGTGTCGGACCCTTAGCAACCCCACGGACTTCAGCCTACCAGGCTCCTGCGTCCATGGGATTCTCCAGGCAAGAGTATTGGAGTGGGTTGCCATTTCCTTCTCCATAAACAAGTATAGACTCCTTCAAATTCAATAGTAATATACTTAAAAGTCATCAACCAAAACACAAAAATAAATACTGGTGTGTGGCCCCAGGGAACAGGCTGGGAATCTTCCAGAAAGGTAAGCACAAGTTGTGAAAGCTGTGTTCAGAGGGCTAGAGCCAGGGTCTCCACTGGGCACCAGCCTTGCCAACAGAAGAAAGATGATGCAAGTTTGTGTGCTGGCTGTTTAAAGGGTTCCAGGCACCTGACGACCTCCAGGCTTTTCCTTGTGCCCTGTTTGGAGAAGAACTTTTCTCCCCTTCTTACTGGCTAGACAGCCCTGGGTTATTCACCAGGCACCCTCTTTTCTTTCCCCCAGATGTGATCTCTTCAAATGTTTAAACCATGGGATTAAATTAAATGAAAGGAAGTAAATTATTCCTACAATAACAAATGTCAATCCAGAATTTCTTACAAAGCAAGGTTTGGAGAGTTTCTGATTGTTCTTTGAGAACAGAACATAGATGTTTTAATATAAATACACAAGAGCTCATGTTTATGCTCTTCCAGATAACAGACTGTCCATTTTCAGCATCCTGTTATCAAGATGCTGGTTATGTGACTTTTAAAGGTGAGCTTCTTAATAACCTGGTTGCATTAAGCAACGTTCTCCAGAGAAGTAAAGCCAATAAATTATATGAAGAAATATGTAACAGATGTATTATAGGAATTGGCTTCTGTGGTAATGGACCCTAAGAAATCCCAGGTTCTGCTGCCTGTAATCTGAGAACTAGGAAACAGAAAGGTATAATTCGGTCCTACTTCAAAAGCCTGAGAACCAGAGGGTCACTGGCGTTAAGTTCTAGATACAGGAGGCAAAGAACCAGAAACACTGATATGAGAGGGTGTCCCATCTCAGAAATCTCACCCATCCTTTGCCTTTTTGTCCATTCGGCTCTCAGTGGATTGGATGATGAGGGGAATCCCCATTGGTGAGGGGAATCTCTTTACTCAGCCCACTGATTCAAATGCTGATCTCTTCCAGAAACACCTTCACAAACACACCTAGAAATTATGTTTTACCAGCTACCTGAGCATCCCTTAGTTCAGTTAAATTGAAACATAAAGTCAATGAGTACTCTGATTATGATTTATCTGTGAGTTTCAGGAGTGGAAGAGGGAACGATGGGATGAATCATCTTCTGAAGGAGTGAGTACAGATCGTCAGGGCTTGGGCTCTACACAACAAAGAACGACAACCCGGCAGTGCTTACTTTGCAGGGGTGTCATTATCATTATAATAAAACATCACATTCTGATCTTTTGTTCTAGATCATCTCTATATGACCCTATGGTTATCAAAGAGGACGGCAAATGCAGAATAGTGGTAGAGGGTAGGGGTGGTTTGTTTCCTTCTGTACTGAAGATACCATCTCAACTTCAACAGCCATTTCAGAATGAACAAAAAATATACAGTACAGACAGGTGGTATCACACATGTCCAGTTAACTTTGCCCAAATATTTTCTCTTCAATCCCCAACTGTGTGGAGAAGGAGAAACCTTATGAGAGTTTCCTGATGATGACATTTAAAAGGAAGATGCTGTAGTTGGTGCCTTGAGATATAACAATGTTTACATTTGGGTGTTTAGAGGACTTTTTCTTTTTTTCTTTCTCCTTTATATCTGCCACAACATCTGTTGTGATTTCTTTCATCCTTTTTATTAAAATTCAGTGCTAGTAGTTATAGTATAATCAGGATCAATGATGGATAATTTTCTCCCTTCTCTGCCTTCTTTGCTATTATTTCTTAAAATGGAACAGAAGCAGAGATATATTTAGAAAATAAAATGCTAAGAATTGCTGAATTGAGAAGGATATTAAGGCTTATATGTATAAATACCCTGTGCAATATTCTCAGAGGCCACTGTCAATTACCCAAAGCTACTGGGAACCAGGGTTGGATTCAGTATCTTAGTATTTTCTGCCTGGTGGCTCCATTCCTCTCCCCAGTATAGTTGTGTTCACTTTTTCTGTTACATCCCCAATAATCTTTTCAGTAACTCTTTCTTCACCTGAATACTCACACCTCTACAGTATGTGGCTGATTTCCCCAGATAGGCCTGGCTTTATAGACAGTTATCAGCAAACACCTCCTCCAATTAGCATAAGAAGTTCCTGACAAATTACCTTAGGTCCCTGATCACATCTGCATGCAATGATCTCAGAAAATTGCTACTCATGATTTTCATGGAAATGATTGTCTTGAGGGTCTAAATCCAAAGACTGTGATAGTAATTGAAGATTCATGTATGGATCTGAAGGATAAATGTTTAAGAATGTGTATATGGTGGGTGTAGAATGGATTAGATGGTGAGGCTTTTCTAGTACATGTCTCCAATCAGACAGAATAATTGGTTTGACCCAAACCTAAAGCCATCCACAGTTAGGAAATAAAAATGATCTGAAATAGGATCAACTTTCCCTTGAAGTTGGAAAAATCAATTTATTCCAATTTGTGCTTTCTCCTCTAGGTGAACATCAATAAAATGTGTTAAGAGAGCCAATTTAGTACAGTTTAGAAACTGAACAAAATGGACATTAATTGTAGAAAACAGCATAGAATTGTAGTCTAGTACATGTCTTACATTCCCTCGAAATGGAATAATCCAATACATCACATTTAAATAATAATTTATAAAAATCTCAAGGTGACAAGTAGATATATGTATATTTTAAAATTTATTTCTTAAAGTTAATTATTTGTGTGAAAGAAAATTGGACTACAATCAAACCTGTTTGCACAGGAAGCACTCTGTATATTTCTTACACTGAATTACATTGGACCAGTACATATTATGAGTTAAAAGCAGTGTTGTACCTTGTTGGTAATTTTGGAAGTAGTTTCACTGACCAGCACAACGATCTAGTTCTCTAGTTCCTACTGTGAGCCCCTTTTGCTGTAAGAAATGAAAAACAAGGAAACTATAAGAATATCATGGCAACTATCATGGAGTCCAGATGAGTTTATTCTTCCTTTAGGAAGAAAAAGAAGAATACAGTTCAGCAAAGTTCCTGGGTTCCAGCAAGCAAACACGCGTACACATGCACATATACACAAGTGCACAGCTAGAATAGTGAATTGGGCATGTGGTCCCTAATTGTTTATTCTTTGTTCCTAAAACTTTCACAGGAATTTAATGCGGTTGCTTTGGATCATGAACTTTTAGACATTTGAAAACCTTTCGCTTCTATCACGAATCTAATTTCTATTGGAACAATCATAATATTTTGCTTAAACACATTTTAAATTCTATTCTGTAGGGGGAGATTATCAAAATATCTTTATGAGGAAATTAAACAGAGATATAGCTATTTATTTTTTAATTCATTTCATTTTTCTTTTGTTTCACTCATACAAATAAAAGAGAAAATTACATGAAAAATCGATTAGAATACCTAAATTATACAAGTTAATTACAGTATATATTGTAGATTTTGACATTTTAATTGAGGATAGCATAATTTGAATCATGAGGAAGAAAGATGTCAAATCATGGTATTTTCTGTCATGCTTATATATAAATAGTTAATGCCAGTATAGGTCAATATATTTGCTTTTTAAAAATAAATGACAGAAATAAGTCACCTTAAGAAAATAACTGAAAGCCGACTTTTTCACTTTGACACTTCAAATGGCATTTGCAACTGTGTGTGACTGATCCCAGTGTGATAAAATGGCTTCCTTCTGTCAGTCTCTATGTGAGAAATACAATTGGAAATGGTGTGAAAAATTTCTCCCATGTTATTTATGTTTCAATTCAAAATCAGAACAATGGAACAGCATTTTCTATGCATGAAAATGTGTTGAAAGAAAAAGGTAAATGCGGTCCTGAGAACAGGTATTATTAGCTGCCTAATGTTCAGCAGAACACGTGAAAGTGAAGTCGCTCAGTCGTGTCCGACGCTTTGCGACCCCATGGACTGAGGCCCACCAGGCTCCTCCCTCCATGGGATTCTCCAGACAAGAATACTGGAGTGTGTTGCCATTTCCTTCTCCAGGGGATCTTCCTGACCCAGGGATCATACCCAGGTCTCCCACAATGCAGGCAGATGCTTTAACCTGTGAGCCACCGGGGAAGCCCAGCAGAACACATGGTTTAGAACATTAGAGTGAAATGACTTAGGTTCCCCCTACAGCCTCACTACTCCTACTCTGCCACCTCCAGCAAGTTACTTACTTTCTTAAGATTCATTTTTATGATGTATTAAAATTAGATATTATGTGCTTCTTGAAAATGTATTAAAACCATAAGTAATATAATAAGCTTAGTCCAGACTTGGCATATTATAATGAATTAATGTTATTTTTAACTTGATTTCATGAAATTAAAAGACAGAAGTTTTATGTTTTTTTTTTAGCAGTGTTTGTGGCTAGATGCAGCTATATTTTATTTGAGTTTTTTTTCAATGCTTATATAAATGATTAAGAATGTCTATATCTAGAAGTTCTTACAAAAGATTCATAATTGTCAATCTGTAATTGTCAATTTATATAATCCCTCAAGAAAGAGTCAGGTGCCTTTGGAAAAATCTAATGCTATGTTTACAGAGAACAGTTAAATCTGAGCAGCAAAATCCCTCCTCATTAACATTGTTGTTTATATGTAACTTGAAGATCCAGTATCATGTTTTTAACATATAATGAGTTAATATTTCAGAAATACTAGGTTATGCTAAAAAAGTGGCAGGAGTCATTGAAAAACTCCCTACTTCCTGTGAGTTAATCTCTTAATTTATGAACATGCTGAAGTATACAGAGATGTGATTTATAAGACACAGGAGAAAAAAAAGCTTATATGGTGAGTACTTCAGATACAATTAAAATAATATATATATGTGTGTGTGTATGTGTATACATGTACATACACATATACATATATTTAAGAATACATATTTAATACACATATTACAAATAGCTGTGAAAAGAAGAGAAGCAAAAAGGCAAAAGAGAAAAGGAAACATATACCCATTTGAATGCAGAGTACTAAAGAGTAGCAAGGAGAGATAAGAAAGCCTTCCTCAGTGACCAGTGCAAAGAAATAGAGGAAAACAATAGAATGGGAAAGACTAGAGATCTCTTCAAGAAATTTAGAGATACCAAGGGAATATTTCATGCAAAGATGGGCTCAATAAAGGACAGAAATGGTAGGGACCTAACAGAAGCAGAAGATATTAAGGAGAGGTGGCAAGAATACACAGAAGAACTGTACAAAAAAGATCTTCATGACCCAGATAATCACAATGATGTGATCACCCATTTAGAGCCAGACATCCTGGAATGTGAAGTCAAGTGGGCCTTAGAAAGCATCACTACGAAAAAAGCTGGTAGACATGATGGAATTCTAGTGGAGCTATTTCAAATCCTGAAAGATGATGCTGTGAAAGTGCTGCACTCAATATGCTAGCAAATTTGGAAAACTCAGCAGTAGCCACAGGACTGAAAAAAGTCCTTTCATTCCAATCCGAAAGAAAGGCAATGCCAAAGAATGCTCAAACTATTGAACAATTGCACTCATCTCACAGGCTAGTAAAATAATGCTCAAAATTCTCCAAGCCAGGCTTCAACAATCTCTGAACTGTGAACTTCCAGATGTTCAAGCTGGTTTTAGAAAAGGCAGAGGAACCAGAGATCAAATTGCCAACATCCTCTGGATCATGGAAAAAGCAAGAGAGTTCCAGAAAAACATCTATTTCTGCATTATTGACTATGCCAAAGCCTTTGACTGTGTGGATCACAATAAATTGAAAAATTCTTAGAGATGTGAATACCAAACCATCTGACCTGCCTCTTGAGAAACCTATATGCAGGTCAGGAAGCAACCGTTAGAACTGGACATGAAACAACAGACTGGTTCCAAATAGAAAAAGGAGTACATCAAGGCTGTATGTTGTCACCCTGCTTATTTAACTTATATTCAATGTACATCATGAGAAACACTGGGCTGGAAGAAGCACATGCTGGAATCAAGATTTCTGGGAGAAATAACAATAACCTCAGATATGCAGATGATACCACCTTTATGGCAGAAAGTGAAGAAGAACTAGAAAGCCTCTTGATGGAAGTGAAAGAAGAGAGTGAAAAAGTTGGCTTAAAGCTCAACATTCAGAATACTAAGATCATTGCATCCAGTCCCATCACTTCATGGCAAATAGATGGGGAAACAGTGGCAGACTTTATTTGGGAAGTGGGGCTCCAAATCACTGCAGATGGTGACTGCAGCCATGAAATTAAAAGACGCTTACTGCTTGAAAGAAAAGCTATGACCAACCTAGACAGCATATTAAAAAGCAGAGACATTATTTTGCCAAAAATGGCCATCTAGTCAAGGCTATGGTTTTTCTAGTAGTCATGTATGGATGTGAGAGTTAGACTATAAAGAAAGCTGAGCGCCGAAGAATTGATGCTTTTGAACTGTGGTGTTGGAGAATGACTCTTGAGAGTCCCTTGGACTGCAAGGAGATCCAACCAGTCCATCCTAAAGGAAATCAGTCCTAAATATTCACTGAAAGAACTGATGTTGAAGCTGAAACGCCAATACTTTGGTGACCTGTTGTGAAGAACTGAGTCATTAGATAAGACCCTGATGCTGGGAAACATTGAAGGCAGGAGGAGAAGGGGACGACAGAGGATGAGATGGTTGGATGACATCACCAACTCAATGGACATGAGTTTAAGTAAACTCTGGGAGGTGATTATGGACAGGGAGACCTGGTGTGCTACAGTCCGTGGCATCACAAATTTGCACATGACTGAGTGACTGAACTGAACTGATGTATGTTTTTAATCACACAACATATATATGTATATATATATATTTAAGATTCTTTAATATGATATATCATAAGGTACTTGAGATCAACTTAAAATAGCCTGTGGCTATTTCATGTTGGTGTGGCAGAAACCATCACAGTATTGTAAAGCAATTATTCTCCAATTAAAAATAAAATTTAAAAAACTGTGTTGATTATTTTTATTTGCTTAAATACAGTTATCTCTATTCAGAGATGTAAACAAGTTATACCATTCCCAAATGATATTATATACCAATCAGGGCTTTATAAATCTGTCACAATTTCTATATATGATATATTCCACAAAAACTATCATTATTTGTTTAGTCTTACTAAGTCCTTGCTGCACGACATCAGATTTCATATGGAATTCAAACATTCTTAGCACAGATGTTCTGTGGCTTATGCATCACACTCCTGGAATTCCTGGTGCTGTTGGTTTTGTCTAGGCTGTTCATACTTTTATAATTATTTTTATAATTTTCACAAAGGTCATAAGGAACTTTCATCATTTGCAAATATATACTTATGGGGGCTCAACAATATTAAAATGTCTTTGACTACATATTAACAGAATGTTCAGATGACTAACTAGGTTATATAATGATTTTTGAAATAATAAATCATAATATGATTGAAAGTTTGATTATATTTGTGTTTAGTCAGTTAGAAAGCACACAGGAAAAGGGCAAGTAAATCAGGTTTCCCTAAATTCAAGGTAAAAAATAAATGTAAGAAAAAAACTATATGGTATGCAGAAATATTTTTATTATTTTAGGCTATGCCAAATAGGTCACTCAGTGCTAAAGAATCCTCCTGCAGTGCAAGAGACACAGGTTCCATCTCTGGATCAGGAAGATCCCCTGGAGGAGGCCGTGGCAACCCACTCCAGTATTCTGGCCTGGAAAATCCCATAGACAGAAGAGCCTTGCAGGTACAGTCCATGGGGTTACAAAGAGTCAGACAGAGCAAACCAGCACAGCACAGGACAGGAAATTTGAAAACCATGCTTAAATTGTTAAAAGGAATCAATTTCTTCAAGTCTTAACAATTTGAAAACAAATTTGTGTCCTGTGGAAGTATATTACTTGGGAGATGAACACTTGGGTATATAGTGTATACACTTGTATGTATAGTGTATAAGCAGTGTCAATGACAAGTAATTCATTGTCTTCCCTGAAATTTCCTTTACAATATAGAATGATATATTTTCCAAATAATCTATCACATTTCCATGTTATTATTTTTCTTCTGCAAGTTCTTAAAGCTAATTTAAGCTCTCAGAAATTTCAGGAGCTCCAAAAAGTGCACAAGAGATTTATCTGCCATTGCTAGATGGTAGGAAGAAAAACAGAGTATCTACAATCTGGAGAAAGGTGTCAGTTACTTTAATTCTGAGCAAAATGTTATTAAAATATTTGCTCCCTTAAATAATATATATATATATATATATATATATTCAATTTATCTTGTCCATTTTGTGTGTTTCATATATATTGTTAATTATGTGATTTAAAATTTACTTTTTGTGTTAACTATATCGTGAAAATAATATAATGATAATATATTAATATAACAATATAAACTCTGAGACTTTGCAGTATTTGTTGTTGCTGAAATTGTTAGAAGATACTATACCTTGCCACTTATATTCTTATACTTTAGTAAAGTTTTAGAATGGCTATCCAAACGTTTGCATGCTGCACATCCGAAAGGGTAAGGCCATTTATGATCTAGAGCAGAGGACAGACTAAAATGACCCTAAAAGTTTCTATTAGGACATAAGAGTAAATCCACAGAAGTGAACTCTGATGAATGAATGAAAGTCTTAACCTTGTTATGAGAAAAGGCACTGATGCCAAAACTGCCAAATGAGCTCTTGGCAGAAAATGATTCTATCGCAAAAGCAAGACTTTCATAGCTCCCCATTTTGTTAAATCTTAATTTCCAGAAAAACCAAATAAACCAAGATATTATAGTGATATCCTAAGCTTGATTTTATTTCCAGGGAGTTCACAGTATAAAAACAATAGAAACAATAAGCTTATTACATCAGCTGCCTTAGAATTTGTTTTGAATGCTATCTTTATAGAACTCCATATAGTTTCTTTAATTCAATTATTTTTCTTCACAGCCGAATGCATAGTTGACTAAAGTTCGAAAACTGTCTACTTGAGGCTAACAATTTTAGACATGCCTAATGGATTTCATTTTTGCTCTACTTTTATCAAAGATAAGTAAACCATGCTTTTCAAGCTGATTTGACAATTTATATTTGTTTTCATTTTTCACTCGTATAAGGTTATGAGCAAAATGAAATCTGTCATTGAAAAATGCACATATACTGATATACTAAGTTGATGATTTTGAAAAAACTGAATTGTTACAGTCAGCAGGCAGCAATATAATAGCTCGAAATGTCCTTTCACTGGCTGAGGTATGAAAATCTGAATCTGGCATACAAAAGAAGATAAGCAGGCCAATGTGCAATGCATAAATGTTGAAAAGATGGAAGTGAAGTATATTTTTCTAGACAAGATCAGCCCATCTCTTAAAGAAGTAGAAAAAAATACATTCATACTTACAAAAAAATTGCTAATCTGAATTAGTAGATGTGAGAACACAGTATGTCATGAAAGAATTCCAAATGGTTTAAAACTCATTTTCATCCCCATTTTCTTATCTTTTGCACTTACTGTGTGTGTTTACTATTAAGAAACTCATTTGAATTAATATTAACTGTGATGCATACTACATATGTCAATTCCCTTGCTCCTCTTTTTTTTTTTTTTTTTAATATATACAGTGTAATTTGGCCAAAGTTTGCATGTAGGTGTTTAACTCTAGTTAAAAAATGAAATTCTTTGCCATTATCTTTCTATATTTTTCTTTTTCACAATCCTTATATGGAAGTCACTTTTATTTGAAAAATAGCTCATTATTTTCAGATACATTGTTTTTTCTGGAATAAGAGACAAACCCAAATACAACTTTAAATCTTTTTTGTGTGTTTTAACATTTTTTAAACAATTAGACCATAAGCTTGGAAATTATACACATGTTTGAGGGACAGAGACCAGTCAGATTACAAGAAATGTAGAATTTATATGAAGAAATAATAACGGAGAATGTTAAAAGGCAAAGCTGTGAGGCATATAATGGCAAACCTTAACTAGAAAACAAAGGAGTTTTGTCATCCCTAAATGAAATAATTGACAAATTATAAAAAGCGAAATTAACTTTATTCAGGAATGGTGGAGGAATTGTAATCCGGGGCAAGCAAATTGTGGTGAACCACATGCAAATCTGAAGAATCAGAAAGATCAGCTTTTATAAGGTGTGAGAAGAAAACTGGAGAGGTTTGTGTTAAGCAAATTTTATTGGAGAACAAAACATTGACATTGTTGCCATTTCTCATTGTCTTCAAGTAGTGGCTAGAGTGTTGTTGGGATAAAGAAGGATCTTTCTTTTTTTTCTTAAAAGCAGGAGATAGAATTCCCAGATGAAAATATCTTCCCTTGTCAGATTAGTTCTTACCTTCTGTCTCCCTGCTGGTGATGTAGCCTGCCAGGAGTAGTACTTCCTGAAAGCTTCCTCTTCAGGGCTTCCCCATTCCAATGTAAGTGAGATTTCTTATATCTTCACAGTTTAATTCAGCAAATAATGGAGAGTCACTGAAAGTTTGCTGGGCAAGAGTTGATGTGATTATGGAAGATGAATATGACACAAATGAGACCCAAGAAGAAGCAAGTTAGAAGTTTTTGGTTTTTTTTTCCTTTAACATTATGGAAGAAAATGCAATGTGTACAAACTATTTTGATACAATTAAGCATATATAAGATGGAGAAGAGAAAGCAGCACTTTAGCACAGATTAATAATGATTCCAGTGAAATTCACTTAAGGCTTTAAATGTTTACTCTTTTTAAGTGAATGAAAGAGTATTTTCTTAAGTTCCTAGAAGGTTTAAGAACCACACATTCATAATTAACATGAGTCTGAACTAAACCATGTGAACATGTAACTATGTGTTTCACTTTACAAAAAAAGTTCCTAAAAGGTTTAAGAACCGCACATTCATAATTAACATGAGTCTGAACTAAACCATATGAACATGTAACTATGTGTTTCACTTCACACACAAAAAAAATTCAGAACATTTACACAAGATCTACTGATATTTGTTTGCACATTAAAGAGGAATATTTGCAAGAAAAATCAAGATTTTTTTGAAAAAAAAAAAGAAAAAAAGTTTAGTTCTCCCAAAGAACATGGCAATAATTTGTTTGTTTTCAGAATTCATCTGTTTATCTATCATCATTATCGTCTATTTCTGTTTATTACACCATTTCAATTTTAGGGTTTATTTCTTTTTCTTTACTGATAACTGAGTGAGGATTTTGGAAAAAAAGGTGAATAATCAGTGGTCTATTTTAATTGGATAAAATGCATTAATAGAAGTTAAAAGATAAATATCTCACTGAAAAATTATGAAAATTGAGTATATGTTGTGAAATAAGGCAAACACATTTGCTCATGAGAACAAAGATAGCATTTAAAGGCCACAATGAAAGAGTAGTTCCAGAGATATAATTGAATGAAAGGGAAAGCTGTTGGGATCAGAAGAAACTTTGAATCTTGAGACTTTTGAATTTTAGTGACTTTGAATTACTTGAAGATGATTACAAATATGGAAGTTATTATACTGAGACACTTGTTCTAATAATTGGATCTCACATATTAAAAACTAGGTTGTTTATTTAGCAGAAAATTTTATTTCATTTTTAAAATTAATTTATTTTAATTGGAGGCTAATTATGTTACATTGTTGTGATGGTTTTTTTTTTTTTACTTTATTTTGTTATTTTATTTTTTTTTGCTTTTACAGACCAGATTTTATTTTATTATTATTATTTTTTTTTTTTGGCAATCTGATTCTGTTTAGGCTTTATTGTACTTAAATTAAATTTTTATTTTTTTTTAATTTTACTTTATTTTACTTTACAATATTGTATTGGTTATGCCATACATTGACATGAATCCACCACAGGTGTACATGAGTTCCCAATCCTGAACCCCTCTCCCACCTCCC
The DNA here is from genome assembly GCF_042477335.2 of Ovis canadensis. Classification (NCBI taxonomy): domain Eukaryota; kingdom Metazoa; phylum Chordata; class Mammalia; order Artiodactyla; family Bovidae; genus Ovis; species Ovis canadensis. The sequence continues at coordinate 79,429,738 of NC_091254.1, forward strand.
TCCCCATATCGTGTCTCTGGGTCATCCCAGTGCACCAACGCCAAGCATCCTGTATCCTATATCGAACCTAGACTGGCGATTTGCTTCTTACATGATAGTATACATGTTTCAATGCCATTCTCCCAAATCATCCCACCCTCTCCCTCTCCCACAGAGTCCAAAAGTCTGTTCTATAAATCTGTGTCTCTTTTGCTGTCTCCCATACAGGGTTATCATTACCATCTTTCTAAATTCCATATATATGTGTTAGTATACTGTATTGGTGTTTTTCTTTCTGGCTTACTTCACTCTGTATAATTGGCTCCAGTTTCATCCACCTCATTAGAACTGATTCAAATGTATTCTTTTTAATGGCTGAGTAATACTCCATTGTGTATATGTACCCCAGCTTTCTGCTGATGGACATCTAGGTTGTTTCCGTGTCCTGGCTATTATAAACAGTGCTGCAATGAACATTGGGGTGCCTTCGGAATGGGAGAAAATAATAGCAAATGAAGCAACTGACAAACAACTAATCTCAAAAATATACAAACAACTTATGCAGCTCAATTCCAGAAAAATAAACGACCCAGTCAAAAAATGGGCCAAAGAACTGAATAGACTTTTCTCCACAGAAGACATATGGATGGCTAACAAACACATGAAAAGATGCTCAACATCACTCATTATCAGAGAAATGCAAATCAAGACCACAATGAGGTACCATTTCACACCAGTCAGAATGGCTGTGATCCAAAAGTCTACAAGCAATAAATGATGGAGAGGGTGTGGAGAAAAGGGAGCCCTCTTACACTGTTAATGGGAATGCAAACTAGTACAGCCACTATGGAGAACAGTGTGGAGATTCCTTAAAAAACTGGAAATAGAACTGCCTTATGACCCAGCAATCCCACTGCTGGGCATACACACCGAGGAAACCAGAATTGAAAGAGACACATGTACCCCAATGTTGTGGTGGTTTTTGCCATACATTGACATGAATCAGCCACAGATGTATATGTATCCCCCCTCCCACTTCGGTCCCCATCCTATTCCCATGGGTTGAGCACCAGCTTTGAGTGCCCTGCTTCATGCATCAAACTTGCACTGGTCATGTATTTTACATATGGTAATATACATGTTTCAATGCTATTCTCTCAAATCATCCCGCCCTTGACTTCTCCCAGATAGTCCAAAATTCTGTTCTTTACATCTGTGTCTCTTTTGCTGTCTTGCATATAGGGTCATTGTTACCATCTTTCTAAATTCCACATATATGCGTTAATATACTGTATTGATGTTTCTCTTTCTGACCTACTTCATTCTGTATAATAGGTTCCAGTTTCATCCATCTCATTAGAACTGACTCAAATACATTCTTTTTTATAGCTGAATAATATTCCATTGTATATATGTACCACGACTCCTTTATCTATTCATCTATCAGAACACTTTATATTTGCATTTCTCATAAAATAAAGGTAGTGTCTAATATGATACATCTTTCCACAAAACTAATAAGGGAGAGAAAAGTCACAAGTATGAGATAGAGATATTAAAAGTTACATGGTGAAATATACTGCAGAAGGTTAGTGAAAGTAGCTTTAGTTCTTCAGATTCCTTGTACTTGAAGACCCAAAACCCTGTTTCTCAAAGAAAGTTGATCCTTCTGTTTTTAGATATGTATTCTTGGTAAAATATTGACTGTAGATTAAGAAATATAAAATAGAATTTGGAATAAAAACATGATTTTACTATTATGAGTAAAGGTCCATCTAGTCAAGGCTATGGTTTTTCCAGTAGTCATGTATGGATGTGAGAGTTGGACTATAATGAAAGCTGAGCACCAAAGAATTGATGCTTTTGAACTGTGGTGTTTGTTGGAGAAGACTCTTGAGAGTCCCCTGGACTGCAAGGCGATCCAACCAGTTCATCCTAAAGGAAATTGGTCCTGAATATTCATCGGAAGGACTGATGTTGAAGCTGAAACTCTAATACTTTGGCCACCTGATGTAAAGAACTGACTCATTTGAGAAGACCTTGATGCTCGGAAAGAAAGAAGGCAGGAGGAGAAGGGGACAAAAGAGGATGAGGTGGTTGGATGACATCACCAACTCACTTGACATGAGTTTGAGTGAACTCCAGGAGTTGGTGATGGACAGGGAGGCCTGGCATGCTGCAGTCCATGAGACTGCAAGAGTCAGACATGACTGAGCAACTGAATTGAACTGAATGTTTATTTTAAGCATCAAATTTATCCAATCATCGTTGTCATCAAGTCTAATTAAATACTTTGAAGTCCAAAATGGGAACATGATTATTTACAAAAGAGAGAGATTTTAATATAATGTACTATAGAGTTGTATAACTCTTTCAAAGATAGGTTGGTGCATTTAAAGAATATTCCAATATCAAGGTTAATTGTCATTCATGTAGTATAAAAGTCTGTGCGTGTGCGTGTGTGCTCACTAAGTGACTGCTCAGTCATGTCCGACTGCTCAGTTGTGTTCAACTCTTTGCAATCCCATGGACTGCAGCCTGCTAGGCTCCTCTGTCCCTGGAATTTTCCATCAAGAATACTGGAGTGGGTTGCTATTTCCTACTCCAGGAGATCTTCCCAAATCAGGGACTGAACCAGAGGCTTGTGTATTTCCTGCTTTGGCGGGAGGATTCTTTGCCACTGAGCCACTGGGGAGCCAATAGAAGGCTCATATATACAATTAACTTGAAAGAACAACCATGATAGCTCACCAAATGGGAAAATCTAGTTCAAAAGTTTGTATTGAATTTAAGATCTGGAATATTTCTTTAATATAAGCCTACTCCTTTACCTCTAATGAGCAAGCACCCTGTTATGAACTTAACCATATTTCTCCACTATTCTAGATATTAAATTCCAAAACCCAAAAACTAGATTATCCACTTCTATTAATATTGCACAAACTTACAATACAATAGGTTTGTTGTACAGAATTAAACTAATTTTCTTCCAAAACATAAAATTTAGAGGAATATGACAGGTATCAAAATGTAAATCCATCAGGCAGGTGTTAGCTTTCTGTCTTATCAGCAATTATATAAAATAAAATTGTGTACAACTTCCAGCCATTGATTTTTGTATTATTTATTTATTACTCAGGCAGTACCACCATAGAAAAGCCAAAAGACTTTCACTTAAGCATAAAATCACCATCTCAAGGAAACTTGTTATTAACACATTTTTCACAGAGAACGTTTGGAGTATTTTTAAGGAAGGAATATTTATTTTCCATGCACTTCTCCTTAGTCCCCCAAATGACTGTTTTTCAGTTTTACCTGTTAAAATTCCAACTATCATTCATTTTCCATTTTGCCAGTCAGCAACTCATAAGACTTCCTCAGTCAGCATGGTACAAGTTTTCTCTGTTCCCTCTGGACAAATAGCTTTTTCATTGTGCCTGTTTATCTTGTTGTACTCTAAATACCTGTTTGTATGTCTTAATGCTTTTACCTGGTAGATATATAGACCTTGCCTTCCTGGATGGCCATGTAAAACATTATTGAGATATGGCTTAGAACCAGGAACATATAGGTTCAAATTCTGTTTCCATATTTTCACCTCAAAAGGGATTTTGAGTAAATCAATCACTGATTAGAGGATAATTTTTTCTCAGCTATTATTAAATTATAATAAATATCTCGTATGTTTAACATTAAATGAGAACATGAAATATAATAAGATGCTGTTTGTTCTGTTTCTCATACTTTTATACAAGACTTAGTTCATTGAAGTCAGGGACATATTCCTATCTATCACACTGTTTATAGTACAACTATTTTCAAATACTTATCAACAAATATTTCTTAAACATAAATTTAATAGTTTATCTGAATAATGGACAACACTACTTCCTTGAGTTACAAGATAATATAGGCAAGATAAGCATACTGATTTTATCCAGAGAAAATAAATATATGTAAATATTTTTTAATTCTCTAATATTTTTGTAATAGATATTTCTAATCTATGTATCATAATGGATCTTATTGGGTATTAAGTTTCTCAATCTTAGAAGTTACAATTGACTCCACAGAAATACCAAGGATCATAAGAGACTATTATGAACAACTATATGCCAATAAAATGAACAACCTGGAAGAAACGGACAAATTCTTAGAAAGGTGCAGTTTCCCTAGACTGAACCAGGAAGAAATAGAAAATAAGAACAGACCAATCAAAAGCACTGAAATTGAAACTGTGGTTAAGAATCTCCCAAGAAACAAAAGTCCAGGACCTGACAGCTTCACTGGTGAATTTATCATACATTTAGAGAAGAAGTAACACCTATCCTCTGAAACTGTTGCAAAAAATTGCAGAGGAAGGAAAACTTCTAAACTCATTTTATGAGGCCACCATTACCCTGATACCAAAATCAAACAAGATAGCCAGAAAAAATTGCAGGCCAGTATCATTGATGAACATATATGCAAAAATCCTCAACAAAATACTAGCAATCTATATATGTTAAAAACATTGATCATACACCATGATCAAGTGGCATTCATCCCAGGAATACAAGGATTTTTTCAAAATCTGCATATTAATCAATGTGATATACCACATCAACAAATTAAAAAATAAAAACTATATGATCATCTCAATAGATCCGGAAAAAAACCTTTGACAAAATTCAGCACCCATTTATGATAGAAAGTCTCCAGAAAGGGGACATAAAAAGTACATGTGATGTGATGTGAAGTCACTCAGTAATGTCTGACTCTTGTGGACTACCCTGTGGACTGTAGCCCACCAGGCTCCTCTGTCCATGGGATTCTCTAGAGAAGAATACTGGAGTGGGTTGCCATTACATCAACATAATAAAGACCATGTATGACAAACCCACAGCTAGCATCATAGTCAGTGGTAGAAAGCTAAAATCATTCTCTCAAAGATCAGGAATAAGACGAGGATGTGCACTCTCAACACTTTTTTTCAACATAGTTTTGAAAGTCTTAGCTACAGCAATCAGAGAAGAAAAAGGAATCCAAATTGGCAAAGAGGAAGTTAAACCCTCACTGTTTGCAGATGACATGACACTATACGTAGAAGATTCTAAAATGTTACCAGAAAACTACTCCTGTGTGCTAAGTCACTTCAGTCATGTCCAGCTCTGTGTGAACCTATGGACTGCAGCCTGCCAGGCTCCTCTCTCCATGGGATTCTCCAGGCAAGAATGCTGAAGTGGGTTGCCTTTTCCTTCTCCAAGGGATCTTCCCAACCCAGGGACTGAACCCGAGTCTTTCATGCCTCCTGCATTGTCAGGTGTGTTCTTACCACTAGTAAGCCATCTGGCAAAGAGAAAACTAGCACTCAACAATGAATTTGGTAAAGTTGCAAATGACAAAATTAATACACAGAAATCTGTTGCATTTCTATACACTAATAATAAAAGATCAGAAAGAGAAATTTAAGAAGCAATTCCATTTACCATTGCATCAGAAAGAATAAAATGCCTAGAAATCAACCTACCTAAGGAAACAAAAGAAAAATAAACCTACCTAAGGAAACAAAAGAAAAATACAGCTACCTAAGGAAACAAAAGATCTGTACTCCAAAAACTCTAAAATGCTAATGAGAGAAACTGAAGAAGATATAAACAGATGGAAAGAGATACCATGTTTATGAATTGGAAGAATCAGTATTGTTTAAATGACTATACTGCCTTAGGCAATCTACAGATTCAATGCAATCCCTATCAAATTACCAATGACATTTTTTCACGGAATTGAACAAAAAAATCTCAAGATTTTTATGGAGATGCAAGACACCCCGAATAGCCAAGGTGACCTTCAAAAAGAAGTTACAGTGTTGGGTTTATAAGTAGCTATTGATTCATGCTTTCATTGAGTAGTTCAATGCATTTTTTATTGTCATTGTTACCACTTCTTTAAGAAGCATCCAGGACTGGATATGAATAAGACAGAGAGCAGACTGTTAACAAGGAAATAGACAATTAAGCATCTTAATAATGATTAGGAAGCAATCACCTGAAATAAAATTATAGGATCTGACAGATAGAAAACCAGGGATTTAGGGGACAGTTACTGAAAAGGTGACAGCTGATCAAACAAGGCTGAGAATAGGCCAGCGTGAAAAACACGAGCAAGATCATTTCAGATTCTGAGTGAAAATCCACAACTAGGAAAAATTTGGGGGCTTAGAGAAATTAAGCAGAGGATGCATCGAGTCTGGATTGCAATGGATGAGTAAGAAAGTAAGAAGAAATGGAGAAGGAAGAGTCCAGTTTATGTTGTAACTTTTTTGGTAGGTAAAGAATAATATTAAATGTTTACTTAGCAATTGTTGTGTGCCAAGAACCATTTTAAGTGCTGCATGTGAATTGATTTGTTTATCCCTCATGACAAGTCTTTTGAGAAAGGAACTACTTCTGTCTTTGACAATGAGGAAATGAAACAGTTTAAGTAAATTGTTCAAAACCACATTATAAGTAAGCCTATGAGTTAAGATCCTAAAGTATCAGACTTCCTTACACAGAGTCTTCTTTCTTAACCACTGCTGCTACTGCTGCTGCTAAGTTGCTTCAGTCGTGTCTAACTCTATGCGACCCCATAGATGGCAGCCCACCAGGCTCCGCTATCCCTGGGATTCTCCAGGCAAGAATACTGGAGTGGGTTGCCATTTCCTTCTCCAATGCAGGAAAGTGAAAAGTGAAAGTGAAGTCACTGAGTTGTGTCCAACTCTCAGCGACCCCATGGACTGCAGCCTACCAGGCTCCTCTGTCCATGGGGTTTTCCAGGCAAGAGTACTGGAGTGGGGTGCCATTGCCTTTTTTTTTTTTAATTTTAGTTTTTTATTTTTTAAATTTTAAAATCTTTAATTCTTACATGCATTCCCAAACATGAACCCCCCTCCCACCTCCCTCCCCATAACATCTTTCTGGGTCATCCCCATGCACCAGCCCCAAGCATGCTGCATCCTGCGTCAGACATAGACTGGCGATTCAATTCACATGATAGTATACATGTTAGAATGTCATTCTCCCAAATCATCCCACCCTCTCCCTCTCCCTCTGAGTCCAAAAGTCCGTTATACACATCTGTGTCTCTTTCCCTGTCTTGCATACAGGGTCGTCATTGCCATTGCCTTTTATGGTATGCTTATTGCAACCAGAAGATTGCATAGGTTTTATTAAAGTTGTAATATGGTAACTTTTCAGGGCTTCCCCTGAGGGTCAGTGGTAAAGAATCCACCTGCAAGGCAGGAGCTACAGGAGAGGTGGGTTCAATACCTGGGTTAGGAAGATCCTCTAGAGGAGGGCATGGAAACCCACTCCATTATTCTTGCCTGGAGAATCCCCCTGGACAGAGGAGCCTGGCAGGCTGAAATCCATAAGGTCACAAAGAATTGGACACGACTGAAGTGACTTAGCAAACACTCATGGTAACTTTTCAGAGGTCTTAAACAATGGATTATAATATAGGACACAAGAATCATGCAGGTTGTAATTCTTTTATCTTTAATATTTACCAGAGCTAACTTGCAAAGGAAAAAAATGATTTAGAGTATAGGAAATAAGCAGGAAGATCAAAAAGGAAGCTGTCATATCATTCAGACTTGATGGTGGCTTATATTAGACTAAGATACATGGCAGCATAGACTGGAGGAAGGATTGACCTGTGATATTTAAGAATAGAAATGAGAGGACTTCTTAATAGAGGGAAAATGAGCAATCAAGATTATGGCTGGAGTGACTATATGAACAATGTTTCCACTGACTAAGATAACACAGAATAAAAGTATCCATAACTTCTTAGGTTCCTTTATCATGACATGTTCATGTTTCTTAGAACCTTGAGTACCCATCTGAATTTTAGGTAAATAATCTATCAGTTTGTTTATGACAACATCTAGCCTTGATAGTGTGTTCAACAAGGACTCTTCAGACAAATTTATAATTGACCAGCTAAGTAAAAATATAGAAATGGCTGCATTATTCTGGTACCAAATATTATTTTTTATTCTAGGAGATCATAGAGTTACATATCTAAAATGTTAGCCAAGTGATTGGTCTCAAAATGTGAAATATGAACATAACATAGAGAAACTCTGCAGCTATAGGAAGTAATAAATACCCACGTAAGGCTACTAAGCTTTGTTCAGTTGGAATAACTCCAAAGAGATAATAGTGAAATAGCAGATTATTTTGAATTTAATGGCAGACTTTATTTTATAATTCAGGCATACCTTGGAGATATTGGGAGTTTTGTTCTAGACCACCTCAATAAAAGCTATGTTTACATTAAAGCAAGTCACAAAAAATTGTTTGGCTTCCCAGTGAAATAAAAGTTATGTTTATATCCGTAGTATGTTAGGTGTGAAATAGCATGATGTCTAAAAAAACAATGTATAAACCTTAATTTAAAATATTATATATTTTTTAAAAATGCTAACCTCCTGAATCTTCAGTGATCATAATCTTTTAGTTGTTGTATGGCCTTACCTTGATTTGATGGCCATTGGCTGATCAAGGATGACAGTTGCTAAAGTTTATGATGGCTTGGCAATTTCTTAAAATAAGAAAATGAAGTTTGCCCCACCCATTGACCTTTGGAAAAATGATTTCTCTGTAGCATGCAAATAGTGCTTGATAGCATTTTTACCTACTGTAGAACTTCTTTAAAACTGGAGTCAATACTTTCAAACCGTGCTGCTGTTTTATCGACTAAATTTATGTAATATTCTATATCAGTTTTCCTCATTACAACAATCTTGAAAGCATCTTAACTAGGAATAGATTTCATCTCAAGAAATCACTTTCTTTGCTCATCTGCAAGAAGCAACTCCTTATCTGTGAAAGTTTCATTGTGAGGTGGCAGCAAATTCAGTCACATCTTCAGGCTCTACTTGTAATTTTAGTTCTCTTAATATTTCTACATCTGCAGTTACTTCCTATACTCCACTGAAGTCCTGAACACCTCAGAGTCAACCCTGAGGGTTGGAATCACTTCTTCCAAACTCCAGTTGAAGTTGACATTTTAACCTCTTCCCATGAACCATGAATGTTCTTAATAATATCTAAAATGGTGAATGTGTTTTAGAAAGTTTTTAATTTACTTTAGCGAGATCCATCAGAGTAATCACTGTCTATTGCAGCTGTAGCCTTATGAAATATATTCTATGAAAATAAGACTTGAAATCACAATTACTATTTGATCCATGAGCTACAGAAGGGAAATTATGTAAGTAAGCATAAAAGCAATATTAATCTCATTGTAATCTCCATCAGAGATCTTCGGTGACTCGGTTCATTGTCTTCGAGTAATATGAAAGGGACTCTTTTTTTTTTTTCTTTGATTAATAGGACTCAATAGTGGGATCATATATTTAGTAAACCATGTTGTAAGCAGCTGTCATCCAGGCTTTGTTGTTTCATTTATAAAGCATATGCAGAGTAGACTGAGCATAATTCTTAAGAGTTCTAGGATTTTTAGAATGGTATAATATATGAGCATTGGTTTCAACTTAAAGTCACCAGCTGCATTAGCCCCTAACAAGAGAGCCAGGCATTGACATCTTCTTTGTAACTCTTTGTAACTTCTTTAAAAGTCCTAGATAACATCTTTTTCTAATAGAAGGCTGTTTGTCCACATTGGGAATCTGTTGTTTAGTGTAGTTCACTTCATTAATTATCTTAGTTTGATCTTCAGGATAACTTGATGAATCTTCTACATAAGCAATTGTTGCTTCATCTTGCATTTTATCTGGAGATAACTTCTCTCCTTAAACCTCATTAATCAACTTCTACTAGTTTGAGGCTTTTTTTCTGCAGCTTCCTCACCTGTCTCAGGCTTCACAGAATGGAAGAAAGTTAGAAATTCAATCTGGACTATGCTTTGATTGAAGGGAATGCTATGGCTGGTTTGATTTTCTACCCAGAATGCATCTATCTGAAACTTTCTTCATATCAGCAATTAGGCTGTTGGTTTTCTTATCATTTATGTGCTCACTGAAGCAGCATTTTGAATTGCCTTCAAGAACTTTTCCTTTGCATCCACAACTTGACTGTTTGGCATAAGAGGGGTAGGTTTCAGCCAGTCTTATCATTCAATGTGCCTTTCTCACACAGCTTTATCATTTCTAGCTTCTAATTTAAACTGAGAGATATGCAACTCTTCCTTTCACTTGAACATGTAGAGATTATTGAATGGTTATTAATTGGCCTAAATTTAATATTATTGTATCTCAGGAAATAGGGAGGCCAGACGAAAAGACATGAGGTGAGGGAATAGCTAGTTGTTGGGGCACTCAGAACGCACACAACACTTATCAATTAAGTTCATCATCTTACATGGGTGAGGTGCATGGCGCCTCAAAAACAATTACAATAGTAACATCAAAGATCACTGATAACAGATCACCGTAACAAATATAATATTGATGAAAAATTGAAAACAGTGAGAATGACCAAGATATGACTCACAGACAAGAAGTGAACAAAAGCTGATGGGAAAATGGTGCCAATAGAATTTCTCTATGAAGCATTGCCACAAAACTTCACTCTGTGAAAAATAACTTATCTGCAAAGGGCAATAAAGCGAAGCATAAGAAATGAGGCATGTCTGTCTATATTTTTATTCTTATTGTGACATAGGGATCTATGCTGCTGCTAAGTCGCTTCAGTAGTGTCCAACTCTGTGTGACCCCAGAGACAGCAGCCCACCAGGCCCCCTCGTCCCTGAGATTCTCCAGGCAAGAACACTGGAGTGGGCTGCCATTTCCTTCTCCAATGCAGGAAAGTGAAAAGTGAAAGTGAAGTCGCTCAGTCGTGTCTGACTCCTAGTGACCCCATGGACTGCAGCCCACCAGGCTCCTCCATCCATGGGATTTTCCAGGCAAGAGTACTGGAGTGGGGTGCCATTATCTTCATACTCATGAGTAATCATTATGTCATAATGGAACCATTAATCCCAGCAGAGCAGGAATAGAGACTCAGATGCAGAGAATGGGCTTGTGTACACAGCAGGGGAAGGAGAAGGTGGAAGGAATTGAGAGAGTAACATTGGAATATATACTTTGTCATTGTTTCATTGTTGTTTAGTCACTAAGTTGACCATGTGTAAAATAGATAGCTGGTAGGAAATTGCAGTATAACAGGCAAGCTCAGACCTGGGATCTGTGATGACCTAGAAGAGTGAAATGGGGGGTGGAGTAGGAGGGAGGCTCCAGAGGAAGGAGATACATGCATCAGTTCAGTTGAGATCAGTCCCTCAGTGGTGTCTGACTCTTTGCAACCTCGTGAACCCCAGCACGCCAGGCCTCCCTCTCCATCACCAACTCCTGGAGTCCACCCAAACCCATGTCCATTGAGTCGGTGATGCAATCCAGCCATCTCATTAGCTGTCGTCCCCTTCTCGTGCCCTCAATCTCTCCCAGCATCAGAGTCTTTTCCAATGAGTCAGCTCTTCGCATGAGGTAGTCAAAGTATTGGAGTTTCAGCTTCAGCATCAGTCCTTCCAATGAACATCCAGGGCTGATCTCCCTTAAGAAGGACTGGTTGGATCTCCTTGCAGTCCAAGGGACTCTCAAGAGTCTTCTCCAACACCGCAGTTCAAAAGCAATTCTTTGGCACTCAGCTTTCTTCACAGTCCAACTCTCGCATCCATACATGACCACTGGGAAAACTATAGCCTTGACTAGACAGACCTTTGTTGGCAAAGTAATGTCTTTGCTTTTGAATATGCTATCTAGGTTGGTCATAACTTTCCTTCCAAGGAGTAAGCGTCTTTTCATTTCATGGCTGTAGTCACCATCTGCAGTGATTTTGGAGCCCAAAAAAATAAAGTCTGACACTGTTTCCACTGTTTCCCCATCTATTTCCCATGAAGTGATGGGACCAGATGCCATGATCTTCGTTTTCTGAATGTTGAGCTTTAAGCCAACTTTTTCACTCTCTTCTTTCACTTTCATCAAGAGGCTTTTTAGTTCCTCTTCACTTTCTGCCATAAGGGTGGTGTCATCTGCATATCTGAGGTTATTGATATTTCTCCTGGCAATCTTGATTCCAGCTTGTGCTTCCTCCAGCCCAGCGTTTCTCATGATGTACTCTGCATATAAGTTAAATAAGTAGGGTGACAATATCCAGCCTTGACATACTCCTTTTCCTATTTGGAACCAGTCTGTTGTTCCATGTCCAATTCTAACTGTTGCTTCCTGACCTGCATACAGATTTCTCAAAAGGCAGGTCAGGTGGTCTGGTATTCCCATCTCTCTCAGAATTTTCCACAGTTTATTGTGATCCATACAGTCAAAGGCTTTGGCATAGTCAATAAAGCAGAAATAGATATTTTTCTGGAAATCTCTTGCTTTTTTCATGATCCAGCCGATGTTGGCAATTTGATCTCTGGTTCCTCTGCCTTTTCTAAAACCAGCTTGAACATCTGGAAGTTCACGGTTCCATATTGCTGATTTCTGGCTCATTCACATTGCTGTACAGCAGAAATGAATACAATATTATAAAGCAATTGTCATCCAATTAAAAATAAATTAAGAAAATAAAAAAGGCAAAATGCAAACAATTGGGGACAAAGTTTTCAATTTTATGACTAAAAACTAAAAATTTGTCCATAAGATAAATAACTAAAAATAAATATGAGCATTCTCTTCAATGATAATTTAATCAATGCTGCAAACTTTTGTAGTGTACATCTTTACATGATTTATACTTTTTAAAATAATGATGATAGGTTTCAATATTAAATAACATATTTATAACACTAGTAGATTAGTAATGATTTGATCATAAAGAAATGGCACAAGCAAGTGTTGGTTGCAAGCATTAGTCATTTGCTTTGGAAATTCAATAGATTTAGTTTTGTTTGGGATTTCAAGGTTGACGTTTCCTTTCAAGAAAATTGTTAAAAATTTAAATTATTTGTTTCTAAATTATAATGCAAGGGAGAGCCCTGCTGGCAGACTTTTATAGATGCAGGAAGTGGATTCATAATTGAAGCAAAGTACCTTAGGAAACATAACAGTAAAATGTATAATACAGTTTACTGTGTTTTGGCTCTGTATCTTTTATATTCTAGTTGAATCTCACTAGTTTTTAACTAAACGTGTACCTTGCTTTTGAAACTACATAGCACATTTCCTGCAGTTTACCTCTTGGAATAATCTGGAAATATGAAGTTAAGTTTCCACGTGGAGTTTCTACATTTAGGGATAGATGGTCTATTTTTAAATATGACAAAGCAATTCTACTGAAGTATTGAATTTCTTTTTATCTGTGTTAGTCACTAAATGCTTCGAAAACAACTTGACTTTTTAATTTGCTCTGTTTTATTTCCTGTACTTAACAGTTCTTTATAACTCGCTCTAGAGAACATTCTAAAAAGAGAGAACTTTGCACTAGACTGAGAGAAAATAGCTGATTTCCTTTGTAAAACTGCATTCAGATAAGAGCTGAGTAAAGCAGAGCAACAGGAAACAGGATGCTGCTAAGTCGCTTCAGTCGTGTCCAACTCTGTGCGACCCCATAGATGGCAGCCCACCAGGCTCCCCCGTCCCTGGGATTCTCCAGGCAAGAACACTGGAGTGGGCTGCCATTTCCTTCTCCAATGCATGAAAGTGAAAAGTGAAAGTGAAGTTGCTCAGTAGTGCCCAACTTAGCGACCCCATGGACTGCAGCCTACCAGGCTCCTCCATCCATGGGATTTTCCAGGCAAGAGTACCGGAGTGGGGTGCCATTGCCTTCTCCGGGAAACAGGATAGAGTATAATAAATTCTCTGTTAGTTCCTCAATGTAGATTACTTGTTACTTGTTTGAAGTGAATGTTCAGAACCAGATAAATGTACATGAATTAAATGTAAATGGAAAAATCTTCTGTGTCTGGTGTTCAATATTATTTACAGTATTGCATTCCATACCTCACTGCACTTTATATTTGAGTGACTATTTGAGACTTAACCATATATTTAGGAAAATAGTGGTAACAGCATGTTATACTTGAAGATATAAAGCTGAATAACGTATTAATACTTGAGGCATTGCCCTGAATAATGGAAAATTGGAGATGTTAAAATATAAATACAAAATCAAAAAAGGGAGGAAAGTTTTTCTTTTTTTAATCACTAATCAAAGTTTTGGAGTTGCTTCTATGGCAACATAGTAAGCAGAAGTTTACCATACAGGAACTGGTGAGCTACAGTATTAATTTTTTCTATAGTTTTTTTAAGTCTTGATGTAAAGAAATTTTTTAAAAAATAAGGTGTTTAGTGCAAAAAGATGTCTTGTAATATGAAGAGATGCCTGAGGAGCCTTACAAATAGCTGAGAAAAGAAAAGAAGCAATGGGCAAAGGAGAAAGAGAAAGATTACCCAACTCAATTCAGAGTTCCAGAGAATAACAAGGAGAGATAAGAAAGCCTTGTTAAGTGAAGAATGCAAAGAGAGGAAAACAATAGAATGGAAAAAACTGGAGGTCTCTTCAAGAAAATTGGAGTTATCAAGGGAACACTTTATGCAAAGATGGGCTCGATAAAGTACAGAAAAGGTAAGCATCTAACAAAAGCAGAAAAGATTTAAAAGACTTGGCAAGAATACACAGAAGAGATATACAAAAAAGGTCGCAATGACCTGGACAAGCACAGTGGTATGGTCACTCATTGTGAAGTCAAGTGGGCCTTAGGAAGAATTACTATGAACAAAGCTAGTAGAGGTGATGGAATTCCAGCTGAACTATTTCAGATCCTAAATGATGATGCTGTTAAAGTGCTGCACTGTACTGAGTGCAATACCAGCAATGTGGAAAACTCAGCAGTGGCCACAGGACTGGAAAATGTGTTTTCATCCCAGTCCCAAAAAAAGGCAATGCCAAAGAATATTCAAATTACCACACAGTTGAGCTTATTTCAAATGCTAGCAAGGTGATACTCAAAATCCTTCAAGCTAGGCTTCAGCAGTATGTGAACTGAGAACTTCCAGATATAAAAGATGGATTTAGAAAAGACACAGAAACTACAGATCAAATTTCTAATATCTGCTACATCATAGAAGAAGCAGGGGAAATAAAAAAAAATCTGCTTTATTGACTATGCTAAAGCCTTTGACTCTGTGGATCACAACAAACTGTAAAATTGTTAAAAGATAGGAATACCAGGCTACCTTACCTGTCTCCTGAGAAAGCTGTATTCAGGACAGAAAGCAACAGTTAGAACTGGTCATGGAACAATGGACTCGTTCAAAATTGAGAAAGGAGTATGTCAAGGCTGTATATTGTCATCCTGTTTATTTTACTTATTTAACTTGTGTGCAGAGTACATCATGGAAAATGCCAGGTTGGATGACTCACAAGCTGGAATCAAGATTACCAGGAGAAATATAAACAGCCTCAGATATGCAGATGATACCACTTTAATGGCAGAAAGTGAAGAGGAACTAAAGAGCCTCTTGATGAAGGTGAAAGAGGAGAGTAAAAAGGGCAGCTTAAAACTCAAATTACCAAAACAAAGATCATGGCATTCAGTCCCATCTCTTAATGGCAAATAGAAGGGGGAAAAGTGGAAGCAGTGACAGACTTTATTTTCTTGGGCTCCAAAATCACTGCGGACATTGACTGCAGCCACAAAATTAAAAGACGCTTGCTACTTGGAGGAAAAGCTATGACAAACGTATCAGTTCAGTTCAATTCAGTCACTCAGTCGTGTCCGACTCTTTGCAACCCCATGAATCACAGCACGCCAGGCCTCCCTGTCCACCACCAACTCCCAGAGTTCACTCAGATTCACATCCATCAAGTCAGTGATGCCATCCGGCCATCTCATCCTCTGTCGTCCCCTTCTCCTCCTGCCCCCAATCCCTCCCAGCATCAAAGTCTTTTCCAATGAGACAAACCTATACAGTATATTAAAAAACAGAGACACCAGTTTGCCAAGAAAGATCTGCATACTTAAAGCCATGGTTTTTCCAGTAGTCCTGTACAGATGTGAGCGTTGGACCATAAAGAAAGCTCAGCATGGAAGAATTCATACTTTTGAATTGTGGTGCTGGAGAACACTCTTGAGAGC
This sequence comes from Ovis canadensis, assembly GCF_042477335.2. Classification (NCBI taxonomy): domain Eukaryota; kingdom Metazoa; phylum Chordata; class Mammalia; order Artiodactyla; family Bovidae; genus Ovis; species Ovis canadensis. The sequence goes on from NC_091254.1 coordinate 79,445,782, forward strand.
CCTTGGGATAGCAAGGAGATACAGCCAGTTGATCCTAAAGGAAATCAACTCTGAACCGTATTTGGAAGGACTGCTAGAGCTACGGAGAAGGCAATGGCAACCCACTCCAGTACTCTTGCTTGGAAAATCCCATGGACAGAAGAGCCTGGTAGGCTGCAGTCCATGGGGTTGTGAAGAGTTGGACACAACTGAGCAACTTGACTTTCACTTTTCACTTTCATGCATTGGAGAAGGAGCCCACTCCAGTGTTCTTGCCTGGAGAATCCCAGGGACAGTGGACTCTGGTGGGCTGCCATCTATGGGGTCACACAGAGTCGGACATGACAGCAGCAGCATTGCTGAACAAATATATATATTTGTTATATATCTATAACAAATCTGATCAGGTTGCTTATTTATTTGATGCACCCAGATCAAGCAAAGTAACTTCGTTACAGAGCCCTTTATTTGTAGCATGTTCTTGCCTTCTGTTTTAATTTCATACAGTGAGATTTTCCCATTTATAAGACATCTCACCCCACAACCAAAATAAAATGACACACCAATTTCAATGCTCTTCTGTTCCATCAAATATCATGTTTTCTTTGCTTAGAATGCCTGCCTCCAGTCCTTGGTAGTGAATCCATATGTGTCTTTTGAAGTTAAACTCATGTGACAATAAACAGTTTTCCATTTACCAGTTTTGTGCTCTAGAACACCTGTTTAATTCTCACAGATTCAATTATCTCTTATGTAAAATGGGGATAATTGCACTATTCTCACAGAGCAGAGGTCAGCAATTTTTTTCTGTAGAGGAACACATAGTAAATATTTCAGATTTTCAAACTGTACAGTCTTGTCAGACCACAAACCTCTGTCTTGATAGGATGAAAACAGTCCTAAACAATAAGAAACTTAATCACTTTGGTTCGGTACTCAGTTGGGTCCAACTCTTTGGGACCGCATGAACCACAGCACACCAGGCCTCCCTGTCCATCACCAACTCCCAGAGTTTACTCAAACTCATGTCCATTGAGTCAGTGATGCCATACAGCCATCTCATCCTCTGTCGTCCTCTTACCCAGCATCAGAGTCTTTTCAAATGAGTTAGCTCTTCACATCAGGTGGCCAAAGTATTGGAGTTTGAGCTTCAACATCAGTCCTTCCAATGAACACCCAGGACTTATCTCCTTTAGGATGGACTGGTTGGATCTCCTTGCAGTCCAAGGGACTCTCAAGAGTCTTATCCAACATCACAGTTCAAAAGCATCAATTCTTTGATATCAGCTTTCTTCACAGTCCAACTCTCACCTCCATACATGACCACTGGAAAAACCATGGCCTTGATTAGATGGAACTTTGTTGACAAGGTAATGTCTATGCTTTTTAATATGCTGTCTAGGTTGGCACCCTGCTTATTTAACTTCTATGCAGAGTACATCACAAGAAATGCTGGGCTGGAAGAAGCCCAAGCTGGAATCAATGTTGCCAGGAGAAATATCAAGAACCACAGATAGGCAGATGACACCACCCTTATGGCAGAAAGTGAAGAGGAACTAAAAAGCCTCTTGATGAAAGTGAAAGATGAGAGTGAAAAAGTTGGCTTAAAGCTCAACATCCAGAAAACTAAGATCATGGCATCTGGTCCCATCACTTCATGGGAAATAGATGGGGAAACAGTGGAAACAGTGTCAGATTTCATTTTGGGGGGCTCCAAAATCACTGCAGATGGTGACTGCAGCCATGAAATGAAAAGACGCTTACTCCTTGGAAGGAAAGTTATGACCAACCTAGATAGCATATTCAAAAGCAGAGACATTACTTTGCCAACAAAGGTCCATCTAGTGAAGGCTATGGTTTTTCCAGTGGTCATGTATGGATGCGAGATTTGGACTGTGAAAAAAGCTGAACACTGAAGAATTGATGCTTTTGAACTGTGGTGTTGGAGAAGACTCTTGAGAGTCCCTCGGACTGCAAGGAGATCCAACCAGTCCATTCTGAATGAGATCAGCCCTGGATGTTCATTGGAAGGAATGATGCTAAAGCTGAAACTCCAGTACTTTGACTACCTCATGCAAAGAGTTGACTCATTGGAAAAGACTCTGATGCTGAGAGGGATTGGGGGCAAGAGGAGAAGGGGACGACAGAGGATGAGGTGGCTGGATGGCATCACTCACTCGATGGACATGAGTTTGAGTGAAACCCAGGAGTTGGTGATGGACAGGGAGGCCTGGTGTGCTACAATTCATGGGGTCCAAAGAGTCAGACATGACTGAGTGACTGAACTGAACTGAACTGAGGTTGGTCATAACTTTCCTTCCAAGGAGCAAGTGTCTTTTAATTTCATGGCTGCAATCACCATCTGCAGTGATTTTGGAGTCCAAAAAAGTAAAGTCAGCCACTGTGCCCACTGTTTCTCCATCTATTTACCATGAAGTGATAGGACCAGATACCATGATCTTAGTTTTCTGAATGTTGAGCTTTAAGCCAACTTTTTCAGTCTCGTCTTTCACTTTCATCAAGAGGCTCTTTAGTTCTTCTTCACTTTTTGCCATAAGGGTGGTGTCATCTGCATATCTGCAGTTATTGATATTTCTCCCGGCAATCTTGATTCCAGCTTGCACTTCCTCCATCCCAGTGTTTCTCACGATGTACTCTGCATATAAATTAAATAAGCAAGGTGACAATATATAGCCTTGATGTACTCCTTTTCCTATTTGGAACCAGTCTTTTGTTCCATGTCCAGTTCTAACTGTTGCTTCCTGAATAGGTGTTTCAATAAATATTTACAAAAACAACTAAGGGCTAGATTTGATCTGAGACACCTGACAGTTTCCAGTTTGCCTACTTCTGTCATAGTCATTACACGTAGTATCCTTTTCATGATATAACTATTCAAAGTTGTTAAATGAAAACCCATAAGCCAAACTTTGTATGTGAAATCAAGCAGCAAAATAAATTGATAAAAATATATTAATATCAATTTTATAAAATCTGAAGTATTTGAAAGCATTAGGGTTATGGTGTATATTCTCTGTATTTCAAAATGCAGAATAAATTTGGAATGTAACACAGCAGTTGTGAAATAAACAAAAACAAAACATTTATGCCTTTCTGTTTGAAGGAAATCTTCTGCCCTATGTACATCTCAGAATACTTGAAACACAGATCAAATATTCTGAATATTTTAAAAATTGCATCTTGCATGACAAAATAAATTCAACCTGGGTCACATTTACATTTTACATAGAAAACTTTAATACTTTTCTTCCAGTTTTATTGAGATATAATTGACATACAACAACTTAAATTCCATAAATTTAAGATTGTACACCATAATGATTTGATTATTTACATCATGAAGTGATTATCACATTTAGTGAGCATTCATTATCTCATATAGATATGAAAATAAAGAAATAGAAGTTTTCATCACTTCTCTTGTGATGAGACTCTTAGGATTTACTCTCTTAAAAATTTCTATGTATTAAAACAGTCAGCAGTTTAATTATATTTATCATGTTGTACATTCCGTTCTTAGTGCTTTGTTATCTTATAACTGGAAGTTTGTACCTTGTAACTGCCTTCATTCAATTTCTCATCCCTCAACCCCTGACCTCTGGTAATCACAAATCTGAAATCTTACAAGTTTGTTTTTGAAGTGTATTTGACCAATAACATTATGTTAATTCCTGTTATGCAGCATTGTGATTCAATATGTTTGTATGTTTCAAAATGATCACCAAGATAAGTCTAGTTAATACTTGTTACCATACAAAGATACTACATAGTTATTGACTATACTCCCCACACTATGTATTTCATACCCATGCCTCTTATTTTTCACCTGAAAGTTTGTGCTTCTTAATATCCCTCATCTATATCTTTCTTATCCCAACTACTATGACTGAAAATCAAGATTCAGTCAGTTCAGTCACTCAGTCTTGTCCAACTCTTTGCAACCCCATGAATCGCAGCACCCAGGCCTCCCTGTCCATCACCAACTCCCAGAGTTCTCTCAGACTCACATCCATCAAGTCAGTGAGGCCATCCCGCCATCTCATCCTCAGTCGTCCCATTCTCCTCCTGCCCCCAATCCCTCCCAGTATCAGAGTCTTTTTCCAATGAGTCAACTCTTCACATGAGGTGGCCAAAGTACTGGAGTTTCAGCTTTAGAATCATTCCTTCCAAAGAAATCCCAGGGCTGATATCCTTCAGAATGGACTGGTTGGATCTCCTTGCAGTCCAAGGGACTCTCAGGAGTCTTCTCCAACACCACAGTTCAAAAGCATCAATTCTTCAGTGTTCAGCTTTTTTCACAGTCCAACTCTCACATCCATACATGACCGCTGGAAAAACCATAGCCTTGACTAGACGGACCTTTGTTAGCAAAGTAATGTCTCTGCTTTTGAATATGCTATCTAGGTTGGTCATAACTTTTCTTCCAAGGAGTAAGCATGTGTCTTTTAATTTTATAGCTGCAGTCACCATCTGCAGTGTTTTTGGAGCCCCCAAAAATAAAGTCTGACACTGTTTCTACTGTTTCCCCATCTATTTCCCAGGAAGTGATGGGACCAGATGCCATGATCTTCGTTTTCTGAATGTTGAGCTTTAAGCCAACTTTTTCACTCTCTTCTTTCACTTTCATCAAGAGGCTTTTTAGTTCCTCTTCATTTTCTGCCATAAGGGTGTGAATTAAATAATATTGAGAAAAAGATGCAAAAGAGTTGAAAATTAAATTGAAAATTAGAGTAACTTAGTACTATGTACTTTTGAACTGTCCTGTTGGAGAAGGCTCTTGAGAGTCCCTTGGACTTCAAGGAGATCCAACCAGTGAATCCTAAAGGAAATCAGTCTTGAATGTTCATTGGAAGGACTGATGCTGAAGCTGAAACTCCAATACTTTGGCCACCTGATGTGAAGAACTGTCATTGGAAAAAGCCCTGATGCTGGAAAAGATTGAGGCAGGAGGAGAAACGGATGACAGAGGATGAGATGGTTGGATGGCATCTCTGACTCCATGGACATGAGTCTGAGCAAGCTCCAGAACTGGTGATGCACAGGGAAGCCTAGTGTGTTGCTGTCCATGTGGTCTCAGAGTCAGACACGACTGAGCGACTGAACTAAACTGAACTGAGTACTATGTATAACTATTCGAACTTTTCCAATTTTTATAATTATTCTTATATTTAAATTATAGAAAATATCAGCTCAGTTTGGACACTGTAAGTTTTATTAACATACACTGAAAAAAAATCAGTATAGACCATTCAATGAATCATCAAGTAAATTTAGTAGGAAAAAGATCAATCAAACATATTGCTTCTCTGAACTAATAAGCTTCAAAAGTAGAAAGTCAGTCTAGAAAACCCAAAGAATATACAGTCAATCACTGGAGATTGATGGCATCACTTATGAAAAGAAAAATATACCTGAAAATTATGGGTGAAATGGAGCAATGTGTTTACCTGGAAAACATGCCAGATTAGTCAAGAGATCTGGTGCAAGCAAGACTTGTGTGTGCATGCTCAGCCACATCCAACTCTTTGCGACCCCATGGACTTCAGCTTGCCAGGCTCCTCTGTCCATGGAGTTGTCCACACAGGAATATTGGAGTGGGTTGCCTTTACCTCCTCCAGGCGATCTTCCCAACTCAGGGATCAAACCTGAGTCTCCTGTGTCTCCTGCATTGGCAGACATATTCTTCACCACTGAGCCACCTGGGAAGCTCTCACTCACAGGAATTAAATAGGTGAAGCATGACAATGGATTAACTATGTGAGGTTGGGAAAGAGATTTAATCTTTCTGGACTTCATTGATTACATCCATAGTAAAGGAAGGTTTAAAATTCAATGGTTAATGAGTTTGTTTAACTTTTTAAACATTGACCATCATGCCGCATTTTAGCTCTTACAAGATTCCTAATATTAAGCATTAATTGAGGATTTGCTTGCAAATGCAGAGAACAAAATCTGAAGTTATTGCTTGCTCATTTCCCTCTCGATTTCCTTAAGGAACACTCATGAAATATTAGAAACAGTTATTATGAACCCACAGGACATGGATGATGTTTACAAGTCATAGAAATGTAGATGTTAAGAGAGAATGAGGGAGAGGAAGGGAGGTAGACAGAGGGGAGAAAGATAACATTGAGGAGGAGGATGAGTGAGAGAGGGAGGAGGTTGGGAGGAAGGAAAAAGACAGGGAGACTAATAGCTATTGCTAATTAGGAAACAGCACTAGAAAAATATTGATCACAGTAGAAAGATATTCAGGAATAACAGCAGGCCATTTTGGGGGATGTGAGTCAGTGTTCGGTCATTTAAAAAAATGTCTAGGTGCAGATTATGGTACAATTTTAAGACTAGATTAAAGTACAAGTTTGTAATGTCACACTGTATATTACAGACAAGTTCATCCAAAAAAAAAACAAAAACAAAAACAAAACCAACCCCAGTTTTGAACTCTACTAAAGCTTTAAAGCGCAGGGCAAAAATCATTTCAGTCTGGAATATAATCAAGCCATCAGCTGTGAAGGCAAATCTATAGCAAAGCAATAAAGCAAATATAATTTTATGGACCCTTGTAGAGAATGAATGACAGCATGGCTTCAGAATACTGAAAGAGGACACCAAGAATAAATAAGAGAAAAAAAGATTAGACACCCTGAAGATCAGTTCTAAATAATGGGAAAGAATTTTCATTATAAAGCAATTCCATCATATAGACAGGCCAATGTTACATGGAGCCGAAAAGAAATTATAGAAGAAAATGCTAACCTGTTTTTAGGGGGCAATGTATAAGACTTTGAGTAGCCCTGCTAAGGCTCTCTGCATCTATAGGTAAAATGTAATGTTTATACTTACTATGGTAGCCTAACAATGGCCTTTCAAAAATGTTGACACACTAATTTCTGGAACCTATGAATATGTTGCATTAAATGGCAAAAGGGATTTTGCAGATGGAATGAAGATTATGGACCATGAAATAGAGAGATTATTTTAGATTATGGAGAAAATATAGTCATATGGGCCCTTAAAAATTCAGGAGAAAAAAAAAAAAAGACAGAGACCTGGAGGAAAGAATCATCATGAAATATTAAAGTACCAGAGGGACACTGCCTAAACTTTAAAGTTAGAAGGAGTGAGCCCTGAACCAAGGAATGCTTTGATCCTGGGAAGCCAAGAGGAGCCCTCAGACTAAAGCCAACAAGGATCTGAATTCTGCCAACAACCAGCGTGTGCCTTGAAGGGGGTCCTCCCCAGAGCCTCCAGCAAGGAATGCCACCTGGCTGACATCTTGATTTTAGCCCGGTAACATCTGTATCTTATTTCTGATCTATAGAACTATAAAATAATAATTTTTATTGTTTCAGGGAGCTTGTGGTATATTTTTAATAGCTGAAGTTGAAAATGAATGCACTTACAAATCACTAGAGCTTAAAACTACAAGTGTAAACAAAAAAATATACTCACAAACATTGCATTTTGAAATACAAGATGTTTTAAAAGATGTAACTTCTTTGGATGGAACAAACCAAAACAAACCAACAGAACAAACGAAATGTAACTTGGAACAAAAGTTGTTTTTTCACCTATGTCTTCATAACTTAAACACATTAACTTATCCAAACCAGTAAACAAATACTGAAGTGGCCTTGAGTAATAGGTACAGTGGACATATTAAAAAGAGGATTGATTTTGTGCTAAGGCAAGACATATTAATTAAAGTAATAGAAGTTACAAATTGGTCAGGTAGCTATTGAGTATGAAAATATTTATTTGTTTTTCTGTTGTCAGGTCACATAATTGAATATCTTAATAATTAATGCAACTTAATAGAATTTTTATAAGGTTGACTTTGATTAAAACTTCTCTATATGGTGATATTGGAAATACTATGATACCCAACAGATTTACTGCAAATTCCTATAGTAGAAATTTAGTTTATAGATCAGCATTTCATGTTTATTTTGTAGGGAAATACTACTTCTTAACATATCTAGATGGTTTATTTCAAAAAAAAGTAATATATGACTTAAAATGAGCAAATATTAAAAGCAGTATGTTCACAAGCATACAAAGGAGAGTTATTTGAGAATGATTTAGATATAATAATGTATGGGAGAATTTAAGAGATTATTTTAGATCTTGCAAATATGGTAGGACAAGTACTTTAACTGATAATCAAATTAAAAAAAACCAAAAACTAAAATACACCAAATGATCACTACCCTTCCCTGAAATAGTGGTCTTCAATAAGACAAAATCAGATTTTTTTTAATGTAATAAATAAATATATATATATATACTAAAAAGAAGTACCATTTATAGATTATAATTGATCATCAGACTATCAATCCTTCATAATTTTCTCTTTCTGCCTATCTATCTATATTTCTATCTTCTTATGACTACATGTAGAAGAAAATATCTGAAAATATAACAAAGTGTTCATATCTCATTGTTGAACTAAAACAAACCTGCACTGGGAAAGGAACCCTCATTTTTTTTTTTAATACAGCTATTTTCAAGGCCTGCCTTAAAAAATCTTAATATAAAAAATACTATCTAATTTTAGAATGTATAGCTTAATTTAAAAACAGGATTTTGACATTCACTTAATCCAATATGATTTTTTTAATTTCAAACATTTATGTGAATTAAAAGAGTTACTTTTTACTTGTTAATGTATAAATTTAAATGAGGTAAAACATTAGTAACCTTAAAATTTTTACCTTCAATCTGAAAAGAACCCACTGGAATAAAACTACTCCTGCTAAAATTTGCTTTTGAATGTGCATGCTCAGATTCACTGGATCTTTGCAAATACTCAACAATTTTTTTAAAGAAGAAAATTATTGAAAATAAATTGATAGAAATGACATTTTTCAAAGGAAGAATGTTTTTGAAAATGATCATTTATAGATTATTGAATATATTATTGGATATTTGTTATGTATTGCCATTTAGAGTTTAATTTAATGTGATTCATTATTTTCACCAATATGTCTGAATTTAAACTATTTCTATAAATTGTATTCCACAAAACTTGTTTTTTGCATGTTTGCCAGAGTTTTACAAATTGTATTTAATAGTTTATGGCTCTAATTGACATTTGGAAGGAATATCAGAAACAAAAATGCATGACTCCAAATGTATTGTCTCATTCAAAAACATTGAGTATTCTTGATTGATTTTACAATGTTTAATAAATTTTAAAACAATTTGTCCAAAAATAAGATTTTTTTCTCTATGGGTTTGTTTCTACTTTTCAGCATCCTAAATTAATGTTCAGTCTAGTAAGTGGCCATCGGTTCAGTTCAGTTCCGTCAATCAGTCATGTCCGACTTTGCAACCCCATAGACTACAGCACACCAAGTTTCCCTGTCCATCAACAACCTCCGTAGTCTACTCAAACTCACATCCATCGAGTTGGTGATGCATTCCAACCATCTCATCTGCCATTGTTCCCTTCTCCTCCTGCCTTCAATCTTTCCCAGCCATCAGGGTCTTTTCCAATGACTCAGTTCTTCACATCAGGTTGCCAAACTATTGGAGTTTTAGCTTCAACATCAGTCCTTCCCATGAATATTCAAGACTGATTTCCTCTACGATTGACTGGTTGGATCTCCTTGCAGTCCAAGGGACTCTCAAGAGCCTTCTCCAACACCACAGTTCAAAAGCATCAATTCTTCAATGCTGAGCTTTCTTTATAGTCCAAGTCTCACATCCATACATGACTATTGGAAAAACCATAGCTTTGACTAGATGGACCTTTTAGGCAAAATAATGTCCACTTTATAATATGCTGTCTAGGTTGGCCATAGCTTTTCTTCAATGGAGCAAGCATCTTTTAATTTCATGGCTGCAGTGATCATCTGCAATGATTTTGGAGCACCCCAAAATAAAATCTCTCACTGTTTCCATTGTTTCCCCATCTACTTGCCATGAAGTCATGGGATCGGATGCCATGATTTTAGTTTTCTGAGTGTTGAGTTTTCAGCCAACTTTTCCAGTCTCCTCTTTCACTTTCATCAAGAGGCTATTAGTTCCTCTTCACTCTATGCCATAATGTGACGTCATCTCTATATCTAATGATATTGATATTTCTCCCAGAAATCTTGATTCCAGCTTGTGCTTCATCCAGTCCAGCATTTCACATTATGTACTCTGCATATAAGTTAAATAAGCAGGGTGACAATATACAGCCTTGACTTACTCCTTTCCCTATTTGGAACCAGTCTTTTGATCCATGACCAGTTCTAACTGTTACTTCTTGACCTGCATACAGATTTATCAGGAGGCAGGTCAGGTGGCCTGGTATTCCCATCTCTTTCAGAATTTTCCAGTTTGTTGTGATCCACACAGACAAAGGCTTTGGGATAGTCAATAACGCGGAAGTAGATGTTTTTCTGGAACTCTCTTGCTTTTTTGATGATCCGGTCAATGTTGGCAATTTGATCTCTAGTTCCTCTGCCTTTTCTAAAGCCAGCTTGAACATCTGGAAGTTCACGGTTCACATACTCTTGAAGCTTGACTTGGATTAGTTTGAGCATTACTTTGCTAGCATGTGAGAGGAGTGCAATTGTGCAGTAGTTTGAAGATACTTTGGCATTGCCTTTCTTTGGGATTGGAATGAAAATTGACCTTTTCCAGTCCTGTGGCCACTGCTGAGTTTTCCAAATTTGCTGGCACATTGATTGCAGCACTTTCACAACATAATCTTTTAGGATTTGAAGTAGCTCAACTGGAATTCCATCACCTCCACTAGCTTTGTTCGTAGTGGTGCTTCATAAGGCCCATTTGACTTCACATTCCAGGATGTCTGGCTTTGGTGAGTTATCACACCATTGTGATTATCTGGGTCCTGAAGATCTTTTTTGTACAGTTCTTCTGTGTATTCCTGCCACTCTTCTTAATATCTTCTGCTTCTGTTAGGTCCCTGCCATTTCTGTCCTTTCTTGAGCCCATCATTGCATGAAATTATCTCTTGATGGCCCTAATTTTCTTGAAGAAATCTCTAGTGTTTCCCATTCTATTGTTTTCCTCTATTTCTTTGCACTGATCACTGAAGAATGCTTTCTTATATCTCCTTGCTATTCTTTGGTGCTCTGCATTCAAATGGGTGTATCTTTCCTTTTCTTCCTTGCCTTTCACTTCTCTTCATTTCACAGCTATTTGTAAAGCCTCCTCAGACTACTATTTTGCCTCTCTGCATTTCTTTTTCTTGAGGATGATCTTGTTCCCTGCTTCCTGTACAATGTCAGGAACTTTGGTCCATAGTTCTTCAGGCACTGTCTATTGTATCTAATCCTTTGAATCTATTGGTCACTACCACTGTATAATTGTAAGGAATTTGATTTAGGTCATACCTGAATTGTCTAGTGGCCATGCCAAGGGAGTATTGCATAGTACTGTGCATTATTTTCTTAAAATGTTCATATTTCATATCTTACTAGAGCATTGCATTTATTTGCAATCCTCTCTTACAATATCTTGTACTAATAAAAAATTTTCTACTACTAATTTCTCTCAACTGTTTAATTTGCTTTTAAAGAACCTCCATGAAGGAGTACATGTGTGCTATGTCCTTTTAGTCATGTCCAACTCTTTGCAACCCCATAGACTGTAGCCTACCAGGCCCCTCTGTCCATGATTCTTCTCACAAGAATACTGGAATAGGTTGCCATGCCTTCTCCAGGGGATATTCCTGATCCAGAGATTGAACTCATGTCTCTTAATCTCCTCCACTGGCAGGCAGGCATTATCACTAGTGCCACCTGGGAAGCCAATCATTTTATTTTTCCATAGTTGAAGTTATGATTAAATAATAACATGGGTAAAGAACCTACAAGAAAAGTTCTCAGTATAAATATGCCATCAATAACTATTAACAGAAATTAAGTTAATGTCATACTTTTAAACTGCTCTTATCAAGATCATTAAGATTTTCACTTACTCATATATCTAGGTGATATAAACTGAGAGATTTATGATGGAATTAGCTGTGAGCAAATATTAGTTTTTGAAGTTAGTTTCTATAAATAATTAAGCATAATTGTAAGTATCCTAAAATATGATCTGTGTTTGAGCCATACATAAGGAAATACAAATACATTTATAACTGTTACCACTCAGTAATCATAACAACAATTATCTAATCAGTCATATGCCTCTTTTCATTAATGAACAACATGAATCTCTAATTTAGCCTGAATTGATCAGCTAGAAATGAAGCCAAACTTTTATTTTGGCTTAATTTAATCTTCCTTGAACATTTTTAGAACTCTAATAACAGAATGAATCTTAAAAGAATTTCCACTGGTAAACTATTTCAAAACTTTCAGGAAATTATAAGATATATTCCATCATTTTCTAGATCATTATTTAATGAAAAAGATTATTATTTGATATTCAGATATACCTACTCTGTTACTAATTTATATCCAACTCTAGTTTTCTTATTTATTTTTATCATGGACTTAGAAAGGAAGCTATATAACATTTAGATATGATGTACATAAAGCCCTAAATTGTTTAAATTAAAAAGTAAGACATATACTTAGTAAAACATCAACAAATCTGTAGTGAGAAGTTAAATAGTGATTTAGAGACTATATAAAATAAATGGTCTTATAATATTTTAAAATATCCATGTTTGTCTCTACTTTGTTCCCTTAACAGTATAACATACATTTTAATCTCACTTTTGCTATTGTCATACCTTGCTTTTACCTTTATCTTCACATCTGGGACTTTCAGATTTTTTTCTTACTAAGCCATAAGAAAATAGTTAGCTGGTATTCTGCCATAAGAAGATTGAAACTTTTTATTTATTTTATTCTTTCAATTTAAATTTATTTATTTTAATTGGAAGCTAATTACTTTACAATATATATGATTTTGTTTGAACTTCTTTAGAAATATGGATGTAGATGAATGTGAATTTGTTTATATACATGATGCAAATATGGAAAGGTTTTGAGTTTTATTTTGTCCATTGCCATTTCCATAGCACTTTTTGATTATCACAGTAAAATTTAACAAGCCTCTATAACTGTAAATAGATAAATAGTTTTAATAAATAGTTTTAAATACTTAAAAATATCTCATATGTTATGAAAATTTTTTGCCTCTTTATCAATCCATAATTTAAAAATTGGTAACTTTTCTATATCAACTATTTTTCTTCATCCAAGACAAGCTGATTCCATAAGAAAAACATATTTTTTCTGCAGTTTCCTCTGGGATCACATTTTATTATTAGGCCAATTCATCAGAATTTTACAGCTTCATGCCCCAAGCTTTCGAAATGAATTTACCAGAAGGAAAGTATATATTTAATGCTTTATGTTTAAATATTTATATTATTATAAACTTTATTTTATAACACACCATTAACTAAATAAAAAATTAGCAATACTATAATCTCCTAAATAATGTATGTTGGTACATTATTTCTGAGTAATCATTCTAAATCTCTGAAGTTTAAACATTTGTTTCTTACTGCACACTTTCTACATGTCAGAAGTTTAGGAGAAATTTTCTGGATGTTTTGGCTGAGAGGTGAGCATCAGGCTATGATCACGTTGCCACTGTGCCCTTCACTGGAACTGGAGAATTCACTTCAAGCTGACTTACATGGTTGTTATTTAAGACCTCAGTTTTTCTCCTCCTGTTGGCTAAAGACATTCATTCTTTGCCATGTAGGCCTTGCCATAGACATATTGTCCAGATGATGTCTCAGCTGGGCTTAATCAGAGTGACAGATAAAATTTGAGTCTCTTGTAATTTGTTTATGGATGTGATATGTTTATTTTTGCTGTATTCACTTCATTATCCAAGCAAACCATGGTAGTAATACACTATTAGAGGCAACTAAAGAAAATTATGAATGGCAAGAAAGGTTTCATGACCAATTGGAAAAGCAACCATTGCATTATTTAATTTCAGCCTATTTCATAGTATATCTACTTTTAATAAGAATACTAGGAAAACAGTTTGTCTCTGAAAGTAAATATAATATCAACAAAATTCTCTAAAGTAAAAGCTGATTTTAATATTTCATATGATACCTTCACTACCTTCTTACTTATTTAACAGACACATACAGTTGTAGTGGAAGATTACATTTGTTTGAATAAATAATATTTAGCTTGGTCAGAAAAATATGTGATACAGTTTCATTCAGTTGAGCCAATTACATTATTTTTATCATGAGAAATGACTGTGAATTTCTACTACTGCTTTCTAAATGCCATAAACATACCAGAATATATGCTGTATCTTTGGGAATTTGGCTCAAGATTATTTGAGTATTATTCTTAAAATCAATTCAAAATGTTATATATCCTTGAAAGTGAAAGTGGTAGTTGCCCAGTCCTGTCAGACTCTTTGCATCCCCGTGGACTGTAGCCCTCCAGCAACCTCTATCCAGGGGATTTTCAAAGAAAGAATACTGGAGTGGGTTGCCATTTTCTTCTGCAGAGGATCTTCCCAACCCAGGAATCAAACCCAGGTCTCCTGCATTGCAGGCACATTCTTTACCAGCTGAGCCAAGCATATTTGTATTTTCATAATAGTTTACTTAACATAAACTCTATTTTTGAAAGACTTTCACTATTTAGGAAGTGTATATTAGATTAACGGTATGAAAACCTGAACGTAGCCCCTCCTTATCTACTTAGCAAGTAGTTAGAAGTATCTCAGGTCTCTTGTGTTCACTTCTTCTTTTTGCTCCTAATATAATATATCTATTAAAGACTTCCATCAGAATATTCCTGGAGTTCTGAGAGTACTGTGAAAATCATTCGTTCTAAGTATTATTAGTGAAGAATTTATATAAATTGTTTGTAGCATTATCAGACCAGAAAACATGTCAAAAATGCATGCAGGGGGAACTATATTCAATATCTGTAATAACCTATTATTGAAAATAATCTGAAAAAGCATATTTACACATATATGTAAAACTGAATCACTTCATTGTACACCTGAAACTAACACAAATTATAAATCAAGTATACTTTATAAAAAACTTTAATGTATGCTTATGTAGTTATAGAGATAAATTTAAAGACACACACCCACACACACACACATTTCAGTCTTAAGTCTTCCTGAAATCTTGTAGTTATGAAACTTGTCTCTCTGCCAAATTTGGGCTATCTGCCCTGTCTGCTATGAGGTAGAATATGTTAATGTTTCATTGACATTTGATCAGTGTTGGATTCATCATCCTACTATAAAAAGTAGGACAATAATTTTATTAAACAGAACAAAAGTCTCAGTTCAGAAACATGAATATCACAATTTAAAATATGATCACTTTGAAGAAATATCCATACAATCAATGTAGAGGTAATATTTTGACTATAAAATCATTTTATTATTCTAACAATAAATTATGTATAACATTAAATTAGTAATATGTTCATGCTTTCAGCCTCATTCAGTTGAGTTCAGTCAGTTCAGTCACTCAGTCGTGTCTGACTCTTTGCAACCCCATGAATCGCAGCACGCCAGGCCTCCCTGTCCATCACCAACTCCCGGAGTTCACTCAGACTCACGTCCATCGAGTCAGTAATGCCATCCAGCCATCTCATCCTCTGTCGTCCCCTTCTCCTCCTGCCCCCAATCCCTTCCAGCATCAGAGTCTTTTCCAATGAGTCAACTCTTCACATGAGGTGGCCAAAGTACTGGAGTTTCAGCTTTAGCATCATTCCTTCCAAAGAAATCCCAGGGCTGATCTCATTCAGAATGGACTGGTTGGATCACCTTGCAGTCCAAGGGACTCTCAAGAGTCTTTTCCAACACTACAGTTCAAAAGCTTCAATTATTTGGCACTCAGCTTTCTTCACAGTCCAACTCTCACATCCATACATGACCACTGGAAAAACCATAGCCTTGACTAGATGGACCTTAGTCGGCAAAGTAATGTCTCTACTTTTGAATATGCTATCCAGGTTGCTCATAACTTTCCTTCCAAGGACTAGGCATCTTTTAATTTCATGGCTGCAATCACCATCTGCAGTGATTTTGGAGCCCAGAAAAATAAAGTCTGACACTGTTTCCACTGTTTCCCCATCTATTTCCCATGAAGTGATGGGACCAGATGCCATGATCTTCATTTTCTGAATTTTGAGCTTTAAGTCAATTTTTTCGCTCTCCACTTTCACTTTCATCAAGAGGCTTTTTAGTTCCTCTTCACTTTCTGCCATAAAGGTGGTGTCATCTGCATAGCCTCATTATGCACAAATTAAATTTCAGCTAATCAAGTGAACCACTTAATGACTATTAGAATAGTATCCAATGGCACCCCACTCCAGTACTCTTGCCTGGAAAATCCCATGGACAGAGGAGCCTGGTAGGCTGCAGTCCATGGGGTTGCTAATAGTCAGACATGACTGAGCGACTTCACTTTCAATTTTCACTTTCATGCATTGGAGAAGGAAATGGCAACCCACTCCAGTGTTCTTGCCTGGAGAATCCCAGGGACCGGGGAGCCTGATGGGCTGCCATCTGTGGGGTTGCACAGAGTCGGACATGACTGAAGTGACTTAGCAGCAGCAGCAGCAGAATAGTATCATCCTCTTCCATGTCATGCTATGAAGTATCTAATTCTTCTGGGAAATGATGTAATGGAAAGTATAGACAAGATATCAGATATTTTGTACTGAAAGTCATAAAAATTACCATCGACTTTTATGTAAGGTGAAAACCAGGTTCATAATATATGTATCCTTGGATCATCATTCAAAATATTGGTGTTTGTCAAATTCCCACTGCCATCTCTGTGTTATTTTGACCAGAGCATAATGAATGCTTACAAAAGAATCATCTCATTTCTCATTCTGAAGTCTCATAATATAAATTACTTAATTTTCTTTTAGCCACTTGGCATTGCTTATTTTGTAAATTTTGCATTTGCAGCAGTTATTCCAACAAGGTATCTGCAAGAAGGCATTTTAAGTTTATTCCTTAATTAGAACTACCCTGACTGGCAGAAGAACAAAGGAAGTGGCAGATTGGAGTTTTAACGTGATTTCATATTCATCTTGGCTGCCAAGGCTAAACTTGTAATTAAGGGATAATCCCACGGTAAGACCAGACACATAAGCAAATAAACACAACACAGGCCTATGCTTATGGGGCATCTTTATTTAGTTCTTGATTCAGAGAAATATTTTTAAAGGGTTATGAAAATAATTACCATAATAGCACACTGTATTTTAAGAATCTCTTTTTATGCTGAACCTGATATATTATCTCATTCTAAGAGGAACCTTTTCCTTTTTTTAAATGAGAAACTGTTCCTAAAAGATAACTAAAATTCATTTTTTTAAAAAAAGTAAACTAATACGAACTTCACTAAAAGCTAAGCTTCACAAGTTTTAGAATCAAACAAATCTTGGCTTACTTACTCACCCTCTTACATAACTTCTTTCTTAATTGTTCTTCGGTTCAGTTCAGTCACACGGTCGTGTCCCACTCTTTGTGACCCCATGGACTACAGCAACCCAGGCATCCCTGTCCATCACCAACTCCCAGAGCTTGCTCAAACTCATGTCTATTTAGTTGATGATGCCATCCAGCCATCTTATCCTCTGTCACCCCCTTCTCCTCCTGCCTTCAATCTTTCCCAGCATCAGGTCTTTTCCAATGACTCAATTCTTCACATCAGGTGGCCAAAATATTGGAGCTTCAACTTCAGCATCAGTCCATGCAATGAATATTTAGGACTGATTTCCTTTAGGATTAACTGGTTGGATCTCCTTGTAGCCCAACAGACTCTCAAGAGTCTTCTCCAACACCACAGTTCAAAAGCATCAATTCTTTGGTGCTCAGCTTTCTTTATAGTACAACTCTCATATCCATACATGACTACTATCCATACAAAGCTATGGAAAAACCATAGCTTTGACAAGTTGGACCTTTTTTGGCAAAGTAATGTCTCTGCTTTATAATATGCTATCTAGGTTGGTCATAGTGTTTCTTCCAAGGAGCAAGCATCTTTTAATTTAATGGCTGCAGTCACCATCTGCAGTGATTCCAGAGCCCCCCAAAATAAAGTCTCTCAAATTTTCCATTGTTTCACCATCTATTTGCCATGAAGTCATGGGACTGGATGCCATGACCTTTGTTTTCTGAATCTTGAGTTTTAGGCCAACTTTTCCATTCTCCTCTTTCACTTTCATCAAGAGGCTCTTTAGTTCTTCTTCACTTTCTGCCGTAAGGGTGGTGTTATCTGCATGTCTGAGGTTATTGATATTTCTCCCAGCAATCTTGATTCCAGCTTGTGTTTCATCCAGCCCAGCATTTTGCATGATGTACTCTGCATATAAGTTAAATAAGCAGGGTGATAATATAGAGCCTTGATGTACTCCTTTCACAATTTGGATTGATAAGTACGTTAATTGCTCTTAACCTAATATAAAAAGGGGATGCAGTATAAAGATTAAATAAAATATAATGTACTGAGTTTTGGTCATGACTTATGTGTATCTGACTTAGCCTTCTAACATAAATAATTATAGAACAGGAAAATATTTAGGAAGTGATGTTTCAGGTATTGAATGCTTCAATACCATATCCATTCCAATACTGTAAATGGGAAATACTTTCCAAAGCACAGTTGAAAGAGAGTTGAACTCAAACAGAGAACATTGTTCTAACTGGATGGAAGAAATAGAGAACAGACAGAGGGCTGCTGATTTGACTGGAATTTAGGCTGATTTCTGGGAAGGAAAATGCCATCAGTTTTGGAGATAGGATTTCAAAACATTAATTTTGGGGAGCCACAAACATTCAGACCATGACATGATAGGAAACTGTCATAAAAGTATGGGAAGAAGTTCTAAGAGGAATAGGGAAGCTTATGTACATGGGCCAAAAGAATAACTTCTGATTCATATAGGGATAATGTAAGTGCTGAAAAAAGATATAATTTTGTGGAGAAATGCCATGGGATAAAGGGACTATGAAAATGAATCCAGATATATTATGGCCAAAATGGCCTTCATGTTCCTCTGAGCTTGATTTAACTTGAGACAGTTTCTCCTTGCCCTTTAAATTTCTTTTCTTAAAGCATTTACTTTAGAAAATTGCAATTGCAAATTCTTTCTCTAACCTCTTTGAAAAAATGGTTTTAAGTCTTATTAAAGTTTTTTGCCAACTTTAAGAGCCAGAAATGCCTTTCTCAAAGACCTGAGAACTATCTTTTTCAAATGTAAATCTTGAAGGACATAACATCCTGTCTCTGTCTCTGTGGGAGAATAGAAGCGGCTCTTCAGTGGTGCATTGCTCCATGTTGTCATGTCATACTATCTCCTGTATAGACAGGAGGAAGTTTACTTTTTCTTTGATTAAACCTAACTAGCAAATGAAGGTGGCCTATGATCCTATCACCACCACCTCAGCTATTAAAAACTCTCCAGCCTATTGTTTCATGGAGTTCATTTCAGCCTCTTTCCCTCTCTGCAGCAGTCTTAAATGATCTTTCTTATCTGGTTAACTTTGTCCTGTGCAGGTTTTACTTGACAACTGCTTATCTTCCTTGCTTTCTTCTGGAGAGTTGTATTATTACATCACCTAACTCAACTTTGCCGACTAAGGTCCATCTAGTCAAGGCTATGGTTTTTCCAATGGTCATGTATGGATGTGAGAGTTGGACTGTGAAGAAGGCTGAGCACTGAAGAATTGATGCTTTTGAACTGCGGTGTTGGAGAAGACTCTTGAGAGTCCCTTGGACTGCAAGGAGATCCAACCAGTCCATTCTGAAGGAGATCAACCCTGGGATTTGTTTGGAAGGAATGATGCTAAAGCTGAAACTCCAGTACTTTGACCACCTCATGAGAAGAGTTGACTCATTGGAAAAGACTCTGATGCTGGGAGGGATTGGGGGCAGGAGGAGAAGGGGACGACAGAGGATGAAATGGCTGGATGGCATCACGAACTCGATGGACATGAGTCTGAGTGAACTCTGGGAGATGGTGATGAACACGGAGGCCTGGTGTGCTGCAATTCATGGGGTTGCAAAGAGTCAGACACGACTGAGCGACTTAACTGAACTCAACTCAACTTTATGCCCAGGGAGCTCTAGCTTGCTTTCATTAGCTGTAGAGCAACTCCCTAAATATTGAAACACAATATTGACCTGCCTATAGAAAAGAGTGATAAGTTGGCTTAGGACAGTCAGCTAGAGAAGAGGCACATTATCCTTTGGGAGTCAAAATCTGTCTAGGATAAACAATTCTTAAGTAATGGTCTCTGTTTCATCACTATTAAAAGAAATCTTGTCTCCCCAGATGCTGACACGTTCTATTGAAGTAATCATGGAAATGTATACTGACATTTAATGATAAATCACAACATTTTTGCAATATAGTGCCTGGTGCAATTTGATTTTACCTTTCAAAAATTTCAGAATTTTCCCACAATATGCTATGTGTATAGCACACAAATATACAGTACTTATTTCTTTCTGCATATTGCTTCATAGTCATAGAAACCCTAGAGACTCATATAGCAAGGTGCAACAGAACTCTTTCCTTCTTAAATAATACTGCTTTATCTATCCTGGCAGTTTGAGATTGACTACTTCATTAGCAAGTCAATGCATGTCCAAGATTCCTATTGATGCTATGATGTTTCTATAAGTACAGATCCTTTTCTAATTGTAGTAGAAGTATGTTGTTTAAATGTTCCAAGTAGAATGCTAACAGTTATGTCAATAAATTTCCTTAGCACGTGTGTATATTTGCAAATGTATGTGTCTTTATCTATCTTTCCTTTTCTGAGATCACCAAATTTGCAAATCAAGCATACCAGAGAGCAAGAGTTCTAAACTGATTAATTATTCTATCTGCATTGAAGAAATAGAAAGAGACAGTGCTTCAGATAATCAACATTCAAGTTACTCAGAGATATACATGCTGTATTTATCATTTTGAATTGCTCTTGACATCTAATAATTTTTACCTTGAAATAATTTTGTTTTCTTTGATTTTCATGCACTTCAACCTTTTCAAAAGTATAGCTTATTCAGTTAGATCAGATAATCTCTATTATTAAAATAGTTTAAAGTTTTCAGATTATTTTTTCTCATTTTTATGTTTTCTTTTTGCTATTTATTTTTTATGTATAGATATTTAACTTGGAAAACTCGTTTTCTGTTTCGGCCTGTCATCTAACTGGTAAATGACCATTAGATTACTATATGTACACATAAGGCTGCCAGATATAATTAAAATATTGCTAAAATAATGTTTTGGTATATTTTTCATTGATTTACTGTTTATATATTTTATTATAATTTTTAGTCAGCTAGTGATTTGGCTTTATCTTTATCTTATGATGGATGTTGCTAACAATTAATGTGGTGTTAATAGACCCTTAAGGAGCCTAAAGTGAGTATTTTGGGTTCCAAAATAATGGACTGTAGGTTGTTGACTTGTACTTATGGGATAGGTAGGACACTGCTGTGGTTCCTTCGACTGGGAGTTAATGTTGTGTCACTTTCTTGAGTGCTCACCCATGTTATCAGCTTCACATGTGGCACTAGTGATAAAGAACCTGCTCGCCAGTGCAGGTGGACATAAGAGACATGGCTTTGATCCCTGGGTTGGGAAGATCCCCTGGAGGAGGGCAATGGCAACCCACTCCAGTAGTCTTGCTTGGAGAAGCCCATGAACAGAGGAACCTGGCAGGATGTAGTCCATAGGATCACACAGAGTCAGACAGGACTGAAGCAACTGAGCATGCACATGTTATCAGTTTGTTTCATCAAAAGTCAGAGCCTGTCTTTTGTTGGCTTATTTCACATAAGACCTAATCACAGGAATGAAAGAAATCATCTAATTATTGGTTTCAATATCACAAGAAATTAGTTTGATCTGATGTCATAGAGAATGCACAGGATGATTAGAGATGCATTTATTCAGTCCACCGCAATAACAAGGAACATCTCTAAGAAAAGGGAATCCTAAGGCTCTATGCTATGCTATGGTATGCTAAGTTGCTTCAGTCATGTCCGACTCTGCGCAACCCCATAGACAGCAGCCCACCAGGCTCCCCCGTCCCTGGGATTCTCCAGGCAAGAACACTGGAGTGGGTTGCCAATTCCTTCTCCAATGCAAGAAAGTGAGAAGTAAAAGTGAAGTCGCTCAGTCATGTCCGACTCTTAGCAACCCCATGGACTGTAGCCCGCCAGGCTACTCCATCCATGGGATTTTCCAGGCAAGAGTACTGGAGTGGGATACCATTGCCTTCTGTAGAGGCAAGCAAACAAGGAAGTCATCAAGAAGTCTTAGGATAGTACGTGAGGTGATAGAAGTGAGTAGTATAACAGCTTGTGCAGGGTTGGAGGAGCACTGTGGTCCTCTGTGCTTAGTTATTTCCTTGAACACAAATGAGTGGGGGATTTCTTAACTGCTTCACTTTTCCAGGGCCAAAAATCAGGTGAAGTTTAACATTATCAAGGCAACATCTAAAAGATCATGCTAGAGTGCAAAGTTTTCTCCTGCTCATAATGTATATAAAGCCTAAAATTAGTCACTATCTGAATCATTAAATTAAGCTGATTTTTTTTTTCCAATGAAAGTAAGTGTGATTCTCCAGTCTCCTCCATTTTGGTTGACGACACTTAGGCTTTTTCTCCTTCCAAGAGAAATATTAGGGAACAATAAGCATGATTCATTGCTTAGAGACATATGCACAATTTGTGGTTGAATGCTTTTGTCAATTCCTTTTTTATAAGCAATATAAATTATTTCAGGGGAATAGAATGGCTCAGATTCTATGGTAACATATTTTGGGAAAACTAATGCCAAGTTTACAGGCTCTATATCTTCCAGATGATAAAGACTCTTATCTGGAAGATAGCCGATATCTTTGTCATAAGATGCAGGATTTTCAAAGGGTCTCTGGCTATAGATACTCTCCCCTACTCACATATAATTTTTTGTCTCTCTCCTGTGTATCCCAACAGCTCCTTTATATAATTAATACTTACTGAATCTTTCCTATGCATTAAATTGGTACCACCACAAATATATACTCCTGATTTATACATTTTTCCTTCCATCACTGATATTTGATTTTTTTGAAACCATTAAAATATCTTTTCTCTCTGAAATGTTATTTCTTTTCCCTTATGTCAGTCATTCTGTGTGTTCATTTTTTATTTGTTTATCTTTTCATACTGTTCTTTGCATATCTAATGATCTCTGGATGGCAGTTCATTTTTAGGAATGAGGAGCTAAGTGAATTGATTAACATTGCTGCAATGGATTTTCTGTTTTTGTCAGCTTTCCCATGAATGAAAGAATTAGCCATATTTTTGTATTATATTGGGGCTTCCCTGGTGGCTCAGAGGTTAAAGCGTCTGCCTCCAATGCAGGAGACCTGGGTTCGATCCCTGGGTCGGAAAGATCCCTTGGAGAAGGAAATGGCAATCCACTCCAGTATTCTTGCCTGGAGAATCCTATGGATGGAGAAGCCTAGTAGGTTACAGTCCATGGGGTCGCAAAGAGTCGGACACAACTGAGTGACTTCACCACCTTCACTTTGTATTATATTAGAATAGGGATACAATTGATATGCTCACTTTTAGGATGTGAATAAGAAACTGGCAAACAGGAAGAAGAAGGGCTCATGCTAAGACAATTCAATCCTGAAAGCTAATCCCTAGCTTCTTTCTTACAGGCCACCAATTCTGAGTATTTTTTTTTTCTCCCCCTTTGGGAGAAAACACCATTCTCCTGAGGAAGGAAGGGTAAATGGTTAAACTTTCAAACGTCACTTTCATTAATCATGTTATCTCCTTCCAAATTCATTTGTTAAGCAATTAATTTGATGATCTATATTTCATTAAGTTTGATGCTTCACCCATTCAACATATATTTATTGACCAAAACTGTTCTAGTTCTGAAAACCTTGTCACTGGAAATATTGTACATAAGCCCAAGTTCATAGTGAAGATCCTCTTTGGTAAGGTTCACAAAAGTAAACAGATTACAGTAGTAGAATAGGGTAAATTATTCAGCAGATAAAGTAAAGGATGTTATGAAATCAATCAGAATCATTACTAGTGCCAGCTTTGGGGACAAGGTCATAGAAAGCTGAGACACTGGATAATCAGGAGTCAGCATGGCAAAGCAGGTAGGCTGGGAGAAGAGTAGTTATGAACAACAAAGGAACTGCATATACCTATAAGGAACTTGCCACAGTCCAGTGAAGTTGGTAAGAGTGAGCTCAGGGAGCTACGTGAGCAAAAGCCAGACTGAGTAATTAAAAGATGGGATTTGAGGACAGCTCAATGAGTTGGTTGTGATGAGGAACACAGGGACCTGTTGGCATTGGATTATAGAAAATGAATTGTCTTATGTCCTCTGTAAATCACTCCATTCTGGTAACAGATCTACATGCAAATAAAGTTTTAAAACTATTAACATATAACCAGGCATTTCATAGGATATGTTTGATAAGAGAAAGAAAAGCAGTTTAGGGAGTTTATATTATTGAGTGAAATGAATTAGATATAAAAAGGGAAAGTGAAAGTGAAGTCGATCAGTCGTGTCCGACTCTTTGCGACCCCGTGCACAGTAGCCTGCACCAGGCTCCTCTGTCCATGGGATTTTCTAAGCAAGCGTACTGGAATGGGTTGCCATTTCCTTCTCCAGGGAATCTTCCCAACCCAGGGATCGAACCCAGGTCTCCCACATTGTAGACAGACGCTTTACCATCTGAGCCACCAGGGAAGTCTGATCTCCTTGAATTAGATATAGTAATATTCAATTCGTGTTTTATAAGCAAACATACAGTGAGGGAGAGCCTTGAGACAAATATCAGAGTGAAATGGCAGATCACTTACCAAAATGCCTTTTTTTCTAAATTGGAAAGAATGGAGAGATGAAATGAAAGCCCACTGAAAATCTGGCTCAGATGTTGAGATAGATAATAGCAGACATGTATGATGAAAGTAGGTAAAGTTTTATAGTCATACTCATCTAATAAAACTTTCTGGAGAAGGCAGATTGGTCTAAAACGACTTGAGAAAGCAAGAAGAGGTGATGGAATTGGGTTTTATTTTTGAGTGAGCTCAGAGTGAGAATTTCTTCTCATAGGGCCATGATTTACACAGCTCTAACTTCTTGGTTGTGCCAAAGGAAATGTGCAGGCTTTCTTATTAGCTTGCCCTTTGTGGGGCAGAAGGAGCCAGGAGAGTGGTGGGTTTGAAAGCTGCCAGTACTCAACCTGAAAATATGAAGTTAAATCTTAATGCAGAGGGAAATCTTTCTCAAGTTCTGAATGTGACAAGATGCTTTTTCTCATTCCATGCTGATGCATGAGTCTAAAATAGATGTTTAAAATAACAGAAATTTTAACGTTTAGCTTTTCATCCATTTTCTGGGAGGTTTGGGCAATCACATTTCAAGAAATCACCTTGATCTAAATGTTCAGCTATTAACTTTTTTGACAGTAGTTTTAGTGAAAGAACTAAACTATCTGCTGAGACTAGCAGCCTGAGCTCCTTCCAAAATATAGCATTCAGTTCAGTTCAGTTCAGTCGCTCAGTCGTATCCGACTCTTTGGGACCCCATGAATCGCAGCACGCCAGGTCTCCCTGTGCATCACCATCTCCCGGAGTTCACTCAGACTCATGTCCATCGAGTCCATGATGCCATCCAGCCATCTCATCCTCTGTCGCCCCCTTCTCCTCCTGCCCCCAATCCCTCCCAGCATCAGAGTCTTTTCCAATGAGTCAACTCTTCGCATGAGGTGGCCAAAGTACTGGAGTTTTAGCTTCAGTGTCATTCCCTCCAAAGACATCCCAGGGCTGATTAGTGTCTGAAATAAGACAGCAGCCCGTCCAGAGCAAGTCATTGGAATTAGATTATGATTTTTGACATTAGGACTAGGTCAGCACCAGAACTGGGACTAGAAAAAGTAGAGTTGGACCATAAAATAAACTAATTGAGAGTCTGTATTCACAAGCTAACAACTTACTTTGAACTGTGTAAAAGTAAATGAGAAGAATTGACTTACCTCCAAAAATTCAAGGAAGTTTGTTTAGATTATTTCAAAAGGAGAAGAGAAAGTTTTGGAGAAGACATGAAATGGGCATAATTTTCAAGCTCTTAACATCTAAAGTTTGATAAATTCATCTTTTAAGAACTCTTAACTAAGCAAAAATTATATCCTTGATGCTATTCCTCCTTACTTAGATGGACAAAATGTCTTCAAATAACCATTAAAGAAATAAATTGTCTATATGATCACCAGATCTTTTACACAAGGATACTGAACTGGGTAGCTCTTCCCCTCTCTAGGGGATCTTCCCAATCCAGGGATCGAACCCAGGTCTCTCTCATTGTAGATGGATTCTTTACCAGCTGAGCCAGGAATGTCCAAGAATACTAGAGTGGGTAGCCCATTCCCTCTCCAGTGGATCTTCCCTACCAAGGAATTGAACTGGGATTTCCTGCATTGCAGTTGGATTCCTTACCACCTGAGCTACAAGAGAAACCCTTTAAATCATTAGAGAAAAGGAACACCTCAGTTTTGATAGTCCTCAGCAGCATATATTGTTTTAAACACATCAAAATTACCTGCCCTTTCTGGATTAAAAACTTCAGGAAAGAGAGAATTGATTTCATTTTGGAAAATGTTTTTGGATTTAAACAGTCATCTCCTACTGAGTTTTTAAAAATTTTCTTCTTGATGAAGAATTAATTTATAGTAATGAATTATAAAGAGAAGTGAAAAAGTGTTAATTCAGATGCACTGCATATTGCTATGCAATTAGTAATATATTAGTAATAAGTTAGTGTGGTTACAGATGGTTAATGATCTGAATACACCTTCATTCCGAAAGAAGAGCAAACACTTGGGAAACCAGAGAATCAGCTACACTCAGAAAAGGTTTGAGGCTCAAGATATTTCATAGTTGTTAATAGCATTAAAAAATTAACTGCTGCTAAGCACAGACATTATTTGGAAAGTAGAAATAACTCAATGTGTTTTGCTATGAATAATGATAAAAATTCACTTTAAAAATAGGCCATACCTCTCAAAATTAGAAGCCAATACACACCATAGTTCAGGAACCAAAATTTTATATCTACTGCTGCCATTTGCTAACTGTATGAAATTGGCAGGTTAATTAATCTCTGTACCTTAGTTCCTTTATTAGTAGCATGAGAGTGGTGTTATGCATATCTCATTTTGTTGCTGAGAGAACTAAACGCGTGTTAACTACAAGCTAAATATCTCCCATCCATAAGCATCAAAATATTAGGTCTTTTAAAAGGATACTTACCTTTGTTTAACTTGAAAGCTCTTCAGATGAAAATACTGACTCTTATCACAAAGTTTGTCATCACTCTTTCCCAAACTTCAAATGAATGACTTTTATAATTTTGCTGTTTAATAATATGTGTATGCTCATGAATGCTTCCCAAAATATTGATCTTGTCAAAAGGAAGACATACACCCCCCTTATTTGATTAAAATAGTAATAATAAGGAAGAATATAATGTGTAGCTAAATGATAGATCCTTCAGCCTCAAAATTTCATTTGGCACATGGAAAGAACTTAAAATAGTTGCTTATTACTATTATTTGATCATATTAACTTTATTAATGACTATAGAATTAATTTTAACTACTTGACATGCAGCAGTCTTAAATTGGCATGCTAAAGACTATGGTTACATGTTTTGCTTCATTCATTTTCTCCTTTTTTCTGAAAACTGTTTACAGACTTTAATTCTAAACTTTTTGGTTCAAAGTTATGACTGTGAATTTTTCATCCTAAAGCTTCACATAATTAATAAAAAGGCCCCTATATGTTCAGATGGACTTCTCTGGTGACTCAGGGGTGAAGAACCCACCTGCAATGCAGGAGATGTGGGTTCGATCCTTGAATCAGGAAGATGCCCTGGAGAAGGAAATGGCAACTCACTCCAAAATTCTTGCCTGATAAATACCATGGATAGAGGGGCCCGGTGGACTACAGTCCATGGGGTCCCAGAAGAGTTGGAACATGTTCATGGAATATTTCACTTATTTGCTTCTAATTCTGTATGTTCTTTTTTCCATCTCTACTTTGTTTTTAATGTCAGAGTTTTGTGATACACATTTCATTATTTCTCTAATTTCTAATCCCTATGTTTTATACTTGCATATTAATTTTCTTTTTCTTAAAATGTTTAAAGTTTGAGACCTATAATAATACCCATAATATTACATTTTAAATTTTCATGTTGAAATTTTTGTTTTATAATTAAACAGCCACTTGTGTATATATGTACACTCATATGTATATACACACATATATCCTGCATTGCTCATCAGTCAATACCTTTTAATAGAAATTCACTATATGTGTATACTTTAGAACATGGAAAGTAACTATCATATGGAATTATTGGTCATAAATGTTACTCCTTGAAATCTTTTATTCCTAGCACCACTGCCTTTTGTCATATATTGATGCAAAAGATATGTTGAATGGGAACTTGATTTTTGTCCAGTTACAGATTATTCAGTATTGCTCTGACTGTCTCTGTTTGATAAACTACTGTGCACCAGGGAAGCATTCTGCTTCTTGCTTTGTGTTTGACCTCAGTTCTGTTCCAGGAAGAAAATGTAGTTATGTCTGATCTTCTTGTAGCTCTGACCCTCCATGGCATTGAAGAGCATCTAGTGAAGTTCAGTGAGCCTGCTTTCTATTGTTTTGCCCACCTCTGCCCTTTGGTCTCCCAGTACAATGTCAGGTGACTGTAATTAATCTACAGTGACAAAAAGCAGGTTCAAGTGGCCTATTTCCTGTTTGACCTTTTGTCTCCCCTGGATTTTGTGGAACAGTGGGTGAGATTTAGATTTGTAGCAAACACCTTTTATTTCCTGTGTCATGACCCCTCAATTCACTAGAATTTCAGTACAACTGTGGTAAAGAACTTTGAACACTTTGACCCACACCCGAGCTCAAGTGCCTTCCACAGTGTCTCTTCACTTTCACACCTCAGATTTCTCTCTAAAGTTAAAAGGAAAGCACTAATAATCCCTTCAAAACACAAAGTTCACACTCCTGGGAAGCAATTTGCAACAGATGGGGAGAAGCAGTGGATTCATAAAGGCCTCAACTTTCAATCCCTTACATGGATGACTTTGATAGTTACTCTGTAAGGTTTCATTTTAGTTTTTATTTTCCTTCTGTGTTTATCTCTAGCAACTCCTTTACTCAACTCTATGGAATTTACTTTCAAATAAATTACTAGTGCTGAGGTATACCTTCCAGGAACTGGGAAGCCCCAATGGCTCAAGAGGTAAAGAATCTTCCTGCAGTCCAGGAGATGCAGGAGACATGGGTTCGATCCCTGGGTTGCAAAGATCCCCTGGAGAAGAAAATGGCAACACACTCCAGTGTTCTTGCCTGGAGAAATCCATGGACAGAAGAGCCTGGGGAGCTAGAGTCCATGGGGTCACAAAAAATCAGACACAACAGAGCACACCCACACAACAAATTAAAACCAGATTTTTCCAGTTTTCCTCTTTCTATTTCTGCAACACCATGCTATTTTCCCAGGACTTCCCTGTAGCTCAGATGGTAAAGAATCTGTCTGCAATGCAGAAGACCCAGGTTCGGTCCATGGGTTGGGAAGATCCTCTGGAGAAAGAAATGGCAATCCACTCCAGTATTCTTGCCTGGAGAATCCCATGGACAGAGGAGCCTGGTGGACTATAGCCCATGGGGTCGCAAAGAATTGGACACGACTGAGCAATTAACACTGCTACTACTACATGCTACTATCCCATAGAGGAGAGGTTTGAGTTATGCTTTTTTCCTTCAATATAGTACTAAATGTATTCTACCTAGCAGAAATTGATGCTTCTGACACATAGCAAATATCAGTTCAGTTCAGTTCAGTCACTCAGTCGTGTCCAACTCTTTGCAAACCCATGAACCACAGCACGCCAGGCCTCCCTGTCCATCACCAACCGCCAGAGTTCACCACGTCCATTGAGTTGGTGATGCCATTCAAACATCTCATCCTCTGTCATCCCCTTCCTACCCTCAATCTTTCCCAGCATCAGGTCTTTCAAATGAGTCAGCTCTTCCCATCAAGTGGCCAAAGTATTGGAGTTTCAGCTTCAACATCAGTCCTTCCAGTGAACACCCAGGACTGATCTCCTTTAGGATGGACTAGTTGGATCTCCTTGCTGTCTAAGGGACTCTCAAGAGTCTTCTCCAACACCACAGTTCAAAAGAATCAATTCTTTAGTGCTTAGTTTTCTTTATATTACAACTCTCGCATCCATACATGACTACTGAAAAAACCATAGCCTTGACTAGATGGACCTTGTTGACAAAGTAATGTCTCTGCTTTTTAATATGCAATCTAGTTGAGTCATAACTTTCTTTCCAAGGAGTAAGCATCTTTTAATTTCATGGCTGCAATCACCATCTGCTGTGACTTTGGAGCCCAAAAATTAAAGTCAGCCACTGTTTCCACTTCCATGGGGTTGCACAGAGTTGGACATAACTGAAGCAACTTAGCATGCATGCATGCACTGGAGAAGGAAATAGCAACCCACTCCAGTATTCTTGCCTGGAGAATCCCAGGGACAGGGGAGCCTGGTGGGCTACTGTCTATGGGGTCGCACAGAGTCTGACATGACTGACGTGACTTAGCAGCAGCAGCAGCAGCAGCAGCCATCTATTTCCCATGAAGTGATGAGACCAGATGCCATGATCTTAGTTTTCTGAATGTTGAGCTTGAAGCCAACTTTTTCACTCTCCTCTTTCACTTTCATCAAGAGGCTCTTTAGTTCTTCACTTTCTGCCATAAGAGTGGTGTCATCTGCATATCTGAGGTTATTGATATTTCTCCTGGCAATCTTGATTCCAGCTTGTGTTTCCTCCAGCCCAGTGTGTCTCATGATGTACTCTGCATGTAAGTTAAAAAAACAGGGTGACAATATACAGCCTTGACATACTCCTTTTCCTATTTGGAACCAGTCTGTTGTTCCATGTCCAGTTCTAACTGTTGCTTCCTGACCTGCATACAGGTTTTTCAAGAGGCAGGTCAAGTGGTCTGGCATTCCCATCTCTTTCAGAATGTTCCACAGTTTATTATGATCCACACAGTCAAAGGCTTTGGCATAGTCAATAAACCATAAATAGATGTTTTTCTGGAACTCTCTTGCTTTTTCGATGATCCAGCAGATGTTGGCAATTTGATTTCTGATTCCTCTGCCTTTTTTTAAAACCAGCTTGAAAATCTGGAAGTTCATGGTTCATGTATTGCTGAAGCCTGGCTTGGAGAATTTTGAGCACTACTTTACTAGCATGTGAAATAAGTGCAATTGTGTGGTAGTTGGAGCATTCTTTGGCATTGCCTTTCTTTGGGGTTGGAAATATGATGGTACATAATTTTTTGTTATCATCATTTTTCAGTTGATTGGTCATTTTCAACATCAAGTTGGAAAATTCTGCTTCTGCCCATGATAGCGGAGCATGTTTAACATCCATCCTTAAGAAATCAAAAAAATTGAAAAAATAAACAGTAGTTCTTGGACATTTGATTACAGGCAGCACAGAACAGTGATCTTTGAGAAATGGGAAGCATGAAAGCCATATGATTGCCTAGGAATAAGTGTGGCATAGGCAGAGTCGGGGGTATCCCTGAATTGAGGGTTAAAAAGAGATCATGATAACTATAATCCACAAGTCAGAGAGGAAGTACTTGCATAGAGAGAGAACTCTGGAAATTTTCAGAAGGTCCATTTCATCAGAGTGGTCATCAGCTCATGCACGTGAAGAGACTTAAGCTGGGGCAATATTATAAGAAAGAGAAATAAACAATACATGGCTACATATAGAGTTTCTAAGAACGTCAAAAATTTTATTAAAACTAATAACTAAATTCAGTAAAGATGTTAAGGTGCCAGGTCAATATATGAAAATCTATTATATTGCAATATATCAGTAATGTGTAATCAGAAATTAAACTTTAAAAATTGAAACCATTTGCAATAGCATCAAGAAACATGGAATATTAGGTAAACATCAATAAAACATGTGCCAGAACTGTATGCTGAAAATTGCAAAACTTTGGTCAAAGAAAACAAAGAAGACATTTGAGTAATAAAAAAGTATATCATATATGGATTAGAAGTATCAGTGCAAAAGATGTAAATTCTCTCAAACATGGTATGTAAAGCCAATGCAACACAAATCAAAATCACATCAAGATTTTGGCAGAAATTAACAAATTGATTCTACAATTTACAAAAAGGCAAAAGAACTAGACAAGTTCAACAATTTGAAAAGAGTTGAAACTCACTATAAATTCATAGTTTTCAAGATAGCCTAGTATCAGTAACAGTGATAGCATATAAATAAATGAAACAGAATACAATTCCAAAATACATCCACACATAAAAGAGCAATTCATTTCTGAGAAAGGTGCATAGAAAATTCAATGCAGAGAAGGTTATTTTTCAGCAAATTGTTTTCACACAATTAAAAATATACATTAAATATAAATAAAGCTTTTTATTTTGCATGATATTAAAATTAACTCAAAGTGGATCATAAATCTCAATGTAATAACATACAACTTCTTGAAAAATACAAATGTTTTGTGACCTTGGGTTAGGTAAAGATTTCTTGGTTATGACACCAAAAATATGGTACAATAGTCCCACTTTATCATCAGAGAATACTTTCCAAACCCCTAGTGGATGGCTAAAACTGTGGATAGTACTGATCCCAGATACACTATGCTTTTTTCCTATTCATACGTATGTATGATTAAGTCTAATTCATAAATTAGGAATATTAAAGAGATTAACATCAGAGACTAATGATAAAGTTAAACATTAATAGCAGTATACCATAATAAAGTTATGTGAATATGTTTTCTCCCTCAAAATATCTTACTGTACTCTACTCACTCTTCTTGTGATAATGTGATATGATAGACTGCCTGCATGATAACACAAAGTGAAGTGGATAAAGTAGGCATTGTGATGCAGTGTTAATTTTAATCTTCTAACAATATGTCCAAAGGAGAATCATCTCCTTCAGGTGATCCTGGATCATCAAACCATGACAAGTGGGATTGTGTAAGATTTCATCACACTACTCAGAAAAGTATTCCTTTTAAAACTTATGAATTGTCTATTTCTGTAATTTTCCATTTATTAATTTCTAATCTCAGGTAACTAAAATCAGAGAAATTGCAATCTCAGATCAGAGGAGACTATGTACATAAAAGAAAATAGAATGATAGGTAGTTCTTTAATATAGCTTTTAACCCTTAGCTGTTCCCTAGCAGCTCAATAATTTAAGATGCAAGAAGAAGCTTATGTAATATTCACACTGAATTGTTTTTAAACCCTTATGCAAAGTTGTCAATTAATTAGAAATTGCAGAATATTCATTCCATCTACTCCCATTTTGATCCTTAAAAAGTATTCTGGACAGTACATTGTGTACCACTATTATCCAATATAATATAGTTGGCTTCTACAGTTCTCTAACCTGAATTGCAATAACAGATGTAACTTTATCACTTTAACTATTTTTGTTTTCAATAATTTAATATTGGCAAATGTATTATAATACGAAGATCAGCATAGTTATACAGGTGGAGACAGAGGAAGAATCTGAAGTTAATTTGATTAAATTAATGGCACTGATCCCTGAAATGCTCTGTGATTTATTTCAGTGCACCTCTCCCTTTTAACCTGTCCCTTTCTGAATTTCACAAGTACAATTCATTCTCATTGTTCAAAGTGTGGAGAAATGAATCTCATAAATTATTACAAGCAAATTACTTTCCTTCCTTTTATTATGCCTTGTATATCCCCAGGAGGTAGTACACACGAGGTCATTGGCAATTAAAAAAAAAAAAAATCACTTTGATCACCACTTGTTTTTACTAGATTCTCCTAATTTAGTCCAAAGAAAGGGCAAGCAGTTTCAGTATGTTAGGTAGTTAGAATAGGAAAAAGAAGTCCAGAATGGCAGTGGCTAAAAGACAAAGAAGGGAAAAGCCTGCGAAGATAGAACAAAGGAAGGTCCAAGGACCAGAGTGAGGACCTCAGGGAGAAGAGACAGCACGCCTGGCTAACCCATTTACACAGGGCAGGCCCAGGGGAGGAGAAAAAAAACATATAAAAAGAGAAGCCAAAGGGCTAGGGCTCTCTCTCTCTCTTTTCTTCTCTTCATGTCTTTTGGGTCAGCATGCCCTCACACTTCAAGGATGTATTTTCTTTTATTTTCTAAATAAAACTGAGCTGTAACACTGATCTGTCTGAGAGCTGTGACACAGTCTGTCCAACGGCTTTAACACTCATCACTTCAAATTTTTGTTGTGATGAGACAGAACAGAGGAAATTACACATTCTCACAACAAATATCTTTTCAGAAAATGTTATCATTCTACATATCATTCATTTAATTTTATTCCTCATGTGACCATTTAAACACATATCTTCCCCAAATAATATATCCTGTAGTTAAAATAGTTAAAATGTTTGAACCATATTCCTTTGAGTGAGATGTGTTGAAGCCAGATGCAGATCAAAAGAGAAAAACTGAAAAGTTTTATAGTGTTATGATTCTCACAGTTCCTAGGGAGAGAATGGCATTCCACATGGAACCACTTGGAAGCACCCTGGTTGGTAAGAAGGTAGAAAGAACGGAACCATAAGCAAGTACTTTTACTGTAGGATGAGGCAGAGTAAGTGGGTTTAAGTTTGGCTACTTGTGTTTGAAAGTGGCACCCCTGCAAAATCATGTTCACTGAGACTGTTAGATCATATGGTCTGGGACTGTCTAATGTCTCCAGATATTTGGGGGTGTTCACAGGTTTACTTGGGAAGATTTGGTGACTGTTTTATAGATGTTAAAACATCAGTTTACAGAAATTAAAGTCAATATATTAAGCCCAAAAGAAAATGGAAAAGCAATGTTTATCTGCAATATTTATAACATAATGATTTATTATTTGCAGTTTAATGATTATTTATAAATTATACTTTGGTAAAGTCAATCATAAAAGATTAATTTCCACATTTTCATATTTTTACCTTTTGATTTACTCAACAATTTTTTGTATTATAATGTTAATATTATGAGATCAGCAACATATGTAAATAAAACTGTATTTTTGTGTTCATGTTTTAAAATTAATATTTGCATCCACATAAAATCTCTAAGTGACTAGATATATTAGAACATATAATGTCTAAGATTATCCTGTCAGGAAAATAATTAAAACTTCATAATAGAGTTTATCAAAATAGATGCTTGTGCCCAATGTCTTAAAAATCAGTAATCTAAATGTATCAGATCTTGTAAAAAGAAAACCTAGAAGCCAAACCAATGTAAATATTTGGCTATACATAGCCTTGTAAATTAAAAATTAAATTTTCCAGTTTAATCTTTGTAACTGAACACTTGAATCTGATCCAACACAGCTATAAGAATAAAAGGCAACAAACATGTAATGTAGACAGTCTCACTATTGAGGAATAATTTATCATGTAATATTAAATATTCAAGATTTTTCTGAATAGTTTTTGAAGTGAATTTGGAAACAAACAAAATTATGTCTGTTGAATATCTAAGCATCCAGGAACTGTACTAACTATATTATTTATCTCTATAGCATTCAATTTTGAATATGTAATATACTATTACTCAAATTTTTTCAGAAAATCTGAATAAAGTATAATTGAAGAACACCAAAGAAAAAGTTAATGTCTGTCTAGTTTTTCCTTTTCTCTATCTACATACATCTAAGTTTCAACTACTCTTAAAACAATCTAAGAGATCAGAGCACAGGAATAGAAGTATCTCCCTGCATTCATAGTTTCTTACTTTCCACAATTTCCACATTACTCCTTCATCACTCCCTATGGTTCTCCACACACAGTGTCTCTCTATATAAGCACTTTTATACGGACAGTACATTATGAGATCACCTGCTTAAAAATATTTCATCTGCAGATTTGGTATCATTCTATTCCTTTAATTCAAATGAATTATATTTTCTGGAAGAGACACCTCCAAAAGTCCAATACAATCAGGATAAAATTGATAGGGAATAAGCTCTTGGATAACACAAAGGACAGGTGATATTCATAATTAGTGATGAAAATGGACAAAACAAGAATTTGAAGAAAGGGATTGAAGATATTAGAGAAAACTATGAGGTCATCTCAGGGATAATTTAATAGGTAAGAATCAACTTAGTGAATTGCATATATAGAAATGAAGGTAGAGACTTCACTTATTTCAGACTACATATACCCTTTCATCCTGATTCGAGCAGGAATTTCTAAGTCTGCATTGATACTTCATGGTGATAAGTGAAATACTGATACCAGAAACTAACCCCTCTCATTTGCATAATCATAGGATGCAGAAAACAGTGCTGGCCTAGGATCTAGAACCAGAAACAGGGAGGTGAAATACAATTCAACCTAGACTGAAGCTGCAGTAGCATGTCCTGTCTGCACTCAAGGATTGGTGTGGCTATCGTGTGGGAAATTCTCAAAGAGATGGGAATACCAGACCACGTGACCTGCCTCTTGAGAAACCTATATGCAGGTCAGGAAGCAACAGTTAGAACTGGACATGGAACAACAGACTGGTTCCAAATAGGAAAAGGAGTACGTCAAGGCTGTATATTGTCACCCTGCTTATTTAACTTCTATGCAGACTACATCATGAGAAACGCTGGGCTGGAAGAAGCACAAGCTGGAATCAAGATTGCCGGGAGAAATAGCAATCACCTCAGATATGCAGATGACACCACCCTTACGGCAGAAAGTGAAGAGGAAGTAAAAAGCCTCTTGATGAAAGTGAAAGAGGAGAGTGGAAAAGTTGGCTTCAAACTCAACATTCAGAAAACGAAGATGATGGCATCTGGTCCCACCACTTCATGGGAAATAGATGGGGAAACAGTGGAAACAGTGTCAGACTTGATTTGGGGGGGCTCCAAAATCACTGCAGATGGTGATTGCAGCCATGAAATTAAAAGACACTTACTCCTTGGAAGGAAAGTTATGACCAAAAGCAGAGACATTACTTTGCCAACAAGGGTCCGTCTAGTCCAGGCTACGGTTTTTCCAGTAGTCATGTATGGATGTGAGAGTTGGACTGTGAAGAAAGCTGAGAGCCGAAGTATTGATGCTTTCGAACTGTGGTGTTGGAGAAGACTCTTGAGAGTCCCATGGACTGCAAGGAGATCCAACAAGTCCATTCTAAAGGAAATCAGTCCTGGGTGTTCTTTGGAAGGAATGATGCTAAAGCTGAAACTCCAGTACTTTGGCCACCTCATGTGAAGAGTTGACTCATTGGAAAAGACTCTGATGCTGGGAGGGATTGGGGGCAGGAGGAGAAGGGGATGACAGAGGATGAGATGGCTGGATGGCATCACCGACTTGATGGACATAGGTTTGCGTGAACTCCAGGAGTTGGTGATGGACAGGGAGGTCTGGCATGCTGCAATTCATGGGGTTGCAGAGTCAGACATGACTGAGCAATTGAACTGAACTGAACTGATGGTGAGAGAAACACATAGTTACTTCCATAACCATATGATAGTTTTTACCCCAAATTCTTGCAGTATACTAACTTGAAAGTGCTGAGATGAACTGTTAATAAATTAAATCTAACATGACTTTAAAAGAGAATATAAAAACGGAAAGGATCATCAGAGAAACAGCTGAGATCTGAGTAAACATGGTGAGTGGAACTGAAAGCAACATGCTGACGAACAATTGAAGTGACTAATGGCATGTAGTAGGGAGATAAGTCATGTATTGGGGAAATGAAAATGTATGAGGAAAATCCAATTAGCAGCCTTCCAATCAAAACAAGAGAATTTGTGAATAGCACTGGCTATGGAGTGTGGTGTGATCAGCAGGTATTAGGATGGTTAGCAGGACATGCATAGAACAGTATTGCATTGAGGACATTTGCTATAGAAGCAAATGCTCATTAATAAAGGCATTTTCCATATATACAAGCATCCTTTATATATTATAAGACATAAAAAATCTTGTTATTATAGTAAATGGGACTAGAATTTGCAATTTTATACCTTTCATTGAGTTATGAATTGCTTTGTTCTTTTACCATACTGTGTTCTAATTAATACTAGAAAAATTATCTTTTGGTGAAAGAACAAAATTGAGTTTATTGTAATAAATATGTGCCAATACAACACTTACAAACACATAAAATTACTAATAAAATGCTCTTTGTCAGCTGAGTAATTGGAAACACAGCTAATATATCTCCAGCCCAATGCCTGCCAAGCTCATCACGCATCTGAAGTTTAATCCATTCATTTGAAATTAATCCTGGAGTTCTCAAAGATATGTTCACATTTTTTCCTAACCCAGACTCCTATCTGTATGAGTTTCCTCTTCTGCACATTTGCAGGCAGCATATCTTCTTAGAGAAGCTGTACTTCTGTCACAGAAGTACACCTTATGAGAATACTGGTGTCTTGGATAATCATTCCATATCTGGAGATTCACAGAGCTTAGCATTCAGAGCACGAGAACTAGACTCTGTGGAGTGATGAAGAGATATCCTTCCCATAGCTGTGTTGTGTTTTCACCAGGAGATGTATTTTGATCCAAAGTCACTGAAAATATCTCATGTACACAATCCCATCAAATCTCTCTCCTTCCATAGGCAACATAAAACACTCCAGGAGATAAGCAGGTATGTCAGCAGATATCATTCCACTGCTCTTATCCCTCTGAAGAATGACACATCTAATCTGGAGTATTTCTAAGTGAGACTTTAATTGATGGAATTATTAAAGTTTCTAATATACTAATTGCTATGGTATCACAGCATGGAAATAAAGAAAAAGGCAAAATCTAAATATTAAAAAATCATAGTTCAAACATGTGTTAAATGAATATTCTTTAATTTTGAGTTTTCTGATTTGGAATTTCTCATCATTTTTGCATAAGTGGTAGGGCTCCCTTTTATTTAATATGCTTTCAAACTATATCTCTCCCTGTGACCTCGTAATGCTTTTGTTAAGTCATTTGCTCTTCCTCATTTGAAATCTGACTCCCTTGCCTACCAAATTCCAAATTGTTTTTCTTTGTTTATGCTTCTGCCCTCACATATTATTGTCATTTCTGACCTTGGTCATGGGCCAGAAATCTCTAAAGTGATGCAGGTGAGATCTGAAAAGGAAAAGATGTATTTTGAACTTAGCCCAAGTATGTACATGTGTGTGTGTGCTTGCGTGCACACACACACACACACATACACCCCTTCTCTATAAAAGCTTGGGTTTTATATGGCATATATACTGGATTATTTTACTGATCTGTTTAGATGATGGGTGGTCAGGATTTTAGTTTTGTTTTCTATGAATCAATTAGAGGAAAAATAGGTTAAATGAAATAAAAAAAGAATAAGAGAGAAGTATACAGCAGGTGAGCAAGGGATAAGGATCTCTTTGCTTCCATTAGAGACACATTCAATGAGTGCCTGCTTTTCATCTAGGAGAATAGTTTTGACAAAGTGACCAGATTCAGTATTGTTTGCATTTTATGGGACAATTCAGTGATCTGACACGCTTTTTAAAAATAGCCTTGCTTATTTATGCTGAAAGGAACCATGCCATTTTATCCCACACATCCTCTGTCCTTTGAGATCGTATGAAAGATGATATGCATGATTAAATTCAACAGACTTACCACAAATTTAACACGATAGAAAAATCAATTCCTACCTAATTTGCCCATACATATTTTCAAACTGTCTTGAGGCAAAATGCTATTGGTCCAGTGTTTTGCACATTTGTCCTTATTTAACATACATCATAATTTGGTTTTATTTAAAAAATAATGCCACTGTCTTTCAAAGTGCTTATTTTTAATTCATTGCTATACTGCGCACACACAACATATAATAGGTATCTTTCTATATTATATATACATGCGATCAATCTATGCAAAAATTATTCCAAATTATGAAAAATATCTTTAACATATATTTTCTTAATTGTGGCTTAAAACAGCCCTGTGATTTATATGTCATTATACTTCTCTCAAAGCTGAGGAAACGAAAATCCTGAGAGCTTAGATCAACTTCCTCAAATTAAAACCAATCCAGACAAGTTGCAAATGCCAGCCTCAGACTTTAACCGAGTATTTTATCTTCTGCACTAAAATACAGCACTTCTATTGCTTTAAGTTGCTTACAGTCTATTTAGGTCAGTCTTCCCCTAGGTGAATAAAGGGGATGTTTGCTGCTGCTGCTGCTGCTGCTGCTAAGTCTCTTCAGTCGTGTCCAACTCTGTGCAACCCCATAGACGGCAGCCCACCAGGCTCCCCATCCCTGGGATTCTCCAGGCAAGAACACTGGAGTGGGTTGCCATTTCCTTCTCCGATGCATGAAAGTGAAAACTGAAAGTGAAGTCGCTCAGTCGTGTTTGACTCTTAACAACCCCGTGGACTGCAGCCTGCCAGGCTCCTCCGTCCATGGGATTTTCCAGGCAAGAGTACTGGAGTGGGCTGCCTTTGCCTTCTCCAAGAGGATCTTTCCTGAGCCTCAAATGTGTAGGTGCTTGTGCTCTCACTCGGTTCCACTTACATGGATTAAATAGGTATTGTTTTAAAACTTCCTTTCACACTTAGGTGCAAACTAATACACAGCATAATCTAAGGCAGAAATTCAGCCTGGACTAAACCAAGAATAGCTATCTTTAGAAGGGTTATTCACATTAGAATCCCTTTGTGTAGCCTCTGTTATTAAGGCTTTTAGGTAAATAACCCAGCAGTGAAGGAAGATGGGAACAGGTTATGTATTGTATTTCAAGATTGTAAATGAAAAAAGAAACTTATCCTCTAAAAATAATTGACACTGACACCCCTTTAGTGAAATGAAATGTTTATTTACCTACAGGGTAGCTCAACCTGTAAAGCAGAAATCTAAATTCTTGAAACTTGGATGTTTGGTTTGTGGATAAGTGAGACATAAAATCTTGGCTGTTGAGTATAACACTGTAAATTGATTTTATTTTCCCTAAAGAACGCAGCATAAAAGACTTTCTGTCTCATAAGGGTGTTTATTCAGGCTCTAGGTCCTGACCTTCGGGACAGCAATTGTTCAGCTTTTCTTGTTATTGTTCATACTTCATTTTGGTTTGTAAATTTCATATGCAGAGTATGCTGCTGCTGCTGCTAAGTCGCTCCAGTCGTGTCCGACTCTGTGCAACCCTATGGACAGCAGCCCACCAGGCTCCTCTGTCTACAGGATTCTCTAGGCAAGAATACTGGAGTGGGTTGCCATTTCCTTCTCTGCAGAGAATAGAGTTAATTAAATTCCAAAGCTAGCATACTATCATCAGGATCCATGCTTGGCTTCTCTCTTATTTAATCACTAGTGCCTATCTTTATTTTTTTTTACTCCCATTTGTGTGTTTATTAGTTCACAAAATGTTATTCTGCATTCATGTCATTCTGTTTTTTCAATTTTTACCCAAAACTGAGATGTTATGGGGAGGGAGGTGGGAGGGGGGTTCATGTTTGGGAACGCATGTAAGAATTAAAGATATTAAAATTTAAAAAATAAAAAACTAAAAAAAAGAAAAAGAAAAAAAATAAAATCTATCCATGTTATCCTGTGTATATCCTACCATGTTCTTTTTAATTGCTTTGTGTTACTTTTCTCATTTGTCCACCATTTTTAATCTGTCCTATCAAGGAAACAGGCATTAGAGTAAAACTGCAGCCATTTGGAAGACCTGCAAGTCAACAATGGATATGTCCAGTAAGGAGAACTAACAGTAAGCCCAAATACACATTGCAGCATGAACAGAATCAGTTATTTGCAGCCCATAAAACTAAGATCATGGCATCTGGTCCCATCACTTCATGGTAATAGATGGGGAAACAGTGGAAACAGTGTCAGACTTTATTTTGGGGGGCTCCAAAATCACTGTAGATGGTGATTGCAGCCATGAAATTAAAAGACGCTTACTCCTTGGAAGGAAAGTTATGACCAACCTGGATAGCATATTCAAAAGCAGAGACATTACTTTACCAACAAAGATCCATCTAGTCAGTTCAGTTCAGTTCAGTTTGCTCAGTCGTGTCCGACTCTTTGTGACTTCATGAATTGCAGCATGCCATCTCTGTCCATCACCAACTCCCAGACTTCACTCAGACTCACGTCCATTGAGTCTGTGATGCCATCCAGCCATCTCATCCTCTGTCGTCCCCTTCTCCTCCTGCCCTCAATCCCTCCCAGTATCAGAGTCTTTTCCAATGAGTCAACTCTTCGCATGAGGGGGCCAAAGTACTGAAGTTTCAGCTTTAGCATCATTCCTTCCAAAGAACACCCAGGGCTGATTTCCTTTAGGATGGACTGGTTGGATCTCCTTGAGTCCAAGTGACTCTCAAGAGTCTTCTCCAACACCACAGTTCAAAAGCATCAATTCTTCGACACTCAGCTTTCTTCACAGTCCAACTCTCACATCCATACATGACTAATGGAAAAACCATAGCCTTGACTGGACAGATCTTTGTTGGCAAAGTAATGTCTCTGCTTTTGAATATGCTATCTAGGTTGGTCATAACTTTCCTTCCAAGGAGTAAATGTCTTTTAATTTCATGGCTGCAGTCACCATCTACAGTGATTTTGGAGCCCCTCAGAAATAATGCATCTTGGTTTTTCCAGTAGTCATGTTTGGATGTAAGAGTTAGAGTGTGAAGAAAACTAAGTGCTAAAGAATTGATGCTCAGTGGACACGACTGAGTGACTGAACTGAACTCAACTGGACTGATGTCACTGGAGTGAAGAGGCAGGATCCGAAGTGACATAAGCCATGTATAATTCTGTCATGGGTATCAAATTCTACATTATAGCTAGGTGATTCTGTTAGCTTGCAGATACACTTAAGAGCAGTGACAAGATGCATTCCTTACTAGAAAGCCTCACTAGAACCAGAGAATGCAAAAGAAACTGTGTGCATGTGTGTGTGTGTGTGTGTGTGTGTGTGTGTGTGTACTCAGTTGCTGAATCATATCCGACTCTTTGCCACCCCATGGACTGTAGCCCACCAGGCTCCTTGGTCCATGAAATTTTCCAAGCAAGAATGTTGGAATGGGTTGCTGTTTCCAACTCCAGGAGATTTTCCCCACCCAGGAATCAAACCCAGATATCCTGTGTCTCCTGCATTGGCAGGTGGGTTCTTTACCACTGAATCACCTGGGAAGCCCAGACTTCTGCAAAATAGGGTACCTCTATGGCACACCCAAGACATTTGTAACTGTTCACAGTACTGTTTATTTCTCTGTGTTCTGGGAAAGATGAAAAGGCATTCTGTCAAGGCTTGTTTCAGGCTGTGGTTTAGACTGTGAACATTGCCCAGGTGGAGATGTGCAGGTTCAAGAAGATGACATGACTGTGTTCCTCCCATGTGCCACCCCACTGATAAATGCAAAGCTTGCCTACAGCGCTCCACATCCTTGCTCAGGAATGTTTGAGACTCTCCCTGGGACAAAAACAAAGGGGTGTGTGTGTGTGTGTGTGTGTGTGTGTGTGTGTGTGTATTTAATTTGACTGAATTGAATCAAATAGCTCTAAATAATGACCATAGCAGTTTGCATGCTCAGTATCAATGTATAAAAGTTGTATATGTCTGCTCTACTCATGCCAACACCCAGCATTGTCTATATTTCTATTGTTTCCAGTTTAACAGGTACAAAGTGATAACTTTCATGTCATTAATTGCTAATGAATATGGCTCTTCATATGCTTGTTACCCTTTCTGTCTCTAACACTGTTTTGTTTCATTCAGGTTTTTACCTTTTCTTGTGCCATTATCATACATTCTTTCTTATGGGTTTGTTTTGCTTTCCAATGGTGTTAGCTTGCCTTCTTTTCTCCTCTTTTATAAGGTTGAATTCTCTTGTAAAAAATCCTATCAAGTTCTACCTCTAACCCCTCACTCTTCAGACCAGACCAAGGAACAGATGGGGCAATATTCCAAAAGGCAGTATCCAGCCTCTTACTCATCATTTCCACAAGGCTAAATACTTAACGTCTCAAATATACCAAGTTTAACACTATGCTCCTAATACCTCCCATCACTAACATAGTCAATCTATAGTCCTTATGATAGTAAACGGCAGTTTCATCACCCTTCAGTTCCAAAGACAAAACACTGTCAAGCTATCTTTGTCTTCCCTGTTTTCTAACAGCATGCAATTATCAGCAAGTCTCATTAGTTATATGATCTACCAGGTATGGTGGCAGTTTGGTTGCTGTCATGTCCAGCTCTGGCAACCACATGTACTGCAGCCCACCTGGCTCCTCTGTCCATAGAGTTTTTCAGGCAAGAGTACTGGAGTGAGTTGCCATGTCCTTTTCCAGGGGAACTTCCCAACCCAGCAATCTAACCCATATCTCCCGCATTGTAGGTGGACTCTTTACCTCTGAGCCGCCAGGGGAGCCCATCTATCAGGTATATAGCCAGTTCTTCACAACCCACTATGACCTTGTCCAGCTGGTCTCTTATCTTTTACCTTTTTGTATGCCATCTGATACATACTGTTCC
This sequence comes from Ovis canadensis, assembly GCF_042477335.2. Lineage (NCBI taxonomy): Eukaryota > Metazoa > Chordata > Mammalia > Artiodactyla > Bovidae > Ovis > Ovis canadensis. Next base: position 79,490,391 of record NC_091254.1, read on the forward strand.
AATAACTTATTTAATTTCTTTTTGTTCTTTCTTTATGTTATCACTTCTGATGCTACTGTTTAGTCATAAAGTCATGTCCATCTCTTTGCGACCCCTTGGACTATAGCCCATTAGGCTCCTCTATCCATGGAATTTCCCAGGAAAGAATACTGGACTGGGTTGCCCTTTTCTTCTCCATGGATCTTGCTGACCCAGGGATCAAAACTATGTCTCCTGCTTGGCAGGCAGATTCTTTACCACTGAGCCACATGGGAAACCCTCTGTTATTGTTATGGTATACGTATTCCCTTTAAAATCTGGAACAAGAGAAGGATATTTTCTATCACCATAACCCTTCAGTATATTTCTCGTGGTTTTGGTAAGTATCCTGCTGCTAAGTCGCTTCAGTCATGTCCGACTCTGTGCGACCCCATAGACGGCAGCCCACCAGGTTTCCCCATCCCTGGGATTCTCCAGGCAAGAACACTGGAGTGGGTTGCCATTTCCTTCTCCAATGCATGAAAGTGAAAAGTGAAAGAGAAGTCGCTCAGTCGTGTTTGACTCTTAGCGACCCCATGGACTGCAGCCCACCAGGCTCCTCCATCCATGGGATCCTGAGGGAAAAATAATCACTGTAAACACTGAAAGAAAAAAAAAAAGTTGCCATTTTTTTGTAGATGATATGACCACCACCTAATTATGAAAAACAGCCAAATCTATATATTAATGAATAGCAGTAACAAAAATTCTAAGGAAATTCCTGCTGGAGATTTAAATTAGGGAGGTTTTCTTTTTATTATTGTGAAAGTTACTTCATCATGGAATTGGATGTTCACCAAGGGAATGATATAAATATAAAAGAAGTGCAAGACTGAGCCCTGAGCACTCAAACATTTAGAAGTAGAGAACATTATAAAGAATTGTGAAAGTAATCTGAAAATAAGTGCCCAGAAAGTTAGGAGAGAACTCCTTGAATGTAGGCCCCCAAACAAGAATAAATACAGTCTTTCAAGGAAGAAATATTGATCAATGATGTCACACATTACTACTAGGTCAAAGAAAATGAAGACTGTGGATTGACATTGGATGACTGTGGATGACATTGGTTAATGGGGAGAGAAAAAACTAATTAAACTAAAATAGAAGAATTAGACATATGTATAATAACTGCTTTGCTGAGCTTCATTTATTTGTTTTTAGGATAAGATAAAAGGAAGTTTATTTAATTGCTAGTGAGAATAATGCAGGGAAGGAAACTTTCTATATGCAAGAGACAGTAAAGAGAAATACTGGAGATATGTCCTTGTTGCAAACTGGTTTCTCAGAGAAACAGATGTAAAAATACCCATATTTATTTTTATTGGGGAGTTTATTAAAGCCTGAGAAAGGAAAAGAGGTGAGGACAGCAGCTTTTCTGTATTAAAGACCTTTATATTTATATAAATATAATTTGCTTATGTTATTTTTATAAAATAGTAGCTTATTATTTTATCAGTTCAGTTCAGTTCCTGAGTCATAACTCTTTGTAATCCCATGGACTGTAGCACCCCAGGCTTCCCTGTCCTTCACCAACTCCCGAGCTTGCTCAAACTCATGTCCATCTAATCAGTGATGCCATCCAACCAATAAGTAGTTAATGAATTAATGAAAATATCAAAATAAGAAAAGCATAGAAAGTGCAAGTAAGTATATATTGTTATTAGAAGGATGTCTTTGATGTGTTCTTGAATAAAAATAAAAATTTATGACTATATAAACCCATTTTTAAAATACAGCATATAGTATGACTACATACATAAAATTCTGGCAATACATACTTTTTTGAATGATTAATATTAATACAAAAGGGATATATGAAAATAACACAGGAGATATAAAGAGCAGAAAATTCCTACTGATACTTTCTGAGTTGACATCAGTTAATCTTGGGTTAAGTAGGTGTTTATAGAAGACAATCTCAGAGATTGTTTTTGTCATTTATTCAGGGGTCATCCCCCTCTTATTGGCATATTCTTTGAGATTCATGCGTGTTGCAGCATAATTGAGTGTGCAATCTTCTCTTCTACTGAGTAGTAATCCATTATATGGATATACCATGTGTATTGTTTATCCATTAACTAGCTGATGGACATTTGGATTGTTTCCAGTTTGGGGCTATTATGATTAATGTTACTATGAACATTCACATCTTTGTGAGAACATGCTTTCATCATCTTGGAAAAATCACAAAGAGAGGAGTTAACAAACCATATGTTAAATTCATGTTTAACTGAGGAAGTGACAATCTCTTTTCCAGAATTTGATATCTTTTTACATTCCCACCAGCAATGTATGAGTGCTTCCATTTCTCCTTATCATTGTCAACACTTGCTATTGTCTATCTTTTTTATTATATCCATTCTACTGGGTTTAAAGTGGAACCTCTTTGTGGTTTTAATTTTCATTTTCCTAATGACTGATATTTAGCATCTTCTCATGTACATATTAGGCTACCCAGGTGGCATTAGTGGTAAAGAACCCACTTGCCAATGCAGGTAACAGACTTGTGTTCAGTTCCTGGGTCAGGAGGATACCCTGGAGGAGGGCATGATAAACCACTCCAGTATTCTTCACTGGAGAATCCCATGGAAGAGGAGCCTGGTGGCCTATAGTCCATAGAGTCGCAAAGAGTCAAACATAATTGAAGTGACTTAGCACACATCACAGCACATGTATGTACAGGCCATTTAAATTTCTTACTTACTGATATGTATGCACAAATGTTTTGCCAAATCTTTAACTGGGACTTTTGTCTTTCTTATCAAGTTGTAAGTGTTCTATATATATTATCAATATATCTTTATCAAATGTTGTTGTTCAGTCACTCAGTCATGACCAACTCTTTGGGACCCCATAGACTGCAGCAAGCCAGGCTTCCCTGTCCTTCACTAACTCCTGGAGTTCGCTCAAACTCGTGTCCATTGAGTTGACTGTGACCTCTATGACTGGCCTTGGAACTGTCATTGTGCCTATGGATATGTCATTTAGCTCCCTGACATGCTACAATGAGCATATGTGTGTGAGCTAATTCACTTCAGTCGTGTCCAAGTCTGTGTGACCCTATGGACTGTAGCCTGCCAGGCTCCTCTGTCCATGGGATTCTCTAGGCAAGAGCACTGGAGTGCCCTCCTGCAGGGGATCTTCCCTGCCCATGGATTGGACCCCCCACATCTCTTATGTCTCCTGCATTGGCAGGGTGATTTTTACCACTGAAGTGAAAGTGAAATTTGCTCAGCTGTGTCCAACTCTTTGTGACCCCATGATATATACAGTCCATGGAATTCTCTAGGCCAGAATACTGGAGTGGGTAGCCTTTACCTTCTCCAGAGGTTCTTTATAATCCAGGGATCAAACCCAGATCTCCTGCATTGCAGATGGATTCTTTACCATCTGAGTCACAAGGGAAGCCCAAGAATACCCAAGGGATAATGGGTAGCCTATCCCTTCTCCAGCGGAATTTCCCAATCCAGAAATTGAACTGGGGTCTTCTGTATTGCAGGTGGATTCTTTACCAACTGAACTATTACCATTAGCACCACCTGGAAGGCTTTTTATCAAATATATCATCTCAAATATTTGTTCTCAAGCTGTTCCTAGTCATTTCATTTTCTTAATAGTATCTTTTGCAGTGGACATTTTTAATTTTGGGGTAGTACCATTTATCTTTTTTTTTTTTCAAGAAATCTTTGCTACCCATGGTCACAAATATTATATCTAATATTTTCTAGATGTTTTATAGTTTTGGACCTTACACTTAGTCTTATATTTTAAGTTACCTTTTATGTATGGTCTGAGGTGAAGGTCTAAGTTTTCTTCTTTGTATGTGGATATCTAGTTGTCTCAAAATTAATCATAGAGAATAAACTAATCCTTTCTCCATCAGATTATATTGACACTATTGTCAAAAATAAACAAATCAAATTGTTTTAGAATTGTCAATTCTGTTCTTCTGATCTCCATGACTATCCTTAGAGCAATACTATATCTTTCTACTATGGCTTCATAGTAAGTTTTGAAATTGGGTGATATACATTCTCCAACTTTGTTCTTCTTTTTCAAAATAATTTTGATTACTCTAATTCTACTATTTGAATTCCTATATACATTTTATAGGATTTCCCTTCCCTGGTGGTAAAGAATCTGCCTGCAATGCAGGAGACCTGGGTTTGATCCCAGGGTCTGGAGGATCCTCTGTAGAAGAGAATGGCAACCCACTCCAGTATTCTTGCCTGGAAAATCCCATGGACAGAGGAGTCTGGCAGGCTACAGTCCATGGGGTCACAGGAGTCTGATGTGACTTAGTGACTAAACAAGCACCACCACCATACATTTTAGGACGAGCTTGCCAATTTATACAAAAATTCTGCTGAAGTTTTCTTAAAGAATGTGTTGAATGGCAATAGATTTGAGAATTGCCATCTTGATGATAATGAGTCTCCCAATCCATGAAGATGATTTCTTCTGTAACCTTGCTTTATTTATTAGTTTAGTGTGAGTGTGTGTATGAGTGTGTGCATTCCTTTTGAATTTTCTAGCAAGAGCATGTCATCCAAAAATAAAGATTTATCATTCCTTTGCAAACTAGATAGCTGGATATCTTATTTGGTCTTAAACATCCAGTAAAATTTCCAATTTACCGCATTTCACTTTATCACTTGAACTGTCATGAGAACATATCCTGTTCTCAAGTGCTAAAACCCCTATCACATTTGCCATACTGTGAATATTTTGTCATATGGGGAGGTGATGAAGTTATTGATAAAATGATAATAACCTGTCTGGGTCCAGAAATCACATGTCAAATTTCAAGATAATATCTATATAAACATTAATAACTTATCAATTACATTCCATCCTAACCCAAACTCACAGCTTGTCTAAGACGATCAATTTATATAACATATTTGAAAATGACTTGTAAACTGCCAGGCACCTTGCAATTATATACTAACATCTATTTTTTTATTGATATACATATTATAGGCAGCAAAATTTTGAGATTCACTAGACCAACATACACATTTTTAGTGTCACTATGAGAGGACCTGGACTAGGCCTTCATCATCTCTCACATATATTGTGACAATTATTTTCTAAATTATCTCAACATTTATAGTCTTTCTGTATGTGATCCTCCTTCAATGTGTATTCCAAATTATCTTTTAAAAAATCATACATGACCATATCACTACCTTGATTAAAAAGTCTATTCAAAAGCTATATATTTTGAGCATTCCCTTAATCGTAGGCATTTAGATAACTTCCAGAATGTTGCTGTCATGACCACTGCAAATTATATAGCAATGGAATTCTTCATTCAAGTCTGTTTAACACAAAGACACTTCCTCTTCCAGAGTGTATATTATAAGAGACTCACCAGATTATGTCGCACACATTTTCTAAAATTTAGCAGTGCACGAATGTTTAAACTGTAGGAAATGACTACAGTGTGTATATGTGTGTGCATGCACATGCATGTATTCATATGTGCATGTCAGTTTAGAACTAGCAAGCCTGAAAAGATAGCCAGCAAAATACTAAATATGATTATATCTGGGTAGGTGCTCAGGGATCCTATCAGAAATGGTGATCAAATGGATTTTAGCCTTGTCTAATATATATTTACATTCCTAAATTTTGTCCCAGTTTGCAGTTATATATGTAGGCCTATGTAAGAATCTATTCTGGGTGAAAATAGTTTTTAAACAGATAATAAGATGTAAAATGTGCCTTTACGCATCTGTATTCTTAAAGGAAAACAAAATCATTTATAACAAAATACTTGCTGCTACGATTATCTGAGGCATATCAGATTTGCCAACTTTGAGAAAAAAGAGAACTGGCCAATCATAACTAAATGGTTGCCACCAGAAATTTTCCTCCCTCATTTTATTTTCTGAGAATGTTTTTTATCACATCCTTTGTAAAGTGTTCAAGAGGCTGATTAGTGACTGACTAGTAATGGTTTATCTGTTATTAAACACTTTTTTAGTGGGTGATGTGTTTAATATTCATGAATCCTTCATTACATTGCACTGATTTAAAGTCACACCATTCCTGATGAAAGATAGTGTTGAACTGAACTCAGATATAAACCAGTGCAAGTTTTTAATCTCAATATAAATGACAAGAATCTCATTAAACCAACTGCCTAGTCTTTTTAGATAGTTGAAAGCAAATGTGAACCTAGTAAAGAAATGCATATTAATATTGTTCTGAAATAAAATGTAGTTCAATAACTAGAGTTATTAGGCTATTTATTTCAAGGAACAATATACATCTAGGAAATGAGAATTTTGTCCTCGAGTGTTTTCTCTCTGTACCAGTGCTTGGATACAGATTACTGCCAATTACACATGTAATGGACTGCATTTGCAGTTATTACTGGGTTAAGATTTGTCTTACAGTTTGCAAATGACCAATTTCTCTTCAAAATTGTGTAGTGATTATTGTCAAAATTGGATATCAGCACAGCCTCTTAAACACATTGTATATGTTTTTTTCTTTCCACAGAAAACAAATGATCTCTAAAATCAGCTATTGTCATGGCTAATGAACACACTGTAAAGATCCCCTGAATTTCCCCCTGGACCAAATTCAGCAGGTCCAAAGCATAACGTAATTTAAATATGTGAGTTATGATCAACCAGCATCACTTTATATGTAGAAGTCCTGTGAGGAAACAGTTAAGGACAGAAAATCGGTTCCTTCATACCATTATTTCTCTCACTCTCACTCTCCATATTTACTAAGTTATGAAATGTTGCCAGTAATTTTCTCCTTTCCCATCTTCCCTGAACCTGATTTTAATGTCATCATTCATCCCCTCACCTTTTCTTGAATGAAGAAGCCTCTTAGTTTTTCTCTTTACATTTAGTCTTCCCTTGCTGGTTACAAATATGCTTTAAATATCTTTTAATTATTTTTCCCAATAATTTGTGGATAGATTGTCAAACTAGAATCACAAGTCATGATACTGATTTATTAATCTAATCAGTGTTTATTAAATATCCTTCCTGGATAATATTCTGTATAAATGCAGTCCATGTTTTATTGTTGTATTTACACATTATGGTTAAGAGGAGGACTTTGTAAAAGAAAGCATGCTTCATTGAGAGGTAATATCTGAATTTGATCTTGTCTTGATTGCCCCACTCTGAGCTCAGAATTTTTACTTCAGAGATCCAGAATCTTCATTAATGTGTGTGTCTATTGCCAAGTTATGACCAACCTAGATAGTATATTCAAAAGCAGAGACATTACTTTGCCAACTAAGGTCCATCTAGTCAAGGCTATGGTTTCACCAGTAGTCATGTATGGATGTGAGAGTTGGACTGTGAAGAAAGCTGAGCTCTGAAGAATTGATGCTTTTGAACTGTGGTGTTGGAGAAGACTCCTGAGAGTCCCTTGGAGTGCAAGGAGATCCAACCAGTCCATTCTGAATGAGATCAGCCCTGGGATTTCTTTGTTGGGAATGATGCTGAAGCTGAAACTCCAGTACTTTGGCCACCTCATGCGAAGAGTTGACTCATTGGAAAAGACTCGGATGCTGGGAGGAATTGGGGGCAGGAGGAGAAGGGAACGACAGAGGCTGAGATGGCTGGATGGCATCACTGACTCGATGGACATTGAGTCTGAGTGAACTCCGGGAGATGGTGATGGACAGGGAGGCCTGGCGTGCTGCGATTCATGGGGTTGCAAAGAGTCGAACACGACTGAACGACTGAGATGAACTGAACTGATTGCCATTAAATATTTCTGGCTGCTTATCACTGCATAGAGTCCTGTAGGTATTTGAAGTGCAATCTATGGTTCGGTTACGATAACGGTGATTGCTCCACTTTTCTTTCACTGCTTGATCATTGGTGTCCAAAAGTATATCCATCTATTCCATGAAGCAGGCCCCAGTTCTGCCATGAAAATCAGTGAGAAGTTAGAAAGAGGGGGTGGTTGGTCTTAATTTGTCCTTCAGCATCCTGAACTAATTTCTTTTTGCAAGAAGCTTCTTAAATTATTGCTGTAGATTTACAGAATTGCTGTGATGATCATATAGTCTTCATATACCATACATCCAGCATCCTCTATTAACATCATTACATTAAAATGGTATTAGGATGGTACATTTAATTAGGATATTTTTAGCAGTCCTTAGGTTTTTTTGTATCTGAATATTATAGATATATGCCCTTTGTTAGAAATGTATTTTATAATATTTTCTCCTGGTTTGTGATTTTCCTTTTTATTAATGCTGTCTTTTACAGAGCAGAAGTTTAAATTTTAATAAAATTCAGCCTATCAATTTTTCCTTCATGGATTTTGTTGTTGGTATTGCGTCTATGACCTTATGAACAAACTGAAGATAATGTAGGTTTTTTCCTGCTTTCTTAAGAATTTTCATATTTGTGCAGTTTATATTTAAGTTTGTCATCTACTTTGAGCTAATGTTTGTGGGAGACTTAATGTCCATGTCAAGTTTCCTTTGTTGTTTCCATAAGTAAGTCCACTTGGTCTAACACCATTTAGGAAGAATTGAAATCTTAACAATTCTGAGTTTTCCAGTTGATGAACACAGATATATTTAAATATTCTTTGATATTTTTCATCAGTATTTTACAGCTTTTTATATACTGTTACCAGGCATATTTTATGACATTAATACTTAAGAATTTGTTTTTTTAAGGTGCTACTCTATATGATGTATTTGTTTTAAAATTCTAATTGTTTACCACTGATATATAAGAAAATAATTGATAGTGTACACACTTTTTATTCTGTAACCTCTTCATCATTTCCAAGAGCTTTTGTTGTTTATGCTTTTGGGTTTTCTATGTAGGCAATCATGTCATCTTCTAACAGAGATAGTTTTTTTAATTTAATTTAATTTTAATTGAAGTATAGTTGATTTATTTGTACTAATCTCTGTGGTACAGCAAAGTGACTCAGTTTTACACATATAGACATTCTGTTTTTTATACTCTTTGCCATTATTGTTTATCACAGTGCCCTGTGCCATACAGTAGGACCTTATTGCTTATCCAGCCCATATATAATAATTTACATCTTCTAATTCCAATCTTCCAGTCCCCCATCGCTGACCTTGGCAATCACAAGTCTACTCTCTATGTCTGTGTGTCTGTTTATCCATTTGTTTTGTAGATAAGTTCATTTGTGCCATATTAGATTACATATATAAGTGATATTGTATGGTATCTATCTTTCTCTTTCTGACTTACTTCATTTAATATGATAATTTCTAGGTGCATCCGTGTTTCTTCAAATGATTTCATTTCATTCTTTTTTATGGCTAAGAAGTATCCCATTAAAATATACATACCACATCTTCCTTATCCATTCATCTGTTGATGGACTTTTAAGTTGTTTTTATATTTTGGCTTTGTGAATAGTGCTTCTATGAACATAGGGGTGCATGTATCTTTTTGAAATATAGTTCTATCTGGGTGTGTGCCTATTAGTGGAATTGCTAGATCGTATGAATCAAACTAAATTTCTGGTTTTAGGTTTCTGAGAAAACTCTACACTGTCTTCCATAGTGGCTGCACTAACTAACATTCTTACCAACAGTGTAGGAGGGTTCCCTTCATTAAAAAGTCTACAAATAGCAAATGCTGGAAAAAGTGTGAAGAAAATGGATAGTTTTTAATTTTTTTCCAATATTAGACTTTTATTTCTTTTTTGTCCTATTGTACCAACAAAGATTCCAGCAGGAAATTTAGTTGGAATAATGAAATTGGATATCTTTGAATTGTTCCTGATCTAAGGGGGAAGCATTTATCTTCTCAAAATTACTTATAAAGTTAGCTGTACTGTTGTTTTGTCTTGTTTTTAGATGTTCTTTTAGCAAATTAGAGAAGCTTGTTTCTTTTTCTAATTTGTGGAGAATTTTCATCATGAGTGGATGTTGGTTTCCTCAGATGCATTTTCTGTGTCTATTCTACTATAATTATATGGTATATTTGATAAATTTCAAGTCTGTTAGTAGTATTGTTCATGCTCTTACTGATTTTGTGCCTTCTGGATATGCTAATTTTACATGCTGAGTAACAGTGTATTAATAGGATAATTGGACCAGGAAATGGCAACCCATTCCAGTATACCAGACTGGAGAATTCCATGGACAGTGGAGCCTGGCTGGCTACAGTCCATGGGGTCACAAGGAGTCTAACACAACTGAACAACTGAACACAGTAGAATAAGGCTGTATTATCTGTTCTTTTTGTGTTTTATCAGTTTTTGCCTCATGTATTATTATCTTCTGTTGTTAAGTGCATAAATGTTTAGTATTGGTATAACTTCTTGCTGAATTGGCAGTCTTATCATTATGTGCTATCCCACTTATCTCTGATCATTTTCCTTATTTTACAGTTCTACTTTTTTATGAAGTTATCATAACTACTTCAGCCTTATTTTAACTGTTGTTAACATGTTAATTCTTTCCCCACCCCTTTATTTTTAACTGAATTAAAGGAATGCCCTTCTCACCATCGCTGGGGCAAGGTTCTGGTAATATCTTTTTTCTTGGAGAACAAGGCTTTTTCATGGAATAGGTTGTGGTCCTACTTCATGAAGATTACTCCTTCCCTTGACTTCTATGATTTCTATGAGTTTCCAGAGTCGTAAAGGGGTCCTTCTTGGCTTTCTTAACCATGAGATCCTGGTGAGTCTCCTAGGGATAATACATGTGAAAGTCTGGTACACTCCCTAGGATTGCAGACCTCTGAAATTCTTTATTCTCAGGCTAATCTACATTCAGCCTCCAGCAACTTCCTTTTTATTTACATAGTTTTTATAAATTTACCTTTCCACCAGCTTGTGTTGAAGGGAAGTAGATCTTGATTGTATTTTTCAGTGATGTTAAATTTACCTGAAATCAGGTAAAATTCAGTAACATTGCTTATGCTCAGAATATATTTGACAATGAATACTAAATTTCCACATTTTGACTCTACATCCCATCTCCTTCAATAGTAAATTCATTCTGCCTTCCAAATAAATTTTAAGCTGTCATCCCCCAAATCAATAAAACTATGAAACATATCATGGTTACTGCAAATGTCCTGGGACTTATGAGCCTGAAGTATTTTGGAGTCACCATGCTCTTAAGATGGGAAAACTTAAGAGGCAACTTGACTGAACTATCAGCTCAGATAGCTGATAAAACATGTTTTGGAAGATGTCTGTAAAGGTGTTTCCAGAGTAGATTGGCATTTGAATCAGTAGTTTGAGTAAAGATGGTCCACCTTCTCTAATATGCCATACAATGCACAATGCAGTCTGTGTGAATTACAGGAGGGAATTTTTTACTGTCTGGAGAGAGGTTCATCTTTGTTTATAATTCTTATATTTTTACAAATATTTTAAAAGTTAGCCTATAAGCAAAGCTTTGTGTATTTTTGGTAGAATATACTGTTTGTCTTCTGTTCTTTTCCTTTTTGTCTTGAGCAAGAATAACAGTATATACTGATATATTTTATAGTATTGAGAGTGATTTTACACATTACCACAGCATGGTAAAGTCCATAAATATTTAGTAAATTATATTTTAAATTAGTTCATTGCAGTGTTTAAAGATTATAAGGAACACCTGTGTAGTCACCATTGTAGTTCTCAGTTCTAACATAAGCATTTTAAAATAACATATAAAGAATCACATAAGCTACTTTTACATAAAACTAATGGTAAATCTTGGCTAATATTCAAAAGAAAATTCAGTTACAAAGACAATACTCTTTAGTGAATATAAAACCAATATAAAGCAAATTAATTCAGAACCACTTTTTAAAACATCATCTGAACAGCATAAATAAAATGCTCTTTTTAAGAAAGCCTAAGTTTTTACCTAGACTGTAATGCAGCCTGTTCACAATTTAAAAAAAGAAAAGCTGTTGTGTTTCTAACTGGAAAGACAGGGGAAGATGTATGGTGTTACCTAGGGGTATTCTGCAGAAAGACATCTCCCCATGATTGACATTAATGGGAGTTTCACATGTGTGTTTGGGAAAGAAAACCTCCCTAATTAGTGTTTTCCTGCCATACATTTCATTTCTCATAGGGTTTAGTTGATGAGCTGTATCAGCAATATGACTTTAGAAATGTTTACCAAAGAAAGAATGAATCAAGAAAACATTTCTTCCTTTGAATTTGGAATCCAATATAATTTCATGCATAATTAGAGTTTAAATGGTGCTATTAAAACACATAGTACAAAAAAAATAAACATATACATTTCCCATCCCCTAGTTCTAAGTCTTGGTACTTGAAATTATACTCTTTGTAGAGCTAGAAATTAAAATAGATAAATAATGATTAATGAATAGAGACATAGAGACATAGTTCCATAAAGCATCTTAAAATTAAGTGTCTGTCTGTACAATATGACAGTATCTGAACTTATTCTATAGAATCATTTTGAAAAAATGTTTTCAAAGTTTTACTGAACAGATAAATTTGAAATGCCTTATTCCTCAATTATAGGTTATTTTATTTATTGGTGTAGTTGCTATGTCTTTGGTGTATTTTCAGAAAAGGCTGTAATGTTTTTATGTTTAACTTTTTGAAATCTCTACAAAGTTTCACATTTCTACTTATATTAAAATTACTGAATATATCTGTCCTTAAGATAGTTGATTGATGCTTTTTTTTTTCCCCCATATAAATCATCAAGGCTTATCAGAGAGGTTTGAGTACTCTAGCATCTACAACTTTCATCCCTCATCTCCTGCCCATATTATTTTTCTCTCTCCGCTCTATCATTTTCACCATGACCTTTTTAACTTATGATATGCTCAATATAATAGTTTCATATATGACATGACTGTTTTAGGTAGCATAATGGCCCCTAAAAATATTCACACCTTAATCCCAGAATCTGTAAATGTGTTGTTACATGGCAAATGGAATTAAGGTTAGAAATGAAATTGAGGTTTCTAATCTCTTAAAATAAGGATATTATCCTCAGGTTTCTGGGTGGACCCAACATAATCACAAGAGTTCTTATAAGTCAAAAAGGGAGACAATAGTATCAGTGTCCCAGAGATGCTAAATGAAAAAGACCCAGTTAGCTGTTACATTTTTTGAGTGTAGAAGGGGTCGTAAACCAAAGAATGTGTACAGCCTCCAGAAAAAAAGCAAATAGATTCTCCAATAGGGACTCCAGAAGAAACTCAGCTGTGCCAACATTGGGATTTGAGCTCAGTGAGACCCATTTAGGACTTCTAACATCCTAAACTATAAAATGGTAAATCTGTATTGTTTTTAGCCATCAAGCTTGGCAGTTTGTTACTATAACAACAGAGGTATAATTAATAATTCATTTAGATATGCTGACAGTAAAATAATGATAAAATCTTCCTTCTTTTCCTATTACTTTTCTCATTACTCCAGCTGTGTCTTGTTATACCAGATTGCAAGTTTTTGGTTTGTCTTTCTCCACTCCATATACACTTATATTCAATTATATGTATTTTTAAGATCATTTTAGTTTGTCTGATTTTTTATTCTAATATTCATTCTTGATAGTCTGCTTCTTAATTCATTCACCTAGACAGAGGCAACGGCCTCCTGAAAAATCTCCATGACTTTCTTTGCACCAAGATGTACTTCATATGTCCAACAGAGATAAAGGTTCCTCTAAGGAATATTTGATATTTAATTAGCTGTTCTTACAAATGTTTGGTGAGTTGCAGCAAATTACCTTTAAATCTAATAAAATTGCAGGATTTACCAAAATACACATACACATAACACCCCAAACATGTTTGAATTTATTTAGAACTGAGCAACTTGGCTAGGCTATGATGTCTGTTTGTTTAAACCAACTATATCAAAAAGCAGTCTAGATGTTGCTAGTTTAGATGTGATCAGCATTAGTAGGTTTTTAATAAATCTGTTTACCTTCTATAATGTGAGTGAGCCTCACCCAATCAACTGCTGCTAAGTCACTTCAGTCGTGTCCGACTCTGTGTGACCCCATAGACGGAGGCCCACCAGACTCCCCCATCCCTGGGATTCTCCAAGCAAGAACACTGGAGTGGGTTGCCATTTCCTTCTCCAGTGCATGAAAGTGAAAAGTGAAAGTGAAGTCACTCAGTCGTGTCCGACTCTTAGAGACCCCATGGACTGCAGCCCACCAGGCTTCTCCGTCCACGGGATTTTCCAGGCAAGAGTACTGGAGTGGGGTGCCATTGCCTTCTCCGCACCCAATCAGCTAACGTCCTTCAAAAGCAAGCACAAAATCTCTTGAAAAGGGAAGAGTCCTGCCTTCAGATGGACTTCAGACTCATGACTGCAACAATAACTGTGCTAATAGTCTCCAGAGTACCATCCTGTTCTACAGATTTCAAACTTGCCAGCCTTCACAATCATGTGAACCAATTTCTTAAAAGCTACCTATATATCTACCTATCTCTCTATCAATGTCTATTTATCTGTCAGACTGGATTCTCCAAAGAGACAAAAATGATGGGATACACAAGAAAATACAAAAGACTAATTAGATTCTGACTTCAGTACCGTAATCTGACAACAGTGTAGACATGTAGGTATGTGATTACAGTAGTAGTGGAATGGAAACAGGAAAAGAAGACCATTATTAAGAAATATGAAACAGTAGCCATTTGAAAAGCAATCATCACATATTATTCTATCTAGTCTTTTTAAATGTTTGACATCCTGTGACATTCAGAGAGTAGTTGGATCCATCAAGGATAGTTTATCTACAGGTGACACAAAGGCAAAAACTTGTGACTGAAAACACATCAATACATTTTTATCATCTCGTAAGTCTGACATTAAGCTGTTAAGGGCTAGAGTGTCTAAAAAGCTCTCAAAAACTTTAGTTTGTTGTTGTTGTTTTTAAATTCTTTCCTGCCATCATTATCATGTTGGATTTTTTGAATTCATGCCTATAGCTCTTTGGTCATGAAATAACCACCTCAGCTTCAAATGTTGTCTGAGAGTTAGGGAAAAAGAAAAATGGAAAGGTCAGTCCCAGTATTATGTCCTTTTAATGGGAAAACACGGACATTCAAGAAGTCCCCACAAAGTTTACTTCTTGAGATTCATTGACTAAAGTATCAAGCAAGGTCTCAGTTTGAGTAAGGGTGGAATAATTTATATTAAACTAATCTTCCCACAGATAGAAAATATTTTAAACAAACCAAGAAAAAAAATGCCCAGTTCTTTACAGGCACTTGATTCTGATTAAAATAATTATTTTTTAATGCAAATGTATTTAACTCTTAAAAATAAGGGAGCACATCACACTTCAGGGTGCTTGAATCATGGGGCAGCTTGAAGTGAAGCAGAAAGGCACTACTTTATAATGTTAAGGAAGCAGAAAGCTTACAGGAGAAGAGATAGCTGGCTGGACTTCCTCATCCCTGGTTGGGTCATGGCTTGTCAGTCTGGTCCAGTGGTTGAGGAGTTTGGAGATGCAGTTTGTTGCTTGATGACTTGACAAATTCTATATATATTTTCACCAAGTTTAGTGGTCCTTTGGGGGCTTGTCTCAATTTTTTTTCCCCCAATTGTAATGATGACATACTCTACTTGGCAGCTAACAGGACTAATTTCTTTAGCATACCCTATAATAATTTTGATTTTGAATTGTGGTGCTGGGAAAGATTCTTGAGAGTCCCTTATAAACAGAAAGATCAAATCAGTTAGTCCTCAAGGAAATCAATCCTGAATACTTATTGGAAAGACTGATGCTGAAGCTGAAGCTCCAGTACTTTGGCCACCTGTTGAGAACAGCTGACTCATTGGAAAAGACCCTGATGCTGGGAAAGATTGAAAGCAAAAGGAGAAGAGAGCGGCAGAGGATGAGATAGTTGGATGGCATCACCAACTCAGTGGACATTAACTAGGACAAACTCTGGGAGATAGTGGGGGACAGGGAGGCTTGATATGCTGTAGTCCATGGGACCATAATGAGTTGGACATGACTTAGTGACTAAACAATGACAAAAAATAATAATTTTAGTAGGATATATCTCAGTTGTCTACTTTTAAAAAATTTTATTCCATATTATTTTAATTAACATAGATTTTTTGTTTATGTGAGAGGGAGGCACTAAAAAGGAATAAAGAATAAACATGTTTTTTTTTAATATTCCAGCACTGTTCATACAGAAATATCCCCTTTCCCCAGATGTCTGAAGTCTTCCATATTGGCGTAGTTGTCACTGGGAAATTATGTTATCTCCAATTTGGATATCTCTTAGTAACCAGTTACAGTTTGCATTTATATTTTAGATTTCATAAATTTTTCTATATTTCAGTTTCCTCAAGGAAATAAAGCTTACTTTTATTTTGAGATTAAAGAATGTCCTGACTCCACTTGAATTACAATAATGCTATTGTTGTTTATATGCAAGTTAAATTCAACATTCTAAATGAGATAAATTGGTCTATGTAGGAATAGATATATACTATAGCTGTAACACAAGTCTAGATAGATGTACATATAGACAAAAATAAATGCATTTATATTAACAATATAAAACATGTACCATACATACAATATGATAGGATAGGATACGTGGAGAATCTGCTATATGTATGGAATGACTATTTTAAATTTCCCCCTTTAGTTTGGAAACAATGAGTATAGATACCATATTAATCTGTCTGAGCAAACCCATCAACAATGGAATCTTATAGTTATTCACCAACCTTATGTAGGGAAGAGTACACTTGAATTCATTTTTTGGGAAGGAGAGTCTTTCAAAGAAGCTTCTGGAGACTGCATGCTATTGGTCAGTGTTGAGATGTATTGCTAGTCCCTTCACTTCTGTTTGTAACTACCAGTGGTCATTAAATGTCCAATTAATAATTTTTAAAAAGTGAACAAGAGACTTTTCAGATTCAATATGTTTGAACATTTTCAAGAGGAAAAATAAAACAACGTAAAAACACAGCAAAAATCATATGAATTCTTAGGAAAATATCAAAAATAAATAATCTTATAAGAGCCCAGAGGTGCAATCTGTTTTCTGAATTCACACTGGCATGTGGATAGGCTGGGAAGTGTTTCTGGGTATAAAGTGTGGCTGCTAACCTGGTCTCTGAATTAGTTACCCTGGCACTACTGATACTACTGTGAGAATTACTGCACAGTTTCTAGTTAAGAAAGTTGATTGAATTCATCCTTAAGGAAGTAGTAATGGGAATCTAATGTTATTTATCATAAACCTTTAAATTTGTCTCAAATTAGGGAGATAATTGCACTCTTCCACTTACACCCTCAAAATCACGGATGATCAAGCAGCTAATAACACATGTCCACTACTGAGTGTACAAAAGAGAATCAAATGTGTTTAATTATATTTAACTGTGGAGCAGTGTGTATACTGAAGCTAAGAAACATATTAACATTTAAAATCTCTCATTTTTTAAAGCCGTAAGCAATATCTAAAAGGAATATACCATAAATCTGAAAGACAAAGGTAGTTACACTTAGGTTTTGGAAATTAAATCAATATTAGTGAACATTTTATAAAAGTAATTGCAATTGTTTTGGATTGATCATTGGTGAGACCTTCGTTTATTTTTTTCCTTTTGACAGAAAAGTTGACTCAAAATCGTGTGTTGTTAAGATAACAAATCACAAATGTTCAAAGCAAACAGATGTTATGTATTTTGAAAGTAGAAAGTGAAAGTGAAGTCGCTCAGTCGTGTCTGACTCTTTGCGACCCCGTGGACTGTAGCCCACCAGGCTCCTTTGTCCATGGGATTCTCCAGGCAAGAATACTGGAGTGGGTTGCCATTTCCTTCTCCAGGGGATCTTCCCAACCCAGGAATCGAACCCAGGTCTCCTGCATTGCAGGCAGACACTTTAACCTCTGAGCCACCAGGCTGAAAACAGTTACATCAGGAATAACTTAATTATATTAACACTCATGAATTTTCCAAGATATTATGAATCATAAATTTTCAATCACCTGTGCAAATCTGTTCAGTTCAGTTCAGTTCAGTCTCTCAGTAGTGTCCAACTCTTTGCAACCCCATGAATTGCAGCATACCAGGCCTCCCTGTCCATCAACAACTCCTGGAGTTTACCCAAACTCATGTCCATTGAGTTGGTGATGCCATCCAGCCATCTCATCCTCTTGTTGCCCCTTCTCCTCCTGCCCCCAGACCCTCCCAGCATCAGAGTCTTTTCCAATGAGTCAACTCTTCTCATGAAGTAGCCCAAGTATTAGAGTTTCAGCTTTAGCATCAGTCCTTCCTATGAACACCCAGGACTGA
Source organism: Ovis canadensis (assembly GCF_042477335.2). Lineage (NCBI taxonomy): Eukaryota > Metazoa > Chordata > Mammalia > Artiodactyla > Bovidae > Ovis > Ovis canadensis. Next base: position 79,508,676 of record NC_091254.1, read on the forward strand.
TCTCCCTTAGAATGGACTGGTTGGATCTCCTTGCAGTCCAAGGGACTCTCAAGAGTCTTCTCCAACACCACAGTTCGAAAGCATCAGTTCTTCAGCATTCAGCTTTCTTCACAGTCCAACTCTCACATCCATACATGACCACTGTATGTATGTGCAAATCTGTAGACACTGAAATTTTTCTTCTGGTTACCTTTTTCTTTTTGCATTGCCTATAATCATAGCAGGAAATGGCAACCCACTCCAGAATTCTTGCCTGGAGACCTCATGGACAGAGGAGCCTGGCAGGCTACGGTCTGTAGGGTCACAAGAGTCAGACAAGACTTGAGCAACTAAACCACCACAATAATTGTAGGAATGTGTATATAAGTTTACTGCACATAGTAAGACAAAAGATGAAACAATATATATGAAAGAAATATGTAATTAAATCCAAATTAGATCATTTATTTTACAAATACCACAGACCTAATATTTTCAAAAATAAAACATTTTATTTAAGAATGAATAAAAATCCCTAAAAATGTTTTTATTATCTGAATCACTTGCCTTAAGTTATAATTTTGCAGTAATTAAAATGACAATTGGGGGAACTGTAAAGATGGCGGAGGAATAGGACGGGAAGACCACTTTCTCCCTCACAAATTCCTCAAAAGAACATTTCAACGCCGAGCAAACTCCACAAAACAACTTCTGTAGGCTGGCAGAGGACATCAGGCAACCAGAAAAGCAGACCATTGTCTTCAAAAACAGGTAGGAAAAAATACAAAAGACGAAAAAGGAGACAAAGGAGGTGGGGAGGGAGCTCCGTCCCGGGAAGGGAAGCCTGTCCCAGGAAGGGAATTTTAAGAAGAGAGGTTTCCAAACACCAGGAAACACTCTCCCTGCCGAGTCTGTGGGGAGCCTTGGAAACACAGAGGGCAGCATAACAGGAAGGGAAAAATAAATAAATAATTAAAACCAAGAGATTACAAGCCCACCAGTAACTCCCCCAGCGGAAAAGCAGCACAGATGCCTGCATCCGCCATTGGGAAGTGGGGGCAGGGCAGGGACACGCGGGAGGCGCGGGCTGCAGTGCTTTGTAAGAATCGGGCAGGAACGCCCCACGCACAACCAGAACGATCTAACTTGGGCTAGCAAACCAGACTGTGGGATAGCTACCACGCGAAAAGCTCGAACATAAGACACCGCCAGGACCGAGCACAGAACAAAGGACGGAACGGAAAAAGCCGGCTGCAGACCATCCCCTGCCGGGGACAGGCAGCCAGAGCCGTAAGGACTGGAAAGGGGCAATTGCAGACCCGGAGAGACTTTACTTACCTAACTGCAAGCAGGCTTCTTTGCTAAGACTTCTGGGGGTGGTGGACAGTCACCATCTGCTTCACAAGGGGCGCCAGCGGTCCACCCAGAAAACTGAGCAGCAAAGGCAGAAAAGGCGACAAGTCGCAGCGATCACGCTCGCCAAACTCCTGAGCTACTCGGACCCGGGAAGGGCACAAAGCGCAGTCCCAACCAAATCTGTGCCTCTAAGGGCTACCTGAGCTCTGAACCTGAGCAGCTTAGACCGGGGAAGTACACGCAGCCTATGGCCGGCCTCAGACGGTTCCCGGCTGAGCATCATAGAGCCGGAGCGGTTTGTGCGCCACGAGAAGGGACAGGTCAAGCAGGGCTGAGACACTGTGTGCACACGACAGTGCTATTTGTTTGCAGCATCCCTCTTCCCCACAGCGCGACTGAACTAGTGAACCTAAAAAACCAGCAAACAGAAGAAGCTAAACAGAGGGAACCGCCTTGGAAGTGACCCCACACTGCCCACAACATCAGAGAAGGGCCAGAAATATTTTTGCTATTTTTAAAATCATTCCTTTTTTTTCCTTTTTTTTCTAACCTTTTTTTAATTGTTAAGTCTTCTATTTCTCCTCTAAGTTTTCTTTCTATAACCTACTATTACTATCCAAAAAAAAAAAAAAAAAGACTCTTTTTTTTTTTTTTTCCTTAAGGCAAACACCATATATAGTCTTTGGGTGGTTGTTGGTTTTTTTTTTTGTTTTGTTTTTGTTTTTGTTTTTGTTTTGTTTTTTTTTTTAAATAATTCTTGTGGTGTTTTTTCTCTCTCTCTCTTTTTTATTTTTCTTTCTTCCCTTTTCCTTCTGCTTCTTTTCTTTAATATTGTATTTTTGAAAATCCAACCTCTACTCTAGATTTTTAATCTTTGCTCTTTGGTTTTTGTTGTCAATTTTGTACATTTAAAAACCCAAACTTCACTACCCAAGTTTACCTGAGAGCGAGATTACTGGCTTGACCACTCTCTCCTCCTTTGGACTCTCCTTTTTCTCCACCAGGTGGCCTCTGTCTCTTTTCTCCCCCATCTCTTCTCTATGCAACTCTGTGAATCTCTGTGGGTTCCAGACGGTGGAGAACACCTAAGGAACTGGTTACTGGCAGGAGTTGTCTCTCTCCTTCTCAGTGCTCTCTCTTATCCTCCTGGCCACTTCTGTCTACTTCCTCCCTCTCCTCTTCCCTGTATAACTCCGTAAATACCTCTGAGGGGTCCAGACCATAGAGTGCACATAAGGAAGTGACTACTGGCTAGCTTGCTCTCTCCTCTTTTGATCTCACCGCATCTCATTCCAGTCAACTCTAACTACCCCCTCCCTCTTCTCTTCTCCTTGTAACTCAGTGAACCTCTCTGAGTGTCCCTCAATGTGGAGAAACTTTTCTTCTTTAACCTAGATGTTTTATCATCGGTGTTGTATAGATGGAGAAGTTTAGAGGCTACTGTAAAAATAAAACTGAAAACCAGAAGCAGGAGGCTTAAGTCCAAATCCTGAAAACATTAGAGAACTCTTGAATTCAGGGAACATTAAGCAATAGGAGCTCATCAAATGCCTCCACACCTACACTGAAACCAAGCTCCACCCAAGGGCCAACAAGTTCCAGAGCAAGACATACCATGCAAATTCTCCAGCAACACAGGAACACTCCCCTGAGCTTCAATATACAGGCAGCTCAAAGTTATTCCAAAACCTTTGACGTCTCATAACCCATTACTGGTCACTCCACTGCACTCCAGAGAGAAGAAACCCAGCTCCACCCACCAGAACTCCAACACAAGCCTCCCTAACCAGGAAACCTTGACAAGCCACTGATAGAACCCCACCCACAGTGAGGAAGCTCCACAATAAAGAGAACTCCACAAATTACCAGAATATAAAAAGACCACCCCAAACGCAGCAATATAACCAAGATGAAGAGACAGAGGAATGCTCAGCAGGTAAAGGAACAGGAGAGTTGCCCACCAAACCAAACAAAAGAGGAAGAGGTAAGGAATCTACCTGAGAAAGAATTCTGAATATTGATAGTGAAAATGATCCAAAATCTTGAAATCAAAATGGAATCACAGATAAATAGCCTAGAGACAAGGATTGAGAAGATGCAAGAAAGGTTTAACAAGGACCTAGAAGAAATAAAAGGGTCAATATATAATGAATAATGCAATAAATGAGATCAGAAACACTCTGGAGGCAACAAATAGTAGAATAATGGAGGCAGAAGATAGGATTAGTGAAATAGAAGATAGAATGGTAGAAATAAATGAATCAGAGAGGAAACAAGAAAAACTAATTAAAAGAAACGAGGACAATCTCAGAGACCTCCAGGACAATATGAAACGCTCCAACATTTGAATTATGAGTCCCAGAAGAAGAGGACAAAAAGAAAGACCATGAGAAAATCCTTGAGAAGATAATAGTTGAAAACTTCCCTAAAATGGGGAAGGAAATAATCACCCAAGTCCAAGAAACACAGAGAGTTCCAAATAGGGTAAACCCAAGGCGAAACACCCCAAGACACATATTAATCAAATTAACAAAGATCAAACACAAAGAACAAATATTAAAAGCAGCAAGGGAAAAACAACAAATAACACACAAGGGGATTCCCATAAGGATAACAGCTGATCTTTCAATAGAAACTCTTCAGGCCAGGAGGGAATGGCAAGACATACTTAAAGTGATGAAAGAAAATAACCTACAGCCCAGATTACTGTACCCAGCAAGGATCTCATTCAAATAGGAAGGAGAAATCAAAAGCTTTACAGACAAGCAAAAGCTGAGAGAATTCAGCACCACCAAACCACCTCTCCAACAAGTTCTAAAGGATATTCTCTAGACAGGAAACACAAAAAGGGTGTATAAACCCGAACCCAAAACAATAAAGTAAATGGTAACGGGATCATACTTATCAATAATAACCTTAAACGTAAATGGGTTGAATGCCCCAACCAAAAGGCAAAGACTGGCCAAATGGATACAAAAACAAGACCCCTCTATATGCTGCTTACAAGAGACCCACCTCCAAACAAGGGACACATACAGACTGAAAGTGAAGGGCTGGGAAAAGATATACCATGCAAAAAGAGACCAAAAGAAAGCAGGAGTAGCAATACTCATATCCGATAAAATAGACTTTAAAACAAAGGCTGTGAAAAGAGACAAAGAAGGCCACTACATAATGATCAAAGGATCAATCCAAGAAGAAGATATAACAATTATAAATATATATGCACCCAATATAGGAGCACCACAATATGTAAGACAAATGCTAACAAGTATGAAAGGGGAAATCAACAATAACACAATAATAGTGGGAGACTTTAACACCCCACTCACACCTATGGACAGATCAACTAAACAGAAAATTAACAAAGAAATGCAAACTTTAAATGATACATTAGACCAGTTAGACCTAATTGATATCTATAGGACATTTCACCCCAAAACAATGAATTTCACCTTTTTTTTCAAGTGCCCATGGAACCTTCTCCAGGATAGATCACATCCTGGGCCATAAATCTAAACCTGATAAATTCAAAAAAATCGAAATCATTCCAAGCATCTTTTCTGACCATAATGCATTAAGATTAGATCTCAATTACAGGAGAAAAACTATTAAAAATTCCAGCATATGGAGGTTGAACAACACACTTCTGAATAACCAACAAATCACAGAAGAAATCAAAAAAGAAATCAAAATATGCATAGAAACTAATGAAAATGAAAACACAACAACCCAAAACCTGTGGGACACTATAAAAGCAGTGCTAAGAGGAAAGTTTATAGCAATACAGGCATACCTCAAGAAACAAGAAAAAAGTCAAATAAATAACCTAACTCTACACCTAAAGCAACTAGAAAAGGAAGAATTGGAGAACCCCAGAGTTAGTAGAAGGAAAGAAATCTTAAAAATTAGGGCAGAAATAAATGCAAAAGAAACAAAAGAGGCCATAGCAAAAATCAACAAAGCCAAAAGCTGGTTCTTTGAGAGGATAAATAAAATTGACAGACCATTAGCCAGACTCATGAAGAAGCAAAGAGAGAAAAATCAAATCAATAAAGTTAGAAATGAAAATGGTGAGATCTCAACAGACAACACAGAAATACAAAGGATCATAAGAGACTACTATCAGCAGTTATATGCCAATAAAATGGACAACATGGAAGAAATGGACAAATTCTTAGAAAAGTACAATTTTCCAAAACTGAACCAGGAAGAAATAGAAAATCTTAACAGACCCATCACAAGCACGGAAATTGAAACTGTAATCAGAAATCTTCCAGCAAACAAAAGCCCAGGTCCAGATGGCTTCACAGCTGAATTCTATCAAAAATTTCAAGAAGCGCTAACACCTATCCTACTCAAACTCTTCCAGAAAATTGCAGAGGAAGGGAAACTTCCAAACTCATTCTATGAGGCCACCATCACCCTAATACCAAAACCTGACAAAGATGCCATAAAAAAAGAAAACTACAGGCCAATATCACTGATGAACATAGATGCAAAAATCCTCAACAAAATTCTAGCAATCAGAATCCAACAACACATTAAAAAGATCATACATCATGACCAAGTGGGCTTTATCCCAGGGATGCAAGGATTCTTCAATATCCGCAAATCAATCAATGTAATTCACCACATTAACAAATTGAAAAATAAAAGCCATATGATTATCTCAATAGATGCAGAGAAGGCCTTTGACAAAATTCAACATGCATTTATGATAAAAACTCTCCAGAAAGCAGGAATAGAAGGAACATACCTCAACATAATAAAAGCTATCTATGACAAACCCACAGCAAACATTATCCTCAATGGTGAAAAATTGAAAGCATTTCCCCTAAAGTCAGGAACAAGACAAGGGCGCCCACTTTCACCGCTACTATTCAACATAGTTTTGGAAGTTTTGGCCACAGCAATCAGAGCAGAAAAAGAAATAAAAGGAATCCAAATTGGAAAAGAAGAAGTAAAACTCTCACTGTTTGCAGATGACATGATCCTCTACATGGAAAACCCTAAAGACTCCACCAGAAAATTACTAGAGCTCACCAATGAATATAGTAAAGTTGCAGGATATAAAATCAACACACAGAAATCCCTTGCATTCCTATACACGAATAATGAGAAAGTAGAAAAAGAAATTAAGGAAACAATTCCATTCACCATTGCAATGAAAAGAATAAAATACTTAGGAATATATCTACCTAAAGAAACTGAAGACCTATATATAGAAAACTATAAAACACTGATGAAAGAAATCAAAGAGGACACTAATAGATGGAGAAATATACCATGTTCATGGATTGGAAGAATCAATATAGTGAAAATGAGTATACTACCCAAAGCAATTTACAAATTCAATGCAATCCCTATCAAGCTACCAGCCATATTTTTCACAGAACTAGAACAAATAATTTCAAGATTTGTGCGGAAACACAAAAATCCTCGAATAGCCAAAGCAATCTTGAGAAAGAAGAATGGAACTGGAGGAATCAACTTGCCTGACTTCAGGCTTTACTACAAAGCCACAGTCATCAAGACAGTATGGTACTGGCACAAGGACAGACATATAGATCAATGGAACAAAATAGAAAGCCCAGAGATAAATCCACACACATATGGACACCTTATCTTTGACAAAGGAGGCAAGAATATACAATGGAGTAAAGACAATCTCTTTAACAAGTGGTGCTGGGAAAACTGGTCAACCACTTGTAAAAGAATGAAACTAGATCACTTTCTAACACTGCACACAAAAATAAACTCAAAATGGATTAAAGATCTAAATGTAAAACCAGAAACTATAAAACTCCTAGAGGAGAACATAGGCAAAACTCTCTCCGACATAAATCACAGCAGGATCCTCTATGATCCACCTCCCAGAATTATGGAAATAAAAGCAAAAATAAAGAAATGGGGTCTAATTAAAATTAAAAGCTTCTGCACAACAAAGGAAAATATAAGCAAGGTGAAAAGACAGCCTTCTGAATGGGAGAAAATAATAGCAAATGAAGCAACTGACAAACAACTAATCTCAAAGACATACAAGCAACTTATGCAGCTCAATTCCAGAAAAATAAATGACCCAATCAAAAAATGGGCCAAAGAACTAAATAGACATGTCTCCAAAGAAGACATACGGATGGCTAACAAACACATGAAAAGATGCTCAACATTACTCATTGTTAGAGAAATGCAAATCAAAACCACAATGAGGTACCACTTCACACCAGTCAGAATGGCTGCGATCCAAAAATCTGCAAGCAATAAATGCTGGAGAGGGTGTGGAGAAAAGGGAACCCTCCTACACTGTTGGTGGGAATGCAAACTAGGACAGCCACTTTGGAGAACAGTGTGGAGATTCCTTAAAAAATTGCAAATAGAACTACCTTATGACCCAGCAATCCCACTGCTGGGCATACACACCGAGGAAACCAGAATGGAAAGAGACACATGTACCCCAATGTTCATCACAGCACTGTTTATAATAGCCAGGACATGGAAACAACCTAGATGTCCATCAGCAGATGAATGGATAAGAAAGCCGTGGTACATATACACAATGGAGTATTACTCAGCCATTAAAAAGAATTCATTTGAATCAGTTCTGATGAGATGGATGAAACTGGAGCTGATTATACAGAGTGAAGTAAGCCAGAAAGAAAAACACCAATACGGTATACTAACACATATATATGGAATTTAGAAAGATGGCAATGGCGACCCTGTATGCAAGACAGCAAAAAAGACACAGATGTGTATAACGGACTTTTGGACTCAGAGGGAGAGGGAGAGGGTGGGATGATTTGGGAAAATGGCATTGTAACATGTATACTATCATGTAAGAATTGAATCGCCAGTCTATGTCCGACGCAGGATACAGCATGCTTGGGGCTGGTGCACGGGGATGACCCAGAGAGATGTTATGGGGAGGGAGGTGGGAGGGGGATTCATGTTTGGGAACGCATGTACACCTGTAGTGGATTCATATCAATGTTTGGAAAACCAATACAGTATTGTAAAGTAAAATAAAGTAAAAATAAAAATTAAAAAACAAAATGAAATGACAATCACTTTGCTCAATGACTTAAAAGCTCACTGTTGGTAAATAAGGTTTGAAATTGTCTAAGGCCATGTGTACAATTTATTTTCAGAGAACCAATTAAATATTTCTGGAAATAAGTTGTAAAACTGGTGTAATGAAATGACTGTTGTTATTGTTGTTTAGTCGCTCAGTCATGTCCGATTCCCTGCAACGCTGTAGACCATAGCCAGCCAGGCTCCCCCATCAATGGAATTTTCCAAGCAAGAATGCTGGAGTGGGTTGCCATTTGCTTCTCCATGAAATGAATGCTGCCTTGCAAATAGATAATGTCTTGAATGTCAGGGTTATCTCTTTTATGGAATTCAAAATCTGTTTCGAAACTCAACTTATGTTTTATATCATATACATAAAAAAAAATTATCTCCTATCATTGTGTAAATAAATATCTCCTGAAGTGGTGAATTCCACTGACAGTCTGAGAAAAATAAGATAATAATTTCAATATTAAAAACTGGCTAATATCTTCACCATTCATTTTCATTTTGTTCAGTATATTCTTTCAACATCCTACATACATACTTATTGCTTCCACTTATCCCATCCAAATCTGAGCTCACTGGTGACTCTGACAGCCAGCTAACTGTTTTGAAACTAAAAGCTTAAAGTAAGGGATTACTGATATAAATGACAATCAGAAGTGTCTGGCAGTATTCTCATGAAAAATGATTACTTTAACTGGTGAAATATATTATTTATTATTTTAAAAAACACCACAGGCATAAATGCTAGTGGTAGATACTTTTGATTGGATGTCTCATGTGTGATTCATTCATTCTGCAAGTTTGAAAATATTGAAAACTATATTTTCCTCTCAAACCAGAGTTCAAAATATGAATTAAGTCCATCTAATTCAAGTATGAATTCAATGCAGGCTGGAGATATTTGGAAGGTGGAAGCGGAGTTTCACCCTCTGTTTTAGCTCTGCTTCAGTTCAGTCACTCATTCGTGTCCAACTCTTTGCTACCCCATGGACTGCAGCATGCCAGGCGTCTCTGTCCATCACCAACTCCCAGAGCTTCCTCAAACTCATATCCATTGAGTCAATGATGCCATTCAATCATCTCATCCTCTGTCATCCCCTTCTCCCATCTTCACTCTTTCTCAGTATCAGGGTCTTTTCCAGTGAGTCAGTTCTTCGCATCAGGTGGCCAAAGTATTGAAATTTCAACTTCAGCATCAGTCCTTGCAATGAATATTCAAGACTGATTTCCTTTAAGATTGACTGGTTGATCTCCTTGTAGTCCAAGGGACTCTCAAGTGTCTTCTCCAACACCACAGTTCAAAGCATTAATTCTTCAGTGCTCAGCTTCCTTTATGGTCCAACTCTCACATCCCTACATGGCTACTGGAAAAACCAAAGCTTTAACTAGACAGACCTTTGTTGGCAAAGTAACGTCTCTGCTTATCAATATGCTGCCTAGGTTGCTCATAGCTTTTCTTCCAAGGAGCAAGGCTCTTTTAGTTTTATGGCTGCAGTCACCATCCGCAGTGATTTTGGAGCCCCCACAAAATAGTCTTTCACTGTTTCCATTGTTTCCTCATCTACTTACCACGAAGTGATGGGGCCAGATGCCATAATCTTAGTTTTCCAAATGTTAAGCTTTACACCAATTTTTCACTCTCCTCTTTCACTTTCATCAAGAGGATCTTTAGTTCTTCTTTGCTTTCTACCATAAGGGTGGTGTCATCTGCATATCTGAGGTTATTGATATTTCTCCCGTCAATCTTGATTCCAGCTTGTGCTTCATCCATCTCAGCATTTCACATGATGTACTCTGCATATAAGCTAAATAAGCATAGTGACAGTATACAGCCTTGACATACTCCTTTCCCAATTTGGAACCAGTCTGTTGTTCCATGTCTGGTTCTAGCTCTTCTTACATAGATGAACGTTTCCTGTGAAAGATTTCCAGAGTCATATCCATTCTCCAGTTCCTTCTTCAAGAGACAGATACAACTATTTCAGGATTTTAATGTGCGCAGTGGTTTTGGATGTCCATGCTCTATGAGTATGAGAAGTCACTGTATTATGGCTTCCCAATGTTGACTTAGTTCCAGTATAGCCTGGAAGCCAGTTATTTCCCCAGACCATAAGTTGTGAAGTGACCACTCAATGAGTTCCGTATTAGAATTGAATCTTCAGGCCCTTTAAATAATTCTCTCAGTTCCTAAATCCCTCTATTAAAATAGCTAGAGTGTTTTCTGTTTCTCATATGAATTCTACTAATCAAATAATAAAAATGTGAGAAAGACTAAACTATGATTAGCTAAAGAAATCTGTGTCATATCTAATTGAGTGATCAAGAAAATCAGTTCAGTCCAGTCTGAGAGTTCAGAAGGTGAAATATGCATGGGGAAATGCCAATATTACAGGGTATAAAACAGTCTAGAAAAGGGCACTCCTGAAATTAATGTGTATGATGCCTAGTGAAGTGGTTGTGCATAAAACAATAATTAACATAATCAAAATAATAATAATGATGATAATATTTAAAATCTGCTTAAGTGTATATAGTGGGCAAAAGTACTAAAGTAGTTGGATTTAGGAAATTGAATCTAGAAAGTGAAGAAGAACTAAAAAGCTTCTTGATGAAAGTGAAAGAGGAGAGTGAAAAAGTTGGCTTCAAGCTCAACATTCAGAAAACGAAGATCATGGCATCTGGTCCCATCACTTCATGGGAAATAGATGGGGAAACAGTGGAAACAGTGTCAGACTTGAATTTTGGCAGCTCTAAAATCACTGCAGATATTGACTACAGCCATGAAATTAGAAGACACTTACTCCTTGGAAGGAAAGTTATGACCAAAAACAGAGACATTACTTTGCCAACAAAGGTCCGTCTAGTCAAGGCTATAGTTTTTCCAGCAGTCATGTATGGATGTGAGAGTTGGACTGTGAAGCAAGCTGAGCTCAGAAGTATTGACGCTTTTGAACTGTGGTGTTGGAGAAGACTCTTGAGAGTCCCTTGGACTGCAAGGAGATCCAAACCAGTCCATTCTGAAGGAGATCAGCCCTGGGATTTCTTTGGAAGGAATGATGCTAAAGCTGAAACTCCAGTACTTTGGCCACCTCTTGCAAAGAGTTGACTCATTGGAAAAGACTCTGATGCTGGGAAAGATTGGGGGCAAGAAGAAAAGGGGACAACAGAGGATGAGATGGCTGGATGGCATCACTGAGTCAATGGACATAAGTTTGGGTAAACTCTGGGAATTGATGATGGACAGGGAGGTCTGGCATGCTGCAATTCGTGGGGTCGAAAGAGTCGGACACAACTGAGTGACTGAACTGAACTGAACTGAAAAGAAGATGCATTTTATGGAACACCCACAGCCAAGTCTTTGGATCACCTCTCAGGCCACATTCAAAACTCTCCTCTGATAAAAGAGGGATGATGTTTTCCTGAATTTGACAGGCAGGAAACATGATGAGTCAATTGACAAGTAATATTGTAGCACATAACCTACAGTTGGCAGTATCACTTAAGATGTCTCAGTGAACACAAGTGGAGTAAAGGAAATCTTGGTATGCTGGAAGGGGTCATGGAGGTGCTTTTGCATCAACTGTAGCTCCTTCGGGTCATGACTGGTCATGAGAGGTCAGTAGCACTGACTGAAAAATGTATCAATGGCTAGGTTTCAATGCAGTTATCATAGTGTGTTGACACCTCTTTTGATGTTAGATTGTATGTTGTGGTTGATGACCAAAATTATAACAAATAATTCAAGAGGATTTTTCAAACTGATTAGAACTTGGGCTAATACCAAAAGTCTTGTGGTTGAGTAGACGTCAGATAAGAAATGTTGAGAGATTAATTGATATAGGTGAATATGGCTGGAAGAGTAAAGGGGGTTGCTATGGGAGGAGAGGTCTCCTGTCAGCTAGGGAAGGAATCGACTGACACCAGAATATGTTTGTGGAAAGAAGCTTCAGTTCAGTTCAGTTCAGTTGCTCAGTTGTGTCCAACTCTTTGCGACCCCATGAATCTCAGCTCGCCAGGCCTCCCTGTTCATCACCATCTCCCGGAGTTCACTCAGACTCACGTCCATCGAGTCTGTGATGCCACCCAGCCATCTCATCCTCTGTCGTCCCTTTCTCCTCCTGCCGCCAATCCCTCCCAGCATCAGAGTCTTTTCCAATGAGTCAACTCTTCGCATGAGGTGGCCAAAGTACTGGAGTTTCAGCTTTAGCATCATCCCTTCCAAAGAAATCCCAGGGTTGATCTCCTTCAGAATGGACTGGTTGGATCTCCTTGCTTATAAGAAATTAAATCCAATACAACTCAGTAATGCTCAGCTAAAGGGTGTGATATTTATGTGTAACTGTGTGTATCCACATGTAGAAGGTTGTTAGTAAATCTCTTAGGCTTCCTACACAATCTGAGCCAGTTTTCATAAAAGGATCATAATTTTTAATGCTGCTTCTGGGGGGTATAGCTCAGTGATAGAGCAATTGACCACACAATGTATGATGCTGTTTCTGATATGGATGATTTGACTTCTTTTTAGAGAGGGAATTCACATAAGGTCTTCCAAGAAGTTAAAAGTGAGAGAGAAGTCACAGCAACTGAGGTAAATCTAAGAGGAATAACCTATATTGGCAAGCTGTGCAGAGAGCTATGTTGGTGTAACATTATATTTATATTTATTTTCTTTATAATATTCTGATTTCCAATCATCTGATGTTCAGAAATTAAAAAGCATTTAACCTAAAGAATAGAAACAAACCCAAAATAATTACGATTTTATAATCAATAAGAAAACAAAAAATCAAAGATTGATGATCCAGAGGTTGTTCAGTATATTTCTGCAAGCTTTTCTTTATCTCCAGAATTCTCACAATGTTGAGGTGTGTTTTTTTTTCCTTTGATAGGACAACAACTGTTATATCTCTAAGTGTCACAACTATATTCACAGCCAGGAGGGAGGAAAGCTAGCCAGGATAACAATAAACCTTTTTCCATGGCTCATTTTCTTTCATTAGCAAAGAAACTATCTTCCACAATCTCCCAGCAGACTTCTTATGCCTATACTGCCACATCATGGCTATGTGAGCATCTATGTCAGCAAGAGAGCCTGGAAAGAAATGATCTGACATGTGACAATTTCTGTCATCTAGGCAAAGTGTGGCTAACTGTGTCTGCCATAGTGATCATGCATACATTGCTTTTATGAGTAAAATTTTAAATATTTCAGACTATTGAAAGGCATAAAATTGATACAACACTTTGCATTAATAACGTAATGCTAGTGTATGCCCTTAGACACATACTTAGAAGGAAACACCAAATATTACCCACGTATGTATAAATCCTCCAACCACCCTATTTTCAGAGCCATATTCCTCCATCTTCATCATGGGTAAGCATTTACTTGAACTTGATGCTTATTAGTCCAACTCATTTACTGCTATTTTACCATGTACACAACAAGTACATATGCACATATGTAAATATACCCTATATATATTAAAATACAAACAAAATGCATGTGGATATATCAAAAAATATAATAAAACAGCAAGATACATTCCTTAGACACCAGTTGGGCAAAAACTATAAAATCTGATAATACCAGTTTGATGAAGATATGCAGAAAAAAGAACACTCATATCTTTCTGTTGTGAGTGTAAATGGGTACAACTAGTTCAGAAAACAATTTGGCATTATCTTTTAATTAAAGAGATCTTCCCTGGTTGCTCAGTGGTAATGAATCTGCCTGCCAATGCAGGAGACTTGGGTTTGATCTCTGGGTGGGGAAGGTTCCCTGGAGAAGGAAATGGCAACCTACTCTAGTACTCTTACCTGGGAAATTCCATGGATATAGGAGCATGGCAGGCTACAGCCCCTGGGGTTGCAAAGAGTCAGACACGACTGAGCAACTAAAAAAAGCAACAATTACTTAAAGATGTGCATAAGTTAAAGCCTATGATTCTAGTTCTGTGAATAGACACTGTGCTGTGCTGTGCTTAGTCACTCAGTCTTGTCCAACTCTTTGCAACCCCCATGGGCTGAAGCCTGCCAGGCTCCTCTGTCCATGGGGATTCTCCAGGCAAGAATACCGAAATGGGTTGCCATGCTCTTCTCCAGGGGATCTTCCCAACCCAGGGATTGAACCCAGGCCTCCCACATTGCAGACGGATTCTTTACCATCTGAGCCACCAGGAAGCCTATGAATACTGGAATGGTTAGCCTATCACTTCTACAGGAGTTCTTCCCACTCCAGGAATCAAACTGGAGTCTCCTGCACTGCAGACAGAGTCTTTACCAGCTGAGCTACCAGGGAAGCCTGGTGAATAGACACTAGAAAAGCTTTTACACATGACCACTAGGAGGAATAAATATTAGGAATTTTCACGACATTATTTATAGTAGAACAATTTGGAAATAATCTTCATTCTTTCAAGTCGAGAACTGATAAATAATGGATATCATTACACCACTTTGAAAGTGAATGAAGCAGGTCGTACTTGTACATGAATCTCACAGATATGATGTTGAACAGAAAAGCAATTGTCAAAGAATTTAATATATGATACACTTTATAAACTTTAAGGACATGGGAAGTAATATCATGTATTACTTTCACGGAGAATAAAGGATAGAAGAGGAGACATTATCTCAAGTGTGTTGGAAAGTTAAGACAGCCATGATTGGGTGTACAGGACAAAAGCATTTTTTCACTAGAAGAGATAGTAGGAAAAAGATAGAAGACTTTAAAGGAGGAATATTATTCCTCAGTTCATGAACTGAAGTGTGCAGTTGCTCAGTTGTGTCTGACTCTTTGTGACCCCATGGACTGCAGCACCACAGGCGTCCCTGTCCATCACCAACTCCTGGAGCTTACTCAAACTCATGCCCATAGAGTCGGTGATGCCATCTAACCATCTCATCCTCTGTCATCCCCTTCTCCTCCTGCCTTCAATCTTTCCCAGCATCAGGGTCTTTTCCAATGACTCAGTTCTTCACATCAGGTGGCCAAAGTATTGAAGTTTCAGCTTCAGCGTCAGTTCTTTCAGTGAATATTCAGGACTTTAAGATGGATTTTAACATGGAATGGTTGGATCTCCTTGAAGTCCAAGGGATTCTCAAGAGTTTTCTCCAGCACCACAGATCAAAAGCATCAATTCTTCAGCACTCAGCTTTCTTCAGAGTCCAACTCTCAAATATATACATGACTACTGGAAAAACAAAAACTTTGACTAGACAGACCTTTGTTGACAAAGTAATGTCTCTGCTTCTTAATATGCTATCTAGGTTGGTCATAACTTTCCTTCCAAGGAGTAAGCATCTTTTAATTTCATGGCTGCAATCACCATCTGCAGTGATTTTGGAGCCCAGAAAAATAAAGGCAGCCATTATTTCCACTGTTTCCCCATCTATTTGCCATGACATGATGGGACCAGATGCCATGATCTTCATTTTCTGAATGCTGAGCTTTAAGCCAACTTTTTCACTGTCCTCTTTCACTTTCATTGAGACTCTTTAGTTCTTTGCTTTCTGACATAAGGGCATATTATCCCTGGGGAATCACTTGTAGTTTATTCTAATAATTTCCAGCACTCCAAATGTGGACATGTGATATAAACACATGTTAAATAAGTAAACCCCATAAATCAGCACAAAAAGAGGACACACACACAACAAACTAAGGTTATATTTAGGTCAGTTCAGTTCAGTTCAGACGCTCAGCAGTGTCCGACTCTTTGTGATCCCATGAATCTCAGCACGCCAGGCCTCCCTGTCCATCACCAACTCCCAGAGTTTACCCAAACTCATGTCCATCGAGTTGGTGATGCAATCCAGACATCTCATCCTCTGTCGTCCCATTCTCCTCCTGCCCTCAATCCCTCCCAACATCAAAGTCTTCTCCAATGAGTCAACTCTTCACATGAGGTGGCCAAAGTACTGGAGTTTCAGCTTTAGCATCATTCCTTCCAGATCCCAGGGCTGATCTCCTTCAGAATGGACTGGTTGGATCTCCTTGAAGTCCAAGGGACTCTCAAGACTCTTCTCCAACACCACAGTTCAAAAGCATCAATTCTTCAGTGATCAGCTTTCTTTACAGTCCAACTCTCACATCCATACATGACTATTGGAAAAACCGTAGCCTTGACTAGACGGACCTTAGTCGGCAAAGTAATGTCTCTGCATTTTAATATGCTGTCTTGGTTGGTCATTACTTTCCTTCCAAGGAGTAAGCGTCTTTTAATTTCATGGCTGCAGTCACCACCTGCAGTGATTTTGGAGCCCCCCAAAATCAAGTCTGACACTGTTTCCACTGTTTCCCCATCTATTTCCCATGAAGTGATGGGACCGGATGCCATGATCTTCGTTTTCTGAATGTTGAGCTTTAAGTCATCTTTTTCACTCTCCTCTTTCACTTTCATCAAGAGGCTTTTGAGTTCCTCTTCACTTTCTGCCATAAGGGTGGTGTCATCTGCATATCTGAGGTGATTGATATTTCTCTCAACAGTCTTGATTCCAGCTTGTGTTTCTTCCAATCCAGCATTTCTCATGATGTACTCTGCATATAAGTTAAATAAGCAGCGTGACAATATAAAACCTTGACGTACTCCTTTTCCAAGTTACTGATTCCATTTAATCAAAACTATCAGAAATAATCATGTCTCCTGAGAGCAAGAGGAAATGAAGTATATTTTGAGTGTCATTATAGAAGCGTAAATTACTTAAATTTTATTGTATTTTAATCTAAGCTATCTTGGTCCTCATTTCAATTATCTATCACTTTGTAACAAACCACTCCAAAATGTAGGGGTTCAAAATTAGAATGATTTTTTTTTTTATGATCCGTTCATTTGACCTATTGGCTCTTCTGCTTTACTTGGTATTATCTTAGACACAGAGAGGGATCCCATGACTTGCACACCTGGCAGGGGGTGGAGCCTGCTGACCAGGAACTCAGCTGGGGCTGCCAGTCAGTTTCTCCAGGGTTTCTTCATGCAGGTTTCTCCTTGTGATTTGTGTTGTTCCTCAGGGCATCCTAGATGATTTCAAAGAAGTATTCTGAGTGCTGAATGTAGATTCATGGATCCCATAACGCCTGGTCTTAGAAGTTAAACAGCATCATGTCTTCATTTATGAGTCAAAATGAGTCACAGAGGCAGCTCAGATTCAAGAGGAGGGAAAATAGATACCACAGCTCTGTGAGAAGAGTGGCAAAGAATTAGATTTGTAACCATCTTTATTTTACCAGAGTCTGCTCTCAGTGGCTAATTATTTACATTTCACTCACATGCCATATACATTTGTTTCTTTCCAAGATCCTTCCAAATGTCAATTCATGAAGGCTCCGGATAAGGCCTGAATTCATGGACCTTATCACTGTAATCATATACAAGTGCAAATGAGGCTGTTTGTGCTTATTTCCATGGATCTAGCAACCTGTGAATTTAAAAGGCCTTGTGTCTTTTCCCCACACATCAAACACAATAGTGAAATATGCCCAGGATAACCACAATATAGACTCCTGCTCAAAAAAGGAGAAGAGTGGGAGCTAGAAAGATGGCACTGGTACATAATTATTTTCCCCAATCATATGACTTTTTAACCAGAGGCAGAAATTGTTTCCTGATTAGGTATCAATTCATCTCTCTGGCAATGGCTATCTGTGACTTTCGGCTCTATCCTCTGGGCTCTTAGTTCTGCCTTCTGACCCACTCTCCTTTTATATAGAAAATGCCCCATTTTTGTCGATCTGTTTCTTGTCCATTAAAATTTGAAGCCAGAAGACCTATTTTCACTTTTCACTGCTATCTTTCTCTACTGAAGATGTTACCAGCTTCTCTAAAAATTGTGTAGGCTTCCTATATATCAACTTTTAAATCCACTCAATTACAGAAACATTGCACACACAAATATCTGTGAATTAAACATTTCTCTACCGTAGTCTAAGAGTTAAGAACTGTAAGACAATGCCATTTAAATTCATAGAAGTTTTGAATGTACTTCCATCATAGTATTGATGGAAGCTCATCAATACAGTAAAGAAGTTCTAGAATGTACCATCACAATAAATATTTCTGAACATGTCATGAAGGGTTGCATAGCCCATATCTGACTTTATTTTGAACTTGAGTATTTCTTTTACTGGCAGCACTCTGTATTTTATACTTTCCTTGAGGCAATTGTGGCTCAGCTGGTAAAGAATCCGGCTGCAATGTGGGAGACCTGGGTTTGATCTCTGGGTTGCGAAGATCCCTGGAGAAGGGAATGGCTACTCACTCCAGTATTCTGGCCTGGAGAATCACATGGACTGTAGTCCATGGGGTCGCAAAGAGTCAGACATGACTGAGAGTTCACTTTTGAGGCAATATCTTACTTTGAGAATATTTTGTCAGATGGAAAACCTGAGGATAAAAAAATACTTTTTTATTTTCCAACTATATTATTCTCAGGATGGAAAATTTTTCTGCAGATTTTTTGTGAAACGTAACATTTCCTTCTTTAGGTCATTCTTCTTTACGTATGCTTTACAATAGGCAGCTAACATAAGCCAAATGATAGCTTTCAACTTTTGGTCTGGAAATTCTCTTAGATTCAAAAGTTCACTAAGTAATTTTTAGATCTTATTTTCTTTTCTGTCAGTACATAACTCAGTTCCTATTTTATCAAACCTCTGATAACAATTTCCTTACTACCTTTTCAGCTTTCTTCTTGCTTTTTGGACCTGTAACTAACACGCATACACAAAGTCAGTATTTTTGTTCTGCCATCATCTTATGCCCAGGTGCCAATTTCTGCCCTATCAGTAACAATACTCCTTCTCCCCCACTTATCTTCTTAAAGAAACAAAAGTTTATTATTTCTTTATAATTGTATAGTAAACACATGTGTTTTACTGCTTCACTAGGTGTTGACTGGGTTGTAAGGATGGATGGAAGTTCCAAACTGGCCTCTCTAAGAAGGATGGAAATTAGGAAGGAGAAGTGAACCCTCCTACACTGTTGCGGGAATGTAAATTGGTACATCCACTATGGAGAAAAGTACGATATTCATAACAAAACTAAAAATAGAGCTACCATATGACCCTGCAACCCACTCCTGGGCATATATGCATAGAAAAACATGATCCAAAAGGATACATTCTGCCCAGTGTTCACTGCAGCACTGTTTACAGCAGCCAAGACATGGAAGCAACTAAATGTCCTTCAACAGAAGAATAGATAGAGAAGCTGAGGTACATATATACAGTAGAATACTACTCAGTCATTAAAAATAACGAAATAATGCCATTTGCAGCAACATGGATGGACCTAGAGATCGTCACACTAAGTGAAATAAGTCAGACAGAGAAAGAGAAATGTCATATGACATCCGTTATATGTGGAATCTAAAAAGAAATGTTACAAATAAACTCACTTACAAAACAAAAAGAGACTCACCGACTTAGAGAATGAAAATTATGGTTGCCCTGGGTTGAAGGCTGGGGGAAGAGATAGTTGGGGAGTTTGGGATGGTCATGTACAAGCTGCTAGATTTAAAATGGATAACCAAGAAAGACCTACTCTGCAGCACATGGAACTCTGCTCAATATTATATGGCAGCCTGGATGGGAGGGGATTTTTTTTTTTTTTTGAGGGGATGGGAAATGGATACATGTATATGCATGGCTGAGTCCCTCACTGTACATCTGAAACTATTACAACATTGTTAATCGGTCATATCCCAATACAAAACAAAAAGTTGAAAGATTAAGAAAAGAAGAAGAAAGATGGAAGTTGGGAGTGCAACTGGGACTGTTGGGAGGGTGTCTCAGCTCTGCTCAGTGCAGTCTTCTCCATATGGGTGCTTGAGCTTCATCATACCATGGTGGCTAAGTTTCAAGAATAAGTTACTCATGCAGTGAAAACTTAAGCTGTAAATCTCTTAAAAAGTGTGAATTCTGCCACATTTACTTGTCCAACAAACCTCAGGGTAACTTCAAGTAGAGAGGAAATAGATGTCATCTTTGAATAGGAGGAGTGGCAAAGTATTTGGATAAACTTTAATTCACTGAAGATGAATCTGACTGCAAAGTTGGAGACTTTCTAAATCAGAACAGCAAAAAAATAATAATAATAAAGTTTAAAAAAACTTACTGTTATGACATAAACCATTTACATCAATACTTAATTTTTTCATCTTAGTTCTGGACTGTGCATGTGCATACGTACTCAGTCACTTCAGTGTATCTAACTCTTTGCATCCCCATGGCCTGCAGCCCGCCAGGCTCCTCTGTCAATGGGATTCTCCAGGCAAGAATACTGCAGCGGGTTGCCATGCAACCAGGAGATCTTCCCAACCCAGGCAATTAACCCACAGCTCCTGAGTCTCATGCATTGCAGGCAGATTCTTTACCGCTGAGCCACCAGGGACGCCCTAATTCTGGATTAGTTTACACTAAAACACATGAGCTTATTGTGTAAGATTTTTTATTAACATTGCTTATACTTATCTTTAAATGGCAACCCACTCCCGTGTTCTTGCCTGGAGAATCCCAGGGATGGGGGAGCCTGGTGGGCTGCCCTCTCTGGGGTCACACAGAGTCGGACATGACTGAAGCAACTTAGCAGCAGCAGCAGCAGCATACTTATCTTTAAACCAAATTAAGTTTTCCCGTCCCACCAAGACTTAAAAAGCAGCATTATAGTTCACATTTTTCTAAATGGTATATCCTACCTCCAATCATCTGTCAAACTACATCTTTCCCCCCATAATCTCCAGGGAAAACACTGGTGTTTTCTATTTTTATTTTTATTTTTTTACTTTTACAACCATTCTGTACCTACTCTAATATGGGAAAGTATTTACAATCCAAGTTTTCTCCATTGCTGTATTTGTGCCTGGCAAAAATATGAAAATATGAACCATCTTGGGCCATAATATGATTGTTTCTAAACCACATGTTTAATATTGCATGGAGAAATTTTTTCTTCACACTTTATCCAAATAAGCAAAATATACATCAACAAAATCTCTTCATACTGGAATTAATCCTCTGTGCTTATTTTTCTCATCAGAAATGTCTCCTTCTCATTGTTGCATCAGGATCAATGTTCTTAATAGAAAGAGATATTCTGATTCATTTCCTCCTCAATCCAGTTCATGAGTAATGAGGAAACTGATTGTTTTTGTTCAACTTCTATTCCTTTCTTGAGATGATACAGTTAGTAATGAAAAACATAAATTTTCCATGTGTTCACATCTCATTGATCAGTTATTCCATTTGTTATGTTTGTGTTATGTAATGTTTGCCATGTAAATATGCATTTTTCATCTATTTTCCTTTGCTCAGTTCTAAAAGGAAGATCATAACAGCAACACAGTTTAGAAAATTCCATTTTTACTATGGAAATAATATCTCTTTACCCAATATCAGGAACTTATGGTAACTAGTAAAATTAGAATGGAAGGGAGAAACATTTTAAGATCTTTGTATATAGTGGGGGCATTAGCAGTCCTGGAAAACCTAAGAAAAGACTAAAGATGAGAAGGAGAATCATAATCACACATCAATTAGAAAACAGAGGTTGGAATAGTCAAAGACAAAGATAAGCATTTCTCTTAATCTTTCTCCATGTGATGAGTCTATCCATGCTCAGCCACATTTGGACTGTCAGCTTCTCCTCAGGAATATGTTTCTGCTTGATTTACAGAGATACCCTAAATATCCAGTATAGTGTTTGAAACAGCTGGGATGTGATAACCCTTTATTTATTCAATTAGTTAATTAGGCATTATAACAAATCTGTGCAGTGTACAGAGCTTCCCTTGTGGCTCAGGGGGTAAAGAACCCGCCTGAAATGTAGGAGACTTGGGTTCGATCCCTGGGTTGGGAAGATCCCCTGGAGAAGGCAAAGGCTACGCACTCCAGCATTCTGGCCTGGAGAATTCCATGGAAGTCCGTGGGTCACAAAGAGTTGGACACAACTGATAACAATGTCTCACATGGTGCCTAAACCACAGAAGATCAATGTCTTTGATATTTCATAGTCTAAAAGACTTAAAAACAGGTCATATTGATTTATATGGCTATTACTACCTTAATGTATCAGAGGTTTTCGAATCAGGCCACTCTCTAAGCAACAGGATTATTCTTTGAGTTAGTTTCCTCATCCCTAATGGTACCATCCTTATAGGGTGGTATGTATGGTGCTCTGAGTTAGGAGATTTCTGCTAGGAGGGAGACTGAGCATGGCAAAATCCAATAGTGATATTGCCCAGATAATGGTAAAATGTAAGAAATATTTAACTCCCCACATGTTTGCATGGGAGATAAACTTCATACCAAACAAAATAATTTTGGTCAATCTTGCAAGTATCTATCAAGATAAAACAAATTTTAAGACAAGATCAAAATCTCTCAAAAGTCTTCCACTCACCATTTCAATTCATCAGAGACCTACAATCTAAGTTTCCTTTTGAGACTGTCAGCAGCAGTATTGTATCTGATGGACTTAATTACTCTGGAAGCATGGGTCATACCACACTGAATGTAGGGGTGACAAAAATACTTGGTTATTAAAAGTACAATGGCAGAATTGTATTTCACATGCAGAAAGATAAAATATTAATATTTATAAGCAAATATATTTTTAGCAGTTTGAGACTTATTTTCCAGTTGAATTAAATGCTCATTATCTCTTTTAGATAATAAACTTTTGGAAAGAGTTATAGAGGTGAAAATCTTTCTCTTATACAACTATTCAACTAGACTTCTATATTGGAAAGTCTTCATAAAGGGAAATTCAGGATCCATGATACACCTTTTTCCTTTGTTAAAATTTTGGATTATAAAATGAGTAAAATTACAATCTCCCTTATTTCCACTTGTATTCATTATGCAAAGCTACTACTATATTTTCTCACATGCCAATCAAGTAAATGCAGTAGAATCACTTTTAGGGATATGAAAGATCCAATAGCATGATTTTCAAAAGAAGTTTTGGAGAGCTAACTATTAAAATTGTAGAAAATTTTGCTTTAAGCCAGGAGTTGGCAAACTATAGTCTGTGGATCAAATCTGCTCCCACCCACTTCCAATCCTGTTGGTTTGGGTGGTCCAAATTTTGGTTAAAAATTTGTTTTATGGTTAATAAGCACATAGTATCTCAAATTTACCTCTTGGCCTAGTAAGACTTTAATATTATTTTCTTGCTCTTTATAGATAAATGCTGCCCATATTTCTGCTATGTATACTCTATATATCATTAACCTAGTTTTTAAGGATATCACCATTCAATCTCTTCTTTCTCAAATGATAGCAAGAGAGCTTCACCATCTAATTTTTTTACGATTACAGAACAATCTCGTTTTGAAATTTTATATCAGTGCAATAATAATAATAACAGTATATTATGTTCATAAAAGAACTTCATACATATTGTAATCATAACACTGACAAAATCCATTCATTAAATCTCCATAAACCTATTTTACAGGTGAAAAGGAAATTAGTTTCAAAGAGGTTAAGTGATTGGCCCAGGGTTATAAGTCTTATAATTATGAGGGCTTTTCCTGCAACATTCTTTTTACGTGGATTCATGGTGCCTCTTCAAATTAATCTGAACTCTTAGTTCATTTAATTATGCAAGAAAAATAATCATAAACTAGTTATGCATGTAATATGAAGGTAAAAGATAATGAATATGATGCAATTAGCAGTGTTTTGTTGCAGTTAATGAAAATAAATCATAACAATCAGGTCACCAGGTAAACATCTTAGTAAAATGAGCAAAGAGAATTAAAACAGATTAATGGTTTAATTAAGTAACCTAAAAGTTACTCAGTTCTGCCAATGAGAACAGAACCCTTAAATCAGTTACTTATATTCATTAGATCTTTGACAAATTTTAACAATGTAATTTTTGCAACTATCTCTCCAGTTACTAATGACCTTTTTAATAAATTTCAATTTCGTTAAGCAATTCCAAGTCAAATTAACAACTGATTTGTATTTCAATAATAAGTACTTGCCTTACATGTTGTTATTATAATTACATACCCATAAATTTAGAAAATTTACATTAAGTTTCCTAGGGAAATCAGAAGGTTTATCATAAGTCATAAAGGAAAGCATCATGTGGAAGTGAAATTGGGATATTAAAGCTCACTGTTGTGAAAGGCCAGGGAATAATTAAAATATAAATGATACATATATTTCATTGAGGTGATATTTTAAGATTTCATTAAAGCATAGACCATATTTAATTTTTAAAATATTAACTTTATGCTTATTTTCTTTTACATAGAATGACCTGCTATAAAGCCACTACTGAGAGTTCTTGATTTTATTATATGCTTATATAGAGTGTTTGAAAGTGATGTTTTTCAGAAAATAGAAGTTTGGTCATAATTTCTCAGTCTTAAATAGCTGATTGTTTTTTTCCAATTGTCTTTGGCAATGAATAAGATGGTAGGAAACTATTAGATCACAAAAATTTTCTTCAATTCTACTTAATATTTTATAAAAGTCTAGGCATTCAGGATTTTTTCTTTTTTTTTTTTTTAACCTAAAAAAAAAAAATTATGTTGACCATCCCAACCTAATTTGCAGAGAAAAGCACATTCCATTTTATGTTGCAGGTACTTTTTAAGTATCTCTTTGTTTATGGCTTTTCCAGGTTTTCCCATTATATATCAATTACCTTAAATCTAATTTTTTAATCCTTTTTTCTTCTGCTTTCTAGAAGAAACTTGTAAGATTATCTTTCATGTTGCTGATTACATTTTCTTCATTGTCACTTCTATTCTTTTTTATATTAAATGCATTTTATTATTTTAAATGCATTTTAAATTTCTATCAGATTTCCACTTCTTAATACCATCGTATTTTGTCTCATCCAGTTCCATTTTCATCAGCAGCCATTTATTTCCTGTTTCACATTTTTGTAATTTTTTGTTGGGGAATAAATAGTAAATGCCTTAAAGTAACATTTCTATGTCTTTTCTTTCAAAGCATCAACAAAATTCCAAACCTCTGAATTTTATACGAACTGCGGAGCAATCCTACTACAAGATCCATTAATAATTCCTTCCTCTTTTTCTCTTTAATTATTTTGAGCAGGGAACACTATATCCAGAGCCAGTGATAAATTCAGGGCCTGAAAATCTCCTTGTTTCTCTTCTCTAATCACCCATTTTTTTCCTTGGATGTTTCCTTTAGGTCTTATGATGGTAAGCAAATTAATATCAACAGCCCTGAATTAGCCTACTATGGTATCCAACAGTAGCTATTTATATGACTCAGCAGGAAGTAAAAGGAATATTTTTCTGATGCTGCTTCTTTGTATAAAGAGTGATTGAGGATTTCTAATTTAAAGCAATGGCCCAAAGCATAACACAAAATTTGCAACTTCTAGGCTATAAAAGTTTTAATATATTTTTCTGCGTCTGTCTCTTGTTATTAATATTGGTGAATTCACATCCCAAGTGTTCAATCTGCCAGCACTTCATCATATACAACTGGTAATGCTTAGAATCACATGGATTTGATAAACTTTCATCAATGTGTGATAAGGATAGAGTCTTGGGAATGAGGAGTTATACAGCTCTGACCCTCTGAGACTATGTCTAATGCTACATGAATAACTCAGACTTTATATCTAAGCATTCAAGCTCACAAACAGTTCAGTCTATACCTCAAGGTTCAAGTGCACATTCTAACTAATGTTTCATCCACAAAGGATAAGGATCCATATTCCTGTTCTACAACAATCTCAGAGCCTTTGTGTTAAAGACTTAGGGTCAAGAACAAAGCCAGACTTGTAACACTTGAAGGTACCTTGAGTGTACCAGGAGATCAGCCCTGGGTATTCTTTGGAAGGAATGATGCTAAAGCTGAAACTCCAGTACTTTGGCCACCTCATGCGAAGAGTTGACTCATCGGGAAAGACTCTGATGCTGGGAGGGATTGGGGGCAGGAAGAGAAGGGGACGACAGAGGATGAGATGGCTGGATGGCATCACCGACTCGATGGACCTGAGTCTGAGTGAACTCCGGGAGTTGGTGATGGACAGGGAGGCCTGGTGTGCTGCAATTCATGGGGTCACAAAGAGTCGGACATGACTGAGCAACTGAACTGAACTGAACTGAACTGAGTGTAACAAGAAAAGGGAGCTCAACAACAGTAATGCTAGCAAAGACAAGGATTTTGGAGACCATGTGCAAATTGGTTATAGACTTTGCTAGTTAGTGAAAAGGAATTCAATTAAAATAAGTTTAAGACAGAGAAAATATATTCACTCACAGCTCAAAAGTCCAGGAATAAAGCTGGGTTAAGGCCTAGCTTTATTTAAAGATTCAGATATTTCACCCAAATGGGAAGTGTTTTAATTATGACATTTGCTTCATTTTGGACTGCATGTGCCTGACATTTCAACAGCTTTGCCTCTACGTCCTCCCAAACTCAAGGGCAGTGAAGAACATTTCCCCTCCATATTTTCTGCAAAACTCCTAGGATTCATTCTGACCATACAAACTTGAGCTATGCGCCATTAATGAATCAGTCACTGGGGCTGGGGAGATTTGATACACCGGTTGCCAGAATTTGCTTGTAAATCTCTCTCATGAGGCTATTCTTTAGCTCGTGTCTGTAGCACCATGGTTTACATGGAGTAGAAATCAATACATAACCTTCATTTTCTGTTTATTGGTAGACTGAAATAATAGTGTTTTTAATAAATTTCATTTGTTGTTGTTGTATAGTCAGTTAATCGCATCCAGTTCTTTGCAACCCCATGGACTGTAGCACGCCAGGCTTCCCTGTCCTTCACCATCTCTCAGAACTTGCTCAAACTCATGTCCATTGATTCAGTGATAAATGTCATCAGAACATCTTGAATCATTGATTTCCTTAGCAGATGACACAGCAGAGTCTTAGGCTTTTATTTTTATCCCTGTCAGTGGAAACATAGCCCCAGTAATAGACTCAGAAACATTTTCTTGTTTGGAATGACTCAGAAAAGTGAGCCAGTAAATCAAAACTTTCTTACAAAATAGTGGAAACTCTATGAGCCTAAGAAGAATACGCCAACATGTACAAAAGATGCTGTCATCCGTGTGTAATGGCAAAGAAAGAGCAGAGTAGATAAAAGCAAGAGTTTAGGAGTCTAAATGCTCATGTTCCATACTGATCTTAACCTTTATAGTTTTGAGGTGTGGGCATTTATTCTAGTATCTCTTTGAGGCTCAGTGGGTAATTCATGAAAGTGATTAGAGCAGCCCCTTTCACAGAGTAAGCAGGCAACTGAGTATCTTCCATTAAACAAAGTATATGAAGATGCTTAGCCTGGAGAGTCCGATGGAGGAGCCTGGTGGGCTGCAGTTCATGCTAAGTGTCGGACACGACTGGGAGACTTCCCTTTCACTTTTCACTTTGATGCATTGGAAAAGGAAATGGCAACCCACTCCAGTGTTCTTGCCTGGAGAATCCCAGGGACGGGGGAGCCTGGTGGGCTGCCGTCTATGGGGTCGCACAGAGTCGGACACGACTGAAGTGACTTAGCAGCAGCAACAGCAGATTATAACTTGAGAAATAAGGTGAAGCCTTTCCACTGGTGAGGATGCACAAGACTTCTTAGGTATTATTCCAGTTTATTTATAATGTTATGAAATAACACTGGACTGAAATCTCTCTAATCTGTCTAAATATGCCACAGTTCTGAGGAGTCAAACTTGTGAGAGGCATGATAGTCTAAGTATGATATTCAGTAAACTGTCTATAATATCTTCTAAAACCTTCACACACTTTTTTTGTTTCTTCACTCTCAGTTTTATTTCACATATCCATCTTAGGTGGGATGGAGCTACCAGGTAAGGTCATACTTGGTTTTGAATCTATGCTCCCCTCTGTTGAAAAACCAGTGCCTGCATGGTTCTCACCTATGAGATAAAACTAAACTTTGTAAAATTACAGTCTCAACCTTAGTTTATTGATCATTTCTTCCACCTTAGAATTGTTTCCTCAAAATACTTCTTACCATAATTATACTTCCAAAATATGCTAGCAAATCCAAACAATTCACAAGTGTCAGACCCTTCTAATTGTGCCCACAAGGTAGCTGGGTCTCTTCAAATCTGTCAAACAATTTTCGTTCTACATCTTTGAGGTAGATGGATGATTACCATTTAAAAGATATATTTCTTCTCTTTTACTTTATAGTGCCAGACTCTGATGACTTTCTCCTGCCAGCTCTCTGACCACTCCAGGCTGCTCTTCAATATTGATAATCTATACTTTTCTAGAATAGTGCTGTCAATAGAACTCTGTTCTAGTGTAGTGTATGGGACAGCACAATTCTAGACTATCCTTCTCTCACTCACAAGGCTCTTATTTACTCTCCCTGCTTGAAATAGCCGCTGCTGTTTTCCAACTGGCCTCTTGGTTGTCTTTTTATTATTATTATTATTTTTTACTTTACAATATTGTATTGGTTTTGTCATACATCAACATGAATCTGCCATGGGTGACCCAGAGGGTTGGTTGTCTTTTCTTGTTTGCTTATAAATTGCAACTGTTAAAACTGTAACAAGTGGTAATGATCACACTGTTCTTGATGTTTGCACTTTTCCCCCTATATTTCCTATATTAGTATACAGCAGATTTTGTTCCCCTTTGATTCTATGTCTTAAATACCTCTTAAATATGTCCATTCCCTTACCTGGCATTGCCACATGCTTAATCCAGGCTCTCCTAGTCTCTTTCCTGTACTATAGAAAAGTTTTACATTGCATAAGATCTTTGGTGTCTTAGTGGGATGGTGAAATACTGCAATGAAAAATCACGGAAAAAAAATAGTTTTCAGAAATTCACAACTATGCTATTCTTTGTGTTTCTGTACTTTTTCTAGATCTTCATTATCATACATAATCTCTTTATCTGTTACATCTCACAGCTCTTTTTTATACCATATTATAATTGCCTTAAAAACAGAACCATAGGAAAATTGTATATCAGAATGGTATTAGTCATATAAGAGGTTTTCAATGAGTTATATAAACAATTATGCCTCCTGTATAATAGTCCTAAATCTGAAAAAATAGTTTAGGTAAAAATAATACAGATAAAAGATTTCTAATTCAATTATTACAGTAGGAAAATAAGTATCCAGTATTTCTGACAAGAGAGTAATAGCTAATGAATTTATGATAAATATCCTACATATTTGGAAGGGGGGTTCAGGATGGGGAACACATGTAGACCCATGGCTGATTCATGTCAATGTATGGCAAAAACCACTACAATATTGTAAAGTAATTAGCCTCCGATTAAAATAAATTAATATAAAAAATAAAGAGGGCCAGGCCTTGCCTGTAGTTAGAGAATCAAAATAACTGAAATATTCAGAAATATTCAAGAAAACTCATTTCGGATGACATTAATTTGTCTCTATCTTCTAGTAGTACACTTAAGTATAATAAAGGGTTAATAAATGGTTTTCAGTGTCATAAAAATGTTTCTATCTTCAAAGCACATTAAATGCCTGTACAAAATTTAATCAGACACTTAATAAGATCATATATATGTAAAACAAGTAAACAAGATCACCACAAAAATAAACATAAAAAATAACTTGAATAAAGAACACCAGTGCATCCTTTTTGTCATCAAGTGTTTGGAATGTATTTGGATTTTGATTCTTCCTGTTTTGTTTTTTGTTTTTAATTATTTCTAAAGTAGTCCAAAATGAACAGAAGTAAATTTATCATGAAAGTATAAAGAACCATCATGTTGCTATTATATGCTTGAAGATATCTAAGCAGTGCCACACGTTTGCCAGTGATCTCATTTTTAGAAGAA
Organism: Ovis canadensis; assembly: GCF_042477335.2. Classification (NCBI taxonomy): domain Eukaryota; kingdom Metazoa; phylum Chordata; class Mammalia; order Artiodactyla; family Bovidae; genus Ovis; species Ovis canadensis. Next base: position 79,538,911 of record NC_091254.1, read on the forward strand.
TTTGTACAAGACTTAAATTTTCATCATGTACAAAAAGGGAAGATACATTTTTAAGATGACTTCAAACTTTGAGTTCAGTCATAGATTTCTTGGACTTTTTTTTCTTCTTCTAAGTGTGTCTCAGGATACACTGTATAGGATAAGACTCCAAAATGACTTGAAATCACTTGCCTGAAAACACATAAGATCTTCTATACAACTCTTAAAACCTATATATTGAAAATAATTTTGAGAGCATATTTTAAACTTTAACTGCACTGCTTCTGCATTTTAAGGCACAAGCAGAGTACTTTTATTTTCAATGATGGGTAAAAAAGGAAGATATTAAAGTTTAGGGGAGGGAAAGGAATTCAAAGCTTCCCATTTAGTCCTCTCCTTCCTTGTGTATATTGTAAGTAAAAGAAACAAAGAGAAAGACAAATTTATTTATTTATTTGTTTGTCTTTCTCTTTGCTTCTTTTACTTACAATATACACATTTTTTTCTGAAACAGATTGTGGTGAACAAACCCTAAGGTTACTCCCAAGAAGTTACACCTTTGTTTAAGTCCCTTTGAAGAAACTATGAATTGCTTCCAATCTATGAAATATGGCAAAAATTAAGGGATTTGTAGATGTAATTAAAGTCTTTTACTTGTGTGTGTGCTAAGCTGCTTCAGTCATGTGCAACTCTTTGAGACCCCATGGACCATAGCCTAACAGGCTCCTTTGTCCATGGGATTCTCCAGGCAGGAATACTGGAGTGGGTTGCCATGCCCTCCTCCAGGGGATCTTCCCCACCCAGGGATAGAACCCATATCTCTTAAATCTGCTGCATTGCAGGTGGATTCTTTACCACTGAGCCACTGGGGAAGCAAATCCTCTAATTGCTGTTGTTGTTGTTGCTGTTTTTGAGTTAATTAAAAGAGAGATTGCCCTTAGCGGGAGGACTGGCCTAATAGGCAATTTTAAAAGAGGGCCCATGCCTTGCCTCTAGGATGGGATGGGGAGGGAGGTGGAAGAGGGGTTCAGGATGGGGAACACATGTAGACCCATGGCTGATTCATGTCAATGTATGGCAAAAACCACTACAATATTGTAAAGTAATTAGCCTCTAATTAAAGTAAATTAATTAATATTAAAAAAAATAAAGAGGGCCCAGGCCTTGCCTGCAGTTAGAGAATCAAAATAACTGAAATATTCAGTCTTCATCATTATCCTTAAGGAAACCAGATGCTGTGATTTTTTAATCACAAAGAAATGAATTCTGTTGAAACCTAAGGGAACTTAGAAGCAGGCCCTTCCCTGGATAGACCTGCAGGTGAGACTGCAGCCCAGACAACTCCTTGATTTCTGCCTCGTGACATCCTGAGCAGAGAGCTCAGCTTGGCCAGCCCAGACTTCTACCTTACAGAAAGTACAAGATAATAAATGAGCTTCATTTCAAACCAGTAAGTTGGTTGATTTGTTGCACAGAGCAGAAAATTACAATGAAGATATACATATCTTTGAAGTAACATTTTAAAAGTCATGCTAATATTTTACTCCACAAATATCCTAACACCCTCCTGAATACATTCAATACATTTAATCCTTAAAATAACTCTGACAAGATATTAATAATTTTGCTGTTTGCTTTCTTGTTTGTGAAAACCGACAATCACTGAGCTTGGACACAACTCCGGAAATAGTGGCTGATGCACGGTTAGGACCCAGGTCTGTCTGATTATAAAGCCTGTTTCTTGCCCATGCCCTTCAGTGATATTCATTCAATGATTGGTATCCTTGACACAATGCTAGTACATCTGCACCTAGGATTAATTACACAATTAAGGAGAATCTGGCATAAAGGTGTTTGGATTGCTTTGTCTTTTGTACTTGTATTTTAATATCTTTGTGCATTTTGGAAGAAAAAGTTCTAACTATATTTAGATTGAAGGAAAATAAACTCATCATGGTGAAACATTACTGATCTAAATATTTTAGGGACAGAATATAACAAATGATGTTGCAGGTCTAGTTTATCAACATGGATATTTGCATTCAGGCTGGCACTGTGCCTTTTAGAAAGGTGAATTGCTAAGAATAGTGCGGAACTGGGGCAGAACTTAGAATACAGTGCAGGAGAAACATTCCATTCCTTATCACAAGTGAAATCACTATCTCTAATGATAAGAAGAGATTGGTTGGGATGATCCACATAAGTTCTAGGAGAAAAAGTCTATGCCATAACCATGATGCTGTGATGAATGTTTCTTGCTTTATTCCCGCAGAGCTCTCTCCTTAAAGAGATGAAAGAGAAGCACATTAGAATTATGTAAGGTAAAAAATTGAATGCAGTTTGTTTCTCATCGGTTTTTAGAGCTTGCAAATAGCTATTCAAGAAACATAACTCTTTAAAAAATTAAACAGGAATGTCAGTATGTTATGACAGAGTAATATATCCTGAACACATTGTGATTCATCCTGTGGAAATCACCACAGAAGAAAAGGAACTGAATTGAGGCAGGAGTGTTATTACTAAATGAATGCAAGGTAATACACTGATCTGGTCTTTTTTGTTGAACATGTACCAGGATAAAATAATGACCTAGTTAGATTCATACTACCTGGTTTTCTTAACTTCAAAAACTGTAGTGACATTCATATAAGATCATGAAAGTTAAAACATTTTAAAATGGTGTGTGTATATATAAACGTAAGGAATTGTTGGGCTTATCTGATACCTCATTGGTAAAGAATCCACCTGCCAATGCAGGAGACACAGGTTCAATCCCTGGGTCAGGAAGATCCTTTGGAGAAGGAGAAGACAACATACTCCAGTATTCTTGCCTGGAGAATCCCATGGATGGAGGAATCTGGAAGGCTACAGTCCATGGGGTCACAAAAGAGTCAGGCATTACTTAGTAACTAAACAACAGCAAAGCAGAGGAGTTGTTGCTGTTGAAGCAGACATTCAATGTTCTTCCCTCAAACAGATTCAGAATTATAAAAAATCACTTACTTCCTTTAATTGGAATTTTAACTATAGGGTTTTGCTTTTGATAGCTCTCTTAAGCATTTTATAGATAAAGATCCCTCTTGAAATTCCAGGCTAATTAAAATCTTAAAATTCATAAAAGTATTATTTATTATAGTAAGCCATGTGTGTGATAACTTTTTATATGTGTGCGTGTATATATATATATATATATATATATATATATATATATATATATATATATATATATATATATATATGGAGAGAGAGAGAGAGAGAGAGAGAGTTGTTATTTCCACTTAGAAAATATAGAAAACCAAAGTACTGAAAATTTTATGTTTTCAAAGTGTGATGAGAAATGACCAATGCTGTTAATGATTTTGATCCATGAGGAACTAAAAAATGAAACCAGAAATGCCTTAAAAATGGGCATCATAACACAAAATGAAAGGACATTAATAGTTGCATATGATGAAAAGTGACAAATATAGAAGCTTATTTTTCTTTTACCATCATTCCCGTAACTGTGAGATCTATTCAAATCCCCCATTGTTTGTGTCATTTTAACATTCTACAAAGACAAATTCCTGTCTCTCCAGTATTAAAATAAGCAATATAAAGATAGAATCAATGATTTATCCAGGCAGTAACCAAAGTATTATTTTTTTCAAAGAAAATCACCTTCTCTCTCCCTCCTATTCTATCTATACACAGAATCAAATGACCCAATATCTCCGCTCTGTATTTTAACTTACTAGAGAAAATTAATGACCATGTTTTTTTTACCTGACCTGAGACAGGTTGTTCCTGACTGACTTGATTTGTCCTTTCATTCATCTTTTGTGTGTCTGAGTTTTTGTTCTGTTGATTTCATAGTTTTCTTTGAATGGAACAAAGTTTTAACTTTTCTTTTTCCAAGCTCAGCTTTCCACCTTCCTTTTGATAGAGTGCCTTGATTTCCACTCAGGCAAACACTACTATCCAATCTGCCATTTTTCTCTATCTTTAAATCTATCTCTTCACAGTCAACTCCAATATTATTGGAGTCTCATCTAAAGTATCCCTATTACTTTTCAAGGCCAATCTTTCCTTTTTTGATCTCACTTCTTTTGTTATCCTTCTTTTCAATATTTCCAGCTTCTCCTTCTCCCTCAGGTCTTATGTTGCAACATAAAGTTGGCTTTGGCTTACCTCTATTTAAGGAAAAATGTCCTAGAGCATCTAGATAAAGTGACAACTGATTTAGTCCTAGGTCCATCCTCTTTTATGGAAAACAGAAATAGAAAAACAACACATTTGAGAGCTAAGTCTGATAGTCAAGCAGTTTCTCAAATATGGAAGTATTTCCATTGATAATGTGATATATGAAGATCAATCATGTCTTAGCTTTAATGACTGATCTATGCTTCACCCCCTTGAAAAAGAAAAATTCTGCCCATTTGTAAAAAGACGGAAAAAATGTTATTGCTCCTTCTATCTCTGCCTCTACCTAGCTCAAAGGATATTAAGTACAGATGGAAACAGTCAAATAGTCATCAGTCACAATATGTAAGTCCCATCATTTCTGCTGGTTCTTGCTGATCTTACCTAGTGGAGGATTTTTAACTGATACTAACCTATACTTCTTGAATGCCACGTACATTGCCTAAGCCCTCTTAAAATTAATTTCTTATGCATGGGCCAGAAGGACCTTTACTTCTCTCTAGCATGGTTCATCCTTTCCATTCTCTGTAGCATATGATATATTTTATATTGATAAATGCAAGTAGTGGAAAAGTTAGGTTCACCATGATACCTATGAGGATAATCATTGACTTTCTTAGTCAATAGTCCAAATATAGGGGCCATTTAAAGTTGGAACATTCAGTAGCTCAAAATATGTATAATCATTCACAGAACAGTGGTTACCAAACAAATTTAGGCATCACCTCCAAAGCAAATTAAAACCTGTTCTGATACCCCCATATCCAAAAGAGATTAAAGAAGAAATACTAAGATTGATGCTGAATATGACCCTGCAATTTGATTATTTATCTGCCCTCTTCTGTCCCTTATTCATGGAAGTAGCTCAGAAAATTCTGAGGATCTCCTGACATATCAAGTAGCAGAGTTTGAAAAATTTGTAAAGTTCAGTGAAGCAGGAAGACTCCTGAGATAAAATGAACTAAGTAATAAAATATGATAGAGGCAATTTTGGCAGAAGCATAAATCACAAAGGGCTACTAGACTTTGAAAGAAAAAATATTGCAGATGGTCCCCAACTTAGAATAGTTTGACTTACCATTTTTCAACTTTATGATTGTTCAAAAGCAATACCTAAATATTCTGTAGAAATACACTTTGGATTTTGAATTTTGATCTTTTCCTGGGTTGGGGACCTCTCTCTCATCCTCTCTTGTGATTCTAGGCAGAGCTAGAAAGCCACAGCTCCCATTCCACCTTGAGATCATGAGGGTCAACAACAGATATGCTTACAATCATTCTGTACCAGTGTGGCCATTCTGCTTTTCACTTTTAGTACAGTATTTAATAAATTACGTGAAATGTACAGTACTGTATTATAAAAAAGACTTTATGTTAGATGATTTTACCTAACTGTCAGGTAGTGCCAGTGGTAAAGAACTCGCCTGCCAATGCAGGAGACAGGAGATGTGGATTCAGTCCCTGGATCAGGAAGATCTCCTGGAGGTGGAAATGGCAACCCACTCCAGTATTCTTGCCTGGAGAATCCCATGGACAGAGGACCTAGAAACTACAGTCCGTAGGATCTCAAAGAGTCAGATGTGACTGAAGCAACTTAGCACACAAACACAGGCTAATATAAGTGTTCTCAGCATGTTTAATGTATGCTAGACTGTGATGTTAGGTAAAGTATATTAAAAAAACCTTATGATTTAAGGTGTTTTCAACTTATGACAGATTTATTGGTATGTAGCCCCTTTTTAGGTGGAGGAAGATCTATATTAGTAAAAATGAAATACAGATTTAGCAAGTATCTCCTAATTAATGTGTAGTGAAAGTGAAAGTATTAGTCATTCAGTTGTGTCTGACTCTTCATGACCCCATGGGCTGTAGCCCACCAGGCTCCTCTGTCTGTGGGATTCTCCAGGCAGGAATATACTGAAGTGGGTTGTTAATATATTTGTCCGACATGAAAGCATTCTTTGATATAAATACATATAATTAAGCAAATATAACATGGGAAAGGAACACAACATAAGTAAATAGACCATAAAGTAATTGTACTTACATATCAACCAAAATTGCTGAAAGATTTTTCATTAACTCTGAAGAATTAACGTTATTCAAGTCTGAATTAAATTTTACACAACGGGCTTTCCCAAGTTAAAAAGAGGAAACAGTTATTCACACTTTGATGTTGTTTTTGTGGAAGACTAATTCATTAAGAGGCTATCCATTTATACTTTCTTTCTCACTAGCATATTTTCTAGACCAGGAAACATCAAATTGTGAAAACAAAAATATTCACGTGCGTGAACAGTAAAACTACTCTTTACAATGTATAGTTTAGATTTATGACAAAGGCAACATTATAAATAATATACACAAAAATATATGGCTAGTTTAGAAATAACTACTGAGTATGGCAGTGTGCAAAAGTTAGAATGACAAAAGGTTTAATGAGCTTTTATTCTGTATAGGTGAATTAGGAGTTAAGAATGAAAGGAAGAATACCAAAAAGGCAGGAAGAATATTCAAGAGAGAAATCAGAAAAGTATTCAACAGTGGCCAGAAATTACCCATAAACGTAGGTTGAAAGGACAAATTAGAGTATTTATGCTTAAATAGCTAATTTTCTCAGAAAGAATAAAGCTTTTACTTCCTTGGGTTAAATTGGCTTCCTGGTCATGAGTCCTCACCTTGGAAATGAGTGTAACTTCCTTCAAAATAAAACTAAGCATAGAATGGTAACTCTATAGAGCAAGGAATTTAAAGCTGCATGTGAGTTGAAAAGCTTATGAGTAAAGGTACATTTATCTGCCAAGATCTCAGTGTTGTGTTAAATCCCTAACATTCAGCATTGGAGTTCTCAGGGGACTGCTATAGACTTTAATCAAAAGAACATTTTGCAGTTTGGTTTAAAAGGTCAAACTTGCTAACTTATCCTTATGCAACGTTAGTTTAGTAATGGTCTAGTAACTTGGCTTGTAGATTGTCATGACCCAGATCATTTTGTGGCAATAGGAAATTGATGTGAATACTTTCAGCCTTACTCAACCATTAAAAAGAGCATTAGCTTGGCTTTTGTGCCAGAGTACAGCGACTCACTAAAAGAAAGTCTCAAAAGTTGCAAATAGAACAGATCCAAGGATATTAAACCTTTTTCTTTTTCATAAACATCAGAATATAGCACAAAAAATGCTTCATAAAGATTGAAAAAACATTGTAACAAAAGGCAAAAGGGCCTAGGTCTGCATTTGGCTACTAGGAGTGTCTGTATTTCTATTAGTCCTGAATAGTTTTTCCAAGATGAGAAGTCAAGGATAAATGGTCTCTCTTCCACTCTTTGCATTTCATCGGTATGGAAGGCAAGATTGGCTATTAAATGACTGCCCGGTTATACAAACAATTTATGGAAATTTTGTTACCACAAAACCAGGGGAAATGATTTAACACTTTCTGAAAACAATGGTCTCAAAACCTGAGCTGAGAAGGGAGAATTTGTGGTTCAGACACTTTGGACACACTGCATAGGTAAAGATGGCAAACATAACACTCAAAGTATTGATATTTATCAAATTGTCTAATTTAGCTATCTGGATGGACAGGACAAATAAATGGATCACCACAAATACTGCTTCATAATCAAGACATCATTGAATTCAAGTTAGTTTAATTCTTTGGAGTACTGTAAGTGAAAGCAATGTACTTTTAAAATTTTGTAGGTTTTAATAAAATGGCTACATAATTTTTGTTTTTCATAACTAGCATATGAAGATATTTTAAAAATAAATACACCGTTGTAACTTCAAAGCTATATCCAGAAACTATTAAATACCTCTCCCCTCAAGAGGTGGAGCTAAATTCCCTTTACTTGAGTGTAGGTTGGCTTTAATGACTCATTTGTGGAGAATGAAATATGATAGAAACTACATAATGTCACTTCTGAATTACCTTCTGAAGTGACTGAAGCTTCTCATTTTGAATCATTTCTTTCCCTCCCTCTGCCTCTCTCTCTCCTTCCCTCTCGTGTTCCCTCCCTCCCCTCTTTCTCTCTCTTATGAGTTATTTGCTCTGGGGGAAGCTAGTGACCATATTATGAGGATACTCTGTGAGCTTATGGACAGATATTCATGCCAAGGGACTGAGACTTGTCAGGGTTCACACAACATTGGAAGTAGGTCCTTACACAGTCAGATTGTGAAAAGATTGCAACTATGGTCACAAATCTTAAGAAGCATTTCCAGAACAAAGCTAGTGGAGGTGATGGAACTCCAGCTGAGCTATTTAAAATCCTAAAAGATTATGCTATTTAAGTACTGCACCCAATATGTAGACAAATTTGGAAAATTCAGTAGTGGCCCCCAGAATGGAAAAGGTCAGTTTCCATTCCAATCCCAAATAAAGGCAATGCTAAAGGATGTTCAAACTACAATACAGTTGTGCTCATTCCACATGCTAGTAAGGTAACGCTCAAAATCCTTTAAGCTAAGGCTTTAACAGTATGTGAACTTAGAACTTCCAAATGTACAAGCTGGATTAGAAAAGGCATAGGAAACAGGGATGAAATTGACAACATTTTTTGGATCGTAGAAAAAGCAAGGGAATTCCAGAAAAATATCTACTTCTGCTTCATTAACTACGCTAAAGTCCTTGACTGTGTGGATCACAACGAACTGTAGAAAATTCTGAAAGAGATGGGATTATCAGACCACCTTACCTGAGAAACATGTACGCAGGTCAGGATGTAACAGAACAGGACATGGAACAAGGAACTGACTCAAAATTGGAAAAGGATACAATAAGGCAGAATAGATCATGGAAAATTCTGGGCTGGATGAAGTACAAGCTGGGATCGAGATTGCTGGAAGAGGTATCAACAATCTCAGGTATGCAGATAATACCACTGTAATGACAGAAAGCAAAGAGGATCTAAAGAGCCTCTTGATGAATTAGGTGAAAGAGGAAACTGAAAAAGCTGGCTTAAAACTCAACATTCAAAAACTAAGATCATGGTGTCTGGTCCCATCAGTTCATGGCAAAAGACGGGAAACAGTGGAAACAGTGACAGATTTTATTTTCTTGTGCTCCAAAATTACTGTGGATGGTGACTGCAGCCATGAAATTAAAAGATACTTGTTCCATGGAAGAAAAGCTATGACAAACTTATACAGCTTATTAAAAAGCAGAGCTATCACTTTGCCAACAAAGGTCTGTCTAGTCAAAGCTATGATTTTCCACTAGTCGTGTACAGATGTGAGAGTTGGACCATAGGGAAGGCTAAGCACTGAAGAATTGATGCTTTCAAATTGTGGTGCTAGAGAAGACTCTTCAGAGTCCATTGGACAGGGAGGGGATCAAACTAGCAAATCATAAAGGAAATCAACCCTGGATATTCTTCAGAAGGACTCATGGTGAAGCTGAAGCTGAAGCTCCAATACTTTGGCCACCTGATGCAAAGAGCTGACTCATTAGAAAAGACCCTGATGCTGGGAAAGACTGAAAGCAGGAGAGAGGCCTGACAGAGGACAAGATGGTTGGATGGCATCACCTACTCAATGGACGTGAGTTTGAACAAGCTCAGGGAGATGATTAAGGACAGGAAAGCATTGTGTGCTGTAGTCCATGAGGTTGCAAAGTCAGACACGACTGAGTGACTAAACAAATTATGAAGGCAACAAATTATTCCATGTTACAAGGTAACATATCAAAATGAAATTAGGTTAAAATAAATACTGAATATAATTTCATATTTATATGATTTCCACAGGCCATTCCTATATGAATGAAGAGGAAATATATTTAAGGGCAACAATCAAGTATTCCTTATTTACCTGTTAAGCCAGGGATGCATTTACTTGACTTTAGGTGATTTGAAAGGTCTTTGAACTTTCAAGAGCTGCTTGAATTAGCTGGACACAGATGGCTAATGAAATTTTAAGTAGCAGAATAATCACAGGGGTGGTTCCAGGTCAGCTGAATAGTTTACTCAAGATTGTTAAAAACTATTTTTGGCCTTTGTATATATTTAATTAGGTAACCATAAAACAAAACAAAGCTTAGACATCAAAAGCAAACTAAAAGGAAAAATATATAACTCCATCCAATGCATTTTGGCATATACTTTACACGAGAGCAATAATGTAATATCATGATTACTTAAATTGAAGAAAATGGAAAAAACCACTAGCCCATTCAGGTATGACCTAAATCAAATCACTTATGACTATACAGCAGAAGTGAGAAATAGATTTAAGGGACTAGATCTGATAGACAGAGTGCCTGATGAACTATGGATGGAGGTTCCTGACATTGTACAGGAGAAAGAAATCAAGACCATCTCCAAGAAAAAGAAATACAAATGAGCAAAATGGCTGTCTGAGGAGGCCTTACAAATAGCTGAAAAGAAGGGACGTGAAAAGCAAAGGAGAAAAGGAAAGATAGACCCATCTGAATGCAGAGTTCCAAATAATAGCAAGGAGAGATAAGAAAGCCTTCCTCAGTGATCACTGCAAAGAAATAGAGGAAAACAATAGAATGGGAAAGACTAGAGATCTCTTCAAGAAATTTAGAGATACCAAGAGAACATTTCATGCAAAGATGGGCTCAATAAAGGACAGAAATGGTAGAGATGCAACAGAAGCAGAAGATATTAAGAAGAGGTGGCAAGAATACACGGAAGAACTATACAAAAAAGATCTTCACACTCCAGATAATCACGATGGTGTGATCACTCACCTAGAGCCAGACATCCTGGAATGTGAAGTTAAGTGGGCCTTATAAAGCATCACTACAAACAAAGCTAGTGGAGGTGATGGAATTCCAGTTGAGCTATTTCAAATCCTGAAAAATGATGCTGTGAAAGTGCTGCACTTAATATGCCAGCAAATTTGGAAAACTCAGCAGTGGCCACAGGCCTGGAAAAGGTCAGTTTTCATTCCAATCCCAAAGAAAGGCATTGCCAAAGAATGCTCAAACTACACACACTTTCACTCATCTAGCATGCTAGCAAAGTATTGCTTAAAATTCTCCAGGCCAGGCTTCAGCGATACGTGAACCATGAACTTCCAGATGTTCCAACTGGTTTTAGAAAAGGCAGAGGAACCAGAGATCAAATTGCCAACATCTGCTGGATCATGGAAAAAGCAACAGAGTTCTAGAAAAACATCTATTTCTGCTTTATTGACTATGCCAAAGCCTTTGACTGTGTGAATCACAATAAACTGTGAAAATTCTTCAAAAGATGGGAATACCAGACCACCTGATCTGCCTCTTGAGAAACCTATATGCAGATCAGGAAGCAACAGTTAGAACTGGACATGGAACAACAGACTGGTTCCAAATAGGAAAAGGAGTATGTCAAGGCTGTATATTGTCACCCAACTTATTTAAATTATATGCAGAATACATCATGAGACACACTGGGCTGGAGGAAGCACAGGCTGGAATCAAGATTGCTGGGAGAAATACCAATAACCTCAGATATGCAGATGACACCACCCTTATGGCAGAAAGTGAAGGGGAACTAAAAAGCCTCTTGATGAAAGTGAAAAAGTTGGCTTAAAGCTCAACATTCAGAAAACTAAGATCATGGCACCTGGTCCCATCACTTCATGGCAAATAGTTGGGGAAATAGTGGAAACAGTGGCTGGCTTTATTTTTCTGGGCTCCAAAATCACTGCAGATGATGATTGCAGCCATGAAATTAAAAGATGCTTAATCCTTGGAAGGAAAGATATGACCAACCTAGAAAGCATATTTAAAAGCAGAGACATTACTTTGCCAACAAAGGTCTGCCTAGTCAAGGCTATTGTTTTTCCAGTGGTCATGTATGAATGTGAGAGGACTATAAAGAAAGCTGAGCACTGAAGAATTGATGTTTTTGAACTGTGGTGTTGGAGAGGACTCTTGAGAGTCCCTGAAACTGCAAGGAGATCCAACCAGTCTATCCTAAAGGAGATCAGTCCTAGGTGTTCACTGGAAGGACTAATGTTGAAGCTGAAACTCCAATACTTTGGCCACCTAATGCGAAGAGCTGACTCATTTGAAAAGACCCTGATGCTGGGAAAGATTGAGGGCAGGAGGAGAAGGGGACAACAGAGGATGAGATGGTTTGATGGCATCACCAATTCAATGGACATGAGATTGGGTAAACTCCTTGAGTTGTTGATGGACAGGGAGGACTGGCATGCTGTGGTTCTTGGGGTCGCAAAGAGTGACTGAACTGACTGATGACACTCAACTGAATTATTTCTTTCGAGCAGACAAGCAAAAATGAAATTGTGATTCTGCTGGTGACAATAACCTATAAATATGCATAGTTGTATATATATTTTGCTGCTTTAATTACTGCATGTTTATTGTGTAGTATTTTTTCACATTTTTCACCTTTTTTGAAATGAGGTGGGAATATAAGTATATAAATTGTCCCCTTTCTTTTTTGAAATTATATAAGCAAGGTAACTCCTAGGATAATAACCTGAACTGTGTTTTACAAAATAACCCAATAATAATTATGTCAGCTAATAATAATACTAAAGGAGTGATAAGAAAAATCAGAGTGGTTATTTTTAAACACACAATCTAAGAAATATATCAGTGTTTAATTTTTGAAACAAATTGTTTAGTTTCAGACTGTGATGATACTGTTAATCACCTGCCAGTGAACCACACACACACAGGCACTCACAAACAAATCAGTGAAAACAGCTACCTGGCAGAGTACAATCAAAACAGCTGGCTGATTGATTGGGTTTTTCCATTTCTAATTAACTACTGTATATGTATAGCTTCCAAATGGAAATGCTAAAAGGATCTGAAACAGATGCAAACTGTGCACGCATATTTAGAAGCTACTTTATTTATTTATTTATTTATTTATTAGAAGCTATTTTAATTTCATGCTTTTTTACCACATTATTTTGGAAGTTCTTTGAGAAAGCATGCATTCCAAGAAAAATGTTCCTTTCAATCTGTAGCTTCACCTATATGGGGCTTACGTGCAACACATTTTACACAAGCATACAAGTCATCATTATGTTCAAATTTATTAGAAAATTGCCTCCTGGAATACTTTTTCCTGCCCACTTCAGGTCCTTGAATGTTTAGTATAAAATAACTTAAATCCCGATTTTAAGTCTCACTTTCTGACTGACAAATAGTTCAGACTTCTGAACTGAAGTGTTCTAAATCACTTTAAGTTAAAACATTTTATTGGTGTTAGTCTAAGAAACAAGACTGTAGTATCATTTGTGGTCATTTTCTTCAAAACAGTTTTTCTTACAATCTTTTAAGTGATAGATACAGACTCTGTTTATCCAGAAGCATCTGTCTGTGGATAAGTATTGCATAAGAAGTTCTACAGAACCAGAAGTAAAATCTCAAGTAGCCACTGTAGGAAAAGTACCAGCATGAGGATCCTTCTTCCTCAAAGGCCTCCTGCAGGGAAGAAAAGCTTACTGTGACCTCCTGGAGGGAAATAATTGTTGTGGCCTGAAGCACTTCTTAGATCTAACACCACTGTTCTAAAGGTAAATTCTCCAGTGCTTCTCAGGAAGTAATTGATAGTTATTCCACTAGTGTTTGTTGTTATAAAGGACCAACTACCTTCCTAAAACTGAAGTCTGTTTTGTTAAAAAAAAAAAAAAGGAAAAAACCCAAACCAAACAACTCTTCAGAGTGATACAATGCTACTTTCCTAGCATAAATTCTGCTGCTGCTGCTGCTAAGTTGCTTCAGTCGTGTCCGACTCTGTGCGATCCCATAGACAGAAGCCCACCAGGCTCCCCTGTCCCTGGGATTCTCCAGGCAAGAACACTGGAGTGGGTTGCCATTTCCTTCTCCAGTGCATGAAAGCGAAAAGTGAAAGTGAAGTCGTTCAGTCGTGTCCAACACTTCTCGACCCCATGGGCTGTAGCCTACCCGGTTCCTCTGTCCATGGGATATTCCAGGCAAGAGTACTAGAGTGGGGTGCCATTTAGCCAAAGTCTAACCCAGGACTTTTATCAGGCTACCTCCTGTCAAGCCTCAGGTTCTTCTTTCTGTGATGTTCCACTCACACTCTGAGGATCATTGTGAGGATGAAACTCAAGTGCTTACATAAATCCCTTGGCACGCTGCATGATACCTGAGTGAGTGAAAGTGAAGTCTCTCAGTCGTGTCCGACTCTTAGCGACCCCATGGACTGTAGCCCACCAGGCTCCTCCTAGTCAATGTTTAAGTAATAATTAACTGGAATTTAAATTTTCTGTGTAGTTCACTTTTATAAACAAAATCCTATCCGTTTTCACTGGTAATTAAACAAACCCCTTTATATGCCTGTCTTCTTTTATTTTCTCAGCTTTTACATTTAGAGTAACTTGTGTACCTATATTGTTATACCATTATTTTGCCCTTTTTTGATATTACCTTATGCTTTTTCTGAATTGCATAATAAAAAGGAAACAACATTATATAGTGAATGTAATAGACCTAATCATTGAAAAAACATGTTTCTGCTAAGTCAGTCCAACATTTGAACCTAAACCATCCCAGAAGAATACCATCAGGAATAATGGTTACAGAATAGGATTCACAACTTATAAAATTGTAAGCTAACCTGGGGTAACTTTCCTAGAGAACAAGCAGTATTTTGATAATATTGATCAAGAATTTTTTTTCTACTCAACTAATTTAGGATGATTTTGCTTAAATATATAAATCAACCTAGGCTACAAGGCAGAAATAAATCTGTTTGGTGCTTACTAAAATAGTATTTACTTGAATTAGATTTAGCAAATATCTCAATACTACAACATGGTAATGTTTTTCATATATAAATTCTTGCTGAGAAAAAAATTTATTTTAATGCCTATTGCTTTCAGAGGTCATTAAAATATTACAGTTAGATGTACAGCAATATTGGTAATATTAGATTGTGCATCAGGAAACCTCACATGTATCAACCTCATTTTCCACATTTCTCAAATGTAAACAATGACATTCTTTCCTTACATGAAAATAGTATCATTAAACAGTGGTATTAATAATATTTTTTGAAAAAAACATTAGCTCTGCATTTTAATGTTACCGAACCTGAACATGCGACCTCATGGAGAAGAGATTTATTGGAAGCCAATGATTAGAACCAATCTAATCATTGGCTAAGCATTGGAAGCCAATGATTAGGCAATGATTAAATTGACTTCCCTGGTGGCTCAGATAGCAATGAATTTGCCTGCAATTCAGGAGACTGGGGTTCTATCCCTGGGTCAGGAAGATTCCCTAGAGAAGGAAATGGCAATCCACTCCAGTATTCTTGCCTGGAGAATCCCATGGACAGAGGAGCCTGGCGAGCTGCATTCCATGGTGTCACTAAGAGTTGGACAAGACTGAGAGACAAACATACACAATAATTAGAGAGAACTGTAATTATTGGTTTAATTCAAAGTCAAAATTTTCTCTAAATGTTTATGGCAGTCTTATTTTTAACTATGATTAGAGATTTGAACCAAACTATCTCTCTTCTCTCTTTCTTGTTTCTTGGTCTGTCTCTATCTTGTGAATGGTAAACTCCATCTCATATAAGCAGGATATAATTTAAAATTTTATTTTTTATCTGATCAAAACATCATGTATATTTCCAGTCATATCTGTGTATAGTAAATAATGACATGAGTGTCCAAAAGGGATGATTCATAATTTTCTTGGATTTATTAAAATCATGTTTACTATACCCATATATCATGTATCGAGTTGTGTTTAACTTTGTAATTATTAGTGAGGAAAAATGTGGATGATTGATGAAAAGAAATGGACCTTACATGAAAATTTTAGAAGACTAATTCATGTGTTTCCTGTGTTTTTACTAGTGGAATGTTCTTCTGATCATGTAGTGGAAAAGAATAGGTTACTGAACATTGAATGGTGTAAAAAATGTTTATAAAACAAGCAGCTATACAACTTCTAATATGTGGTGATTTATTTTGCATTATGTAATGCTGCTCCAGGTATGGAGTATAGAAAGGTTGAGGAGTTAGGACAGTACAGCATTAGCTGCTGTAAGTAAGGTGATAAGGGCAGTTAATTCTGAACAAGTTATACTGAAATTA
The DNA here is from genome assembly GCF_042477335.2 of Ovis canadensis. Lineage (NCBI taxonomy): Eukaryota > Metazoa > Chordata > Mammalia > Artiodactyla > Bovidae > Ovis > Ovis canadensis. The sequence continues at coordinate 79,555,140 of NC_091254.1, forward strand.
CATACAGAAATATGACTTTCTTAAAGCTTGAAGAGATTTATGTTTATCCATCTGAGGAATGTAGATTGTGCTCTTTCTGTCTCTCTCTTTCTCAATATCTTAGTCTCTGGTCTCAATCTTTCTGTTAATATCTGTCTGTGTCTCCATACTACACACACACACACACACACACACACACACACACACACACACACACTCAGTACACTGTATTCTGATCTCCACGTTAAAAGTTTCTAAGTATCTTTAATTTCTGGGGGCTGATTTATAGGCAATGAAACTTGGTCACATAATGAAAGGTAACTTAGTGTATGCTTGGAAAATGCAGTTTAGAAAATTACCAGCAGTCGATTTGTAATTTTTTTTTAAAGTTTTAGTTCGAATACAGTTACAGTTGCTACAGTACAACAAAGATGAGTGTGTGTGCCTGCAAAGTCCTCTCCGTTATATGACCCTTTGTGACCCTTTGGTCTGTAGCCCACCAGATTTCTCTGTCCATGGGGTTTTCCAGGCAAGAATGCTGGAGTGGGTTGCCATGCCCTCCTCCAGGGGATCCTCCCAACCTAGAGATTGAACCCATGCCCCTTATGTCCCCTGCATTGGCAGGTAGGTTCTTTACTACTAGTGCCACCTGCAAAAAGAGATACAGCAATCCTTTAAGTTGTAAGCAAATTTGGTTTAGGGTAATGACAATATAATTTTGTTATTGTTTTCCAAGTATTTATAGTTTTATTTTCTCTAAATTTACATTCTCATTAATCTATTTTCAGAAGGCATGATTAATTTCCAAATTTCCAAAATTTAGCTATTATGGTTTATCTTGTATATCAGAACAGCTGACTTCAACAGCTGGTTTTTCTTGACATATTTTCAGTCAGTAATTTTCCATTTCAATCAATTCCAATCAGCTTATTTACTATAATAAAATAATTCTCCAGAGCATTTTAGAAGTTTTTCTTACACTTGAAATGAACATTTGCTATTAGATATGCAAATTATTTGCCTAATATCTCTTTAATGGTCCCCAAATATACACACACATCTAGCCACTGTTACTACCTATTTGGATAATATGGATTGGCTAATTGTTATTATGATAGGCAACTATGTATCTTTGACACTTCTTATTAAATGAAGATGTCTCATGTTTCTTAAACATCATTTATAAGCTCTGTATATTTGTCCATTTATGTTTTTTAAGTCACTTTACAACCAAATATGTAAGTATACTTTAATATATATTCTAAATGTTTTCATGCACCAATAAGTCACAGACACTGAAAAGATAGTGCAGACAAAAAGTGAGGTCATAAAAACTGCATGGGGCTAATATAAAAATAGATTTTTAAACATTAGAAAAATGTTTTGATAATGTTCAGTCATGAAGAGGAACATGGGTAGTTGCTCCTCTGAAAGTGCAGATGCTGAATTCAAATAACTAAGGTATGATTCAGCTCTGCCCCCTATTTGCTTTGACCTGTGGCAGGTAACCTCTTTTCCCCACAATTCCTTCAACTGTTGTTGTTGTTCAGTTGCTCAGTAATGTCTGACTCTTTGCGACTCCACAGACTTGTAGCCTGCTGGGCTCCTCTGTCCATGGGATTCTACAAGCAAAAATACTGGAGTGGGTTGCCATAAGGATAAGGATCCATATTCCTGTTCTACAACAATCTCAGAGCCTTTGTGTTAAAGACTTAGGGTCACAAACAAAGCCACCCTCTTCCCAGACTTGTAACACTTAAAGGTACCTTGAGTGTACCAGGAGATCAGCCCTGGGTGTTCTTTGGAAGGAATGATGCTAAAGCTGAAACTCCAGTACTTTGGCCACCTCATGCGAAGAGTTGACTCATCAGAAAAGACTCTGATGCTGGGAGGGATTGGGGGCAGGAGGAGAAGGGGATGACAGAGGATGAGATGGCTGGATGGCATCACCGACTCGATGGACGTGAGTTAGTAAACTCTGGGAGATGGTGATGCACAGGGAGGCCTGGTGTGCTGCAATTCATGGGATCACAAAGAGTTGGACATGACTGAGTGACTGAACTGAACTGAACTGAACTGAGGTCATACGGGTGATCTCTAGAACAACAGAAGAACATCCAACCTACTGCCAGCAAGACAAACAAAATCCAATCCATATCCCCTACCATACAGGTACAAGAAAATGAATTCTACCAATAAGAAGCTTGAAATCAGATTCTTCTTCAGTTGACCCTTCAGAGGAGGATTCAGTCCAGCCAACTCCTTGATTGCAGTCTTTGGAAACCCTGACCAGAAGGTCCATTAAGCCATGCCTAGATCCCTGACATACAGAAGCTGGAAGATAATTAACGTGGATCTTAAATCACTAAGCTTGTGATTTGTCGCACTGGCACTAGTGGTAAAGAACCCGCCAACCAATGCAGGCAACATTAAGAGATGTGTGTTCTATCCCTGGGTCAGGAAGGTTCCCTGGAGGAGGGCATGGCAACCCACTCCAGTACTCTTGCCTGGAGTCTCCAGGGGACAAAGGAGCCTGGGCTTTGACCATGTCTAATGAAATTGGGTATAGACATACATTCAGTTCAGTTCAGTTCAGTCGCTCAGTCGTGTCCAACTCTTTGCGACCCCATGAACCTCAGCACGCCAGGCCTCCCTGTCCATCACCAACTCCTGGAGTTCACTCAGATTCACGTCCATCGAGTCAGTGATGCCATCCAGCCATCTCATCCTCTGTCGACCCCGTCTCCTCCTGTCCCCAATCCCTCCCAACATCAAAGTCTTTTCCAATGAGTCAACTCTTCACATGAGGTGGCCAAAGTACTGGAGTTTCAGCTTTAGAATCATTCCTTCCAAAGAAATCCCAGGGCTGATCTGCTTCAGAATGGACTGGTTGGCTCTTCTTGCAGTCCAAGGGATTCTCAAGAGTCTTCTCCAACACCACAGTTCAAAAGCATCAATTTTTTGGTGCTCAGCCTTCTTCACAGTCCAACTCTCACATCCATACATGACTATTGGAAAAACCGTAGCCTTGACTAGATGGACCTTAGTCGGCAAAGTGATGTCTTTGCTTTTGAATATGCTATCTAGGTTGGTCATAACTTTTCTTCCAAGGAGTAAGCGTCTTTTAATTTCATGGCTGCAATCACCATCTGCAATGATTTTGGAGCCCCCCCAAAATAGTCTGACACTGTTTCCACTGTTTCCCCATCTATTTCCCATGAAGTGATGGGACCAGATGCCATGATCTTCATTTTCTGAATGTTGAGCTTTAAGCCAACGTTTTCACTCTCCTCTTTCACTTTCATCAAGAGGCTTTTTAGTTCCTCTTCACTCTCTGCCATAAGGGTGGGGTCATCTGCGTATCTGAGGTGATTGATATTTCTCCCCGTAATCTTGATTCCAGCTTGTGTTTCTTCCAGTCCAGTGTTTATCATGATGTACTCTGCATATAAGTTAAATAAGCAGGGTGACAATATACAGCCTTGATGCACTCCTTTTCCTATGTGGAACCAGTCTGTTGTTCCATGTCCAGTTCTAACTGTTGCTTCCTGACCTGCATACAGATTTCTCAAGAGGCAGGTCAGGTGGTCTGGTATTCCCATCTCTTTCTGAATTTTCCACAGCTTATTGTGATCCACACAGTCAGTCAAAGGCTTTGGCATAGTCAATAAAGCTTAGTGCGCTGGCTGGTCACAGCCACCTGCGCTTAGTGCATAGACATACATTACAAACCACTATATATTTTACTTATGTTTCTTGTTTGTATTCTGTCTTCCCAATAGAGTGTAAGAATCATGAAGACTAAGCATTTTTCCTTCTTATTTATTTTTTTAAACTTTCTAGACCCATCCTTGACCCAGGCTAGAAGAGCTCCTCCCTAAGCTGCACACTTTAGGGTTTGGGTGGGTGCTGGCACTCCTTCCACTGCTACAAACAAGCACAGAAACACCAAAAACCTGAGACTTCTAAATGGATATCTGGTATACATGGACTTAAAGAAGCTAAATTTGACACATCAGAAGGTAAAGCCTTTAAGATTTTGTTCCACTCATTTATGGAATTTGTTCCACTCATTTATTTAAATATGCAGATGTGATATATGGGCCTGCGTTTGTACCTGTGCTCAAGGCTGCACATCTCTCAGCAAGGGGCTGGTATGAAGATTCTTCCTGTTGCAGAATTGTCAGTGATCTGCCCATTTTCTCTAGTCATGCTTAGAAAGAAAACTCTGGCAAGTGCCATTTATTTGTCCACTGATGGGTATGCCTACAACAGATGGAAGGGTATGCACATGGTGACTCCATTTATAGAGATCAGAAAACTTGGGGGAAGATCTGGATTAAGAGGAATATTAGAGTTAAATTTTTGAAATGTTACGTATGAAGTATATGAAGTTTCTATTGCTGCCATAGCAATCTTCCATAAACTGGACTTAACACAACTTTATTGTCTTACAGTTGTTGTAGGTCAGAAGTCTGGTATGGGTCTCACTGTACTAAAATCAATGTGTCAGCCAGACTGTGTTTCTTTCTGCAAGCCCTAGGAAGAATCTGTTTCTGTGCTCATTCACCTGTTAGCAGAACTAAACTGCTTGTAGGGGAAGGTCTGAGGGCCCCATTTCATGATTGGCCATTAGTTAGAGTCCACTCTTAGATCCTAAAGGACTCTCTCCAGTCCTTGGATGTAGTCCACGCATCTCAGAACCAACAACAAGTAGTCTGGTTGGTTCTTACGTCACAACTCTCTGACCTTCTTCCATAAGTCACATTTCTCTCTGACTACACCCAGGAAAGTTTCTCTGCTTATGAGGGCTCATGTATTAGATTGGTGTCATGCAGATAATCCATATTAATCTCTGTATCTCAAGGTCCAAAGCCTTGATCACATTTGCAATACCCTATTTGCCACATAAGGTAACACATGCATGAAAGTGAAGTTGCTCAGCCGTATCCGACTCTTTGGGACCCCGTGGACTGTAGCCTATCAGGCTCCTCTGTCCGTGGAATTTTCCAGGCAAGAGTACTGGAGTGGGTTGCCATATCCTTCTCCAGGGGGTCTTCCCGATCCAGGGATTGAACCCAGGTCTCCCACATTGCAGGCAGACATTTTACCATCTGAGCCACCAGGGAAGCCCAACACATACATAATAAGGTAATACTTTCACAAACTCCAGGAATAAAGATCATATCTTTGGGAGGAATAATTTTTGATCACCTCATAAAAGGACAATTAGATAGCCAAGTTGATATGCTGGGCATGTGTAGATTTTGTATAATACATCCAACAGCAATTTTAGCTTGTTTTCATATACTTTTTAAGATTAGGAACATGCTTATTAGAAAATATTCTGCCCTGCTTCTACATATTTTCTGAATTTTGAGTCCAGAGTTGTTTTTTATAATTAGAACAGAAAGAGTCAATATGCATTTATATTACATTGGCATAATGTAATATAATATATTATAAAACTGAGTTGGATCTTTTTCAATTTTTCCTCATCCTTGTGAGTTTCAAACAAATAAACTTCTCTTGGACTTGGGAACTAAACAAAAAGTGCAACGCATACTTATAACCCTCTACAGAATGTTATTCTCCTGGGCTAAATCTCGGCAATTTTACGATGCAGGTCCATGTCCTCTGGATTGTTAAAAGAAGGTCTGAAAGTGAAAGTCGCTCAGCTGTGTCTGACTGTTTATGATCCCATGGACTGTAGCCTGCCAGGCTCCTCTATCCACGGGATTCTCCAGGCAAGAGTACTGGAGTAGGGAGCCATTTCCTTCTCCAAGGGATCTTCCCAATCCCGGAATCAAACCTGGGTCTCCTGCACTGCAGGCAGATTCTTTACCATCTGAACCACCAAGGAAACCTTGGCTGCTGCTATCCACACCATTTGCTTTATTTCCTTTTATGGGAGATATCATAAGCAACCTAAATGGTCCTCTAGGACAAAATTGTATTATATGTGCAATTTATCCTCCCTCTGCATGTTTACACAACCCCTGTATGTCAGAAACAAGCTTGGCTTTGGCTAGTTCCCACCCTCTCTAAGCCATCTAATCTGTTACATATGAAGTAGAGCTGCATTTCAGTTGACATGTTTAAACGTAACTGGCATTCAGGAAAATGACCAGAGGGAGTTGCTCAGATCAGGTCCCTCCCAGATCACGTTACCCACCAACCAGATATTACTCTCCCAAATCACAAATTACTATATATGTCAGCTGCCTTATTTATTACAAGGAACATATTTTAGTGAAAGCAGCAAACATTTCTTTGACTGGGACCATATTATCTGTATCTATCACCCATTGTGTTTTCTAGTTGTATCTGCTATCAGAACCATAAATTATCTCTATGATGTGTGTTTAGTTTTATTGAGCATAAAATACCATCATAACATTAATCCACAATTTCAAATTCCTAAAGTAATGCTCGCTTTTTTTTTTTCCTCATTCTCTAAGACAGTGCCTCTCAAATTTGAGGTGCTCCAGGAGTACCTGAAGGACTCAATAAAGCCAAAGCTGCTGAGGACTCTCTCCAGGGTTTTCAATTCAGTTTGTCTGTATGCAGATCTTAGAGTCTGTGCTTCTAGTAAGTTTCCAGTTAACATCAATGGTTCCACAAATAAAGACAAATAGACTGTTGAGGATATCCAACCTATATTGTAATGACAACTTATAAAGAAGATGGTTATATCCCCTATCCTCAAGAAAAGCAATATGTTTAAGCCTGTAGATTATAAACTGCAGGAGAAAGTTTCTGAACTGTGAAGGAGAAAATGTGCAATTCATATGATATATTTTCTCTTTCCATTTATGTGCATTTGGATGTGTCATATATTCCATACACGAGTATGCTTGTAAACACAGGCATGGCGTGTGCTTTAAAATCTGGCGGAAACATGACAATGAAATATACATAGAACAAAGCAGTGCTTTTTTTCTCCTTCACTTGTCCCTTATTATAGTCTCTGGAGTTGTTTGTAGCATAAAATACATAAAAGATATGACACAGGTGCGCAGTAGAATTCAATATTAGCGGGAGTGAATTTTCTTTTCTGGTTATTTCTTGAATGTTAAGGTCCTGTATAGTGATCACAGGAAAAATAAAAGTGAATGCATCTCTCTGTGAGGCCATGAAGGATCATTTGATATACTGACTTCAGAATAAGGAGACATCCTAGTTCAGTGCCATCAACTAAACTAGCCATGATCAGGATGAAGCTTGGATTCCGTGCAGAAGCCAGAGAGGTCTAAGAAAAGAGGAGGAGTCTAAGAAATCAAGGGCTTCCAGTATCCCTGTTAGTAGAGTATATGTAGATCAAAAGAAGGCAGGAGCAAAGAGGAAGGTGAGGTTTTGCACCTCATCCTGGCCTCTCAGCGCTCAGGATCAATCATGAGTGATAATGGCTTCTTTCTGTTAACAGCCTACCAGCACCAGTGTGGCCTGCCAAATGCCACGGGCATAATGGAAAGGCTGTGTTTATGTGCCCTATCACCAGAGTTGTTAACTATGATGTAATAATCAGCAGCCTCACTTGAAAGTTTGCCATCAGATTGAGCCAGGCACACTCCACCATTGTATCTAAATCGCTAATGGAGGCATGCTGGAGAGTGAGAGGAGATCTAGAAAGCACAGTTATGGTTGGTTCCAAGAGTAGGCACTCAGTGTAGATCATTGGGTAGTAGAAGATTTAAGACTATCTGTGTCAATGAGAAAACAAAAATCACACTTCCAAGTTCCTGTTCTTCTGGAAGTCTTCTGCTGGAAATTATAATGCTTGACATTCCAGAGGATTTTCAGGACTGGCCATTGAACAGTTCCTGAGAGATAATCTAAGCCCCTTGCATATCCTGACTGATAAGAGAGCCTGTGTATTGGACATCTTGGAGCATGCGTGATGGTTTATACTAACACTGTAATTTATAGTGAATGCCTTTTTTTTTTTTTTTTTTTTTTTTGTATTTCTGGAGCTACAGATCATGCTGTATCACTTTGACTTCGGAATAGCTAAAGTCAGTCATAGAGCCACAGACCTAAGTAGCTGACCTCCTATAAAAGTCTTGGAATTCAAAGCTCAAGTGATCTTGCCTGAGGGGCAGCATATCATATGTGTTGGGGCACATCATTGCTGGGAGAACGGAATGCTATCCTTGAGACACCATTGAGAGGGGATGACTGGAAGCCTGAGCCTCATATCCAGGAGACCTACCATAAGCATCTTTTTCCTTTTCTGATTTTAACCTGTACTCTTTCACTGTAATAATCCGTAACCACAAATGTAACAGCTTTCCTGAATTCTGTGAGTTCTTCTAGAGAAGCATGCAACTTGAGGTCCCCAACACAGTTACTTTCAAAATAAAGCCTAAATGCTCCTCTGGAGTGAAGTAAAAATGACTAACGAGTGTTTCGGCAAAAGGAGAGGAAGAACTCAGAGCAACTTGGATACAACCGTATCACACATGCTCCCAAACATTCACACCAGGGCACTGTGTCTTGGGCAAGCATTTATTAAATTCATAAAATTAAATGTAAACGACATCCCACATGTACTTTTAGGTATTTACTTCCCTGTTTGTTCATTTGATTTAGGTTATGGGTGAAATTTATAATTTATTTATATTTAGTTTTATGTGAGAGTCTTACATTTGACATTCTTCTATTATGACCAAGAATGATGGAGTGGAACCTGTGCTTTAAAGAGCTGAAATAGTTACCTGCTCACGAAAGTTCCAGATTATCCAGGAGAGATGGGAAAAGGTCTGTCTGCTTTTCAGAATAAAGCAAGAAAGGAAAGAAAAGTGAGTTAAGGAAGGTAGTAAGTATAGGGGAACAGCATCTCAATACCTCATTTAAAATGGAGATACTGCCTTCATGAGCTCAGCTGAATGTCATTTATGTGAGTATTAGAATAAATCACCCAATTCTTTAGAGAATTTACTGCCATTTGCTAAAAATAGTCATAATATGCATACACATCTATGGTACAGAGAGGAGAGGTAAATGGTGCTCCTTACAAATTGCATTGTGCAAGCTGTACCATGTCAGCAGAAGCCCTGGGTGTTCTACTCCTCAGACAAGGCCTTGGTTGTTGTTGTTGTCTTAATTGAAATATATTTGACCTAAAACACTGTAAATGGTTGTTTTTTGTTTTTTTCACTTTACAATATTGTATTGGTTTTGCAACACACCAACATGAATCTGCCATGGGTGCACACATGTTCCCAATCCTGAACACCCCTCCCACCTCCCTCTCCGTACCATCCCTCTGGATCATCCCAGGGCACCAGTCCCAAGCATCCTGTATCCTGCATCAAACCTAGACTGGCAATTCATTATACAGAGTGAAGTAAGCCAGAAAGAAATGGTTGGTTTTTAAAGTTCAGATCCATCAAACACATGGCTAGTGAAGACTGATTCAAATTGAGGGAACGTGTTCTATTTGAGGCTTAGCTCTACCACCATCCTTTGATTTCTTATCAGAGGAATAGGGTATGGATAATTAAGAAAGGCTGTTTTGGAAACTGTCTAGACATAACTAAAATCCAAACTCATAATCTAACTCCAGTTTATTGTAAAGTCTGACTTTTGTAATTTTGATTAGGATCAGTAATTGTCTGATCTCTGCTTAACATTTCTTGATAATTGCAGTGGCATGCATGAATTAACAGAAACATATGGCACTTAAATATATTTCTTTATTAATTGTTACTGAGCTGATTTCCATGCTAATTAATGTGAGCATACGCTAGAGGGCAATAAACAATCAATAACTTCACAACTATACCTCCTGTCTTATAAATACCTGCTTCAAAACAGGTTTATTTCCTAAATGGTATGCAGTAAATTGTATTAAAATATTAGGTATAATTGAATCCACGGAACTTTAGTTTTTCAGTCTTAATTTTAATTCAATTTTAAAAAATTTTGTATCCTAGGAGTAAAGAATTATTTCATTTTACTTTAGTAGCACATTATTTATGCATCGGTTTATTTTCTCTCTTGCATATTCCTATCTTAAGTGTTTAATATGTATCCTTGTGTTTTTGTGAATTCTTTAAAAATATATAGCTTGGTGTGGTTGTGAATATATAAAATTGGAGTTTTGATATCGACATTTTTCTATGTCATACTCTTTACTCAACATTGCTTAAACATTTAGCCACACTGCTTATCATACAGGTGGTTTCTTGGCTTCTGAACACTTCAGAGTATCTCATAGTTTGTGCTCTCCTTTGCTCATCCTGTCCTCAACAGTGGACCCCTAGATTGCACCTACTTCTACTACCAGACAGTGTTACAATAAAAATCTTACTCCCAATACCTCTGGGATTTCTAAGCCATGCTTTCAAACTTATGTTAACTAACTCTGCCAAGTTGTCTTCCATTATGCAAAAACCCAATGAAAAGGCAAAAAAAAAAATCAGACTGAATTTTAAAAGGCAATACCAAACTATTTGCTACCTAAAAATGTACTTTGAATTTAGTTTAAAGTAACTAATTTAGTTAAAAGTGAGTTAAAAATTATATCATGCTATCACTAATGAAAGGAAACCTAGGGTTGCTTTCATGGAAAATAGTGTTTAAATTCTGTTTAATTTGCAAAGTCAACTCTAGATCCAACATTTTATTATAGAAAGGATTCAGACTGTTTATATTTGAAGGCCTTCATGAAAGTATCATATAGGTAACTTTACTCTTGCAGAAAGCTTGCAATTCTCTTTTTGAATAACAAATATAAAGCTTAATATTATAAACAGTGCACTGGGATGACCCAGAGGGATGGTATGGGGAGGAGGGTGGGGGGTTCAGGATGGGGAACACGTGTACACCCGTGGCGGATTCATGTTGATATAGGGCAAAACCAATACAATATTGTAAAGTAATTAGCCTCCAATTAAAATAAATAAATTTAAAAAATAAAAATAAAGCTTAAGTATTTCACATAAACTGATTTGGAGTGTATATAACAACAAAGTACATGTTTCATAAATCCTGCAATAAAATGGTAATCAGTGAATCAGCAACCTTAATCTCTTGCATATTTCAGAAGCTGAGCAACACTTTCTGTTAAAGGAAATCAATAGAAAAGCCTACTAAAAAATTTAAGAAATAGAAATCAAAGTTTGAAGAACATATGTGAGTCTCACCACAACTTTGCTTTTAGGTTAAAATACTTGGAAGTTTATCAGCCAGTTAAATTAAAGGACTATAATATGTTTACGGGAACTAATATGCCTGGTGTTATATCAAGAAGTCAGAGTATCACCAAACTGCTCTTTAAAATGTGCGTATGCTCAGTTGCTCAACTCTTTGTGATGTCATGGACTGTAGCCCGCTAGACTCCTCTATCCATGGGATTTCCCAAGCAAGAATACTGGAGTGTGGTTGCCATTTCCTACTTCAGGGAAACTTCCCAACCCAGGGATGGAACGAGGGTCTCCTGCATCTCCTGTATCCCCTGCATTGGCAGGTGAATTCTTTACCACCGTGCCACCTGAGAAGCCCCTACTTTTTAACATACTGTAGCCCAATATGGGGTCGCACAGAGTCGGACACGACTGAAGCGACTTAGCAACAGCAGCAGCAGCAGCCCAATAACTATTTAACTTATTTGAGTAATTATTAAATGTATATGGGGTTTCTTTTAATATATTGCCTACTAGTAAAAGGGGTATGGAAGTTGGCAAATAATTATTTCACAAGCACCTTGCATACATACATTTACTTGGTCATTTTGAAATACCTATAAGGTAAATGATAGGAAACTGGTTTTAACCCATGTACTTAATTTTATCTCATAGTAATATGGAAGTACAGACGTTGATCAACCAGATAAACGTAGTCTGATTAGGAAACTGTGAGAAAATTCAACTTGTAAGAAGACGGGACTGTTTGAAAAAGTGAATTCATCTTCTTAACTCACTCCTATAAAACGGGAATTATAGGAGTCCCTATTTGCTAGGATTATATAAGGCTCAAGTTTAGTGTTATTTATAAAATGCTTGGCATAATGATAGCACATATTAGGAACTCTGTTTTTAACATAAATAAAAGTAATAAGTCAATGATGAATCGAGTTGAAATCAGTTTTAAAATGTACACTTAAATAACATCAGAAAGGGTCATTGAAATGAGGGACTGCTTGATATTCTGTAATGGCATCCGGTCCCATCACGTCATGGGAAATAGATGGGGAAACAGTGGAAACAGTGTCAGACTTAATTTTGGGGGCTCCAAAATCACTGCAGATGATGATTGCAGACATGAAATTAAAAGATGCTTACTCCTTGGAAGAAAAGTTATGAGCAACCTAGATAGCATATTCAAAAGCAGAGACGTTACTTTGCTGACTAAGGTCGCCTAGTCAAGGCTATGGTTTTTACAATGGTCATGTATGGATGCGAGAGTTGGACTATGAAGAAGGCTGAGCATCGAAGAATTGATGCTTTTGAACTGTGGTGTTGGAGAAGACTCTTGAGAGTCCCTTGGACTGCAAGGAGATCCAACCAGTCCATTCGGAAGGAGATCAACCCTGGGATTTCTTTGGAAGGAATGATGCTGAAGCTGAAACTCCAGTACTTTGGCCACCTCATGAGAAGAGTTGACTCATTGGAAAAGACTCTGATGCTGGGAGGGATTGGGGGCAGGAGGAGAAGGGGATGACCGAGGATGAGATGGCTGGATGGCATCACTGACTCGATGGACGTGAGTCTGAGTGAACTCCGGCAGATGGTGATGGACAGGGAGGCCTGGCGTGCTGCGATTCATGGGGTCGCAAAGAGTCAGACACAACTGGAGTCGGACACGACTGAAGAGTCAGTGACTGAACTGAACTGAATGTCTGATAATCTTATGATCAATGATTAAATATGGACATTTATTGTAACATGTATCAAATCTATTATCCTTTAGCTTTATTGCCATGAGGCTTTGGTGGAAGGTGTTTGGACAAATTACACACTTTCCAGCTTCACCAACAAATTAGGATCTTAAAATGAGCAAAATACTAAATAATTTCCATCTGTTATCTGATTTTAAGTGACTAGAAAGTAGCTCCGAAGTTGATGATGGACAGGGAAGCCTGGTGTGCTGCAGTCCATGGGGTCACAAAGAGTTGGACACGACTGAGCAATTGAACTGAACTGAGAATGTACTTTATATTACATGTCCTTATAATTTCTATTAATGTTTAATAATATTTGATAAGGATTTTCCAATACTATTAATAGTTATTTAATAAGAATAAAATCATTTCAGGAAGGGTTGATGGTTATGATAATTAAATAATATTAATTGCTAAAATTTATTAAGCACTCTCAATTTATTAGGCACAGTGTTAAGGGCATTATTTGATTATTTTATTTAATATTCCCTCCAGATTATATCAGTAAGCATCTGTAGTTTTTCCTCATTTAATCTAGCATTTAGTGAAGTTAGGTAATACAATCTATGGGTTATTTAAGCTATCCAATTTTAAACTACAATGATAAATATAAGGGTGAAGAATCAACTTTTATGGAGAAAGATCATTAGCTTGAAACTGAAAGCAAACTTGAGGCCAGTGAGAGAAAGTGCTTCTAGAATATGCCATTCGGAATGTCTAGTACAGCCTGAATGGGTAGCTGAGATCAGAAGTTTGGGATCCCTAGTAAGAGTCATTGTCTTTTCTCAATTGTATTAAACAGCATGGGTAGATTTGGCAGATGGTAAATGGTCAACTTTATTAGACTGACCTAAGAAAATTGGATGACAAACTTGAAAAAGTTTGAGAAAGAAGGCAGTACAGATTTGAGTACATAGACCAATGGGGATTCCCAGGTGACTCAGTGGTAAAGAATCATACTACCAGTACAAGAGAGGCAGGGGATGTGGATTTGATCCCTTTGGCCCCTGCATTGCTGGAGAAGAAGATCACCTGGAGTAGGAAATGGCAACACACTTCATTATTCTTGCCTGGAAAATTCCATGAACAGAGGAACTTGGCAGACTGCAGTCCGTAGGGTCGCAAAGAGTCGGACACAACTGAATGACTGAACGCATGCACACACACACACATGCACATGCACACACACGCACATGCACACACACACGCACATGCATACACACACGCACATGCACACACACAGACCAACAGAGCACCAGAGAATATCAATGCAGCTTTAACAAAATTAAAGAGGGAAAAGATCTGTAAAGAAGAGCAGTGATTTCTCTTATTAAAGATTAGATGACAAAATAATCTGTCAGACAAAATTCTACTGAATTAAAGATTTTAAAAATGAAAAATAAATGATAGATATTATGTTTGCATGTCCTACAAGCTTTCAGAAAAATGGAAACCAACAGACTGATTTTGTTTTTTAACTTAATGGCTATTGAGGAGAAATAAAAAAAAAGTCATTCAGTATTATACAAGTATTTATTAAGAATATAATGCTAAAGTATAGGATACCTAAACTTAAAAAATTTTTTAGAATGTTACAAGATAAGTTCAATCATTATTCAATAAGATGAAGGAAAATAAAAGTAATTTTTCTCTGGGTAAATTTGATTAGAAAGAAACCACAATAATTACTCTATTCAGAGAAAAAAGCGCTAAGAATATTAAGACCATCCAAACGGAATAATCCCAGGGGAATTTCTTGGGACAATCCCTGTTAAATTTTTCTATGTTCATTAAAAATGAGGTTTTTATCATACTTTTTATGATTATATATTATTTATAGGACGTCTTTCTTATGAATAGCAAACTGAACATGATAGCAAGACATCTGAAAAACATGTTTCATAATTTAAGTAGGCAAATGATATTACAATGGCTAAAATCCCAAACACTGACAATACCAGATGCTGGTGAAGATGTAGAGCAGCAGCACCTCCTGGTCTTACCACACAATCCAGCCGTCAGACTCCTTGTATCACCCAAATGAACTGAAAAATTAAGTCTATGTGAAAACTAGCACATGTATGTATATAGCAGTTTTATTCATAATTACCAAAACTTGAAGGAAACTAAGATCTCCTTCAGTAAGTGAATGGATAAATCAGTTGTGCTATCTCTGTTGTTGTTGTTCAGTTGCCCAGTCATGTCCGTCTCTTTGTGACCCCATGGGCTGCAGCAGCCAGGCCTCCCTGTGGCTCCCCATCTCCCAGAGTTTGCCCAAGTTCATGTTCACTGCATCTGCGATGCCATCCAGCCATTTCATCCTCTGATGCCCGCTTCTCCTGCCCTCAATCTTTCCCAGCTTTCCCTGTTGGCTATATCTGCTGCTTAGTTGCTTCAGTTGTGTCCAACTCTGTGCGACCCTATGGACTGCAGCCCTCCAGGCTCCTCTGTCCAGGGGATTCTCTAGTCAAGAAAACTTAGTGTGAGTTGCCATACCCTACTCCAGGGAATCTTCCCGGCTCAGGGATCAAAACCGGGTCTCCTGCATTGCAGGCCGATTCTTTACCGCTGAGCCACAGTGATATATCTGTACAGTGGACTATTATTCATTGGTAAAAAGTAATGAGCTATCAAGCCATTAAAAGATGTGGGGGGAATTTAAATGCATATGACTAAATGAAAGAAGGCAATCACAAAAGCCTTCATACTATCTTATCTGATTCCAACTATATGACATTCTGGAAAAGGTAAAACTATGGTGACAGAGAAAATATCAATGGTTACCACAGATGGTTTGCAGGGAGGAATGAATAGTGGAATAGGGTATTTTTAGACTGGTGAAATTACCCTGCATGAAACTGTAACAGTGGAAACCTGTCAGATACATTTGTCAAAAATCATAGAACACGCAACATGAAGAGTAAATCCTAATGGAAACTGTGGATTTGGGATGATAGAGTTGTGTCAGTGCTGGTCTATCAATTATAACAAATGTAATATTCTGGTGAGTGTGTGGGGACAGGCGATATAGTGTAACATTTTGTACACTGAACTCAATTTTGTAGTGAAGTTTATGCCCAAAATACATGTTTCAAATTTTAAATTTTATGGGAATACACTTCGAAAGCATTAGTGTTCAAAACTATTTCAAAATATATGCTGTTTGGATTAAAAATTTGGAGCACTTAAACAGTTAATAGTATGAGGTAGAAATTAAATGACTTCTGTTTTAATTAGAGCAATTCTTCTACGTTTTTGACATTGTAGGTCTCCATTAAATTATTTTTACAAACAGGTTTTGATGCTTCAAATTTTGAAAATCAGTGATGTATGAAATGATGACTTTTAATTAAGCTCTTAAGAAATAATTCTTAGTATAAATGCATAAATTTTGTTTCAGGAAAAAGACTTTTATTTATTTTTTCCATGTGAGATACTTTTTATCAAATGCTTACTATGAAACATATTTTGATCGTACTTTCTATAACCTTGATTTATACAAGAGCTTCAGTTCAGTTCAGTCACTCAGTCGTGTCCGACTCTTTGCAACCCCATGAATCGTAGCACGCCACGCCTCCCTGTCCATCACCAACTCCCGGAGTTCACTCAGACTCACGTCCATCAAGTCAGTGATGGCATCCAGCCATCTCATCCTCTGTCGTCCCCTTCTCCTCCTGCCCTCAATCCCTCCCAGCATCAGAGTTTCTTCCAATGAGTCAACTCTTCACATGAGGTGGCCAAAGTACTGGAGTTTCAGCCTTAGCATCATTCCTTCCAAAGAAATCCCAGGGCTGATCTCCTTCCGAATGGACTGGTTGGATCTCCTTGCAGTCCAAGGGACTCTCAAGAGTCTTCTCCAACACCACAGTTCAAAAGCATAAATTCTTCGATGCTCAGCCTTCTTCATAGTCCAACTCTCACACCCATAAGTGACTACTGGAAAAACCATAGTCTTGACTAGATGGACCTTAGTCGGCAAACAAGAGCTTAATTCTTTCTAAAGATTATATATGTACATATGTATATAACTTTCACAATTCAGTTTCATGTTTAGAACTTTTTTATATGCTTTGCTTTTGACAATTTTCGTTCAGTCAAACATTTTGGTCTATACTCATCCATAAAAGCCTTGTAACAGTTGGGTTGAAACTGCAGGAAGCTCAGTAGATTAGTGGGACCAACATAATATCTCCCTACTGAATTTACACATGTGTAATTCCTTTATCATAGGACCCTGTCAGCAAGTCTGCACTTTCTAAAATTGTTCTTGAATGCTATGCAGTATCTGGTTTAGATATTGTAATTTTAAAACACCCACATTTACTCCAGCCAAGATGAAAATAAAATTTTGCAGTAATCCTCTTATTGGCAATGAATTGCTGTCACTTCCTCTTAACAGTTGTGGATCACTCGTATTTAGTCTCTGCTTTCTAACCAGAAAGGAAGTTAAAAGTTAGTTATACAGATTATAAAAGATGCCTTCCTGTGTCATCTTTTCTTTAGTTGCCATCACAGTAACCACCTGCATTCCTGATAACATTAGATTTCCCAAGATCTACATTCGTGCGCATTTAACCTTCCAATCTCAGTTCTTTTGGTTTAATCTTTGCTTCTAATTCTTTGATTCATTTGTTTCTGATTCTGGATAATAAATGCCCTGTCCAGTTTTTTTTTTTAATCTTTTGTGTTTTACTCTGTTTATACTTAAAATTAAAAGGCTTTTAATTTTTCCAGCTTGCTGCCCATGAACCATCTGACTCCTAATTCCAATCTCTTATGCTTAAAGAAAATTTTTAAAAATTTATTATGTATATATATGGCTTCACATACTAAAATCTGCTTTATCTCTTTCTTTTAGCTTGTTAGAGTTGGTAGACCTATAGAATACATTTGCACCTTTTGCTTATTACCTTTAATTTTCCTCCATCTTCCCCTTTGGGACACAGGATGGCTAGAGATGTGAAAACCACTTTGTAAGGATACTAGGAAGGCAGAATTGAAGACTGAAAAGAGGATCACCAGCAACATGACAGAGTCGCTTATTCCTTGTCTGAACAGCCCTTCTTTGCACTATTTATGTAACAGAAAAAAGCCCTGGTTTGATAAAATCGAATTACTTGTTCATGCAGCCTAACATGATTCTGATATAACAACTGCAAGTGTTTATAACTTATTCAGATGTTAGAAACTGAGATGAAGTAACAGATATGTGAAATAAGGTAGAAATTTATACTTATTTTTCTTCCTGTGTTGCCACGAATTACTATGAATTTCCCAAATTAATTAATTAATACAAATTAATTAAACTTGTAGATATTCAATGTTAGATATGTTAGAAAAATAATGTTTTTATTTAATACTAATAATATAGTTTAAGCATGTGTGCAAAAAGCAATTGATTTTTAAATTATATTAATTTTATGGACACATAAATATATTTTTCCAAGAGGAAATTTAGCAAATTATTTATTTAATGAACCAGAATATGGTAAATAACTTTTCCATGTTCATTTAGTATATATTCAAAATAAAGCAGCTCACCTGGATTATTGGCCTTGATTCACTTTATTTATTCCTTTCGGGGAAAAAAGAATTCAACATATTTTATATTATAAACATGTATATGGACTTTTTTTTTCAGTTGATTTTTCTTTTTTGATCACAACCAAAATGTTTAATATATAGATGTTTTGGTACTTAATATGGAAAGCATTAATTATATGTAAATTTCACTCTTCTGAGCAGCTTCCTCTTTCTCTTAAATATGATCAATATGTGCAGTTACTGTAATAAAAGTAGATTAAATACAGCACTTGGAAAGTAGTCTTTTTGATAACTTCAAAATTAACCCGATTTGTCTCAATAGTGCTGGTGAAAATCCTTTGAAACTGCATTAGTCCATTTCTTGTCCTGCAAATGGAGCCCTTTTTTTTTTGTATTATTTGTATGTATATTACTTGTTGTCTCTGAAAATTTTGAAATTTATGTGCAAGTATTATGGGAGAAGTGAATATGTGTGTGGTGTTTGGATCAGATCTGCTCAAAGCTATCCTAATTCTTGAAAGGCAGTCTGTACAGGCAGAGAAAGACACAAAGTTGTCACACACTTTCTGCTGAATAAAAATATTCAATGGGATTTGTATGGTCAAATTAGACAGTTTGTCAGTTCTTGGGTTTTGGAACATAAGTGTAAAAAGATGACAACCTATGTTAAAACAGTTTAATCATGCTCAGAAAGTAGAATTTGTCACAAGAAAAATTCCCTGGACAAACTATAGTATGACACTTTAGCCATGCCTGTTTTTTCTCTCAAGTGGATTTGGGTTTACTAAACATAACTTAGGTACATGCATTTTAAATAACACCTCTTTTTTAATAATTAAAACAGTCTGATATTTGAGTGTCCGGGTGCTCATGACTATAATTTTTTATCAGATTATTTACAAATTTAGTTATAAATTATGATTTTACAGTGAAGTTTGGTAAAAGTTAAACACACAAACACACATATTCACACTACAGATATCTTCATGTGTTTCTGAACTCATCTACATGATAAAGATATTTGAGGGCAGAAATATTTTTTTCTTGTCATTTCCCAACATTGATATGGTAAACCTTGCTCAATGCATTTACAATTCCATCAAATTTACCTCTTAGAAGCATATGAGATCTTTTGTACAGATTCATTCTTTCCAATTATTTTTATTGTGGTAAAATTCACATAAAATTTACCGTCTTAGCCATTTTTAGTATACACTTTAGGGGTATTAAATCCGTTCAAGTTGTGCTATCACCACCAGGTATCTTTAGAATTCCTTTTATCCTGTAAAACTGTTAGACATGTTAGACAATAATTCTCCTTTCCCCTTGGTCCTTACAACCATTATTCTATCTTTTGTCTCTGTGACATTGATTACACTATGTACCTCATGTAAGTGTAGTCAAGCCAAATTTTTCAGACAGTTTTGTAACTGTCTTCATTCACTTAACATGTCTTTAAGTTTTATCCTTATTGTGGCAACTGGTCAGAATGTCCTTCCTTTTAAAATTTTGAAACTAGATCACTTTCTAACACCGCACACAAAAATAAACTCAAAATGGATTAAAGATCTAAATGTAAGATCAGAAACTATAAAACTCCTAGAGGAGAACATAGGCAAAACACTCTCAGACATAAATCACAGCAGGATCCTCTATGATCCACCTCCCAGAATGCTGGAAATAAAAGCAAAAATAAACAAATGGGATCTAATTAAAATTAAAAGCTTCTGCACAACATAGGAAAATATAAGCAAGGTGAAAAGACAGCCTTCTGAATGGGAGAAAATAATAGCAAATGAAGCAACTGACAAACAACTAATCTCAAAAATATACAAGCAACTTCTGCAGCTCAACTCCAGAAAAATAAACGACCCTATCAAAAAATGGGCCAAAGAACTAAATAGACATTTCTCCAAAGAAGACATACGGATGGCTAACAAACACATGAAAAGATGCTCAACATCACTCATTATTAGAGAAATGCAAATCAAAACCACAATGAGGTACCACTTCACACCAGTCAGAATGGCTGCAATCCAAAAATCTGCAAGCAATAAATGCTGGAGAGGGTGTGGAGAAAAGGGAACCCTCCTACACTGTTGGTGGGAATGCAAACTAGTACAGCCACTATGGAGAACAGTGTGGAGATTCCTTAAAAAATTGCAAATAGAACTACCTTATGACCCAGCAATCCCACTTCTGGGCATACACACCGAGGAAACCAGAATTGAAAGAGACACATGTACCCCAATGTTCATCGCAGCACTGTTTATAATAGCCAGGACATGGAAACAACCTAGATGTCCATCAGCAGATGAATGGATAAGCAAGCTGTGGTACATATACACAATGGAGTATTACTCAGCCGTTAAAAAGAATTCATTTGAATCAGTTCTGATGAGATGGATGAAACTGGAGCCGATTATACAGAGTGAAGTAAGCCAGAAAGAAAAACACCAATACAGTATACTAACACATATATATGGAATTTAGGAAGATGGCAATGACGACCCTGTATGCAAGACAGGGAAAGAGACACAGATGTGTATAACGGACTTTTGGACTCAGAGGGAGAGGGAGAGGGTGGGATGATTTGGGAGAATGACATTCTAACATGTATACTATCATGTGAATTGAATCGCCAGTCTATGTCTGACGCAGGATGCAGCATGCTTGGGGCTGGTGCATGGGGATGACCCAGAAAGATGTTATGGGGAGGGAGGTGGGAGGGGGGTTCATGTTTGGGAATGCATGTAAGAATTAAAGATTTTAAAATTTAAAAAATAAAAAACTAAAAATTAAAAAAAAATAAAAAAATTTAAAAAAAAAATAAAAAAATAAAAATAAAATTTGAATAATATCCCATAGTGTGTATATATGTATATTAATATATATATATAAATAAAATATACCTTTTGCTTATCATTCATTCAGTGATGGCCAGTAGGGTTGCTTCTATTATTATGTATAATTATGTTTACAAGTCCTAATTTTGACTGTTGTGAATAATGCTGTTATGAACGTGGGTTTACAAGTACCTGTTTGAGACCCTGCTTTCAATTATTTTAGTTATATACCTGAAAGGGAAATTGTTGGCTATTATAGTACTTCTATTTCTAATTTTTTGGGGAATAGTCATACTGTTTGTTATGGTTGTATGATTTTACTATGCACAAGTGTTCTAGTTTCTCCACATCCTTATCAAAACTTTGTTTTGACAGTTGCCATTCTTACGAGTATGAGGTGTTTTTTTCATTATTTATTCAAAAGTCACTATATGAATTAACATTTTTATGTAAAATGGAAATTTGATGTATATATGAAATAATACATAAGAATTAGCACTGAAAAGGATTTTAATAACTAGCAAAATGTCTATATTGGTGAATTCATTCTTTTTACCATGTTATATAAATTACCACAAATTTCTCCAGGTAAAAGCATATAAATATTCAGTATTAGATGTAATAATGAAATACTCTGATTAATTATTTTTAAGTACAGTAACAAAGATCCATAGATTGATTATATTGAAATGTCCTAAAACAGTAAGTACTTAGAAAGGTAGCTTGCAATGTACAACTTAAATCTCTGAAAATAATTTGAACCTATGTGAACTATGTGTTATTTTGTTTGAATATATTGTATGAAATGTTAAATAATACATATTAAGAAAATGGTCAAATCCTTGACAAATGCCGTTAATAAGCACAGAAATATGGTAACAGAGAGTATAGTAAAAGATGAAAGTGAAACAGAGTTTTCACTGATATTCTGTCAAAGAAATTTAGGCCACTAATAACAGAGTACGTATTAAAAGATTAAAGTGATGCTGAATTTTCATTGACATATTTTCTGCCATAGGAAGTTTAGGACATTGTTTTTCTAACAGCTCAAGTGGGGTAATAAATATCTTCTAGGCCAATAAAAAGTTTCTGTAGGCAAGGTAATTTAGTATGTGCTGTGGCAGATGACATATGCAATTTTTCATCCTCTCTGAAACCACCTGAACAGCTGTCCTTGTGTGCTTAAATGGTTATTAAAATACCTCTTTGGAAGTGTTTACCTGAAGGCTATAGAAAAAATGAGATATCTTCTCAATTCTGGAGAAATTCAATTTAATAAAGTTGATTTTAAGCTCTATTACGCCTCAGCCCTATTTTCTCCATGGTTGTTTGAGACGGAAAGAATGACTGCGTCCGTTGGGAGACAGATCTGTGGTGTCAAAAGACAGTATTTGGATCCCCATCATCATAACTGTGAAAATAATTCATGGGTAATCTATAAAGCCATCCTAGAAAGTACAAATACTTAGGAAGGGAAGATAAAGTAAAAACACGTGTGGATTCTTGACAATATTTCCCCAGAGATAATTTCTATTCTCTGAGCGTGTGTTGCGTTGTGTCGTGTGCGTGTGCTCAGTCGTGTCTGACTGTTCACGACCCCGTGGAATGTAGCCCCCCCAGGCTCCTCTGTCCATGGGATTTGCCAGGCAAGAATGCTAGGCCAGGTTGCTGTTTCCTTTTCCAGGGGATTTTCTCGATTCGGGATTGAACCTGCATAAGCCCAGTACCTCTATTACTTCTCCACAGTAACTTTATGCACAACTGCTGGGTATGCCAAATTCAGTAAAACATAGTGTAAATTACGACCAAAAATTTCTCTAAAATACGAAAACAAGTTTTGCTCCTTCGTGATGCTGAAGTACAAATACTCTATGGAACAGAATCAAAGAGGTTGGATTATACACAAGAGATGATGACATAGTGCTTGGATGGCCACCAGAGAGTTTCTCCCTTTTTGCCACTCTTTCTTTCCTGGAGGAATGAAGCAAAGGTTAGGAAAGTGAAAACTGTCTGTATTGTAGAGATAAGTACCACCAGGCTTCCGGGTTGCACTGAATATGATGGGGAGAAGGGCAAACACATACAGCCTGAGAATTCTTATAGTCCAGTTCACAGAGTCACTGATGTTCTTCCAATAATCCTCTCACTCATGGGATAATTTATTTTTAAAAAAATATCATCCTTTCTAAGAAAATCTAGACGGTAGCTCTTCTTGTCCAACTGTGCAGCTAATGTACTGGTAAAAACAGGTCTCTATGTGCAGCTTGAAAAAGGAAAGAAAATAATATATATGTCAATATTTGATAGCACTAAAAGATGAGAAAACAAAATGCTCAATCCTGCTATTTCAGAGCTTTGGGTTAACTCTAAGTCAGAAGAGTATGTGGTCTTTATTTTTTATCTGTCTGGAACTTTTTTAAATTTGCTTTTTACTAAGACAAAGTAAGAGAGGAGTTGAGACACTATGGTTCTCCAGAGAGTACACAGAGATCTGGTGAGATGGTGATTGGGTATGTGACATGCCCTTCTGGACATGCACTGAATGTTCTTTTGACTGTGTGGGGGAGGGGGTGTGGGAGAGGGAAAATCTTGATTAATTACCAAGTATTCAGTTAGCTCTCCTCTAGATTTATATAAAGCAAAGGACACAATTTAGTGTGAAAGCTACAATTAACCATATTAATCAATATTCAAATATCTCTTTCTTTTGAGATTGTCTTTTCTTTATATACTAATTTTCCAGGCAAGAATCCTGGAGTAGGTTGACATTTCCTGCTCCATGGGATCTTCCCCACCCAGGCATCAAACCCAGGTCTCCCACATTGCAGACAGAATCTTAACCATCTGAGCACCATGGAGCCCTTATATACTGAAGACTTGAAGAAATGGTAGTATGCATACAATATATTTTGTACCAGGTGAACACTTTCTTATTCTCCCTCAATACTCTCTGATGAGCTAACTATACTTTATTTTTTGATAGCATTATACATTTGTATCTAAGGTTCAAGCTAGGTGTCTTAGTTACTTAGTTAGCTAGCTTATTTAGCTAGCTAGTTTACATTTAACTGTGGTTCCTGTGATTCCCACCAGTTGTATGCTGAAACAGCTGTGTCCCCCCCTCTTCCACTCGGCAATTTCCAGGGACTCATATTTAAAGGAGAGTGAAATGCTGTCTCTAATTATAACAGCAATCTGTTCCGCAGCAGTTTTCACACTCTATTTACATTCCCTACTGTGTTTTTCCAGTAGTTTTACTCTTCTTTCCATTTCTCTAATTTTGGTTTTAAACCCATCAAATTGCTCGTTAACTGAATTAATTTTAAAGTACATTACTTCTAACACACTTTTTGGGAAGCGCATATGATTGTTTATACTGATATTTAGGACTGTGTTTATTTCTCCAAATGTCAAGGACAAGGTGAACTGTTGGGTATTAGTAAAGATGGTTCATCCTTAATATCCATTTATCGTCTGCCATTGGTACCACCTGCCTTACAATGACTCAGGAAGCATAGGTGGCAGAAGAGGAGTGACTCATGTCAGCACAGAAGCTTTTCAAGTACGTTCTAATTCATCTGCACTAAATTACTATTAACAGAAAAAGAAAACACAGTGTAAAATTGTTAGCAAGCATCTGCTTCAAGAAACGTGGCAAGTAAACTAAATATCCACTAACTGTACAACAAAATGTGTGCTGAATTTCCAAGGTATACTGTAATGATATAATTTTAGAATAGTCTTTTGTAATTATTTAAATCCATTTCTTAATTTCATGACATGACTGGCTACAGGCCAAAGAAAAGACATACAATGTGTATGTCCCTAGAAGCCCCTAAATGTGATCTTAAGCAAGTTGTTGCTTCACATGCTATGATTTTCCTAACCTGGTAACATAAAGATTTTAAAGTAACAATTTTTTGTTTAATATTCAGATGTTAATACCCCAAACATAAAAATATCTTATACTCTAAACATGTTCTATTGTCAGATTGTTATTTAAAAAATAAACACAAAAATGAAAGTCCATACATTAATGAAAATATATTTTACACATTATTTCTTCAAAATATATTTTGTTACCTGATAGTTGAGTTACTTCATCATTCTTATTTTTCAGTTTGTCATGGCAAGCTAATTCAGTTTTCATAGGAAAGTTAGCATATTTTGCCAGTTTCCAAAAGGCATGATTTCAGTGATTTGTTATTATATTGGACAGATACATTAAGGAAAAACTGCTATTTTTATAGCATTTTTATTTGCTATTGAAATAGGATATTTTCTTCCAAAGTATTACTTATAATCATTTATATATTAAAATGTCCTGATTATTAATTTATAGTTTATCTTATTAATTTGATTATTGATCTAATTTTTTAAATTTCCATATACATAATCAATTCAACTGAGAATAATACTCAGCTCTGCCTTTTTTCATATTTACATCTATTACTTATTTCTTGGCTCTAAGGTAATTTTCCCTTAGTTCCAGAACAATGGCAATAATAGGGTGATTTTAAGCATTCTTGTCTGTTTCCCAACCCTAGAGTCCTTTCATTGTTTTAGTATTAAACTTTGATTCTGACTTGAGATAGTTCTCAGAAATATTGTTTTTACCAATTTGCAACACCATGAAGTGGGAACTGAGGTGAAATTGTGATGAGAGGGTGGGGAAGTGTCAACATTCCTTTTCAAGTGATTTCTTGCTGAGAATTTGTACTTTCTCCAAAACCTATTTTCTTTCAAAATCTGAGTGTATTTATATTTCTAATTTACTTTCAGTAGCTACTACTACAGAAAGTTTTAGTTCTTTTTTCTCCTACTTAGATAAATTCTATGTAAACAAGACAAACAATAATTTAATGACTCCTAATTCCCATATCAACAAAAAAAAATGTAAAAAATTATCCTCAATTAAAAATAACACAGTTTTCTGTTTCCTGTAAATACACAATTAGTTTCCTAGCACAATATTGTACATAGTTAATTTCAATGGCAATGGCAATAAACATACTGAAGTAGTCTGATCTGCATTTTCCCCCAATTGGACATGAACACTTTTTTTCTCAAATAGGTTTTTTCTCCTTTAAGCATTTTACCACATTCTGCCTAACTTTATATAAAACAAGTATGCTAGATCCTTGTAAAAGTTCTGGTGACAGACTATAATTATTTCCCTTGCACACAGAGAACCATATTGAAATACAGAGAATAGCAGAGGTTTTAGAATCAGAAGGACCATGGTATGAAGCCTCCTGTTGTTCACTCTCATATGTACACCAGGAGCAAGAATAACTGGAATGAAATAAAAGAATGAAGCAAATGACCCCTAATGTTCCATGAGTGTGCATGTATATGTAAATGAAAGCAAGTGTATTTGTATTGATATTATGTATCTATCGAACAGTATTCAAAGTTATGTCCCACAGACACCAAGCCTTTGAAAACTCATTCATTCATAAATTAAAAACATCACCAATCTATCCCCTGCCAATAATAGTTACGGTGCATGAAATAAAAGTGGGTACTGTTTCTTATTAGGTATAATAATGTATATTCCTCACATGAGTTGCCTTAGTTACAATTTTTATTCAACCCATCCCTGGTGGCTCAGAGGTTAAAGCGTCTGCCTCCAATGCGGGAGACCCGAGTTCAATCCCTGGTCGGGAAGATCCCCTGGAGAAGGAAATGGCAACCCACTCCAGTATTCTTGCCTGGAGAATCCCATGGACGGAGAAGCCTAGTAGGTTACAGTCTACGGGGTCTCAAAAAGTCGGACACGACTGAGTGACTTCACCTCACCTCACCTCAATAGTTTTTAAAACTAAACCCTTATCATAGACATGTATGCTTGCTAAGTCACTTTAGTCGTATCCGACTCTTCACGACCCTGTGGACAGTAGCCCACCAGGCTCCTCTGTCCATGGGATTCTCCAGGCAAGAATACTGGAGTGAGTTGTTATGCCCTCCTCCAAGGGATCTTCCAAATTCAGGGTTCAAACCCATATCTCCTGTGGCTCCTGCATTGCAGGCAGATTCTTGACCACTGAGGCACTGGGGAAGCTTATGATAGACACTTATGTGTGAGACAGTTTTATTCTTCTTTAGATCAGTAAACAAGAACATTTCTTGTTCTTTGTGTGTGGTGGTTGTTTTTATATGAAGCATAAAGACTTCACGAACCTCTTCTCTCAATAGGATGTCTTCAGGTAAAAATAAATAAACCATTTTAAGGAGGGACATTTCTTGTCGTGGCAGTTGTCTTCTGACAGTTACTCAGTGACACAGAGCTGAAGAGGGCTCTGTGCTTATGGTGAAAAATGATTCCTAGGACTTGACGGGAAGAAGGTGTTCATTCCAAGCCTGGGGCAGAAGTCTGCTGAGATAAACAGAAGATGGTGAGCAAATTCATCAAGACTAGCATTATGTATTTCTCCCCCTGGTCTGACGCCTGATGTTGCACGATTCCTACAAGCAACCAAACTGTAAAACCCGTGCTACAAAACAGAAGCACCTGTAAGTCAATGGGAGCACATTTTTGCTCAACGAGAGATCCTGACAACTAACAACTGACAACCATCTGCCAGAGACACAGTTTGAATTTTAAGACGAATCAGTTCCCCTTCTCAGCTTCCAGACTCATGCCCAGTAAAGCTTTCAATGTCTAATGTCTTGATTCATAGAATTATAAACTTTTAGGGCTTGCCTGGTAGGCAAATTATCTGAGGCAAGACTCAGACTTTTCAGATAAAGATAATGAGCACAAGTTAATTAGACAGCAGTTCGAGGTCATACAGCTACTTCAAGAGAGTGATCAGAATAAATCTTAATACAATTTTTGATAGATTCTGTCCAGCATTATAAATTGTGAAGTTCTTTTTAGATCTCCATCCCTTCCTTCAATGTACTGTTTCATTATTCCTCCCATCCTTATGTCATGTTTAACTTGATAAGCATGGCTTTTATAACATCATCCAAGTCTTTCATAGAATTTTGACCAGGCTGAGTTGCCTAATGACTCGTGGCTCCTTTTTTTTTTTTTTTTCGGCAATGTCAGTGGAACTTATTCCACTTGGTATAATTATGAGGCTTTAATTAAAAAATGAATCCATTGTAAGTTTCTTGAACACTTGCCATGCATTTCTTTGCATCCCTCATAGTTAGTTGCTGTGCTCTCCTGCTGTGCTTAGTCGCTCAGTCGTGTCTGATTCTGTTCAACTCCATGGACTGTAGCCCGCCAGGCTCCTCTGTCCATTGGGATTCTCCAGGCAAGAATACTATAATGGGTTGCCACACCCTTCTCCAGGGGACCTTCCTGGCCCAGGGAGCGAACCCAGGTCTCCCACATTGCAGGCAGATTCTTTACTGTCTGAGCCACCAGGGAAGCCCCTGTGGTTAGTTAATACTCAGCAAAAATTGTTGAAAAATGTACGTGTATTTTGAAGTATGAAGCCCTAGGGAAGGTTCAAGGGGGTGGCACATGGCTCTGCCTGCAATTGTAAAGTAATATGCAAACAGTATCTCTAACTACTAACCTGTCATCATTCCAGCCTTGTTCTGTTGGCATATGTTATTCAGTGCTTTCCCCGTGTCAGTAACCATGGTGAACAAATCCAGGATAGAATGCTTTGGAGATTGGGAATCTAATGGGACACTGATGATTTTGGAAAGTGAGCCACATTTATGATTGAATTTTTTAATGTTAAACTAAAAGCAGTCAAGCTGGAGGGAGTCTGAAAAGCCTGAAAAATATGATGACTGATTTTTCCAAGAAGCCTTCTTGCCCCCATCCCCATGTGATCAGCAGTAGTTTTAATTCGATGATGAATCTTCCCTGCTTTTTTTGCCACATTTCCCTGATGAATGAGTGGCGCAATCTTTGAGCTGGCAGGCCAAATTTAAGAAAACAATCTGTAACACTGGAGCATAGTGAAGCTAACTGGCACACACAGGGAGTGAAAACATGACTGTGGCCTCATTGGCACTGTATGCTAAGAAACAAGCTAAGCAGCCAAGTGTGAAGGTGAACCAGGAATGGAGAAGTCCTGAGCACCTAAAGTGGATGGATTTGCTTCTCTGTGGAATTTTTCCCTGGATCTAATTAAAGCCTGATCCTTTCCAGCTGTAGTGGCACAGATTGTTTTATGATAAACTCAATGTATAATTAAAAATCTCATTAATCATTTCCCAAATTATTTGCTGTAATATCAAATGGAAGTTGAAGCCATTTCTGCTGTGAAAAATGGTTTTAATATTAATAACCATGCCTGTAACACATCTCAATGGCAACAGGACCTTTGTGTTTCTATTTATAGTTTTCATTTTCACATCTCCCTCACTAAAAAAGTAGCTGAATACTAAAGTATTCTTTATTCCAATGTGTTTTCTTTCTTTAAAATATCTTCTGCTTTTTAAAACTTTTTATTGTGTATAGTAAGAATATTTATGACTGCAAGTCCAGATTAAATTTATTAAACAGACTCAGCATTCATAAACATAACTGCAATTTTAAGGTATGATGCCAACAGTTTCTTTACTACTTACCTGTCATCATTCCAGCCTTGTTCTGTTGGCATGTGCTAGTCAGTAACTTTTTATTGTGATGTCAATCCATCCAGATGCTTACACTCAATATTTGTAGCTATCAGACAAAACTTAAATCTTCACATCAGCCTTTTTACATACAATTTTTAAAGGTTACACTCTATTTACAGTTACAAAATCATAGTGTCTAAATGTTCTCTTTTCTCCACATAGTTACCAACATTTTTGATTATAGCCATTCTGACAAGTGTGAGGCGATCTCTCATGATTTTGATTTACATTTTCCTGATGATTATTGGTATTGAGCATGTTTTCATGTGCTTGTTGGCCATCTGCATTTTCTCTTTGCAAATATGCTTATTCTGTCACCCTGCCTGTTTTTTTTAATTTATTTTTAATGGGTTGTTTGTTTTATTGCTGTTGAGTGGAATGAGCATTTATATATGTTGGATATTAATCCCATGTAGGTAATATCATTTGTAGCTATCTTATTCCATTCAGCATTTTTTTTTTCCTTTTGGTTTGGTCAATAGTTTCCTTTGCTTGTAAAAAGGAAATTAGGTCCCATTTGTTTATTTTTGCCCTTATTTCCCTTAGGATATGGATCCCCCCAAATAGTGATTCTATTCAGGTTAAAGAGTGTTCTCCCTTCATTTTTCTCTAGGAGTTTTATCATAGTCTTATATTTAGGACTTTAATCCAATTTGAGTTTATTTTCTTTATATGATGTTAGAGAATGTTCTAATTTTATTCTTTTCACATTTAGCTGTCCAGTTTTCCCAGCGCCACTTATAGAAGAAGCTGTCTTTAATCCATTTTATATTCTTGCCTCCCTTGTCATGGATTAGATGACATAAGTACATGGGTTTATTTCTGGACTGTCTATTCTGTTCCATTGATCTACATGTCTGTTTTTGTGGCAGTACCATATTGTTTTATTTACTATAGCTTCAAGGTGTGGTCTGAAGCCAGAGAGTGTGATTCCTCCAACTCTGATCTTCTTTATCAAGATTATTTTGGGTATTTAAAATCTTTTGTGTTTTCATACAGATTTCAAAATTATGCATTCTAGTTAAAAACACCATTGATATTTTGATAGGAATTGTGTTGAATCTGTAGACTGCCTTGGGTAGTATCATCATTTTAATAATATTTATTCTTCCAATCCAAGTATATGGTATATCTCGTCCTTTGTTTCATATTCAGTTTCTTTCATCAATGTCTTGTACTTTTCAAGTACAGGATTTTGCCTCATTAAGTAGGTTTATTCCTAGATATTTCATTATTTTGGAAACAGTGTTAAGTGGAGTTGTTTCCTTAATTTCTCTTTTTGATAGTTAATTGTTAGTATATAAAAATGCAACAGATATCTGTTAAGTTCTGTTTCCTATTGAAACCTATGTGGGCTAAGGGCGAGACTATTTTCTGGAAATTATTTCCATTGAATACACTGAATTTGAGCACCCACTGCAAAAGATAATAGCTGTGAAATTTAAAATGGACAATATCTTAGATCAGGCTGCCATAACAAAACACCATCAACTGGGTGGCTTCAACAACAAAAATTTATTTTTCATGATCTTGGATCTTGAAAGTCCAAGATCAAAGAGCTGGGCAATTCAGGATCTGGCAAGAGCTCTCTTCCTGATTTTTACACAACTACCTTCCCCTGTGTATTCATCTTCATCGTGTATATACATGGAAAGAGAATCTCTTTCTGATACTTTGTTGTTAGTACAGTGTTAGTGTCAGCTCTCAGTTCATAAAAGGATAATGATGAAGCTTGCCCAATATGATAGGGATAAGCAACAGAACTCTCACTTGGTGACAATTTCAAATGTGGCTCTCTACAAGTTTCAACATTATGCATGACCAGGTGGCTCCCTGGGGAGATGCTCAGGTTATACTTACTGTTTCTGAAACCCATCTGGTTAATTTAGCATTTGTTCCTCATTTATTGTGATTGTTAACAATCATTTACAATAGTTGCTTTAAACTAGGATGGGTTTGGTATATGTCTACTTTGTACTTTCATCAGTAATGATCCTAGATTAGTGTGTGAGAGACTTATGGCTAGTAAAGTATATTTAAATCTGAAAAAAAAAATTAAAATCCAGTTCTTGTTTCCTGATATTTCCCAGGACCAAGGGAACTAACAGCCTGGCATTCTAACTAAAAAAAAAAAAAAAAAAAAAAAGAGGTATCAGTATCTTCTTCTTCATGGCTTTCCTTGCTGACCACTTGATAATCAGCAGCACTTAGAAGATACCAAAAGCCATAGAGCTAAGAATGAGAAATGCTAAAAGTCATATGTTAGTTATATGCCTTCAATGTGGGAGACCCAGGTTCGATCCCTGGGTTGGGAAGATCTCCTGGAGAAGGAAATGGCAACCCACTCCAGTACTCTTGCCTGGAAAATCCCATGGATAGAGGAGCCTGGTAGGCTACAGTCCATGGGGTCTCAAAGAGTCAGACATGACTGAGCAACTTCACTTTCACTTATTGTGTAGAGACTGAGGGGCTTTGCAGTAAAACACATTGGCTAAATACTTTTGACATTGTGATTATTTTTGTTATGTTATTGTTTAGTGACTAAATCCTGTGTGATTCTTACTACCCCATGGAATATAGCCTGCCCTCCTTTGTTTTTGGGATTTCCCAGGCAAGACTACTGGAGTGGCTTTCTATTTTTTTCTCTAGGGGAACTTCCTGACTCAGGAATCAAACCCACGTCTCCTGCATTGTAGGCAAATTCTTTACCACTGAGCCACCCGGGAAGCCTATATCTATATAATATACAATTATATATGTACATATATAATTTATAAATATATATAATAAATTATATAATTAATAATAAGTTCTGAATAATAATTAAGTTCTGAATTTCTATTGTTAAAGAAAGTTGACATTAATAATGTAAGTACACAAAATATTGGTTCACATTTACTGTCCATGTTGACAAACATGGACAGTAGATAGTCATAAGGGATTTGATTTAGGTCATACCTGAATAGTCTAGTGGTTTTCTCCACTTCAATTTCAGTCTGAATTTGGCAATAAAGAGTTCATGATCTGAGTCACAGCCAGCTCCCGTTCTTGTTTTTGTTGACTGTATAGAGCTTCTCCATCTTTGACTGTAAAGAATATAATCAATCTGATTTTGACGTTGACCATCTGGTGATGTCCATGTGTAGAGTCTTCTCTTGTGTTGTTGGAAGAGAGTGTTTGCTATGACCAGTGCATTCTCACGGCAGAACTCTATTGACCTTTGTCCTACTTCATTCTGTACTCCAAGGCCAAATTTGCCTATTATTCCAGGTGTTTCTTGACTTCCTACTTTTTCATTCCAGTCCCCTATAATGAAAAGGACATCTTTTGGGGGTGTTAGTTCTAGACGGTCTTGTAGGTCTTCATAGAACTGTTCAACTTCAGCTTCTTCAGCATTATTGGTTGGGGCATAGACTTGGAATACCGTGATATTGAATGGTTTGCCTTGGAAACGAATAGAGATAATTCTGTCATTTTTGAGATAGCATCCAAGTACTGCATTTCAGACTCTTGTTGATTATGACGGCTACTCCACTTCTTCTAAGGGATTCCTGCCCACAGTAGTGGATATAATGGTCATCTGAGTTAAATTCACCGATTCCAGTCCCTCTTAGTGCACCGATTCCTAGAATGTGGACTTTCACTCTTGCCATCTCTTGTCTGACCGCTTCCAATATGCCTTGATTCATGGACCTGACATTCCAGGTTCCTATGCAATATTGCTCTTTACAGCATCAGACCTTGCTTCTATCACCAGTCACATCCACAGCTGGGTGTTGTTTTTGCTTTGGCTGCATCCCTTCATTCTTTCTGGAGTTATTTCTCCACTGATCTCCAGTAGCATATTGGGCACCTACTGACCTGGGGAGTTCATCTTTCAGTGTCTTATCTTTTTGCCTTTTCATACTGTTCATGGGGTTCTCAAGGCAAGAATATTCAAGTGGTTTGCCATTCCCTTCTCCAGTGGACCACATTCTGTCCGACCTCTCCACCATGACCCTTCTGTCTTGGGTGGTCCCACATGGCATGGCTTAGTTTCATTGAGTTAGACAAGGCTGTGGTCCATGTGATCAGATTGGCTAGTTGTCTGTGAATGTGGTTTCATTCTGTCTGCCCCTTGATGCCCTCTCTCAGTGCCTACTGTCTTACTTGGATTTCTCTTACCTTGGACATGGGGTATCTCGTCACGGCTGCTCCAGAAAAGCACAGCTGCTGCTCCTTACCTTGGAAGTGGGGTAGCTCCTCTCAGCCATGCTTCTGTGCCAACACAGCCCCGTGCTTCTGTGCCTTTGCTGCCGCAGTGCTTCTGTAAGAAACTGCAGAAAATTCTGAAAGAGATGGGAATACCAGACCACCTGATCTGCCTCTTGAGAAACCTGTATGCAGGTCAGGAAGCAACAGTTAGAACTGGACATGGAACAACAGACTGGTTCCAAATAGGAAAAGGAGTATGTCAAGGCTGTATATTGTCACCCTGCTTATTTAACTTCTATGCAGAGTACATCATGAGAAACGCTGGGATGGAGAAAGCACAAGCTGGAATCAAGATTGCTGGGAGAAATATCAATAACCTTAGATATGCAGATGACACCACCCTTATGGCAGAAAGTGAAGAAGAACTAAAGAGCCTCTTGATGAAAGTGAAAGAGGAGGGTGAAAAGTTGGTTTAAAGCTCAACATTCAAAAAACGAAGATCATGGCATCTGGTCCCATAACTTCATGGCAAATAGATAGAGAAACAGTGGAAACAGTGGCTGACTTTATTTTTCTGGACTTCAATATCACTGCAGATGGTGATTGCAGCCATGAAATTAAAAGACACTTACTCCTTGGAGGGAAAGTTATGACCAATCTAGACAGCATATTAAAAAGCAGATACATTCCTCTGCCAACAAAGGTCTGTCTAGTCAAGACTGTTGTTTTTCCTGTGGTCATGTATGGATGTGAGAGTTGGACTGTGAAGAAAGCTGAGTGCCAAAGAATTGATGCTTTTGAACTGTGGTGTTGGAGAAGACTCTTAAGAGTCCCTTGGGCTGCAAAGAGATTCAACCAGTCCATTCTAAAAGAGATCAGTCCTGGGTGTTCATTGGAAGGACTGATGTTGAAGCTGAAACTCCAGTATTTTGGCCACCTGATGCAAAGAGCTGACTCATTTGAAAAGTCCCTGATGCTGGGAAAGATTGAGGGCAGGAGGAGAAGGGGACAACAGAGGATGAGAATGTTGGATGGTATCACCGACTCAATGGACATGGGTTTGTGTGGACTGCGGGAGTTGGTGATGGACAGGGAGGCTTGGGGTGCTGTGGTTCATGGGATCGCAAAGAGTCGGACATGACTGAGCGACTGAACTAAACTGAACTTAGAGAGATGGGAAGACCAGACCATCTTACCTGTCTCCTGAGAAACCTGTATGTGGGTCAAGAAGCAACCATTAGAATCCTGTATGGAGCAACTGACTGGTTCAAAATCAAGAAAGGAGTATGACAGGGCAGTCTGCTGTCACCCTGTTTGTTTAACTTATACTCTGATCACATTATGAGAAATGCTGGGCTGGGTGAGTTACAAGCTGGAATTAAGATAGGTGAGAGAAACATCAACAACTTCAAATACGTAGATGACACCACTCTAATGGCAGAAAGTGAAGAGGAACTAAAGAGCCTGTTGATGAGAGTGACAGAGGAAAATGAAAGAGCTGGCTTAAGACTAAATATTAAAAAAAAAAAAAAAAAAACAACTAAGATCATGGCACCTAGCCCCATTACTTCATGGGAAATAGAAAGGGGAAAGGTGGAAGCAGTGACAAATTTCCTCTTCTTAGGCTCCAAAATCATTGTGGATGGTGACTGCAGCCATGAGATCAGAAGATCATTGCTTATTGGCAGGAAAGCAATGACATAGCTAGACAGTGTGTTGAAAAGCAGAGACATTACTCTGCTGACAAAAGTCTGTATAGTAAAGGCTATGGTATTCCCAGTGGTCATGTATGGTTGTGGTAGCTGGACCATAAAGAAGGCAGACCACCAAAAAATTGATGCCTTCAAACTGCAGTGCTGGAGAAGACTCCTAACAGTCCCTTGGACAGCAAGGAGATCAAGCCAGTCAATCTGAAGGGAGATCAACCCTGAATATTCACTGGGAAGACTGATGCTGAGGCTGAAGCTTCAGTATTTTGGTTGTCTGATATAATTTGCTGGTTCATTGAAAATTTCCTGATGCTGGGAAAGATCGAGAGCAAAAGGAGAAGAAGGTGTCAGAGAATGAGATGGCTGGACAGCATCACTGATGTAATGAACATGAACTTGGGCAAACTCCAAGAGATAGTGAGGGACAGAGAGGCCTGGCATGTTGCAGTCCATGGGGTCACAAAGAGTCTGAGATGACTGGGCAACTGAACAACAACAAAAAATGATGACAAGATTGAATACAGGAGGTCTAAGAGATAAAATCTGTAGAGGAAGAATTAGTATAAAACTGGTTGAAGTGTAAAAAAGTATACAAACATAAGGACTTAGTAAGTGAAGCTGTAGAAATTGGTTTTACGCATCATTGTAAAAAAACAAATATTTACTCATAAATGCTTTCTTAATTTTTTTTTTGCATTTTCATTGTCAGCTTTTCTATGCACTATGGAAAATAAAGTAATTGTCAATGTGCTACATTATCAGAAGACCTCCATAGATAATGAAATTGTTCCACTTTTACGTCAATGTCATCAGATACTTCAAATAAGAAGCTGATTAGTTAGTTACCTATATAGGTTGCATCTTTTCATCCAGCTTATGAAATCTGTGTGAAACTATTAAAAGTTCATTCTGACAAAAATTAAACATCAAACGTTACTCTGAATGCTGTTGTAAACTCAATATTGAAGACAAAGTTTGATGGAGCACAGTATCATGATAAAAAAAGAATTTTAATAAATTTTAACATATAAGAAAAAAGTATACTTGAAATTGGTCTCAAGGCATGGATATAATTCACAGTTATATTTGAATAAATTTTCATATTCCAGAAATTTACATGGAAATTTTACCTGTCAAAATTTACATATATATACATAAATAAACACATATATGTGTTGACACAATCACTCGTGCAAGATTGAATGAAACTGAATTAAAAATTTTTAGTTATGTATCTCCTGACTAAAAAAATAAAACTCTACATGATGTCATCTCTGTTTCTTCTAATACCCAGGATCAGTTGTAGTTTAGAAATGTCTGACCCTTAAAAAAACGATTTTGCAAATCAACCTATAAAATACAATCTGATATTCGGTATTTTTAAAACACTACTTCATATTTTATTGAAGTGCATGCGATATCAGAAGTTTGAATTAAAATTTTCATTTAATGGAGCTCTAAAATCTAATTCTTTTAAGTTTTAGTGTAGTGGTACAGTTACTTAATTTTATTTTTTTGAAGTGAAGAGCAAATAGGATGGCTTTTTCTCCTTTAAATACTAATCAAAGAAAGACACTTCAGAATTCACAGGCAAAAGACAGTAGCTGTTCACTGGGCTGTAATATTTAATTTATTTGAAGAGATTTAAAAATACTAGTTTAATAAAACAATTTGTTAGTCAAAATATTTCAAAGATTATATAATTTCAGTTATTTTTAGTAAAACGTTTTACTTTCAAAAGAGTCCTTGTTTGAATAATAAATTACAAGTTCAGCTTATTAATATGTATAGATATATGTACATTTAATTTAATGAATGTCATAATGTATCAAGGGCTTCCCTTGTGGCTCAGCTGGGAAAGAATCCACCTGCAAAAAGGGAGACCTGGGTTTGATACCTGAGTTGGGAAGATTTCCTGGAGAAGGGAAAGGCTACCCACTTCAGTATTCTGGCCTGTAGAATTCCATGGACTGAATATTCCATGGGGTTGAAAAGAGTCAGACATGACTGAGTGATTTTCACTTTCACTATATCAAAATACCACTCCTTGATTTGAAGATACAGAAACAAGAGAAATTTGGGAAAATAAGATTTCCAAGAGACCTTAAAAAAAAGCTCTTGCCATTAATCTGTGATAAATAGTAATTATCAGTAGAAAATCATGTCTAATACAATAGCAGTTGTTACAAATAAGAATTTCCATGAAGTTCAGGTATATTAATTAGGATAATCTAACCGTATCTTATATAAATTTCCGTGGGTTAATACAATAAAGAATTGAGCCTCTATTATGGAGAAGGCAGTAGCACCCCACTCCAGTACTCTTGCCTGGACGGCTGCAGTCCATGGGGTCGCTAGGAGTAGGACACAACTGAGCGACTTCACTTTCACTTTTCACTTTCATGCATTGGAGAAGGAAATGGCAACCCACTCCAGTGTTCTTGCCTGGAGAGTTCCAGGGACGGGGGAGCCTGGTAGGCTGCCGTCTATGGGGTTGCACAGAGTCGGACACGACTGAAGCGACTTAGCAGCAGCAGTAAGTCATATTAAAATGCAGGTAAGCAGTTCCATTCTGTCAATCAAAGACTGTAGCCTCTTTTGTCTCATAGCACTGCCATGTTTAGGGTTTCTGAATTATCTACTTAATTGTTTACATTCAGATAAGTGAAGGGAGAACTTAAAAGATGTTGGGTGGGTATTGGGGGCCAAGCCTGGAAGGTGGTGGTGATGGTGGTTAGTCGCTAAGTCGTGTCCGACTCTTGTGACACCATGGACTGTAGCCTGCCAGTCTGTTCTGTCCATGGAATTTTCCAGGCAAGAATACTGATGTGGGTTGCCATTTCCTTCTCCAGGGGATATTCACAGCCCAGGGATCCAACTGGGGTCTCCTGCACTGGAAGCAGATTCTTTACCAACCGAGCTACCAGGGAATTACAGCCTGGAAAGGGTTCAGTTATTTCCTTTTGAATATCACTGGTAAGGACTCAATCACATGGCCCTACCTAACTGCAAAGGGGCTGGGAAACCTAGCCTAGAAGTGTGTCAAAGAAGAGAAATCAAAGATATTGGTGAATAACTGGCCAATTTCTATTGCAATTACCCAAAATTATTCACTGACTATCAGCTCATTCGCCTATTTACAGTTTAACAGTTCTTTTGTGCTTATAGCAAGAATACAATATCAAATGTCTCCAGGGAGCAGTCAATAAAGAAAATGACCAGAGCCTCCAAGGATGTTAAGTAACAGAGAGTGGTGGAGACTGAGGCAACAGGCAAGCACACATCCTAACCAGAAAGAGCAGATGCTGCTAACTTGCATGAAAGCTGACCTAGAGTCACTATTACAAGGACACTTAAGAGAAACTGGTTATACAGACTTTTTATGAGAAAAACATTTGATATTCAGATTTCTTTGAAAAACCAGAGTTTCTTTTATAAAGACTTTGCTGGCTAAGTCAGTATTTATGGGTCATTCTTATGGTAGAGAGGGGAGAGGGGTCAAAGCACTGAGTTGTGCAAGTCTTAAATATTAAAAACAATGAAAAAGGCAAGGGTATTATAGAAAGACAATACATAAAATAGTCACAAACATAAAATCTGTATTTATATAGAAATGTGATTTGAAGCTGAAATGATGTACTGTGACTCTAAATAATGACTACAGAGAGGGAGACAGGTTAAAGGACAACCTGACAACCAAGAAGAGAAACTGAAATGGTCAAAGTGCCCCAAAATGAGACAAGGACCAGTAACTTAATACAGGAACTAATCAAGCTGGTCAAATTGGCCAGCAGACTAAAGGAGAATGAATACCTTCTGTTCATTTTATTTTCCTTTTTATCCCTTATTTTTTTTTCCTAATTTTCATCATAATCACTTTTACTTATCCACATAGTTAAAAGTTACTTTTTCAGAAAATACTTTTCATGATGAAAAGCTGCTTTTCAAAAAGAACTGGCTTTAACAAATGACTATGTGCTTTGTGCTATACCACATTCAATCCTATTCTTGATGAATAGTTCCTCAGACTTGCCTGATTTAGATCAATCAGACTTTCAGTATCTGCTGTGGCACCTTGCTTCATCATCCAAGAGAAATTTAGATATCATTAACATAAGTAGCAATATTTCGAAGAAGGTGATGGCAACCCACTCCAGTACTCTTGCCTGGAAAATCACATGGATGGAGGAGCCTGGTGGGCTGCAGTCCATGGGGTTGTGAAGAGTCGGGACATGACTGAGCGACTTCCCTTTCACTTTTCACTTTCATGCATTGGAGAAGGAAGTGGCAACCCACACCAGTGTTCTTGCCTGGAGAATCCCAGGGACGGGGGAGCCTAGTGGGCTGCCATCTATGGGGTCACACAGAGTCGGACATGACTGAAGTGACTTAGCAGCAGCAGCAATATTTACTGAGACTTCTCTATTGGGTGTTAGTTACACCTTAAGAACTGTGTAATAAAGCTAATGCATCACAGATCTTATATTTAGGTTGAGGGCTTCCTAGGTGGCCTTAGTGGTAAATAATCTGCCTGCAAAACAGGAGACACGGGAGAGGTGAGTTTGAACACTGAGTCGGCAAGATCATCGGTAGTAGGAAATGGCAACCTATTCCAGTATTCTTACCTGGAAAATTCCATGGGCAGAGCAGCCTGGTGGGCTACAGTCCATGGAGCCACAGAGTTAGACACGACTGAGCAACTGACCTTTAACAATAGGTAGAAGCCTTTCAAAAAATGGTTTGAGTAAGTTATATGTGTATTGTTACTTTCTGGGTACTAAAAATCTCAGTATTAACATGGTCTATCAGGGCAAAGGCGTTCCTGGTAAACGTTTCAAAGAAAGGCATTGGGGGCACAGAACAATATATAGAAGAGAGAAAATGGCCCCTTGGTTGGACCTAGGATGATGGAACTTATTGTAAGGTTTAAATCATGTGGAAGGAATTAAAAAGGAATTGCTTCATATGACTCAACTGAATTTTTGTTTGACAGAATCGTCCTTTCAATTCAATCACAAAGGCTTGCTTGGCTTTGCTTACCAGTAATCTCCCCTGAACGTCTGTTCCCATTTTCCTAGTATTATGTGATATTAAGAAGGAGAAGCAGAAGGGTATCAAAGCCAGTCTTTCCTCATTTGATCATTTGCCTAGCATTGGCATTTTGAAAAAGTCATTCAATAGCACTATGATGGCTGTTGGAAGTATCTGTGATGAGTGGCTAATGTACTATGTGAACAATTGGATTATAGACAAACCTCTATATATTTTAATATGAATTTGCCTCTAGGTGATGGTCTTAAAAAGATATTATAGTAATACCATTTAGTATATCCTGATATTAATAATTGCCAATTTTCTGTAAGTCTTCCTGGAAGTTTTTTTAATGTGTGTCTTTTAAGTCGAAATCAATATATCAATATATTTATATTTCAGTATTTCTAGGGAATAATTATAAATTCAATTTTTATTACTTACTTTATGTTCACTTGCCTAATAATATATTGGCAATTATATAAGGGGATTCTATCTAGATGAGATGATGCAGTCAATTAAATAAACAAAGACTGTAGCCTGCCAGGCTTCTCGGTCCTTGGAATTCTCCAGGCAAGAATACTGTAGTGGGTAGCCATTTCCTTCTCTAGGGGATCTACCTATCCCAGGGATCAAACTTGGGTATTCTTCATTGTGAGCAGATTCTTTACTATCTGAGCCACCAGGGAAGCCAAAATTATATAAAAATAATTTTAGTAACTACAAGGGAATAAGCAATATTAGAAATATAAGATAATCTGTAGTTATTTTTTAAATGAAGTGTTTCTAATTCTACTTTTTTATATCTAATGATTTTTGACCATATGTCATTTTTAGAATCTTTGCATTCTAAATCCAATCTAAATTCAATAAAATCTCATTTTATATATAAGAAAATTATATTTTTAGAATAATTAAAA
Organism: Ovis canadensis; assembly: GCF_042477335.2. Classification (NCBI taxonomy): domain Eukaryota; kingdom Metazoa; phylum Chordata; class Mammalia; order Artiodactyla; family Bovidae; genus Ovis; species Ovis canadensis. The sequence goes on from NC_091254.1 coordinate 79,596,844, forward strand.
TGAATTACCACTGAAATATTCCAATAACAAAGCAAGGCTAAATTTAATAATATATTCTAAAATTCTCAAAAATGATATTTATTCTGAGCATATGTGTGATTTCTTTTATAAGGAAGAAATAGAATAATTTTAGAAGTGTTTATTGTACAGAATAAATTATGTCCACATTAAAATAAAAATAAATTTCTCTCCTTATAAATATATATATGTGTGTGTGTGTGTATATGTGCATATATATGATTACACACAATGTATATTAGATTTAAATTATCAAATATTTGCAGAGAGAAATAAACAGTATATCTGATCTTGGTCCTTTCTTGAATATGCTGGAACAATCACCCAGTTGTCATTGGTCTGCTTTCCTTCCTATTCTCTGACCAGATTATAGGTAGAAACATAAAATTAAGGATTTTAACCATAAAAATTATATAGCATGAATTCTTTACCCAAGATGAGAAAACATTTTAGGCAAAGGTAGGACTACAGAAATAGGTCTCCTGGACTCTAATAACTGCAGTGATTTTTCTTTTAAAACAGATGTGCCTAAGCCATGGCCTTCCCAGGTGGCCCAGTGATGAACAGTCCACCCATAATCCAGGAGATCTGGATTTGATTTGGGAAGATACCATGGAGGAGGAAATGGCAACCCACTCCAGTAGTCTTGCCTGGAAAATTCCATGGACAGAGGAGCCTGGCGAGTTACAGTCCATAAGGTAACAAACAGTCAGACACAACTGAACACGCTTGTACGCTCAGGGCATACCTAAGCCATAATTTATCAGAAGTGTTTTATTTCCATAGCTTTCATAAACTTATATATATTTGTCTGCAATGGATATAGAGAGCTTGGTAGAATACTCTCTGTATGTAACTTAATTGAATTGTTTCAATGTATCATTTGGATCATCAAACCTTTTATATACAGCATTGGTCCTTATTAGCTCAGACTATAGAAGACTACATGAGAAAGACAGAAAAATGAAAGTAAATCAGTATGGCTCTTGGTGCAAAAGAACTTTTGGCCATTGAGTCATGCATTTCACTCTTTTCTCTACCCTTGTCTTTTTCATATGCAAAAGATAGTTCTGCTTCATATGTATTATAGTATTTTATAGCAGATGCATAAGACATGTGTCAGTATTTTCAAATGACCCTTCCCCCTAGTGCTGATTTCTGTGTTAGGTTTGCTGATTCATTTGGCAACTCTGAGGAGCTGCTTTGTGCTCTGTAGTAGCAATTTTACACTAAAGACTTCATTCATTTGGCCCTTTTGAAATTTATTAATCTTGTGGTGATGGTGGTGAACAAGAGATAAATTAGGATGCCTTTATTATTGATCTGTCCATAGCTTTCATGTTACTTGATCATGCTCTATTGTTAATACAGCTGAAGAGAATTAATTTTAGAAACAAGACAAGCTGTTAACACAGAACTTGAAAATCTTCCCACTGAAAATGCTGAACCTTATTGTAAAGTATTGGATCATTTCAATTGTTAGTCTTTTAATTCTAAATTAGCAGAGTATATGAATGAATCCTTGCTCTGTTCCATGAATCTAATCTGTTCTCTCATCTTTCTCAAAATTGAGTGTCATCCTACTATTTAAATGTGAAGGTCAAATGAAGATCTGAAACTGTTTGGCAACTTGATAATATTGCATTACTTCACTTTCAAGTTTGGTCACTGGAATCTTGAGTAGGCGAAGTATTTCAGTTTAAAAAAATTGATTTATCTTAAGTGCAGCCATGAAATTAGAAGATGATTGCTTCTTGGCAGAAAAGCTATGACAAACTTAGACTGTATGCTAAAAAGCAAAGATACCACTTTGCCAACAAACTCCATATAGTCTAAGTTATGGTCTTTCCAGTAGTCGTGCATGGCTGTGAGAGCTGGACCATAAAGAAGGCAGAGCAGCAAAGAATTGACAGTTTTGAACTGTGATGCTGAAGAAGACTCTTAAGAGTCCCTTGGACAGCAAGAAGATCAAACCAGTAGATCTCAAAGAAAACCAACCCTGCATACACATTGAAAGGACAGATGATGAAGCTGAAGCTGAAGCTCCAATACTGCGATCAACTGATGCAAACAGCCAGCTCATTGGAAAAGACTCTGATGCTAGGAAAGATTGAAGGCAGAAGGAGAAGAAGGTGATAGAGGATGAGATGGTTGGATGGCATCACCAGTGCAATGGACATGAACTTGGGCAAACTGCAGGAGATGGTGAAGGACAGGGAAGCCTAGTGTGCTGCAGTCCATGGGGTCATGAAGAGTCAGGCATGACATGGCAGCTGAACAACAACAGTAACTCTTCAATGTATTTTTCTGCTTAAAATTACTAATTTCTTCATATACCTAGAATTCAGATTTCTGCCAATATTTTAGATACACTTAAAATTATTAAAATGACAAAATAAAACTGATAATATTGAATATGCCATTCAATTGTTTGCAATTGAAATTAGAAAAAAAATTATTAAATTTGAGTAAGTTAAAATGTCTTTAACATTTAAAAGTATGGAATGCCTCTGAAATTGAATTTACCTTCTTAGGATACATATCCCAAAGAAAACGTGACATAAAAGAAGTAATGGATATTATCCAACCTCTCTGACTTTAATTCAATCCTCACTTCTTTCAATTTTAACCTGCAAAATTGACTTTTAGAACAAAATTAGATTGGCTAAAATTTGTGATTATAGTGTTTTTATGGGTGCTATTCTGAGGAATTTCTGTGACAAAGAATAAACACAGTAGATACAATGTATCTATCAGAACCTTAGCTACAGCAAAGTTTTAGAAACATTAGAATTATATATGCTTTTATTCCTGACATTTTACTTAGATCATAAATATCAGCATCAAAATATTAATTCAAAGTTGAGAATGATTCTGAATGCTGATCCCAGCATTGGCAAAGTTAAGTATCAACACAACTAATGAGTTAAAATGGTTAAATACAAAGCAAGTGGATATAGTACCATATTTTGAAAATATTAAGAAAAGTCTATCTTGTGAAATTTGCTAAAAATTGATTGTGTCTTAATTGAATTTTCCTTACTTTGAATCTATCTAAAGCTTATCTTCCTAATTCCACACTGGGGAGATTTTTATATTGCAGCAATAGATACCAAAAGTAGTTTCAATGAGTCAATTCATATGGTGCCTTAGAGATAAATATGCCAGAAATTGTTTATATATGTCATGAATTAATAGACTTTTAAGAGACTGGTTATTTTAGGTTAATTACACACTTAAAAGTAGGCCTTCTTTCCTTTGTTTTCATCATCAAAATTGGAACACTAAATATTATAGAATACTAATGGATAAGAAAGCAACTATGTTAAAGGAAGCAACTTTTATAAGCATAATATAAAGACAAAACAGAAGGGAATTTCTGAAGAAAGCTAAAAATAAATTGTAGTTGAAAATCTACAAGAAATGTATTTTTGTATCCATCCTGTTTAAGATGGTATTCTGCCTCTACCATGTAATAGTAAGATCAAACTTACCTCTCTTGAGTCTCCTGCATTGGCAAGGTATATTCTTTACCACTCTGACACTTGGGAAGTTCTAGAATATTTAATGGGGCTTACAATTATGCTGATGTATGTATGTACATTTATTTAGTGCACTACCTACTGATGGATTTTTATATTGTTGTCAATTTTCAGTATTATAGAAAATACCTCCAAAAATTAATATTAGTCTAATAAAATTGAAGCTAAATTGTACAACAGTTGATAATTATTGACAGAATTTCTTTAAATAAATGCAGTACCAAATTATTTTGCCTTTAAAAATGTGTAAATGTTCTATGTCTATATATTTGTATAGTTATCCTTAAAATATTACTAAACATGAGAGTAAAAAGAGTTAAGTACAAACATACATCTATGCCCTGGTATCAAAATCAGACCTACACGTGTGTGCTATTTGGAGTGATATGAGCATGACTTCCATAGAATCATAATTCAGGAAGTTATGGTAATTTATAATGTTGTTGATTATATTACCTGATGCTTTATGTTAGCTCTGTCTCTTAATGTCTTTCATTGAAATAATATAAAGGAAAGGAGTTTTCATTCATGTAGCCAGATGTACGAAAACAAACAAAAGATAGTATGGAATGGCCATTGGATATATGAAACTGACACGTATTGGAGAGTTCGATTTTTCCAGAATTCTTTCTGTGAAACAGAAAGTGATCTTATATCATGTTTCTGATTCTGATAGTCTTCACACCTCTCTTAAAAATGTAAAAGATCTCAGATTTTTCTCAGCATTACCAGCTCAGAGTACATGTTTTCAGAACCATCTGGCCTGTTGGCCTATATAAGAGCCATTTCAGAGTAAAATAAATGTTGACGCCAGATGGATGATACAAAGAGTGAGAAAGTAAAGTTGTTGAGCATAGAATATTGTTTCTAGAAACTTTACTTGTAAAATTAGAAAAAAAATGCATTGTGGCCTAGAATTTAATTCTCAGTGAGGCACTTAATAGTTATATCATTTGTTTAGTTTTTAAGATGAAAGAGACAAGTATTAATAAATATTTATGACAAAAGCTGAGTGGGGAAAAAAAGCTGATGCCACTACAGAGAAAGAGAACTGTTGAAAATAGCGCTACTTGGAAACCATAGGGAAGGATGGGTTAGCCTGGTGCATTCTACAGATGTTAGAAATTCTGGAAAGAATTTGGGGAAGAGAAAGAATGTCTTATGGAAAGGCTTAAAGAAATAGAGAATGATCAAAACATTAAGAGGCCACACTAACAAAACCAGGGGGTATGGTCAGTAGAAATGAACTTCAAAGTAAAAGATATTTTTGTCTGAGGGTAGTGTCTAGAGAAACCTGGGAGAATTAGGAGGAAACAGGGACCAAAAAAACACACAAAAAAACGTGTTTTCAACTCACTTTGAATTTTATTTAATTGAATGTTAAAATTTTATTTAATTGAATTTTATTTAATTGTATGTATAGGAACATTGATATTTATTGTTATTAAATATCAATTTTTATCAATGTTTTTTATCAGTTTTTAATGTCAGTTTTATCAATGTTTGTTAGGAACATTGATATTTATTGTTATTTATTTATCATTATTTTGTCATTATTATTTTATATTATTATTACCATATTTTATCATTACTATTTAGCATTATGTTTTATTGCTTATTATATAGTAAAACAATTACTTGGATTGAGCACTTAACCCATATCTAATTTGTACACTGTAACTAAATACGTTTATGCTCAATGAATTCAATTTTAAGAAAGTATTATTTTGACAATTTAAAAATGAAAAAATCAAGACTATAGACATTGAAACAATTTTTTGATGGCCAAACCGTTGGAAAAAGAGGAGCTTATATGAAAATCCAGAACTCCACGATTACTAAACTGCCTGTAGAGTATGTATGGGAGTAGGAGAGGGAAGAAGTTGAAAGCTAAAGAACTGAGAGTTAAATGTCTTTGAAAACATTGTTGTTTGTTGTTGTTTAGTCACTAAGCCATGTCCAATTCTTTTGCAACCCCATGGAATGTAGACATGCCAGACACCTCTGTCCATGATATTTCTTAGGCGAAAGTTCAGTTCAGTTCAGTCACTCAGTTGTGTCTGACTCTTTGAGACCCCATAAACTGCAGCATGCCAGGCCTCCCTGTCCATCACCAAATCCTGAAATTTACTCAAAATCATATCCACTGAGTTGGTGATGCCATCCAACCATCTTATCCTCTGTCATCCCCTTCTCCTCCTGCCCTCAATCTTTCCCAGCATCAGGGTCTTTTCCAATGAGTCAGCTCTTCGCATCAGGTGGCCAAAGTATTGGAATTTCAGCTTCAACATCAGTCCTTCCAATGAACACTCAACACTGATCTCCTTTAGGATGGACTGGCTGGATCTCCTTGCAATCCAAGGGACTCTTTAAGAGTCCTTTTCAGCACCACAGTTCAAAAGCATCAATTCTTCGGCACTCAGCTTTGTTTATAGTCCAACTCTCACATCCATACATGACTACTGGAAAAACCATAGCCTTGACTAGACAGACTTTTGTTGACAAAGTAATGTCTTTGCTTTTTAATATGCTTTCTAGATTGGTTATTGGAGAAGGCAATGGCACCCCACTCCAGTACTCTTGCCTGGAAAATCCCATGGAGGGAGGAGCCTGGTAGGCTGCAGTCCTTCCAAGGAATAGCATCGTTTAATTTCATGACTGTAGTCGCCATCTGCAGTGATTTTGGAACTCAAAAAAATGAAGTCAGCCACCGTTTCCACTGTTTCCCCATCTATTTGCTATAAAGTGACGGGATGCCATGATCTTAGTTTTCTGAATGTTGAGCTTGAAGCCAACTTTTTCACTCTCTCCTTTCACTTTCATCAAGAGACTCTTTAGTTCTTCTTCACTGTCTGCCACAAGGGTGGTATCATCTGCATATCTGAGGTTATTGAATTTCTCCAGGCAATCTTGATTCCAGCTTGTGCTTCTTCCAGACCAGTGTTTCTCATGATGTACTCTGCATAGAAGTTAAAGCCTGGTAGACTACAGTCCATGGGGTCGCAAAGAGTCAGACACAACTGAGCGACTCTCCCTTTCCCTTCTGTGTATTCTTGCCACCTCTTCTTAATATCTTCTGCTTCTGTTAGGTCCATACCATTTCTGTCCTTTATCAAGCCCCTCTTTGCATGAAATGTTCCCTTGGTATCTCTAATTTTCTTGAAGAGATCTCTAGTCTTTCCCATTCTATTGTTCTCCTCTATTTCTTTGCATTGATCACTGAATAAGGCTTTCTTATTTCTCCTTGTTATTCTTTGGAACTCTGCATTCAGATGTGTATATCTTTCCTTTTCTCCATTGCTTTTTGTGTCTCTTCTTTTCACAGCAATTTGTAAGGCCTTCTCAGATAGGCATTTTGCTTTTTTGCATTTCTTTTTCTTGGGGATGGTCTTGATTCCTGCCTCCTGTACAATGTCATGAACCTCCATCCATAGTTCATCAGGCACACTATCACATCTAGTCCCTTAAATCTATTTCTTGCTTCCACTGTATAATCATAAGGGATTTAATTTAGGTCATACCTGAATGGTCTAGTGATTTCCCCCACTTTCTTCAATTTCAGTCTGAGTTTGGCAATAAGGAGTTCATGATCTGAGCCACAGTCAGCTCCCAGTCTTCTTTTTGCTGACTGTATAGAGCTTCTCCATCTTTCGCTGTAAGAATATAATCAATCTGATTTCGGTGTTGACCATCTGGTGATGTCCATGTGTAGAGTCTTCTCTTGTGTTGTTGGAAGAGAGTGTTTGCTATGATCAGTGTGTTCTCTTGGAAGAACTCTATTAGCCTTTGTTTTGCTTCATTCTGTACTCCAAGGCCAAATTTACCTGTTACTCCAGGTGTTTCTGACTTCCTACTTTTTCATTCCAGTCCCCTATAATGAAAAGGACATCTTTTTGGGGTGTTAGTTCTAGAAGGTCTTATAGGTCTTCATAGAACTGTTCAACTTCAGCTTCTTCAGCATTATTGGTCAGGACATAGACTTGGAATACCGTGATATTGAATGGTTTGCCTTGGAAATGAACAGAGATCATTCTGTCATTTCGGATATTGTATCCCCCAAGTACTGCGTTTCAGACTCTTTTGTTGATTATGATGGCTACTCCACTTCTTCTAAGGGATTCCTGCCCACAGTAGTGGATATAATGGTCATCTGAGTCAAAGTCACCCAATCCAGCCCATTCTGATTCCTAGAATGTCGGTGCTCACTCTTGCCATCTCCTGTTTGACCACTTCCAATTTGCCTTGATTCATGGACCTGACATTCTAGGTTCCTATGCAATATTGCTCTTTACAGCATCAGACCTTGCTTCTATCACCAGTCACATCCACAGCTGGGTGTTGTTTTTGCTTTGGCTCCATCTCTTCACTCTTTCTGGAGTTATTTCTCCACTGATCTCCAGTAGCATATTGGGCACCTAATGACCTGGGGAGTTCCTCTTTCAGTATCCTATCATTTTGCCTTTTCATACTGTTCATGGGGTTCTCAAGGCAAGAATACTGAAGTGGTTTGCCATTCCCTTCTCCAGTGGACCGCATTCTGTCAGACCTCTCCACCATGACCCGTCAGTCTTGGGTGGCCCCACATGGCATGGCTTAGTTTCACTGAGTTAGTAGTGGAGTGGATTGCCATTTCCTTTCCCAACAGATCTTCCTAACTCAGCATTCAAACTCATGTCTCCTGCATTGCAGATGAATTCTTTATCACTGAGCCATGTGGGTTAGTTACATAGTGTAAGAATTAGAATGGAATTTACTTTGCTATGTTTTGTTTTTTAAACAAAGAATATGTTTACTACCTTGGGGAGAGAGGACATCTAGAAGGATCTGGTTGAGGAGAGATGAAAGATAAGCAAAGATGAAATAGGTGAGATAACTTAATTACTTGAGATGAAATGAAAACTTGAGGAATATTTAGAGCCAAGTGTCAAAAGAGAAAGATCAGTAACTTGTATTAGTCTTTTACCAGTTTTACATAAATATGAACTCACTTTTGAAGGGCTGTAATTCTTTTGTTTGCATAAGTATTGCTATTAAAAATTATTTCCTTCTGTAGATGTTTCTGTTCAAAGGGTTTCAATTAATTCAAAATGCATTAAATCATTCTTCTGTCAACAAAGACCAAGCCAGACATGAAAATTACATAGAAAGAATGAATTAAGGAAGTAGGCAAAAGGAAATGAGAGAGAAAGAAAGAAAAGCAGTTTATCAATTTATTAGTGTTGTTGATAGTCTAGCATCTTTTCATGTTTATTTTGTGAAATGCATTTTCAGATATTTTGGCCATTTACCATTTTTAAATATGTTGTTTTCTTATTGAGTATAGATAATTTTTTATATATCTAGAAAGAAGACCATTTGGACATTTAAATTGAAACTATCATACCGAGTCTTTGCCTTGTATTTTCATCATCTTTAATTTTTTTAATTTAAAAATAATTAGATTGAGATGAAACTGATTTACAGTGTCATGTTAGTTCAGGTATGTATCATAGTTTGCATGTCCATGAACCCTATGGACAATAGTCTGCCAGGCACTTTTGTCCTTGGGATTCTCCAGGCAAGAATACTGAAGTAGGTTGCTGTGCCCTCCTCTAGTGGATTTCCTGACCCAGGGATCAAACCCACGTTTCTTACATATCTTGCATGTTTACCACTTTTGCCACCTGGAAAGCTATATATAGTAGTTTGCATATGTTAATCCCATCCTCATAATTTATCCCTACCCCCACCTTCCCCTTTGCTCACAATAAATTTGTTTTCTGTGCCCATAGGGCTATTTCTATTTCTGGTTTTTTTTTTTCCTTTCTTTACTTTTTTTTTCCCCCAGAGAAACTTTTAATCCAGAGAAATCATGGCATGTTTCTCACTGAATTATTTCTATTTTATAAAATAGATCTATTTGCATTTTTTTAAGATTCCACATATAAGTGGTGTCATATGATATTTGTCTTTCTTTGTCTGGCTTACTTCACTTAGTTCACCCATGGACCCAATCTTTAGATCCATCCATGTTGTTGTAAATGGCATTATTTAATTCTTTTATATGGCTGAGTAGTATTGCATTGTATACATGTATCACAACTTCTTTATCCATTCAGCTATCAATAAACTTTCAGGTTGCTTCCATGTCTTGGCTGTGGAAGACACTAGCCACAATTAAACCTGAGACACATATATCTTTTGAATTGTAGTTTTTCCTGGGTAAATGCCCAGATGTGAGATCCCTGGATCATATGGTAACTCTATTTTTAGTTTTTTAAGAAATCTTCATAATGTTTTCACTACTTCAATTCTTTTACTTTCCCATATAAATTTTACAATCAGCTTGTCTGTATCTATAAGCTTTACTGATTGTATTTTGGATTTATGTTCAATCTGCAGATCAACTGAGAGAGAATTAATGTCTGTGATCTTTCAATTCATGAACCTTTTAATTTCTTCTAAAAGTGTTTTGAGCATGTTGATCCTGTACACATTTTGTTAAATTCATTCCTAAGTGGTATTTCATTTTCTGAAGTTATTGTGAATGATACTGTTTTCTGTTGATAAAATCATATTTATTCAAAAAATAAAATTTAATTTTATATTAGAAATCAATAAATATATTTAGCATAATCATACTTAGAAAAATGATACTTAATAATTTTAATTACTACAGAAAAAGAATTTGATAAAATAACATACTAATTATATATTTTTAAAAATCTGCCATTATAATAGAAATAGAAGGTAGATTTTTTAACCTTTTATAAAAATCATACTGTAATTTTTATTAACGGTTAATATAATCTGCTTAAGATCAATTACATGACAAAGCCTCCTGTATGTCTTCCAGACAACAAAGCTGAATAATGCAAAAAGGGGAAGTCAAAGACATAAATTAGAAGGAAAGATACAAAAATGTTTATATGCAGTTGATGCTTGTCAATATGGAAAATCCCAGAGGACCTAATTAATAATTATAGCAAGGTTGTTTCATTTTTTAAAAATGATATGTAAAACTCAAGTCGATGTTTATATATAAATATTAAAATAATTACTTTAAAAATAACATTAGAAAGTACCTGGGCTTAAATATAACAGAAGATTTTCATAAA